>NC_137969.1:220235545-220835545 GCF_963924665.1 Micromys minutus | reverse complement strand
TGACTGGGGCAAGTCACAAGCATTCTCTATAGGAATCATACTTTCTCTCACATAGCAAGACTGCAAAATCACTTAGGAATCACAAGGAAGGCTGGTGAAGTGAAACAAGCCTGGAATCCTAGCACTAGAAAGCTGAGGCAGGAGTCTGGCCAAAAGTTCAAGGCCTATTGGGTCTACACAGTAACTTTCAGGCCAATCAGAGTTAAACAGTAAGGCCTTGTCTCAAACAGAGAAGGAAGTGTGGCTGGAGATACAGATCAGTGCTTAAGAGCAAGTACAGCTCCTGAAGAGGACCCAAGTTCAGTTCTCAGCACTAACGTTTAGCAGCCCAACATGGCATCTCCAGGGCATCTTCGGACCTCTTCTCAGTTCCATGGGCACCTGTGTGCATGGCGAGGTACTTACAAATAAAGGAACTTTTAAAAGAAAGTAACCATAGGGAATTCAAGGATATGGCTCAATGGCGAGACAACTGCTTTAGCATAGGAGCCTTGAACTCGATGCCCAGCAAGAGAACAGAGAGAAAATGTGCTAAGCAGTAGCTCTTCTATAGTCTCGGCTACTGGGAAACTGAGGTAGGTGAATTGCCTAGATCTAGGAGTGCAAGACCAGCCTGGTTAACAGAGGGGGGAACAAACAATTCACCTCAAAAAGGACAAGGTAAAACAGCAGTGAAATCAAGTTGAAAAGAAACTGTGCTCCAGAGTGTGCTGTTTAGTAAGCTACGGTTTTAAAACAGCAGGTGCTATAAGCATTCTTCACTGTCATTCGGAACAAGTTTAGAGTGGTGTGGGACACCTGTCACTCAATACAAACATCACATTGTTATTATGTCACTCGATGAGAGAAGTGTTGCCACCCTAAATATTTTTACAGCACTGCCCAGTTCCTTCTCTGGAAAAAGTGACAGATAAACCAGGACACCAGTGTGCGAGCATTCTCTTATGAAAAGACATTCATGACTTTCTCCTCGACCTTCCCCAGGTCATCACAACATCTTGATTTGCTCAGGTGTTTATCTATTTATTATCAATGGGGTCTCACAGAGCCCACGCTTTCCTTTAACTCAGCACACAGCCAAGAGTGGCCTTGAACCCCTGATCTTCCTGCCTCAAGCTCCCAGGTGCTGGAATTTGGGCATTGACCACCCTGGGCTAAGAGTTTGGGGACTGAGGAAGCAACAGCTTTCAGGGTCTGACATCACCTCACCTTTGCCAACTGTGAGTTTATCCAGCAGGTGAAGGTCTTCTTCTGAGTGTCCTCCTGCTCGGCTAGGAAAGAAGACATAACAGTGGTCACACATGGCAGGCTGCAGACTCCTGAAGTCATGGAAGCAAGCCAAAGATTCAGTCAGACTCAGGCTAAATTCCAGGTGTTCAACCAAAGACTGCTCCAGAAGTAGTCGATAATATGATATAATATTTCTTAAAGTCACAGCTCAACTGACAAGAAATGGTGGTTTTCAATATTTTTTACGAAAAAAAAATAATTGAGATCTTCCACTGCTTTGTCCTGTTTAAAAGACTAAAGAATGAGAAGCATCCCTAGCCCCCCAGCTCTGAATCACCATGGGACATCTGAAGATATTTTAAAAGGTTTGCTGAGGTCCTTACAGTTAGGCGTTGACACTGTACCAAGGAATTTATCAATTAAACTGCCCTAATATTGAGTAAACCATAGAGATGTGGGTTCAAATTCTGTTGCCATGACTAAGTGGCTATGTAACCTTGAGAAATAGCAAGGCAGTGACAAGCACTCACCTCTGGAGGTTGACTTGAGAGGCAAATGATTCACCTAGTATGCCTAGCACAGACCAGCACATAGCAAACACGGAGCCATGCTCTTGTTAAGCAGAAAGGAGCTGGGACTGGAGACAGAGTAGGCACTCGATTCTACCTCCCCTGCCCTATGGGAGGTGGCCCTATTAAGCTTCTTTCAGCATCCCAACCCCTCAGCATCCAATAGAAATCTTCCATTCTATGGGCTGAGCACAGGGACACTGAGCCTCAACTCCCCAACCTCTTCACCTGATGGGTGGGTATAAACAGGAGCCCGGACATCCATTTCTGCCAGAGGCTCGCCACCATGCTTCCACCAGTAACTGAACCGACATCTCACACCATACTGCTCTTTACTCCTGCTGCCCTCAGTCCCCATGCCTGTGCATGTGGATCGGGATGTTTGCTCTCAACTACTGCTCCAGCATGCATGCCTGCTTGCTGCCATGCTGCAGACCGTGATGGCCATGGACTCACCCTCTCAAACTGTGAAGCCTCCAGTAAATTCTTTCTTCTGTAAGTTACCTTGGTCACCAAGTTTTGTCATAGCAATAGAAAAGTAACAAAGGCAACCCCAGTGATGATCAATGTCACCAGCACCCATTGGTACCCTCAATGACAATGGATACTTCTCTCCCACAGATGCATGGTAATTCACATTTCCTTCTTCAAACATCCAATGCCTCTTTCCAAACTCTTATTCTCTGCTAAGACCTTTCTTTGCTGTTGTTTGTGTTGGTTAGTGTTAACTGCCAGTTCAACAGAATCTAGAATTACTTGGGGGAGAAAATCTTAATGAGGACTCATCTAGATCAGGTTAGCATGTTTGTGGGGCATTATACTGGTTGTTCTTTGATGCAGAAAGACACAGCCCACTCTGGGCAGCAACATTCCTTATGAAGAGGATCTGAACCACATGAAACAGGAGAAAGTTAGAAGCAAGCAAGGATGTATTTACTCTCTTTGTGGTTGACTGTGGATGTGATGTGACTAGCTGTTTGAACTCCAGACTTAATTTTTCTGAAATAATGAACAACAGGCCAAATAAACTAAGTTGCTTTTTTGCCAGTATATTTTGCCATGGCAACAGAAATTGAACTAGAACATTGCTGACTTTTTTTTGTTGGGGGGAGGTGCTTTTCTTTGTTTTTGAGACAGTGTCTTAAGGAGCCCAGACTAGCCTAAAATTCTCTATGTGGCCTTTGCTTCTTTTTTTTTTTTTTTTCCTTCTTTTTTAAAAAGATTTTTCTGGCTGGAGAGATGGCTCAGTGGTTAAGAGCACTGACTGCTCTTCCAGAGGTCCTGAGTTCAATTCCCAGCAACCACATGGTGGCTCACAACCATCTGTAATGGGATCTGATGCCCTCTTCTGGTGTGTCTGAAACACACCATATAAAATAAATAAAATCTTTTAAAAAAACAAAAAGAATTTATTAAAAAGAGATTTATCTATTACATATAAGTCGATGGTATTCAGACACACACCAGCAGCATCCAGTACAGAGAATGGCTACCTCCTACTCTCATTTCCTGTACCACTAGCCGGCTCACCTCTTCATCTCTCAGTTCCTACATAATACCTTGGGAAATCCTCCCAGGTCCACCTTCAGAACCGCCTCTGAGGCTGGGAGCTCGCTGAGTCAGTAAGGGGTTCGCCTTGCAAGCGTAAGGGTCTCCATCTGGCTCCCTAGAATTTACCAAGGAAAGGCAAGCATGGTGTTCCACGCTCTTAAGCCTAGAGAAGAAGAGACAGGGACAGGTGGACTCCCCGAAGCTAGTGAGAGACTCTGCCCCAACAACCGCAACAATACCACATACACAAACACACACAAACACAAACATGTATGCACAAAACATTCTAGATATCTCTACTTATTTCATTATCTCCATCACACTACCCTAGGCCACGTCACCCCTGGGGCTACTGGAACATATTTTTACAAGTGTCACACCGAATTTAGGACCTTAAAATATTTTAAATTGATAACCCCCAGTTAAGCAACATCAAAAACAAAACAAAACAAAAAGCTGCCCGGGTAAATAGAGTTGTACAGCACAAGTGTCCTGACCGATTACCAAGACTCTTAGCTTTCCTGTATTTCTTTTTGTTCATCAAGTCCATTCTCTCTGCATTACAGGTTTAAGTTAGCTATAGTTCAATGACTGACACCTCATTAGGTGGTCAATGGTTGTCCAACTGGACTGATTTTTCAGGGGTTTGGGAGTTCATGCTTCTTATTTTAATTTTATTTTACAGAATTACAAGGACCACAGTTCCCTCACCAAGTCTCCTGGGATCTCTACCATGTGCTCAGCACTTTTCCTCCCCAGTTAGTAGATGATAAATAACTTTAAACAAGTGTTGCAAAACACACAGAGAGCTAATTTTATTTCTCAGCGGGGAAGGAGGGTATACCAGAAAACAAGTTTTAATGATTCCAAGATCAAATTACATGTACACAAGGTACGTTTACCAAGCAACGAGAGATCTGTCCTCCATAACTATAAAACAGAAGTTCCGAATAAAATTTAAAAAATAACAACAACAACAACAAAAATCAACCTTCTTGCTTATCCCCAGGGGACCAAGAGAGAATCTCCTATTCAGGAGATCATGTATGAAAAAGGAATCACCAATGCATACACCACGTCCAGGAAGATGCTGCCTAACTCCAGGGAAGCTGCAGGGATGGAGGGAGAAGGGGATGCGCATTAAATCACGTTGGTGGTGGACCGTGGCACAAAACCAGGTTCAGCAAGAGCATCCCCAGCCTCCGGAGTTTAGTGCGCCGGGTTCATCTGTAAATCTCAGTCATTTGATCCCCACTCCAAAAAGAGGAGCTTTCGTTTCATGTTCATTTAACACCAGACAAAACAAGTCTTGAGGCTGAGTACCCTGGGGTCTCTGAGCTTTCCCAGGGTGAGAAAACAGACACCAAAATCGGGGTTTTCACTAAATGGTTGAAATTGGAGCTGCTTGTCTAATCGGAGATTGAGCAAGGAATAACCCCTGACCGAGAAACAAAAACATGAGTTAAAACAGTCAAACTTTTATAAAGAAACCTGGTTATCGCTGGCCTGACTCCAACAGGGGGGACGGGGGTAGAAAAAGGAGCAGTCCTCAGCTCCACCCCACAGGTGCACCCCCCTCCACAGAGAAGCCATGCACAAAGGAGCCTCCAGAGACAGGTTTGGAAAGCCTGCTGAGGTTTTGTAAAACTTACTGTCCAAACAAGAGAACAACTCCCTTCAAACTGGGAAATCAGAGCCCTTTAAACACAAGGACCTTTTCCTCAATGGCAGAGCTATCGAAGGCGCACAAAACATGTCTGCAGATGCTCCATGCCACAGATCCCTTACCCTAGATTGCACAGGTTTTCGTCCTGCCTTACCCCCAGTACTACAGTTAATTCTGCAGGAACTAGAGCCAAGCAGCTCACCCAGAGCCAGGAGACTTAGTAACCTTTTGTTCTTTTAAAGGCTGACCCATTGGGGGCGGGGAGGGGGAACCAATAATTAAGAGCTATGGGCTTACCGCAACTTAATAAAAACCTTCTTAGAGTTGGATCTAGAGAATAGGACCTTTTAAATGGCAGATGGCAGGGGCTGGGGGGAGGGGAAAAGAAATGAAAGGACTATTACAATGGCGTAATACAACGGTGAGTTGCTGTGAAAATGCTAAGAAATGGATCTTGATTTTGGGGACAAATAAGGGGCACATGTGACCCATTGTTATCATTCTTCAAAGGGGACAAAGATTTTTCTCCTGGCAGCATTACCATGAAAATACATGTCACCCCACGGTTTGCTCTAACTCAGTCTGCCTCTTGTAAGCTGGCAGCAGCCTCCCAGTAGCTGGGAGGGAATGAACTGAAAACAAATTAGGGGAAACTTCAGGGCACAGATTTTAAGTTCATTACAAATTAGCTCACTGCGAAGCTGCCATGGCTCCTGGGTGTCAGAAACATCCCAGTGTCTTGCATAAGTTCACCTGAGATGCTAACGTGGGGAGTCTTCCCACGGGTTCAAAAGCAGTGCCCCAAGGTCAAGGCACCACACAACAGCCCTCTTCAGCCAAGAGCCACAGGACAGAAGTACCACATCTCCTGAAGCAACCTATCAATTCAACTGAACTGACAACTGCATCCAGCCCAAAACCCACCACTTTGACTTTTCATCCCCTCATTAAAATCTGTCCATCATTTTGAAATTTCTTACCGAATAAATTGCAAGTTCCTAGGCTAGCATTCTCCACTGAGTATATATGTGCATGTGCCCATGCATGTGTGGGCCATTAGGAGTATTCTTCAATACTAGTCTTGCAGAGGACCTGAGTTTGGTTCCCATCACCTACAATGAGATTGCTCACAACTGCCTGAAACTCCCAGGAGATCCAACAACCTCTGGCCTCCACAGTCACCTGAACTCATTTACACACACAGTTAAAATAATTGTAAAAAATTTTAAGATCTATGTCTCAGTCAGTATTTCTATTGCTGCGATGAAACACCATGGCCAAAGCAAGTTTGGGAGGAAAGAGCTGATTCAGCTTCTGCTTCTGCATCACAATTCATCAGCAAAAAATGTCAGGACAGGCCTGGAACCTGGAGGCAGGAGCTGATGCAGAGGTCATGGAGGGGTGCTGCTTACTGGCTTACTCATAACTTTCTCAGTCCGCTTTCCTGTAGAACCCAGGTCTACCAACCCAGGGATGAAACCACCCACAGTGGGCCCTCCCCCCTTGATCACTAGTTGAGGAAATGCCTTACAGCTGGATCTCATGGAGGCATTTCCTCAACTGAGGCTCCTTTCTCCGATGACATTGACTTGTGTCATGTTGACACACAAAACCAGCCAGTGCAACCTGAAAGTGCAAATGTTTCAAAAATGAAAGTAGAAATCAGAAATGTAAAAATTAAAAATTAACTTGCTTTTGAGACAGGGTCTTTCTGTTATGAAGCCTCGGCTGTCCTGGAATTCACTTGAACTTATAGAGATCCACCTGCCTCTGCCTCAGATACTGGTATTAATGGCTGCCACCATGCCTGGCCAAAGTCCTCCTCCTTTTTTTTTTTTTTTTTTTTTTTTTTTTTCTCAGTGATAAGTGACTCTTCCTCAGGGTCCTCTAGACTGACATGAAAGCTACAGAAACTGTACACAAAAGAGCTCATCTGAGGTGTTTACAGGGTCCCCAGCTCCTACGGGAGCACTGATTAGGCAGAAGGCACTCAGTCAATATTCCCAGAATCAATGAGTGTTGGTTAAATGAATGCAGATGAGGTACCTTCATTTCCTGAAAAGGGCAAAGATTTAAGCACTGTGCTACTCTAGTTCTTGTCTTCTGTAACAGTTATAAACACTGTGACCAAAAGCAACTTGGGGAAGAAAGCAATATTTCTTATTTCACTGTAAGAAAAACTTCAAATTATAACCCTTCAAATACAGAAAGGACAGAAAACACATATACCCAATTGCTTGACGTGTAGATGCTACTGAAGATCTTTGCTTCAGGGAAAAAGGACAAGCTGGTCTGAGGCTGTAGTTAGTCAAATGCTTGTCTAGTATGCTCAAAGCCCCACCACGACATAAACAAGATGTGGCACTACACACCTAAAATCCCAGCACTGGGGAGGAAGGCAAGAAGATCAGAAGTTCAAGATCCTCAGCTATCTATGGGGTTTGATGTCAGCCTGGGATACATGAGGTTCTGTGTCATAAATAAATAAAATACATTTTACAATATGAAATATACATAAAATGAGTTATAACACAGTGTGCTGATTATGATTCTATGTATATTTGTGTGTATATATATATATATATATATATATTTTTAAGGATACAGAAAAACACTGTTTCTGGCTATTCAAACTACGATAGTTACAACCTCAAGCTTCGTGATTTCTCTCCTGCTCTGTGGAAAACCCGTATCATTGAATAAACTCTCCCGCGTCTGTGCCTCCCTTTGCAGAGCTCCACATGTTGAGGATATGCTCACAGTGATTACTACAATGATCAAGGAGCAGACTGGCCATTGCATAAGGTCTTCTTGTCAAGTTATCCTAGCCCGGTGTGTTTCCGAATTCTTTGTTTAATAAGCCCTGGAGTGTGCTCCCTTCCAGTGTCCAAATGCACTCCAGAAGCGCTCCGAATTCTCCCCAGGGATTTTTATGGCAACTTCATGACATGGACATAAAGTGATAACACAATCTTTAGTTCTTAAACACCACCAAAGATGAGATGTCACTCCCCCCCCCCCCACCCTGTCTCCTCTGATAATCACCCTGAGCCTATCAAAAAATCACTTCATTAAACAAAAGATTCAGGCTGGAGAGACGGTTCCTAGCGCTGCCACCAACTGATGGCCTGAGTTGGACCCTTGGGTCTCATATGGTGGAAGGATAAATGAACTGGAACAAGTTATTCTCTCTCTCTCTCTCTCTCTCTCTCTCTCACACACACACACGCACGCACACACACACACACACACACACACACACACACACTTTAAAAAAATGTTTCTGTTGTGCAGGAAACTCCAAGGGCTTTGAGAGCTCTGTATCAGAAACAAGGCAAAGAAGCCAAACAGTAGGCACAAATGTCCCTGATAGTCTTAGAATATTGCAAAGGCCTTGGGAACTCTGAGCCAAGAACCATGGCAGAGAGCAAGTATTTCTTATGAAGGCACAGGCATGGCTGGGTTAATGAGGCCTAGTTGCAATGGTTTAAAATAATATCCCCAGCTTATCCTTAGCTGGGCCTCTCACGTAATAATAATCAAGTTTGAACAACACATTTCAGCCATGTGTTCCAACAGAATCCAGAGGAATCGCAGCCCGTTATCTATCACAGAGGGCATTAACAGGCCAAGTCTGCCTGACCTGCTGTTTCTGGGGAGATAGTAACAAACAGGAATAAATACAGCAAGTTGAGGGAAGTCAAAGCATAGCACACATAACCCAGGGAAGAAAATTCTACAGCACTGGAAGGTTAAAGAGGGGAAGGCCCGTTGTTTAACTACAAAATGGGAAAATAACACATTTTCTTGCAATCAACTACATGCGAGCAACGGAGAAAGGCAAGTGGATACTTCAGGGGCTGAGACCTGCCTTACTAACCCAGGAAGGTAAAGCCCAGAAGTAACGCTGACAAAGAGAACTCTCATGTGCCTGTGCAGTCGCATCTCCACATCAAACTGTGCTTCACACACACACACACACACACACACACACACACACACACACACACACACACACCCAGTATCTAATTCCTTCCCTGTGAAGAAGCAGCCCTTGCCTGTGGAGCCCAGCATGCAGGACTTCATCAGACTGTTTCCACAGCACCTCAGGATGTGGTGACCTGCAGCCTCCTACAGCCTCAGGTCCAGCCACGTTTGCCCCCTTCCAGATCCAGTGCCTTCCTCTTTCTCTGCACTGTCCCTCCGCACTCCAGCTCCCCTGCCCCGCGTCCCATAAGCTCAGGATGTCTCTCTGGTCAATCTGCTCAGCATCTCTCCATGCTGTTCTCCACTCCAGCCAGGAAATCACAGCCATGCTTCCCCTTTTACCCTTAGAAGGGAGGGTTAGGAGATCCTACCCCAGAGTTCCACTCCAGCCTCAGCCCAGTCCCTTCTGGCACCTTTTCGTCGGGACCCTTCACAAGCCTTAAGGCAGTTCTAGCTCCTGACCCTGTCTCCGAGACCAGCCACATTTGGGTCTTGGCTCCGAGCTCTGCCTTGGAGGAAAGCAAAGGCAACCGAGATTTTATTTCCTGGCGGAGAGTCGGGGGACATTTCACGCTTGCTCACAAGTAACAGCTCATCTCAATCTATAATCATTGTTAAAGCTGAATCACCAGTTTTAGAGTCATGCTACTTCATGTGACCCTATCTCTGTTATGATCCCATAACTGTGCACTTGGGGAGACAGAGGCATGCTGGTCTCCACATATCTTCCCATCAATAAAATGGGGCAATGATACTTACTTCAGTCATTAGGATTTACTCTACTGACATAGATTAGAGTCAGAAAGATCTGTCGCTTAGCTTTACAAATAAGGTTTTATTTGATCAGACATATATTTTTCCACATTGCCTGAAGCTCCTTTCATGCTAGAACAACACCATGGATAGTTACCAGAGACTTTGTAGTACTTAACAATTAAAATATTAACATCTGGTCCTTTGCAGAGCAGTTTATTAGTTCCTGTTATGAACGATGGTAGACTATGAAAGTAAACATTAGTGATTATATGGAAATCCTAATGCTAAGCAAAAGAAACCAGTCTTGAGAATATCACAATTCACTTATATGACATGCCCAAATGGTAAGTCTCTCAGGGGTACAGTGATGGAGGTGAGGTAGCTGACATCAATAATGTTTTCCAGGTGACTGAGCAAGATTTAAAATCAGAAGTGATGATAGTCTGCCCAGCTCTACGAATATCTGGTTCCTTTCAAACAAGCGACTTAGATGTCAATCTTTCTTTTTTTTAAAGATTTATTTATTACATATAAATACAGTGTAGCTGTCTTCAGACACACCAGAAGAGGGCATCAGATCCCATTACAGATGGTTGTGAGCCACCATGTGATTGCTGGGTATTGAACTCAGGACCTCTGGAAGAGCAGTCAGTGCTCTTAACCACTGAGCCATCTCTCCAGCCCCTCAATTTTTATTTTTTAACTTTTTTTTTTTTTTTTTTTTTGGTTTGGGGTAGTGAGACCAGGGTCTCATTGACTGGCCTGGAATTCCTTATGCAGAACAGGCTGACCTTGAACTGGCCTAGAGACCTGCCTGCCTCTGTCTCCCCAGTACTAGGATGAAAGGCATTCAAGTCACACTCCACTATCTTTAACTTTGTTTTTTGCAGTGCTGGGGAGACAACCCAGGGCCTCAGGGATGCTACATAAACACTCCTTCAGCCATGAATATCATGGAATGTTAGGTCTTAATAAAGTTTTCAGTCCTGTGGTTATCTGATTAGACACTTGCACCACCTCACTAGCTAAAGAGGCTAATGCTTACAGCCATGTCTAATTTTGTTTCCTGGTTTGGTTTTGGGGTCTTTTGCTTTTTATTTTTGTATTCTGGTGTTTTACATGCCTGAATCTCTGTGTATCTTGTGCATGCCTAGTGTTCCAGAAGCCGGAAATGCGTATCAGAGCTCCTGGAACTGAAGTTACAGATAATTGTGAGGCGACATGTAGCTTCTAGGAATCAAAGCTAGGTCCTCTGGAAGAGTAGCCAGTGCTCTTGACAGTGAGGTCATCTCTCCAGCCCGACGATTTCCCATTTCACCTAGATAGCACAGTGCTTTTCATGCTGTGGGTATTCAAACAGTGTGTTATGGGAACAGTTACATGGCTGGGGTAAGGGCTGAGGGGCCAAGCTGCTTTTTCCACAACCAGTTCAGAGGTTTGAGCGCCTAGTTTGATAGGAAATTGAACAGCCTGTGATTTCAACGTCGGGTCTTTATGCGTGACACTCAAAAGTTTGTGCTGACACAGAAGTGAGCCACACCCTGTGTAAACATCCGAGACTTTACACTAAGCCCTTTCCACCCTCCCTGGAATATAGCTCCTGGCTGTCCGTGTGAGCAACTGAACCCACAACGCCCAGAGTCTGGCAAACCTGGGCTGCTCAATAAATATCAACGAAATAACGAAGCCAAATCTTACTGTATGTGCTAAAACAGATATACACCCCTTTGTCACCACCTCTTATCTACATCTTATCATCAAATAAAACTGGAACCAGTTCCTGTGAAAGCCAAGGCGGGTGAGTCTAAACTCCTCTGAGGACCAATCCTGGTAAGACTGAGCAGACTTCACAGGTCCAAAGTCCAGGCTGCCTGTGGTTTCAACCAGGAATCCTCACTCCAGAAAATTGGCATATTATTTGGGGTTCAAGCTCAAGTTTCAGGGTTCTGTCTCCAGGAGATTCTGACACATGGGTTCATACACCTCACTTTGGGGGATATTTCCCTAAACCTATTTAATTTTACACACGATTTTACACACGATTCATTATTGAGACAACCGATGGGAACAGGAAAATCCAACCAAAATAGCATAGTAATAATCCACCAGGCTATTAATCTAATGTATATCAATATGTATCTGTCATCCACGTGGATGTCCTAACACACACCTAGAGAGCCCACAAATGCTTGCCAGAACTGGTCAAGTCCAAGAATAAGAGAAGAGCTCTTGGTGAGAACCATGAACCATGACAGCATTCTCCAAAAGCCTGCACGTTTTGGGAGGAGAAAGACAGGGAAACTGGGGTTCTGAGAAGACAGAGGTCATCTTTCCCTATCCACTGAAACATTTAGCAAAGGCCTCTATGCCTCCAATAGCCCAGCCCAGGTTTCAGTTTTCTTAGAGAACTTGGAACCCAGATGTGTCTGATTTTAAAAACCCATGTTCATGTCTTTATAATTCAGTCAGCTGAAATGTCAGATTCATGCTTACTCAAGTTTCCACCCTCCTCTCTCTCCAAGTCCAAAATTATTTATCTTTGATTTTTTTTGTTTTGTTTTGTTTTTGGTGGTGTTGTTTTATTTTTGGTTTGGTTTTGGTTATTTGGTTGGTTGGCTGGTTGGTTGGTTGGTTGATTTGCTGGCTGGCTGGCTGGCTGGCTGCTGGTTCGTTGGTTGTTTGGTTGGCTAGTTGGTTGGTTACTTGTTTTGAGATATGGTCCCATGTATCCCAGGCTGGCCCTGAACTTACTATGCAACTGAGTAATTCCCGATCTCCCTGATTTTACCTTCAGGTGCTAGGATTCCTAGGATCGCCCATTTCTGTGGTGCTAGGAATGAAATCCAGAGCTTCATGCACAGTTAGTGAGCATTCTACCAACTGAGATACACCCCAGTACGGAGCCCAAACTTCTTATTGTCTTGCCTCAGCTGCCCTACTACACTGACTCGTCTGCTCGCTAAGATGATAGGCCACAACTCTTCCATTCATTGATCAGCGAGGCCACCTGTAGCAGACCTGCTGCTGGCAACGGATCCTTCTCAGTACTCATGAGACGTCTGAAGGCAGCAGACCCTCTTTCCCACCCTCTCCCTTCCAACAGCTCTTCTTCACTGTGACCCTCTGTTCCACACTCACCTGATGTCGGCCTTCTCAGGGCACCCTTCTCTGACCAGCTCTAGGCTGGCTCGCTTTACTTCTTCCTACCTGGACCCTTCTCTTTTTCTAAATAGTCTCATCTATTCCAAAGGTAGAAGTTGCTACCTCTAATGGCCCTCGACAATAAATACCCTCAGTTAAGTGGCCGTCTCTCTGAGCCTCCTGCCTGTCTAGCTGACTGTTATTTATTTGGGTAGTTCTAGTTAGTTGTTCCACAGACACCATCATTTCATCATAGACATCAACATTGCCAATACTGAGTCATCTCTAACCAACTCCCTTCCTCCTGTGCATTATTGACAATGAACAGTCCCATCATTCACTCCATTGCCCAAGAAGAAACCATGAAGTCTCTGATAACTTCCTTCTTCCTAACTCTCTCCTCCCTTCTCAGTCAATCAAAAAGGCTTGATGCCTGTTTGGTACTTCTTGAATGCCCCTTTGTCTCCATTTTGACTGTCACCTCCAGATCAAGCCACCACTACATCTCAGCTGGATTATCATGGCATCCTTCAGATGGTCTTCCTCTCTGCCTCCACACTGGTTCCCATGAAAACACCCCACAGTGTAGCCTGGGAGCTTTGCAAAGCTAGGTACGTATATGAGTCTACCCAACCATTCAATTGTTCCCTTTAGACTTAGAAAAGGCCCCACCTCTATGTTGCTTCAAGGCAGTGACAGCTTCAACCCTCCACGACTCTTCCATACTCTGGTCTATCCATCCGTTTCCATGACAACGTGTTCAGCCACTGCTCTCATCCTCACCCTCCTCCCATTCTAACAGGGTCTCCAGCGTAGGAATCCCTCCCTCTTGGAACCCTCCCCTGACTTTTAGTTGGGGTGAGGTAACCCCAACTTCACTCTTCCACAGTATGCCTCTTGCCTCTCTCAGTATTCATCACTTTATACTGATTCTGTCTACATCCTGCGGGGATCCCTGTAATCAAACATTCTTCAGAAAAACATGTGCCATGTACCACCACATATGTTCAGCCAAGTGCCTCACACACAACACATATACAAAACTATGTGCTGTGAGCTAGACATAGTGGCTCGTGCCTGTCCCCTACCACTCAACTGGAGCAGGAGGATTGCCCTAACTTTGAAGTGAAAAACAGGCAGGCAAGGGCTACAAAGAAGACCTTGTCTACAAATTAATTATTGATTAATTTTAAAGCATTGAATAATGAATAAGCAAGTAAATAAATCAACCCTAAGCATAAATCAACCTATACTTAGACGAAGGAGAACAGCTCTGAAATGGCTTAGTGGGTAAAGGCACTTCTGGCCAAGAGTGACAACTTGAGTTTGACCCCGGGTCCCAAAAAGTAGAAGCAGAAAAGTAGCCCTCCATATTATTTCGTTTTCATTCACCCCACACATCGCCTGATACTGACTATGATTCCTCCCCTAAAGCCCTCCAAAAACATCCCAACTGTCGCTCTCCTCATCCTCCCTGGTCACTCTCTGTGCAGCAAATAAAGTGACATTTTGCAAAATATAAATCAGACTATGTTAATCCCCTAGCTAAGGGCTTTCAACGCAAGCGCAGTGGTCAGCACATATAATCTCAGCACTTGGGAGACTGAGGCAGGAGGACCACTGAAGCCCAACTGCTCTAGGCTAGCCTGGGCAATATAGTGAGACTCTGTCTCAAAAACAAAAACAAGGCCTAGGGTGGTTTTTATCCACAGAACTGTCAAATCTCTTCCTGATGCAACCACATGATAGCTCACAGCCATCTGGAACTCCAGTTACAAGAGAGAAAACATCCTCTTCTGGACTCTGCAGGCCAGGCACACGCATGATGTATGGACATACATGCAGGCGAACCATTCACATACATGTAATAAAAATAAGTATGCTTTTTAAAAAATCCCACCCTGCTCAACAAAAGGTTAACATCCAATGTTTTGAAAAGACATTGAACACTTCTGAAACTTGAAAAGGGCCGTCTGTGCTCTTCCTTTGAGACAGGCACCCTACACCTTGTAATTCAGCACTGTGACCCAGCTAACAATCCCCTGTATTGTGAAGGCAGGGGAAAAAATGCACGGCCAGCAAGGTGTGTGGCAGGATTCCTTCCAGCGCCTTCTCGGGTTTTCATTCAACACAACATCCCACAGCCTCAAATCCAGAAGACACTATTCATCTACGTCTTCCAAAGAGACACACATAGAAAGCTTCAAACTATTCCATTTGTCTGACAATTCACAATTTATTTTTTTTCTACCACATTCAAATAACCATAAACACACTCGGTGAGGGGCAGGGAGATGGTTCAGTGGATAAGGTACTCGCCACCAAGCCTGAAGACATGTGAAACCCAGGACCTACATGGGAGACGAAAACCACGCCCTCAACTTGTCCTCTGACCTCCATATGTACATCACTGTCTATGAGTACATACGCAAGCATGCACACTCGCACACACACACACTCACACACACACTTGCACACACTCGCACACACACACGTGTGCACGCGCGCACACACACACACACACACACACACACACACACACACACACACACGCTCAGAAAACCTTGCATCTCTCCTGGGGCTAATTAAAAGGGATTTCTACTTCTAGAAGCAATGAATGGGACCTTTGTTAACCCACTTTAACAAGATTCTAAATGACCCTGGATTTATCTCGCCCTAGTTTTCAAAATGTAGCTGACTCGGAATGATAAGCTCCAAATTCCTCCAGAAAACAAAACCAACATTTCCAGAAGCCAAAACTATACATGCAACCCAAGGAATGAGAATATTTTTCTTAAAAACACCATTATACAAGCATTACTAGAGTTCTTTTTTTTTTTTTTTAATTTTCCATTTAGTCAGAATTTGTTTGTTTTTTGAGGCAAGGTCTCTCTGTGTAGCCCTGACTGCCCTGGAACTCACTTTGTAGACCATGCTGGTCTTGAACTCATGTGAATCCACGCCTGCCTCTGGGATAAAAGGTGCGCACCACCATGCCCAAGAAGTCAAAGTATTTTTAAGAGTACAGAACTTTGTAATACCGAAGCAAAGGACATTCCAAAATATCTTTGGAAAATCCATGAGATTGCCTGCTTTCTACAGAGTAAGCACGCAGTATGAGCCAGTTATGAAGTAAACTGATTACTTAAGAACACATATTTTCTCCTGCTGTTCTTTGTTCTCCGTGCCCCCCAATCCTCCCCACCAAGGTCTCTGTTACAAAGGAACAGGAATCTCCCCACAAGCCTTCCACCAATCCTGTTTCTCTCTCTCAGACAGCAGGAGTGTGTTCTCACAGTTCTGAGGTAGGGCAGATTTTTCTCCCAAGACTACCACAGCCCAGTCTCATATCACTAGTCACCCATGTGGCTTGCCCTATTGGTCACCGTGCACACCGAACTACTCTGCTATCGAGGACCTACCTCACAGACCTTCATTTTTGACTGTGTGAGTTTGGATTCTCAAAATTACATTTATTTTCTTGTGTGCATGTGTGTGCACACGTGACGGCGTGCACATGTGGAGGTCAGAGGGCAAACTGGGAGTCGATTCTCTCCTTCTCCCAGGGATCAGAATCAGATCATCAGATCTGGGTTTTGTGTATCAGAGTGGCCACTCAGCTATTCACTGTACAATTATTTACTGGAGGCTTAAATAATTCAGGAGCTTCACTTCAGTAACATCAATGTGTGAACAACACATGCAGGGTATCTGTTGGACACTTGCAAGACTCGGAGAGACTATCGGGCAAGTGACATCCGAAGCCAAGAATGAGCTTGAATTTCTGCCTCCACCTTCCACATAATAAAACCACAGGCGGGCCCTGGGATAATAAACAGGCGTGCGGTACACTGCCACCCTCAGCTTACGTGGGGCCAGGGCTCCATCCTAAGGCTTCATTCATGCACGGACTTTACCATCTGAACTACATCCCAGACCCAATCTGACATTTTTAATAATGAGAAAAATATATAACTCAACCTGCAATATATTGTATAAGTGAAAATTTTTATCCCTTATTGAAACATCAAAAAAACAAACAAAAAAACTCAAAAAAAAATAGAGATTTCTAGTCCTACTCTGAATTTAAATGATAGACATCAAAATTAAGATGGCCCTGTAAAATTAAACATCATAGGGACGATCACCTGAGTACCCGTCATTTCTGCCTGCTGTCCGCAGGCGGAAGCACACCGGATGCCACCATTCACACAGGTGCTCAGCCCATTTCTGTGTATGTCCTCGGTGCCCAACCTCTGCAGGAGACTGGTTCTTTTTATCTACCAAGTAAAAATTAAATACTACAGGGCTGGCTGCACAGCTCAGGGGATAAAGGCTCTGGCCAAGAACCCACAAGATAAGAAGAGAGAACTTTCACAAAAGCCAGACACACATGCATGTGCCCACGTGCACACTATATATAAATAAATTATTTTTAAAAAGTAAACATTTCTTCTCATTATCATACTTTGCAATCTCTCCAACTAACCATGAATTATTCCTTTCCCCCCCTCTGGTATGAAAAAGAAACCCAATTTATGTTTCAGCTTTTGAGTGGGTCTTGCTATGAAGCCCAGGCCAGTTTTGAACTCTTGATCTGCCTGTTCATTTTCAACATTTATTCCCACCTAACCATGATTATGTAATCTTAGCCTGGATAAGTTTTAATTTCTTACTGAAAATAAGAAATATGTGGGAAGCAGCTCAGCAGTGGTGGCACAAACCTTTCACCCCAGTGCTCGAGAGGCAGAGGAAAGTGGATCTCTGTGAGTTCGAGGTCAGCCTGGACTACAAAGCAAGTTCCAGGACAGTCAGAAAGAACTCACAGAGAAACCTTATCTCAGAAGATAAAACAGAAGAAGGATGAAGATGAGGAGGAGAAGGGAAGGGAAGGAGGAGGAGGAAGAGGGAAGGGGGAGGGGGAAGAAGGAAGGAAGAAACGAAGGAAGGAAGGAAGGAAGGAAGGAAGGAAGGAAGGAAGGAAGGAAGACAAGGAAAGCCTACCTCCAGAACATTCAGTAAATAATGAACCCATTTAAATGAAGTACTAATCTAGCTGCAATATCAGATTTCTGTACGTAGCCCTAGAGCTACCTGGAAGCAAGGATGTTTTTAATCTTTTATAATATGTCACCTAGATGATAACAGCACTAAACAAAACATTCATCAAACACTGTCTGAGATGGCAACGTAGCTGAGCCGAACGTGTGTTCACACAGGTTCACAATGACAGCTAATGCTCAGCAGCACCTGGGCCAGGCCACAAGAAAGTGACCCCTCCCGTGGTGGTTTGTGTAACAAAATGCACTCCTTCCTAGTTCTCTGGCTAATTAAGAACATTCTGTAGCTGGACACTGTTTTTCTAAAGCATTAGCCTACTATCTGTGAAAACAAAATGATTATATAGCGCCCTTTTGGCAGCCCCTGTGTTCTATCTGCTAGCTCAACATGAAATAACTTAACCCTGAAATGAACAGGGGAAATGTTCAAAATAGTTCAATCTTGCCCACAATTCCCTTTGGAATTTCTCAAGAGCGGCTGCGCGAGCAACATGGTGGTAGAGGGAGGACTTTGCCTGAGCGAGGGCTTAGGTTCATCTCTAGTAAAAAGCATTTAATCAAAAGAATTCTCATGATTGAGCCAGCCTAGGCAAACAACATCCCTGATTCTGTAGTCAGAGAACAGGGTCCACGCACACTATTCCTTCCTTCCCTAGGCATCTCTTCCCCTTGCAAGACAGAAAAAAGAAAAACGCATCTCAACCTGAGCATGACAGCACACACGCCTTTAAAGCCAGCACTGGAAGACAGAGGGGAGCGGGCCTCTGAATTCAAGGCATGTTCTACACAGCAAGTTTTAGGCCAGTCAGGCCTGCATAACAAAACAAAAACAAAGAAAAAAAAAACCCTGAAAATGTCTTCAAAAATTAAGCCAAACTCCTGTAATGTCCCAAACCCATCAAAAGCAAAGGCCAGCCTGCTCTATACAGTGAGCTCATGCCAGATACTGGGGGGGGGGGGGGGGGGGTGAGTTGTGTGCAAAGGGAATAAAAGGGGAGGAAGAGGAGGAAGATGAGGGGAGGGGGAAAAAGAAAGGAACTAGAAAGAAAGAAAGAACAGGAAGGAAGGAAGAGAGAGAAAGAGAAAGAGATGAAAGAAGAAAGGAAGGAAAGATGAAACAGAAAGGGAAATCGGGAGGAAGGGAGGGTGGAAGGCAGGTAGACTCACTCCTTTCCACCCTATGAGTCACCACACTTCTGCAGGGATATTTCATTGTTCTTAAGCGCACTGTTCTCCACCAGGACACAACCACAATCTCCTCACCTTAAAGGAGGGTTTTTCTGTTTTCCAGTGAAATAGATGATGTAGCCTAATGAGGCCATTCTTCTCTGTCTCTGTCTCTGTCTCTCTGTCTCTCTGTCTCTGTCTCTGTCTCTCTCTCTCTCTCTCTCTCTCTCTCTCTCTCTCTCTCTCTCTCTCTCCCTGACACTGGTTCAGGGAAGAGGGAGGGAAAAAAAAACCACACTTCCTTGTAAACGGCACCCAGCACTTCCACATTACCCAGAATCACCTTCCACCTTCACTGTGAAGTGTCAGCAAACACAAAACTACTAGGCTGTTTACACATGAATAAAATCAAGTGCTTTGAAAAAACCTTCACATATTATCATTGTATGTGTGTTCATGTGGAGGAGAATCCAAAGACAACTCCACGGAGTCAGGTCTCTCGTTCTGCAGGAAGCCAGATATCAAGCTCGGGTCACCAGGCTTGCCCGAAACTGTCTTTAATCACTTACCTCTCTTACTATCCCCTCAAATGCTTTATAAGACTTTGACCAATAGCCTTCAGCTATGTTGTACTTTATAAAAATAACCCTGTCTACCTTTTCCCCCCAAGCAGGCAATAATCCCGCCAAAGCTGCCTTCACAGGCATATGCAAATTCTGTCTTCCCCACCTGCCTTCACCTCTTCCTTTGTCAGCTGGGCAAGAAGAACCATCCCAAACCTGCAATCAACATGGAGGCTAGCCTCGGGAAATCATGTGTCCCATGCTTTGTTTTCGTTCTGCGAGGGCAGTCTAGGCGCTGAGCACATGTTGAGTGTCCCCGGCTAAGGTGATCGGATCCTGGCCAGCGTTAGGTTGATGATGCTATGATGTCACTCCATGTGTCCTACCCACGGACAGCATCCACACATACATACATCACACAAGTGCATCATCCAGAGAACATGGGCATCGCTACCCCTTACTAAACGGCCCGTTCTAGAAAACATATACCATACAATTTCTGAGTGACTTGATAATTATTTTAAACACCTTAGGAACCTGAAATCCCCTATCCACAATCTAGGATAAAGTTTGCTACTGATGGAACAGAGTGAGTCTCCAATTTAAGGCAGCTGGGGAACAACCTTGGGCGGAATCCCCTCTTCCGGTTTGTTCTGTGTCATGGCAGAGGGGTACAGTACAAAACCACAACTCAGCTGCTCCACAAGCTACAGCCTCTACCTAAACCTCAGGAAGCTCGTCCCTTGGCAAGGAAGTGCTATGAAGTAAAATAAACACAAATCTGCAAGGGCCCAAGAGATAAAAGGGATTGGAAGAAGAGGAAGGGCTTATCTCAGACTAGCAGGGCAGCCGGCAGGAGGCAGGGGCCAGCTGGCCTTGGGATGGATGAGCTGAACTTCTCCCAGTCCAGAGGGAGCAGCCTACACAGAGCACACACATGCACACAGTCAAGAAAACCACAGCACCTTGGGGAGATGTGGAATATCGGGAGCACGAGGGATATAGTAGGAAAATCAAGTGAACCAGAGCAGGGAGAGCCCATGGCCTCACCAAGACTCACCTGCACGTGATGGGAAGCCACTGAAGACAAACAGCAAAGCAGAGAGTAAGCACAATTCTGGTTTCTTTCCTTTCTTTCTCTCTCTCTCTCTCTCTCTCTCTCTCTCTCTCTCTCTCTTTCTTTCTTTCTTTCATTTTCTTTCTTATATACAATGAAGTTTCTACTATAGCTGTGCTCCTATACAAACTTATATTCAAAAAAATTCATTATAAATATATAAAAGGAAATAGTATTTACCGAGCCGCTACTATGTTGCAGGCAGCAATGATGAACTCTTTGTGTAACAAGCTTGTCCACCTGGGATCTGTATTACACAAATAAGATAAAAACCTCTCAACTTGGTCCAGAAAAAAATCACAAAGCCACGGGGCCTGTGTGAGACATAAGATGGCAGACCATGTCTCGACGCCAAACCATCAACAAGAGTGCTGATCTTTTTCATTTAAATAAAAATAAATATTTGATTTAAACTACTTGTTATTGTATTACTCAAATATACATAATGAAAGACTTTTTATTTTTATCTCAAAGACTGCCTTCTAACAAATATTTCTTACTATCTCTATATTAACTCTATACTAATTAAACTCATTATTTTTTTTTTGGTCTTGTCTTTTATCTGGAACAGGGTCTCGCTAGGTAGTCCATGCTAGTTTATAATCTTCCAGCTTCTGCCTCGTAGGGGCTAGCTTTACTGATGTGTGCCAATGTGCCCAGCAGACAATTTCATTTTTAAAAACCTGCTCCATAGAGATACAGTCTATTCCGAATGAAGCTAATTATTTATATCTGAATGAAGCTAACCATTAAAAAACAGATTTGGAGAACATTTGAACCAGGCACAGTAGCACATGCCTCCCAGCACTCAAGGGGGGAAGGGTGGGAGAGTGAGAGTTTGAGGCTAGCCTGAGCTACATAACAAGCTCTTGTCTCAAAAATTAAAATAAGGGCTAGAGAGATGGCTCAGCGGTTAAGAGCACCAACTGCTCTTCCAGAGGTCCTGAGTTCAATTCCCAGCAACCACATGGTGGCTCACAACCATCTGTAATGAGATCCAGTGCTATAATGAGATCTGATGCCCTCTTCTGGTGTGTCTGAAGACAGCTACAATGTACTCATATATAATAAGTAAATCTTTTAAAAATTTAAAATAAATTTAAAAGGTCATCAGAAAGTCATTTTAGAATCTTCACCAAAAGCAAACTCAAAACCTGTAGCTTCTATATTATGTCTTAATTGTTGATTTATATTACCCATAACTTTAAGATTACTTTTTTAAAGGTTTCACAGCCAGGCAGTAGAAGTACATGCCTTTAAAGACCAGCACTCAGCAGGCAGGGACAGGTGGGTCTCTCAGTCTGAGGCCAGCCTGGTCTACAGAACAAGTTCCAGGACAACCAGGGCTGCACATAGAAACCCTGTTATGGAAAAACAAAATAGAAAACAAAGGCGCCCCAATAAATGTTGTCAATATTTGCCAGAGCCTCACTTCTAGACTGGCTAGCTACAACATCAAGATTTATCAATAAAGATGGATCGTTCACTAGCTAATGGGTTTTCAAATGGGCGGCCACTATCCAGCTAAGCTCAGCAGGAAGCCCTTTTGCAAAGACTAGTTGTAGATTACAGATGGGATTCCCATCACTGAAACCTCACCCATCCAAGGCATCACCACCATTCCCACCTGATAGGATAAAATACAAACGCAAGTCTCAAAGCTGCTGTGTAAAAAAGACGTGAATAAGAGGAAATAATGTGCCAAGCAAACCATGGCTAGCTTTGACATTTGGATTACAAATAAAACACACACACATACACACGATACCAAAAATCCTTCCAGGATTCCTTGAAACACACACACAATACCAAAGATCCTTCCAGGATTCCTTGAAACACACACACACACACACACACACACACACACACACACACACAGGATACCAAAGATTCTTCCAGGATTCCTTGGAACACACACACACACACACACACACACAGGATACCAAAGAACCTTCCAGGATTCCTTGGAACACACACACACACACACACACACACACACACACACGATACCAAAGATCCTTCCAGGATTCCTTGGAACCAGAGAATTGCACCAAAAAGTCACTAATGCTGCACTGTAGTGTCCTCTCCAGTTGGAAAATACAGTTAGGTTTTCAAAACCACAGGAGGCAGAGAAGCCAGTAGGGCTCAGAATTAGAAGGGATAGTTTTCCTATTTCCTCCCAAGTGTGACTTTACCTTGCAGTGAAAAGTGCAGATCATCAATGCCCAAGACACCCTGGCCATCCTCCATGGGAGGCACAGGGCTAGCGGCCATTCTTTGACTCCGTGGAGATTAAATTGAGTCCATCTCAGTGAAGGTGAACTGAAAGCAGAAAGAGAGAAAATGTTCGTTAGTGGCTCTGTAGCTCAGCAAGTCTGGTAAACATGCAAAAGCCAACTCTACCCTCTGGAAGAGCAATGGGTCTCAAGGAGGGTTTCCTTCATCCATGAGGAACAAAGTGACCACACCTTCCTTTTGAATCATCATCAAGACTGTGCCCTGTGACCCAGTCAGGCTCTTTGGCAGAACTCCAAAAGAACTGGCCTCATGGCTTTTGTGCAAGTTATAAAAAGGACAGCTGCACACTTCAAATCCAGAAGCATCCAGTAATGCGGCTAAGAGGAACGTCAACATTCACTGCTGTCTTTGGCCTGCAGCTCCCAAGAGTTCTCTTTCAAACCGTTTTAATTCCCTCTGTTCTTCCTTGGTTCCATAAAAGGCCACTTACTGGAAACAGTGAGAACCAAGCCTGCACGGCCTGCGAAGTGAAACTAAAAATACAGCCGAGTGCCCATTCTGATGCCAGTAATATTCTTTTCCTAAGAACTTCTTCCTCTAGACGTCTCTTTTAGCTCCACCTTGAGTTATTCTTTCTAGTACTAGAGATTAGAAACAGGACCCGATACATCATCAAAGCATGAATTCTATCACTGAGCCTCTGCACCTACTGAAGGAATTCTCCCAATACAAGTAAATCACAATCCCTAACCCTTAAAAAACAAAAACAGAAAACAAACTTTTCATGTATAAGGGCATCGTGGTCAACTCTTGCAAGCTGACAACGGAAACTAGGTTCTCTTGCAGAAATCACCAAATAATCAAAATCAAACTCAACAAACAAAAAACATAAATACATTTCCGTGAGAAAGGAAGTGATGTAAAAGCTACTGTTGGACTCTGCATAGGGGAGCGGAGGGCATGGCTCAGGAGCAGCATTCTTACATACCATACGAGATGTCCTGGGCTCAATTCCCAAGACTATAAAGAAAGGAAGACTCTAAATATATGCAGAATCCTCTAACTTTGATATATACTAGCATTTTTTATGAGAAAATGTTAGAGTGAAAGACTAAAAATAAATAAATAAGTTTGGGGCTAGCAGCTAATCAGTCATATTAAATATTAAACAAGCTAAAATATGCAAAGGATCAAAATCGTTGCATGGTTCCAAACCCTCTCCATCCTTTCTTTGCCAGTGTTTATTATTCACATCCTGCCATCAAATTCCCTCTCTCTCTCTCTCTCTCTCTCTCTCTCTCTCACTGTGTTAAAGATTTTACCTACCAAGTACACTGTTAATAATTTATTTGTTTTTCTTCTCGGTTGAGATCATCCAGGAACAGCCTGAGGTTACCAGGCTGCTCTGCTGAGTTGGTTCAGATTAAGAAAAGGAAATACTGTTCATGAGTTCTCAAAGGCCAGGACCCTGATGGCCACGGTGGCACAGGTATCCTCAGCCCTGTCATACACCGAGGTCCTCGATACCCATTCCCACATCATAGGGCCCTCAAGGCCCAACTGAGGCTATTTTCATTTTAAGAGCAGAAAAAGGGAATTCTAGATGAATCCCCTAGTCATGGCTACTGTTTCATGTCAGGTCTATTTTTTTTAAAGAGGAAGAAGGAATAACAGTGGTGCACACCTTTAATCTCAGTACTCAGGAGGCAGAGGCAGGTGGATCTCTGTGAGTTCCAGGCCAGCCTGGTCTACAAAGCTAGATCTAGGACAGCCAAGGCTATACATAAAAACCTCTGTCTCAAAAAACAAAAAATGAATACAATAGCACCCACATTTTAGTCGTTATTATCTGACACAGATGTCGGCATTGATTAAATCGGTTTGCATTGACAACTCTTTCCCAGAGATCAGTACTACGGGTGTGAGACAGAGCCAGGGTTAGGATTTAAATCCCTGAGACTATTCATCAAAGAGAATAATGAACCTTCTTCAGAGACATCACAAAAACTTGGGTTAAAAAAATTAATATGGTGGCATTAAAGCTTCTATAGAACAATGTGGAATCATGTCTTTAAAGAGTCACATAGACTTAAGGGCAACAGTGGTAGACACCTTTAATCCCAGCACCCGGGAGGCAGAGGCAGGCAGATCTCTGAGTTTGAATCCAGCGGGATCAACAAATCAAATTCTAGGACAGCAAGAGCTGTTGTACAGAGAAGCCCCGTCTTTAAAAAAAAAACAAAAGCCACATATACCAATAGCCACAATTTTATAAGTAATGTAAGTTATTTTTAAATGACTGTGGTCCGATTATGCAATATATTTCAGAATTCCTGCGGTGGTTTTAAAACCTCAAAACATGAACAAAGTTCCCTTTCTAAAGGAAATCTTGGCCTTTATTCTAGATTACAGAGGCTAGAATGTTTTCAACTAAAGAAATGAGATCTGAAAAAAGATCTATTTCTAGTCAACGAAACTACATGTGGGTTTTATGTTCTTCATTGTTACATAAATTGTTAGGTTATCAGGTGATAAATGTTTATTTCTACTACAATAAACATGATTTTATTTTCATGAAACCGGGACTGAAATATTGTATAGTTCACTGTTCATTCGGATGTCCACACGGGATCAACCCTGTCTGTATACACATAATGACTTCTCATAAGTAACATTGGGAAAATCACAGGGAGCTGGAGGCTGGCCGCAGAGACAGGCGGATCCCTGGAGCTCGGATGCAGGCCATTTTGGTTGGTGAGCTCCAGGTTCAAAGACAAACCTGTCTCAAAAACAAATTGCAAAAAGATAGAAGATAGAAGACATCTGTATCAACCTCTGGGATGCACACACACACACACACACACACACACACACATACACACACACATACACCTTCAAAGTTCACCAAATTTTTCTAGAAAATATTGCCAGAAAACTTTCTGTTACTTAAAGGGACTTTTGTTTTCTCATCATTACATAGCTTAACCATTGCTGTTAGACTAACAGAAATGGAAAAGTCTGAATGTACACTGTGAGGAAAAGGCAGCTTAGCCCATCTTCAGGGATGCCTCGGCTCATGAGGGTGGCGAGGTAGGGTCCCAGATAAATGGTGACTGAGATGTTAACATTTCCCCAGGCCACTCTCTGCTCCTATTTCCATTCTCCGGTTATCTGCCCCCCCCCCCCCCAACTGGCTACTCTCAGCTACTGGCCGTTATTAAACTGGCTTTGTTTCCAAGCTCATAGCCAAATACTGCTGGCACAATAGCAGAGTTTCTTCATCTTTCTCTGTTAACTTTTGGGTCAATCAGTTGGTTTTGAGACAGGGTCTCATTATGCAGCCCTGTCTGGCCTGGAACTTGCTTTGCTGACCAGGCAGACTTTGAAGTTGCAGCAATCCTCCTGCCTCTGCCTGTCAAGTGCTGATACGATAGGCGCCCACAATTGTACCTGGTCATTTTCTTCCCTCTTAATTCTCCTAGTTACTTTAAACTATAGTCACCATTGGACCGGAAGTAGCCAGTCTAGGTTTCCAGAGCAAATACTATCTCCTCCCAGGAACTTTACTGTCATGACAACCAAAGGACACCTGAGGATCAACCCTAGCCATGCACTAGACTTCAAAAAACAGGTCATGGTGCTCAGACCTGGATTAGGATCTCACAACCAAGTGCCACTTGCCACCCACGCCAACAGTGCCACTGCACCAACACTGACCCTGCTCCAACAGTACCAGCCATGTCCCTGAGCCCACTTACCCAAGATTAGAGCGTTCTGAGGGAGTGCCAACACTTCCCTAACTGCCTCCCACTGGCCTTGACCATGGCCCAGATCCCTGAGCTGCAGTAAGCCTGCAGAAACGATAAACTGTTCTGTAAGTGGTTACCTCAGTCCTAAAAATGCTTACAACTTACAAAATAAGGAGCATTTACTGAGGCTCACGATTAGACACCGGGAAGTATTGGGACCTTATGTTTGATACTTGGGATTAAACCCAGGGCTGTTTGGGACACAATTTTTAAGTCAGCAGTAAAGATTACAAACAATCACAACAGTAAGAGTAAGGAGGAAAATAAGACTTGTGAACTCGATAGCGGGGGGGGGGGGGGTGTCAGCACTCACTGCAATCCACAAATGCTGGGTAATTCCACTCCTAACTCACCTAAAGCAGTCAAGATCCAAACTCAGAAAGCTAAATACTGGCTACCAAGGGCTGAGGGGTGAAGGGGTTAGAAGTGAGTAATTTCAATGCCTTGACTCAGTTTTTCAAGACAAGTTCTAGAGGAGAGTATGGTGGGTGATGGTCACACAAAAACAGGTATGGCTTCACCCCACTGGTGGTGTCCATTTAGAAAGTTACAATGAAGGCCAGGTGTGGTGGCACATGTCTTCTGTCCCAGCACTCGGAGGCAGTGGTGGCAGATTATCTGAGTTCACGACCAGCCTGGTCTACAGGGTGAGTTTCAGGACAGCCAGGGATATCCTGGCTCAAAACAAACAAACAAACAATATCAACAAAAGAACTTCATGATAATAAACTTTGTTAACTAAATTTCTAAGTGCAACTTTCCCAATCTACATCATACTATAGTATAAATCCCTGGGGTAAGGAAGGCCATTTCTGTTCGGGGAAACACTACAGTAAAAATGTATGTCCCAGGTATTCACTCTCAGAAGCAAGATGTGAAAGCAAGACATGGAGAAGGGCTGGGAGTATGGCGGAAACCGAACCCTGTGGAGAGAAACAGCCTGGGGCCCAAACGAGAATGAAAAGAAAACTCCCTGGATGCATAGGGAGTACTCAAAGGAACAGTGTGCAGTGGGTGCTGAGGGTGCAGGGGATTAGGAAGGAGGGGAGAAGATTTGGAAAGATGACCACACAGAATGACTGTGTGGCTGAAGAACGTCAGAGAAGAAACTAGAAGGACCGGAGGAGAGGGTCGGCCACCTCAACCAGCAGCTCAGAGTTCTGCCATAGGCTCTCGGAAACTTCGCTTTAAAATTCTTAGGTTGTTTTTAATTGTGTGTGTGCATGCAAGCACACACATGTAAACCCGAGCAGGTGCCCTCACAGAGGCCAGAGACATGGGGTGGAGCTCGAGATGAAATACAGGTCAGGTGTCTGTAAACCATACAAAATGAGTGTTTGGAAGCCAGACTCAGGTCCACTGGACGAGCAGCAAAGTGACCTTAACTGCTGAGCCATCTCTCCATAGTCTCTCCCCGGCCCTCCCTCTCCATCCCCTTCCTTCAGCCTTTTCTCCAGACACCTCTTCCCAGTTTTCTCTAGAAACCTTTAAGTGTACTCCTCCATCCATCCCAGGGAAGGCTGGGTGAAGGGGTCTAGCATGAGATGGCCTCCGTTCATCTCAGAAAAAAGTAAGGGGAGGGGGGTCATCATCTCTGGGGATCAGGGTATACAGTGCTTGAAAACTGAACCTCGCTCAGCCAAGGCTACAGTGGGAATGAGAACCAACAAGTCAGAGATGTAGACAGGGCTGGGAACGCAGCTACAGGCCAGAGCTACACAGGCTGCATGTGGTCCCCGCAGCTTCTTGAGGCCAGGGTTTGCACTGGTACCCTCAGTCCCAAACACTAGCCTAGACCCAGAGCTGAAAGACAGGCCGCATGTGTTCTTGACCTGATAAGGGTCTGTCAGCTAAAAAGACTGCTCTGAAATCCCACATAGAGATGAGGACCCCGGTGTGCATGAGAGACTGCTCAGAGCAGCAGAAGGTGGATAAAGCTAACTCCTCCTGGTAGAAGGATGAGCACTCTGCAGCGGACTCGTACATGGAAAGACTATGCCATGGCTCGACTGAGCGACCAACAGCAGCGGAGATATACAATGTATTATTAACATCAGCACGAGGTACTAAGGAGAAAGGAGAAAGCCGTTTATATAGTTTATACAGTGTATTATTAGCATCAGCATGAGGTACTAAGGAGAAAGCCGTTTATATAGTGGACGTAAATTTTATTGATTTTTACTTGTTCACATCCATTCATTTATTTGCAGCGAGGAATACACGTGGGAGTCAGCAAACAACTGCAGGAACCATCAGCCTGCGCCCCACACCGCGTAGACCTCTGGGTATAAAACCCAGGTTATAAAACCTGGAGGTGAGCTCCTTCACCTGCTAAGCACTTCCTCAGCCCTGGATATAAAGTCTTAAGCACACAGACACAGTAAAAGAACAGGAAAGTGAGACCCATTGGAGAGTGGACAGGGTTTTTCTGTGTAGCCCCAGCTGTCCTGGAACTCACTACACACACCAGGCTGACCTCGAACTCAGAGACCGGCCTACCTCTGCCTCCCGAATGCTGGGATTAGAGGCGTGTGCGGCCACCACCGGCCATTCCCACTTTTCAACAGCAACAAAAGCCATCTGAGGTTAGAGTAGGACACCACGGTTGAGAGCACTTGAGCAAGAGCTAGGAGGTTTAGCTTTCATTCTAGCTTCGCTGCTGACACAGGCCTTGTGCCAGCCTCTGCCTCTCAGGTCCCGTCTCTTCAACCGTGACAAAGAATAATGATTCTGTCTGGGCCAGCACACAGACTTTCAGGTTCCTGCCAGAGCCCAATTCAAAGTTCACCTCTGCACACTTGGAAACACTGGAGTATAGGAAGCCCCATTTTCGGAGGAGGGCCTGGAACACTCAGTCTGGTCACTCCTAATCACTCTTCTCTCTCCCGGCTGCCAGGAGCACTATTAAAGGGCTTTGAAACAAGATAAAGGGGGAGGAGGGAGGGAGGGAGGGAGGGAGGGAGGGAGGGAGCGCTGGATAGTCCACAAACATCCTCCTGGGTGTTTTTTCAGGCCAGACATCCATTTCTACTTATAATGATACCTCCTTAGAGTCTGACAGTTTTAAAGAGGAACCTTGGACCCATGAGGTTCTGGGTGGAAGAAAGAAGCAAACTAAGGGAGGAAGTGGGAGCCATCCTCCCAATCTGTGGTCCGAGTTTCCTGGGGCCATCCAAGTGCTTCAGCACAGACTGGGAGCATGCTGCTGAGTGACCTAAGTCTGATCCCACAACCCACGGATGGAAGAGAACTGACTCCTACAAATGGTTCTGACCTTCACATAAGAACCACGGGTGTTCGCGTGTACACCCAGACAAGTAAGGATTTTAACCTAAAATGGCTGCATGTACAACTGGCCCGGTTCTAGAGACATGACAGAATATTTAGGAAAATGTATAGAGCCTTTCACTGTAATTAAAACAATATTTTCCCCAAATGTCCAAGTAACACAACTACACCAGTACAGGGGGGCATAGCTTCATACTCGTCTGTGTGAATGGGTGAGTGTTCAAAAGTGGGTGTGGCTAATATTGGGTGTCTTCCTCAACTGCAATCTAACATACTTTTTAAAAAAAATGTTTGAATATTTATTCAATTTATGTATATAAGTACACTGTCACTCTCCTCAGATACACCAAAGAGGGCATTAAATGCCATTACAAATGGTTGTGAGCCACCCTGTGGTTGCTGGATATTGAACTCAGGACCTCTAGAAGAGCAGTCAATGCTCTTTACTGCTGAGCCATCTCTCCAGTCCGCCAACATACTTTAAAAAATATATTTACTCTTTGAAAATTCTCTATGTGTAATTTATTCTGATTACATTTTCCCCCGTTCCACTCTTACCCCTCTTAGATGCCCAATAAACTTTTTTCAGGTAAGGTGTGTGTATTATGTTCGTGTGTATAAGTGTGAAAGAGAGAGACCGTGATTAGGTTAGACTGGCTGACTACCAAGCCCCCAGGACTGTCCTATCTCTGCCTCCCCATCACTGAGATCAGAGGCACGTTCCCAGGTTTTTGGGGGATGCTAGGGGTGGAATGTGGGTCTTCCGGTTTTCACACCACGCACTTTACCATCTGAGTCCCCACACCCTCACACAAGCATTTTTGCACACTTTTGTTGTATCGCCTTTCCCTGCTGACGAGGATTTATTGTGTTAAGAATTCCAAACACTAGTCTTTCCAAGACATTTAAAAGAAATATTTCTAAAATTGAAATGTTTGACATCAAATAGCAGCCAAAAATATGTTGGATGTTAAAATGAGACGCTCATTCCTGACATATACTGTTTTGCTAGAAAAATATTTGCCTGTTTTAATGTCAGCTGCAAGCAGAGCCTCACACTCGGAGATTATCCTCTTACCCTCGGCAGAGGCAGAGTTGTGTGCCTTCCTTCCTTTTGGCTGGCACTACTGGACGGGCCCCAAAACCCATTGCCTTCTTCAACACAAATGCTGCCAGCGGCTGCATGGAGTCCACTCTTCCTGTCACTATGTTCCTTACTGGGGAAAACTAGGAAAGGCAACCTTTTCCAGAGGAGGTTGTCTTATAATGATCACTTTGGCCCTAGGTGGTAGATAAAAGAGAGTCAAGGGGACTAGAATATGGCACCCCAAAACTATCCTCTTTGGAATAAGGAGAACTAAAGTTAACAAGCAATACTAGGGAAAGCTCTAAAATCAGAATGTGTTGCTGTTGGGATTCTGCAAACCCCACCCCTCAGTTACCTGGCAACAGCCAGGTATGCTCCGCCCCAGTTACCTGACACTATAAAGGGGGCTGCTTGCCCCCCCTTGCTCTCTGCTCTCTATTGGCATCTTGGTCCCCCACCATCCCTCCTCTCCCCATTCCCTGCCCCCCCTTCAACGTGGTCATGGCTGGCCTCTACTTCTCTACTCCTCTCTCTCTCTCTGCCTCTACTACCCTCTTAACTCACCCCATGACCTGAATAAATTCTATTCTGTACTATACCATCATGTGGCTGGGTCCCCAGAGGCATCCCATTTGGTCCCATTCCTCACCCCACCTCCATGGGCCATATCCCACCCCCTTCCTCTTTTTCCTAACAGTTGCCCTTCTGCAAAGGAAGCTTAATTTACAAGGGCACTCCAGAGAGAGGGCTCAGCAGTTAAGAGCACAAACTGTTCTCACAGAGGGTCCAGGCCCAGTTCCCAGCACCTACCTGGTGGCTCACAACCATCTGTACCTCCAGTTGGAAAGATCTAATAGCCTCTCCTGACTTCCGCTGGCACCAGGAACACACTTGATGCACACACATTCATGCAGGTAAAACACTCACATACATAAGATCAGTACATCTTTGGAAAAAAAAATGTAAAAGTACATTTCTATGTATAAAGGTGACTGACTCCCTTCTCTGTTCCAGACAGAGGATTCTGATTGGCTCTTGATGGCGGATGTTAAAACTCCACCCACCTCGTGCACAAATGCTCTTGTTAATTTCAATATAAGGGTGGGCCCAAAGTTGCTGGATCCTGGGGGAGGGGGTACAGGGAACAGGTTAATTTAAAAGTTTACCGAACGGATGGAGAGCTGTCTCAGTGGTTAAGTGTAGGAGGTTGGTCTGGTGCTGCTATGTATTCAAATGCTAAATACTGGCCCCCAAGATCTGGTTGTCCCCCCAATAAGGAGATCCTTATATACAGCAATTGATGCTATGTAACCCTTGCTCTGATTGGTTAATAAAGATGCCTGCCTATAGCCTGGGTTGGGCCGAAGAAGGGGGCAGGATAAAGGTTCTCTTATAAATTACTTTAATATTTATACAATAGATAACATTTTTATATTATTTATATATTTGAGGCTTAGGGTCTCAGGCAGGGACCATGAGGAGATCGGGGGGGGGGGGGGAGAAGTCACCATGGGGTAGATTGGATGGGAGCACCTGGCCCTGAGGGCCCCTGAGGAGGAGGAGGGGCTGCCTGAGGAGGGGCGGCCCAGGAGGAACAAGGCATAGATAACCTCATGGGTTTTAAGCCTCTGGAAAATGGGACTTGTTGCCATTCCAGGGAAACCATGAGCGGGTCCCAGCCACAGTCCACCGTCCTGGCCACTATTTAATTAAAACTTGCTCAAAATCGGAGCAGTGGTCTTCTTTTCGACCATGGGAAACTCTGGGACCCATGAATAAGTTCAAAGCAAGTTTTACTCCCTCTATCCACCACCACAGGGTGAGCCAGAACTAAAGAATAAAAATGTTTTACTCGGTGAGTAACTTTTTTTTTTTATTTAGCCCAGGCTGGCCTCAGACTGGAAAGCCTACCTGACTGGGATCACAGGCGTGCGACACTTCAGCTTACTGATCCTGTCTCAGAAGATGAGAAACTGGAGAAAAGCAAAGACAAAGCAAAGCAAAGGTCAAACAGCCTTCACATTTGTTTCCTATAAAACGAAGATGATCTTTCACTATTAAAGAGGACTCTTACAGCGTATCTGTGTGTATTAAAGAAATTTTTATGAGAAGTGGCTACTTCTTTGTGTATATGCTTCATTGTTTTCTACACGATTATGCGTGTGGTATGTGGTGCTTGCACATGTGTGCCTACAGTTCTTCCCACACACGTGCACAGAGGCCAGAGGATCACATAACACATGTACACATACATGTACACATACATGTACACATACATGTACACATACATGTACATGCGTGCACAGCTCTACTGTTACCCATCTTCTTCCCTGGCTGGCAGGCAGCAAGCCCAAGCGAGGTCTCCTCCTGTCCCTGTCATTCCGCAGAGCTGGGGTCACAGACACAAGTGATCGGGCCTCGCTTTTCACAGGGGGACCAGGGATTTGAGCTCAGACCCTCTTAACTGCTGAGCCATCACCCCAGCGCTAAAGTAACTAGAACAACAAAAAGATTCGCTTATTCATTTATGAGTATGTGCACCATGTATATGCGGGAGACTGAAGATGCCACAAGGAAGCAGTGGATACTCTGAAGCCGCTTCCTCTGCCACAGATGCTCAGAACTGAACTCAAATCCTTTGCAACATCAGCAATCCCCCAATTACATTCATGCATAATGTAACTGTTAACGTCACAGAAAAATAAGATGTCACACACTCTACCTACAGCCTCCACTTGCAAATGTCACCACTGTTACTATTTCTGAAAACGTTACTCAAGTTTTCTATTCTAAGCCTTTTATTTTTGAGAAAGTGTTATTTCACACAACTGGGCATGGTGGCTCATGAGGCAGACACAGGTGGATCTGTGAGTTTGAGGACAACCTGGTCTATAGAGCAAGTTTCGGGACAGCCAGGGCTACGCAGAGAGACCCTGTATTAAAAACCTAACAATATATATAACTTTATATCACATTTTCACATTTGGGGGAACCTCCTAAATATTACCAATCAGCATTCCTGTGTTATTCATCTCCACAGATATAATTTTAATGTCTCATTAAGTCTTGATGGTTCCTAAAAACTGACTAAGGAAACAAGGCTATGCTCTCTTAGAGGAGGGAACTGGAGTCTGTGCTGCAGATTACCCAGCCCAGTGCCTAGAACACAGAACTCTTGGATGCATAAAAACTTTCTGGGCCAGTTTCTGACTAGAAATAAATAAAAGATAAATAATAAGAGAATTAAAACTAGGCATGGTGCCACATGCCTCTAATTCTAGAACTTGGGAGGCAGAGGCAGTTGAGTTCAAGGCCAGCCACAGCTACAAAGCAAGACTGTCTCACTGCCCTTTCCAAATCTTCCTGGTTCTTTGGAGAGCATGACACACACGCACACCCAGTTCTACACATAAGATCTGACAGTTCCCATCAGAGCAACACCCCCACCACCCCGCCAAGATGTCCCTCCTTTCTCATAGACAAAAAGATGGATACATCACTCCATTTCACTGTATGTGCTCAGTAACCACTCTGGAACACCAAACCATGACAAGGCACCTGAATCAGAGAAATGCGTATGAGCAGTGTGGTGACATCCACCTGTAAGCACAGCATGGAAAGGTGACGCAGGCGGAACACAGGAACAATACAGTTTGCCATCAGCCTGGGCTACCTATAAAGAAAGACCTTGAAAAACAACATAAACAAAAAGTATGCATGCAGACATCTAAGAAAAGAGCACAAAAAACAAAAATAAAAATGGGTTTTGTTATTCACATAAACATAGAAATGGTATTTAAAATCTTCAAGCATGACCACTGTCTCATCTTCCAAACAAAAAACATGGAGAGTTTGTTCTTCATTATCATCAATGTGTGTGTGTGTGTGTGTGTGTGTGTGTGTGTGTGTATGTGTGTGAAGTCCACCATCCAGCTAGAGACTTAACTTGCTGAGAACTTTGACGCCACTCATAACTCAAAGAACACCACCCATGCTATTGGCCCAGGATATAAATTACTGGAAGTCACACCTGAGACAGTCACAAAGCACCAGAAAACAGAGGTAGGTGAGATGCCCAGGCAGGCACAGACACTCCTTACTAAAGAGTCAAGATGTCCTTGTCCCCCACCCTCCAAAACTAAACAAACTACACATGCCAACTTTTCCTTAGAAAGCTCTTGGTTGCTGCTCGACTCTGTTTTTTTTGTTTTTTTGTTTTTTTGTTTTTTTGTTTTTTGTTTGTTTGTTTGTTTGTTTGTTTGGTTGTTTTGTTTTGTTTTTCTTCCTTTTAGACTTATGCATCTCTATGTGCTACCTGTGTGCCTGGTGCCCTTGAAGGCCAAAAGAATGCATCGGATTCCGGATAAATGGAGTTACAGCCGGCTGTGAACCATCTTGTGGATGCTTTGAAACCAACCCAGGTCCTCTGCAACAGCAATAAGTGTTCTAGCCTCTGAGCCTGCTCTCCAACCCCCCACTTACTGACTTTGTTGTTGTGACTCAAGCTGACTTTGAGAACTTGCTATGAAAGAAGAGGTCGGCCTTAAATGAACTCGTGACCACCTTGCCCCCAGGAACCACAGACACCCACAAAACCTTCATCTCACTCAGTTAACTTTTTCGGTTTTGTTTTATGAGACAGGGTCTCACTCCTGGAGTCTGGGCTGGTCTAGAACTTTCTGTGTCCTGCTCAGCAGGCTGACCTCTCCTTGAAGTCAGTCTCCTTCCCGAGTGCTACAATGAACCTTCTGCACCACCACACCTGGCCTTTTTGACTGTTCTTATTTGGGGTCAGAAGCAGTGAGACAAGGTTTCTTTGTGTTCTTGGCTATCCTAGAACTGGCTCTGTAAACCAGCTGTCCTCGAACTCACAGAGATCCACCTGCCTCTGCCTCCCGATTGCCAGGATTAAAGGTGTGCACCACCACCACACCTGGCCTTTTTGACTTATAACAACAGTGTAAGCACAGAAATTCTGGCCAGGACACTTGGCAGGCATCTGGTGATGTACCTCAGTGGGAACCTTCACAGGTGGGTCCCCTCTCATTTCCACTGCACGGTCTATTAATCAGCACCAGGGCAAACCCCACATGGAGGCAAATGAACTACGAACATCTCAGCAGAAAAACCAGAAACACTCAGAAACCTTATTTACTTACACACATCATGCACAAGACATCCTCTCACCAAACCTCTAACCGAGTATGGCATGGAGCAATGAGAAACTCTGGAAGCGAAGGTTCTAGATGAATTGTGACTCTTTTGGATTAAGAACTAGGGCTTCACTCTTCCCACAAGTTCTCCAGCCTGTTATTTCTATGGCTAGAAACGATCATGGGTACCTTTGTTCTCTCCCTGAAGATTTCCCATAACCTATTAAAAGAGCTGGAAGTTGTCCAAGTCAAAATATAATTCATTAACAAAAGTGGTGGTTCAGTGACTGACAACTTGGTGTGCTCATCCTCAGAGAAAAATCAATTGCCCAGCAAATTAATGGTTCCCTCTTTCCATCCCCAGAGACCAACAATTAAAACTGAGTTAGGTCTCAGTATGTCTGCTTCTAGATGGAGTAGATGGTAATCTTCAAATAGCAGGCCCTCTGGACCCAAGGAGAGTGGCTTCTGAGCCCTGATTGTGACAACCACTCACTGGGAAGCTTTAATCAAGTCTTTATTATCTTACTTTTTCCTCACCAGAGAAGGTGACTGCCAACAGAGTCGGCAAGAATGTATCCCGTGAGCTAGGATGTGAGCTAGGACTGTGGCTCAGTTGGTGGAGTGTTTGCTTAGCATGACTGAATCCAACACATAAATCTAAACACTAGGAATCCCAGCAGTTGGGTGGTAAAAGAAAGGTCAGAGGTTCAAGGTTATCCTCTGCTATATAATGAATTCCAGGCCAGCCTGGGCTGAGTAAAGCTTTCTCTGAGAAAAAAAAAAAAAAAAAACTTGGTTCAGTGTTTTTTGTTTTTGTTTTGTTTTTTGTTTGGGGGGGGTTGGTTTTTACTTAGAAAAATACAATGGTATCCACTAATCACAATTAGATAAATTTTCAACAACCATCGCTATCCATAGCCACCAGACTCACACATGTATCTGCACAAACATAGCCCCTGACACTGGAGTGGAGAACCAGAGGAAAAACAGGCTATTGTTGAACAGATACAGAAATGCAATTCCCTAGGTCCTGAAAACAGTACAGAAGCCATATTTATGTGAAACAGAGTTCTTGCCAATGGTGATCACAAAAACAAGTTAGTGATCAAGTTTGGAAAACACTGAAGGTGTACTACACACTGCCTAGCAAAACCTCAGCAAAGGAACTCATCGCTTCTGTGTACAATTTGATCTTCCATGAGTCCAACATTATATGTATACCAAATAATTAACTTAATATCAATTTTATTATTAGGACTTCGTGTGTGTGTGTGTGTGTGTGTGTGTGTGTGTGTGTGTGTGTGTGTGAATGCTAAAATGAGGGAATGGCTTCTGAGAGGCCTGCTGGCTTCCTCCCTCAACACTATTACCTTTGCACCAGCAAATGTTTCTTTTCTCCTCCATAAAAATGTATTACTCTGTGCAGATGCGTGTGTACTAGGGGAAGGAGCCATGCACACACCACGGTGTGTGTACGAAGGTCAGAGGCCAGCACACACTACAGGGCACACACGGTCAGGCAGCACTGTGGAACCCGCCCTCCTTACACCTTCACATGGATCCCAGGGACCGAACTCAGGTTGTCAGGTCTGCAAGAAAATTCACCAGCTGAGCCATTTCACTGTGTCCCCAGCTAGCCCCTAACATACTCCACAGCCAAGAATGTCCTCGAACTCCAGAGTGCAGGGGTTAAAGGTATGCACCACCATGCCTAGCTTAACAGAATTTCTTTAAATCCTTCATGTAATGTTTTTAATTCTTATAGCATGAATCCAGTCCTGTGGCAAGAAATGTAAGGGAAAGAATTTCTGAGCTGCTAGGATGATACAAATTTTAATTTAAAAAAAAGCATAATTTTGATAATAAGTATAAAAAGCTAAAATACAAAGTACAACGTGCTTTCAGAATATTGTTCTGGCAACACATTTGCTCTCCTCTGAAATTACCCACTTACAAAGTCTACTGGGTTCTGCTCCTCACAAACAGCGGTTTCAGCAAATACACTGAAATTATTTTCTGCTTCCATAGATAAATTTCTTTCAGGCAACATTCTCAACACTAACAGTCCTGCTAGTCCCAAGACAGAAGAGACTACTTTAGATGGCATTATTAAAAATAAGAGCACTCAGGCAGGTGACAGATGACAGTCCCCCGGCCTATCTTCTACCCACAGTATCCAGAAGGAAAAAAAAAATCACAGCGTTCTCTCAGCTCCTAGTCACGGGAGGCCAGTAAGTCAGGAAACAAGCTTAACTGTGAAAAGGTTTTACAGGGTTTCCGGTGCTCCCGCATGACTTCCAGGAGGTTAAACAAAATTAAAGCAAGCGTTGTCTGCTTTGAAGGAGAGCTACAGCATAGACATCTACCACGAGTGATTGGTAAAAGATACAGCAACGGACAAGAGGGGCACAGGAAGCCAGGACAATGGAACCGGAGATTACATCTGCCAAACTGAGAGCAGATTTAACTGTCTTAAACCTGGTGCTTAAGATCCCAGAGAACCACCTCCCAGAAGGACGTGAGTAGCCAATGAGGAAAGGTCAGGCATACCTTTAAGTCAACACTGACTAGGGGAAAGAGAGCCCCGTCTGACGTCTGACGAGAACTAAACTAGAAGCAGTTTGGGGAAGGCCTGGTTGGCGATCGGCCTCTGGTCACTTTCTACGTCCCTTTATGTTCTGTGGCCCATCCAGAAGTCAATGAGGTCCCCACACAAAACCCCTGAGCTCCCTGCCTCCACTGACTTCCCAAGTCCAGGAAAACAAGCACCTGCCACCTCCCTCGTTCACTCAGTGTTGAGACTCAAAGCCAAGGCTTAGCGCACAGCAAGCACCCTACTGACCCATGTTAGGAGTGTATTTTATTTTCAATTCATTTCTCCCTCAAATTAGCCTTCCCTCCCTTTAAGGTTGCATGTGCCCTTGGCTTTCTGAGGAAGAGCCCATTTCTCTGAAGCCATTTTGATAACTGGAAGTTCTAAGAAAACATTCGACACTCCGCCTCAGCTAACCACCAGCAGATGAACTGGTTAACAAGAAAGCAGATGGGGAAATCAGCTAGAATTGACCATGGTCTGTATAAACTAGAAACTGTCTTTCTACGCTTGGCACGGTGGCTCACACCATACCTTATGCCAGGGCTTGGGAGGCAGAGGCAGGAGGATTTCTGTGAGTTCAAATCCAGGCTGACTTATAGGCTGTTCTAGAACAGCCAGGGCTGCATAGAGAGACCCTGCTTCAGACAGACAGACAGACACTTTTTTCTAGCACATAGCCAGCAATGCAGCACTTTAACTGTAACTGTCTTTTGTTGAAAAGGAGTGAGTATCAATCTGGTCTCCGTGGCACAGGCAGGCAGGACATGCTGAAGGAAGGAAGATTGTGCCTTGCGGCCAGCCTGGGATATGCTTAGGTGACTAGAGACACGTCTCAGTGGTCACTAGTAGACACTACTCTGGCGGAGGAGCCTGAGTTCAATCCCAGCACACATTTCAGAAAACTCACAACTGCCTGTAACCCCAGAAGATCTGACACTGTCTTCTGGCTCCCAAAGGCATTGTACACATATGAACATACTCCATTCAAACACACACACACACACACACACACACACACACACACACACACATTCTGATAATTGAAACTAAAAGATTAAAAACTAATTTTAAAGGAACTGAACGGAAGGGAGCAACTGCAGAAATGATGACTTTAAAAACGGATCTGGAGCCAGAAGAAACAGCCTGTGCCTTTTACCCCGGCACTCCAGGAGGCAGGGGACGAGCTCTGTGAGTTAGAGGCCCGCCTGTTCTGGGCTAGCCAGAGCTATCCTGTGCTCCAGCTGAGAATTCTGCATACAGTGCCACTCCCTGGTGGAATCAGCCGGCAACAGAACACTTGCAAATGAGTTTCCACTCCATTCTCCAACAAAGCCGACCTTTTTCACCGGAAGAGAAACAACCAGAGGTTTTTGGAGTTTCCCCGGGAGGATACAAATTTGCCAGCTCTGTCAAGATTTAGGATCTGATGTACTTACCCTCCTATCTCCCCCAAAGAACAGAAGGTGCTGTGGGAACAGCATCCTCTTTGTCCTTTTCTTGTAGTAGGCACAGTGACTCCATCAGAAATTTATCTGGTCTGAATAGACAACAACACACTTAAGTGTTTCAATTTCTGAGATTACAGCTCTTCAGAGAGTTTTCTAATTTTTTTAAAGTGTTTAGAACCCATGCACTTTTCCCGTGCAGATGAAATTTCCCATAATACATATATTTCTCCTGACTCCTTCTGGTCAAGGACTAAGAAAACAGGGTCTTCAGCTTCCTTTATGGAACTTCAAACTGAGTTTTGAGTTTCTGGGGATTATTTTTCCCTTCTCAAAGCTCTCCTCATGGAATAAGCCTGGCCTCACCCCAGCCCACCCCCACACGCTGTGTACACAGCCTTCAACAAGAAACACAGCCCTGAAGGACGGGAATAGAGTTCAACGGTAAAGTGCATGCCTAGTGTGTGTGTGGGGGGGGGGGCTGGATTCTATCTTCAGCTCAGAAAATGAGGGAGAGAAAGGAGATAAGGAAGACAGTCTAGGTTACTTTCTCTCCACTGCTGAGCAAATTCACTCAAACTACAAAAGATCTCTTACATAGGCTTCAGAATGTTCCTGAGTAGACACAAAACTAAGTGCTTAAAGATGGGAAGAAGCAAGACCCCCACCCCCAGATGCAAGGAAATCCTCTTGACACTTAGAACTGACCACCAAGAAAGATCCTGAGGTCTGCATCAGCTTTCTAAAGTTGCCAGTAACTATACCTTCTGTCCGACAACTGACTAACGGGTCAAATAAGAGAGAGTCATCCGCTGTGTAAGGACAGGGGATTCCCCTCTTGAAGGTGATCAAAGCGGAGGTTGTCTACTCGAAACCAACAGTAAAGGAAGAGCTAACATTTATTCAGTACGTAATTTGTGCCACACACTATCCATGAACCGTGACTTTGGCAAGCCCATAAAATACATCCCATCCACCTGCTTCAGGGAAACGAAGATTAAGTAACTTATCCAAAGCCACACAGCAAGAGATTAGCAGGACTAACTTGAACCCAAATACTTCTGGCTTCAAAGGCCACGTCCTTAACCACTACGGCAAGAAACCTAATAGGCAACATATGTCGAATCCTCTCGTTCCCTGCACAATTCTGTAGAGAAATTTAACGCCACATGTCTACAGCCGCGCCACCCTGAACACTTGGTTTCTGCAGGATTGAGAATCAAACCCAGGGCACTGCCCACACAAGCAAGCCGCCGACTGAGCTACATCTCCGGGCTCTCTGCTCTTTCTGAGAGACAGAGAGATATACAAAGAGCCAGAAAGACAGAGAGAATAAGAAAAACAAACAAACAACCTGCTTTTGCCTACTACTCCATTTTGCTGTCAAACCGTGGTGATAAATTAACTAATAAAACTGGTTTCGCAGCAAGTGAGACGCTCAAGGTCTTGAAATTCTTACCCTGGTTAAGTCTAGAGTCCGCCAGCCAAGCCCAGAATATTTAAAGTGGGTTAGAGTTGGTGTGTGCGGGGCTCTCAGAAAGGACGGCTAAAATAAGAGCTTATAACACCTCAGGAACAAACCAGCTTTCTAGGTGAAAAAGAGGAAGTGCAAAGTCTAGAGAGAGAGCAGAGAATTACAGCGAGGCTCCCAGAGGGTTTGGAAATATTCAAATCGGGAAGCAGAACAGCATTCCATCTCGATAAGCTCTAGGGAAGAGCTGTAAGTGCCGGAAGAGCAGAAAGTGAAAACAAAACAGGACTGTGTGTGTGTGTGTGTGTGTGTGTGTGTGTGTGTGTGCATGCAGTGTGTGTGCACATGTGTAGAGTATGTGTGCATATAGTGTGCATGCGTGTGTGTGTGTGTGTGTGTGTGTGTGTGTGTGTGTGTGTTTGTGTGCTGGGTTTGTGTCATGAAAACAGAATCTTAAAAGACACTTAAGTTCCAGATTTGAAATTTTTAAAGGTACCACGGGTACTTGCATTTTAATAGTTATTTTCATTACTTTTTGTGTACTGTGTTTCGGGTCATCTGGAGGTCAGGGGAAAACTTCAGGGGGTCAGTTTTCTTCTATCATGTAGGTCCCTGAGGTCATATTGAAGAGTGTCAGGCTTGGCAGCAAATATCTCTACCTGCTAAGCCATCTCACTGGCCCCACAGATGTAATTTTATCGACAACCAGGATTCTGTTTCTTCCTCTACTAAGGGAGACACCAAGATGGGGGTAGTGACAAATGCTTGTAATCAGAAGTCAAGCAGTAAGATTCAAGTCCAAAGCCAGCCCGGGGAACTTAACAATGCCTTGTCATCGTCATCCCCATTTGGAGAGGTATTTATTTGTTTGGGGTATGTTGTTGTTGTTTTATGAGACAGGGTTTCTCTGTAACAGCAAGTGGCCCTGGCCTGTAATCCAGACTTGCCTGAGAACTCAAAGACCCTCTTGCCTCTGCCTCCTGAGTGCTGGGATTAAAGATGTGTGTCACCATTGCCTGGTCAACAATGCAGATAATAAAGAGAGCCTGCTCTGTAGCCTGCAGGCAGAGCACTTGCTCAGCGTGCTTAGGGCCCTGGGCTCAGGCTCCAGAGCTGCCAAAAGTAACAAGTCAAATAAAAGAGAAACTACTGAAGACAAAAAGCAACACACTCAGATTAAAGATGGGGCTGCCTAGCAGGCAGGAAGCCCAAGGTTCCATCCCAAGCAGTGCCTGAACTCAGAGCCCGCCTGGGATCCCTTCAGGTGGGGGCAGGAAGATCAGAAGTTTAAGGGCACCGTAGTGAGTTTGAAGTTAGCCCCGGGTTCCCCTCAAAATAAAATAATCAACAATACCAATTCTCTTATTCTATCCCAATTTTCTCTCCAATTTAAGTAAGAGGGGGTTCATCAAATTAAATTTTTACCCAAACGATTTCATTTCATCAGAATTAGGAGAAAATTAAAGCACCGAAAACCCCAGACAGTTTAAAAGAAAAGAGATATTAGAACATGAGAAGGAAGAAGAAGGAAACTCCTGTTCAGCTTTGTCTCCATTAAGGCGACAAAGGAGCCACCCAGTAAAGAGAAGGTGGCTGTCTCAAAACAGAGTCCACAGTGGGGGGCAGTCTGGGAAGAGGCCAGGAGTCTCTGCGGCCCTATCACCTAGGTGCGCTTCCAACTAGAAAACAGAGCTAACATTGGGAAAGGCTGGAGATATCAAGGTTGGGTCTTTTTTCCTTACCGCTTATTTTATTTTTCCCTACCGATGTTTTGTCTGCATATATGTCTTCGTGGGGTGCCCACAGCAACCAGAAGCAAGCCTGGGTCCCTGGAACTTGTGCTAGAGGGTTGTGAGTCATTCCATGCTGCTGGGAATTGAGTTCAGGTCTTCTGCTTTCCAGAAGCAACCAATGCTTGTAACAACTGAGCCATGTCTCCGTCCCCAAGGTCAATGTTTTATTGGGCTATGATGATACCCATTTGGGATCCCAATTACTAGAGAAGCTGAGGCAGGACTGCTTAGAGGTAGGCACCATAGTGAGATTTTGTCTAAGTGACTGACAGGGGCTAAAGAGATGACTCAGCAGTTAAGAGCACTGAAGCACCTTTGACTCCACCTCCAGGGAATCTGAGGCTCTCTACAGACATTGCACTCATGGGAACAAATCCTCACATAGACATATCGTTAAAAACAAACAAATAAATAAATAAACCTATACATAAGCAAAAGAGTGGCAAGAAGGAGGGAAAAAAGATGGAGGGAAGGAGGAAATTTTGCTTTCAATTAATGATTTGTGATAAATCAGGTGGGGTTGGCACATGCATTTAATCCCAGTTTGAGGACAGCCTGGTCTACAGAGTGAGTTGCAGGACAGTCAGGGATATAGTATCAAACCATGTCTTTAAAAACCATTATTATCATTATTATTAATATTATCATCATCATTATTATTTGGAAATTGATGCTAATGCTTTGAAGTTGCGTGTCTAGATGCTGAAGGTCCGAACGGGAGATCACCTATACCCTCCCTCTCCCTCCCTCCCTCTCCCGGTCCCTCTCCTTGTCTCTCTCAGTGTCTGTGGCACTTGCGTTACAATCCTCCCCTCACTCCTCTTTCACTGTTCTTCAATGTTCTCACTCACCTGACTCCCTGTATCTGGGCTGCCTGCCTCTACTATCACTGTGTGTGTGCACATGCATGTGATAGTCTCATGTAACCGTGTGTGTATGTGTCTGTGTGAGAGGGAGACAGACAGACAGACAGACAGACAGACAGACAGAATCATGTCACCCAGGATCTCTTGTAGCTGGAGATGAGCTTGAACTTGGAGCTCTGACCTTCCTCCCCCTCTGCTTCCTGGTGCTTGGATTCCAGGCATGCACCACCATAGCCACTTAATGTGGTGCCAGGGACTGACCTAGGGCTTTGAATGGGCAAACATTCTAGCAATAGCAATATCCCCAGCTTCTCTGATACATCTTTTTAGAACACTTTTTTTCATGAAAACATCTCACACCGATCAGCCATTTTGGATCCCTTCTGACTACCAGAATATAATCCAAACACTCATGCACACCAATCCCATCAAAATTAACCAAAATAACCACTACCTACTGTGTTCTCCCTTACCAAATTCTGCCCCAAACCTGTGCTTTCCCTTCAGCATGAAATTTACCCTCTTCCATCCCCTATGCATAAACCCTCATGGGCCATTCTAGGCCAACTGAATACCCGCTCAACCATGCTTTTAAAATCAGCTCCAGCCACCCAAAGTTGGCATTAATCACCCCTGGCTGGGTACACCCAGAGCGCTCTGCTTTTCTGCACCTGGCACTTCCTCCATCCCAGAGACTACATGAAGACCTGTTCATTGACCACCTTCCCCAACAACTAAACAAAGTATCCAGAGCCTCTGCTTTGTTTCTGATTGCCTGCGAACACCTGCCACTTGTGCATGGCACCTTCAATTCAACACAATGGAATGGTTGTTTTACATGTGATTGGATTATGAGCCCCTAGGGAATTAGTAGGGCACAGCTTCTGAGTGTTGTCTGTGAGGGTGGTTCCAGAGAGGGCTGACCTGGGAGGAAAGATCCATCCTGAATGTGGTTGGCCCTGGCTCCTCTGTGGAGTTCTAGACTGAGTAAAATCGAAAAAGCTCCAGGTGTAGTCTGGGGAAGAGGAAGGAAGGAAAGAAAGAAGGCAGGAGATGCAGGGAGGGGAAGGAGGGAGGGAGGGAGGGAGGGAAGGAGGGAAGGAGGGAGGGAGGGAGGAAAGGAAGAAAAAAAGGAAGAAAGAAAGGAAGGAAGAAAAGTAAAAGAGTTCACAGGGAAGTCGGGAGTTCAGTCACTCAGCTGCTCAATGCCTGGGTTACAAGAGACTCTTTAAAGGGGGTGGGGTGGGAGAAGAAAGGCCGCTGATACCAGCATAGTTCCTCTCTATCTCTGCTCCCTCTGCACTCAACACGACCAGTGCCATCCATGCCTCTCCACCATGGCCGATCGTATTTCCCTCAAGCCACAAACCCTCTCACCTTTGGTCAGGTGTTACCTGCAGTGTGGAGTACTTAAGACCACATGCTCTGTAGCTATTGTGCTGGTACCTGCCTCACATAGCAGTTCTCAGAACCCCTAGAAAGATGCAGTCCCTTAACTTCATCTTTCCTCTGATCCAAGTGATACATCTCCTATGGGCCAGAGCCAGGTCTTGAGCCAATGTCGAACTGACTTTAGGGACCACGTTCTGAATTCCACTGCACCAGAGTTTCTAAACATCCAAGTTCTGGGACCAATAGTGACACACGGGAGCAGAATTCTACATGTGATAAAGACCCCAGTCAATGGTGCCTGACCTGGGACATCTGTAGAGTGACAGTGTCAAGGATTCATTTATTTCTCCCCTTCTACTCTGATCCTGCCCACCCAGTTGTCCCCACATACAATTCAGAACAGAAACTGCTTAAGAAATAGGGGCAGGGAAAGTGTCTGTTGTCTCGTTCTTTGCAGTATTCAGTACAAGTTTACGAGGCTTCTCGAGCATGTACGTAGATCCTGGAAGAGTACACCAGGTCATTTCAAAACATGCTTTCCTTGCTCAGACCTGAAATCTGCAGCAGTTGCTAAGAAAACACAGAGCCAACTGTAAGACAACAAGATGACTCACAGACGAAGCCGGCTCACCCTGACTCCCAGGAACAGCACCCACAAAGAACCTTCATAGCTCAGTTGTTGGCTGGCAGAGGTGAGCAGCCAGGGGTGTCTTTTCGTGCAGGCCAGAGGGGAAAACACTCTATCCTTGAGGAAACAAATCATAAAATTAATAATTACCCAACAGGGTTGAAGTTTCCCTGCAATAAGAAAACAAGCACAAAGACCTCAAAGGTGGCAACCTCTCCTTCAAAACCCTCGGTTATGCCCTTACATCTTAACAGGGGAAAGAAACGGGCGACCATGGAGGATGTTTTCATGAGAGAACGCCAAGAACCCACGTTCACTGCCAACATGGAAGTGCAGAAAATAAACACGCATTTCACTTTTAACAAACAGGATCTATAGTCATGGCTCTTTTTTAGCTTTTCCTTTCCTTTCTGAACTTGCAGCTCAAACTTGTTAACCAACAGTTTTGCCATGCATTAGTGTGTCCAACAACAGAGTGGTCACACCTTCTAGAGCTTTGCGTCCAGGGTTTCTGTATCCATCCGGAGGGCCTGGGGAATGCTCACGAACAGCATTTGATGTAAAGAAATCCTACACACATCATTTCATCCACAGATCACTGGATTGGACGTTGTTTGAGGCTTTAGAGACAGACCTGAAGGTGGTCATCGGAGCTGTAGCTGGCCCTGTTCCTGAGCGAGCAGCGTTCTTAAGTGAGAATTAGCTAAGTCCTGTGGTATGAGTCCTTAATTAATGACTCACACCGAAGCAGCTAAGCATGAAGATCTTAGTCATAGGTGATAAAATCAGCCTTGCCCTTCTGATACCACACTCGATGCCTGAGTCTGAGAAAAACAGGTAGTCCCTGCACAAATCAGTTCTGCCCTCTCTCTCCACAAAACTAAACACCCCAGAGGCTGGTCTCTGCCAAACCATGTTATTATGACCTTGAAGAAAACATTGCACATAGGAGCACTAAGCCCAGTGCGGTTTGTTTTGATTTGGTTTTTTTCTTTTGGTTCTGGGGCTAGAACCCAGGCCTCCCACATGTGGCAAGCACGGGTCTGCCATTGAGCTACGGCCACAGCCCAAATGAGGTAACTGAGCCACTGGAATGAGTTATGTCTTAGCTGACATGTAAAACTCTGCACTCCAAACCTCCAAAACCTTCTCATGACTACCCTTTCCCCAAAACCTGACTTTCAAATTAGAAATGCCCCTGCAAGCACAATTCAGTTTTAATGGGACGGAGGTATTATACATTGCATTGTTCTGAATTGTGATCTGTAAATAGAATGTGCTAGATGTTAACACAATAGTGCTATACATAAAATTTTAATAACACTCATAGTAATAACAACCCTGCTTACCTGCAATAACTTTATGCTAATCAGACAGATATATATGACCACACTGGTTTTCTTTTATTCATCTTTGTTTAAGTGAACTCTAAAGAAATGTATCCATACTTCATGCATATCAGCTTTAAATTTTGTCTTGAGCATCCTAAAAACAGAATAATGTAAAACCCAGTTTCTTATGGGTGAAATGATACGCTACACAGAATTTATTTCAAAACTCTACAGCATCTAGGGAAAGGTGAAGATGGTTAAGTTTGGACATCACGGGCACCAGTAACGGTTATACGGGGTTCATTCACTGTTATCTCTGCTTTCGAGAACATTAGAAATCTTTCTAATTAAATGTTTCAAAAATCAAGTTACTACTGTCCTAGGACAAGATACAATTTTTGATCATTTTTGAATTTTCATTTCACCTCTATCATGATTCATTTGGGGAAAGCGCTGAGAGTCTGGCTGTCATCTTTGTTATTTATGTACGGGCATATGTGGAACTCAGAGCACAACTTTCAGGAGCCAGTTCGTGGTCTATGTGAGCTCCAGAGCTCAAAGTCAGCTAATGAGGCTTGATGCCTAGTGCCCTGAGTCTCCTGGCCTTTAATTGTTTACTGCTTGTTAGCTAGTGTCTCCTGTGGCCCAGGCTGACTCCAAACTCACCTTCAGCAGAGATGAACTGGAACCTGCCATTGTCCTTACCCCCACTCGCTGAGCACTAAGTACAGATGTGTCCCCACACGTGATTTATGCAGGGATGGGGACCAAACCATGGGCTTTGGCACTGTCTGTTAGTCAAGAATGTCACCTACTCCTAGTTTTTCCGAGTGCTGGGATTACAGACAGGAGTCACCACACCCATACTACAATTAAGGTCTTCTATATGGAACTTTCTCAGTTCCACCCAGTGTGCCCCACGTACTCTGGGGGGAAATGACACATTTCTAAATTCACAGACTTTAGGAGCTGGGAGAATTCTCTTCTCCTCCACCTAGTGACTTGGTCTAGAACCGGCAACAGAGAGCCTTTCAGGGCTTGTTTACAGACAGACCGCTGGCCCCACCAGCCAGTGTTTGGTTCTATCTGTAGACTGGAAACTGGTCTCCCAAACCATACTTTTGTTTCCTGTTGTTTTATCCGGGGGGGGGGGGGGGGGGGAGATGGGGGTCTTAGACTCCATAGCCCTGACAGGTATGGAACACACTCTTTAGAAGTTGGCCTTGAACTTTTGGCAGTCTTTCTGCCTCTGCTTTCTGAGTACTGAGAGTCCAGGCGTGAGCCACCGTGCCCAGCGTCCCAGATGACACTGAGAAGCAGTGCCATGTGCTCATCTTTACTCCATGATGACCTCACTACAATGGTGTGCATGTCTGCCATTAGACAGCTAGCTAAAAGCAACAGGACACTGGTTTTCATCTCTGTACTAGAACTCGGATCCAACAGATACTGACAAAGTGGCTAGTCACGTGACGTGAATACACAGAGAGGAGCTCCTCAGCCACTGATATAAACCATAAAGCTGGTGGTACCCAAAACAATGAAGACACTCAGCCAGAGCCAAAGTGGATGGCTTACTCTAAAGGGACTAAAACCACATCTTGCCTCGAAGTCCCATCATCCACAAACGGGAAAACGGGAGCTTAACGCTGACTCTTGTGGGATCAGTTTCTCTGGCCTGGGGACTAGAAGCAGCTGCTTTTCGGCTATGGGGAGAAATGCTTTCAAATACTTCATTCAGAGCTTCTCGGGGCCTGGTAAATGACTGGGGGTAAATTCCTTCTCCCCAGTCACCTCCCTCCTCCTGACGCTGTCAGGGCAAAAGAAAATCCAGTGCCAGGCAGACTTGACTATAGGCACCCCAAGTCCAGTGGTTGTGCTGGTCTGATGCTCTAGAGATCCCTGGATGCTCTGTTTGCTACGACTGTCTGTGATGCATCAGTCAGCCTAGCTTGAGACTGATTTACAGACTGCGTATGGTTGTGGACGTTTGAAAACCTAGCCCTCGGGAAGCATAGGTAGGAGGAGTAAGTTCAAGGTGAGTCTAGTGTACCAAATAGACCCTCTAGCCCAAAAAACGGGAAGGCTGGACATTTTTTGCTTTGCTGGTTATGCTGGCCTATGCCTGACTTTAATCTCATCACTCAGGAAGTGGAGGAAAAGCAATCAGGAGTTCAAGGTCATCTTTGGCTACATAACTAGTTGGAGCTAGCTTGAGTGGGCTGCCTGAAACCTGTCTCTGATTTCTGGGTTTAATTTCTTTCTTCAAAATTTATTTAACTTTATCAACTAGACTGTATTTAAGAATCTAATCACCTACAAAAATTTTTTTATTTTTTTTTTTATATAGTAAAGAAGTAAGGGCTGGAGAAATGGTTAAGAGCACTGGCTGCTCCTCCAGAGGTTCTGAGTTCAAATCCCAGCAAACACATGGTGGCTCACAACCATCTGTAATGAGATCTAATGTCTCTTCTGGTGTGTCTGCAGATGGCTTTAGTGTACTCATATAAATAAATCAAATAAATATAAAATAAATAAACAAATCTTTAAAAACTAGAAGTAAGACAAACCCATAAGTACCAAGGGCTACTGGGTGAGTGGATATACGATGTCCTTTCTTATATTATAGCACGGACTTTGGAGAGAATAAGAAGCAAAGGCATAAGAATAGAGCCATGCTCCAAAAGCAGAGGATGCTGGTGTGGTGAATCTCGCCCAGGATCCCAGCAGCAGCACACTACAAGTTCAAGGCCAAGCTAGTCAAAGTAATCAAGGCACTGCGGTGAGCGGTGAGCAGTGGGGGGGTGGGGGGAAGGGAGGAGAGCACACCAGCCTAGGGCTTTCACAACCCACAGGAAGTGGTGTAAGGCCGCTTTCAGAGGAACAGTGATAGGCTGCAATCTTTCCAGAGAACATAAAGAACGAAGCCCAACAACCATGGACAGAGGAAAACATAAAATTTTCACAATTCTTGGGCCAGTGAGAGATCTCAGCAAGTAAAGGCGCTTGTTGCCAACCCTGTCGTCAGCCTCGTGTTGGAGAAAAGACGCAATTCCCACAAGTTATCCTCTGACCTCCACATTATGCCATGGCCCACATGGGTAAACATGAACACATACATTCATTAAATTTTTAATAGGAGAACAATAAAAAAAGGAGGAAAGAGGGAATCGATTAAGGAAAAAAGAGGAAAAGATTAGAGAACGGCTTCACTGCGGTCCAGGTCCCCCAGTCTCTCTGCTAAACGATGCTCTGAGGGGAGGTCTCTCCAACTGCAGGACATGTTAAGGTTCTTTGCCCTCTAAATCCTAGATGCTGGCAACAAGCATCCCTAAACCTGTTTCCAGACACTGCCTCCAAACAGTCAACACTGCTGACAGGGGTGGAGTGGACTTCCCTCACACTTCGAGCTAGAAGCAAAAAGAAAGTTCATGGGCCTAAATGTACAACCACAGCTGTGTATATTCTTTTAGAACCGACCCCTCCCCAAATTGGAAAGTCTCTGTGAGGTTTTTCTCGAGACACCAGAAGTACAGTCCATGAAGAATAAACTAATACATCAAACTGGAACCCAGGACAGTAACTGTAAACTATTGCAAGGCACTGTTATGGTTGAAACTGCTCCTAAATCCAACGACATGGAACCGTCGCCCTGGCAGCATTAAGAGGTGGGACTTCTAAGAGGCCACAAAGGACTTGGCCTGTAGGAGTGGATCACTGATGTCATGGTGGCATCTGCCCTGACTGGGTTTGACCTTCCCTTGAAGGCAACGCAGCAGGAAGATCCCCTAAGGTCTTAGGCTTCTGGTAAAGTTCTGTCTACTATAAAATGTCCAGTCTGGAGTGCTACAGCAGACAAAATCAGATATCAGATAAAGAACCTAAAACAATACAGAAGAATCCTGAAAACACACACACACAAAAAAAAATGCAATGTTTGTATCTACAAGCATGCCTAATTAAAAAAAAAAATAAAGTTATAAGTAATAGTTTAGTTACAAAGGGCCAAAGAGATAGCTCAGGGGACAAAAACAGCAGTCACCAAGCTGAACAATCTAAATTTGGTCCTCCGAACCCACGAAAAGGTTAAGGGAAAGAATCAATTACTCAATGTCTTCCTCTGACCTCCACACATGTTGTGGCAAATAAGGAACCAAAACACACATCATACATACCAACAATGATAAATATAAAAATAACAGAAGCTTTTAAAAAGTTAGGCATCAAATTTTAAAACTTAAAAAAAAAAAATTTTTTTAGAGGGCTGAAGAGATGGCTCAGGGGTTAAGAGCTCTTCCAGAGGTCCTGAGTTCAAATCCCAATAATCACATGATGGCTCACAACCATGTGCAATGAAATCTGATGCCCTCTTTAGATTTCACACCAGTGTCTGAAGACAGCTACTGTGTGTGTGTGTGTGTGTGTGTGTGTGTGTGTGTGTGTGTGTGTGTGTGTAGATATAATTTTTAAAAATGTTTTAAAGAGCTGAGATTTGGCTTAGCAGGTAAAACCACTCACCTCACAAGCAAGGACCCGATTCGATCCCCAGAGCCCTGATGTAAAAAGCTGGATACTGTGATCTGCATGTGTAATCTCAGCACTCTAATGAAATGGGAGGCGGGACCAGGAGCACTCCGGCCACGTACAGGCCGTTTACTCAGCACAGCATTAGCTACAGAGGCACATGGCTTCAGAAAACTGTCCTCTGAGCTCCAGGGACCTTTCCAAAGTCACAGCAAAGAAGCAGAGATAATACAAAACCCCATGCCAGAAGTTCAGATCCATCGAGTCAGCCTCTCCAGTGAGAGAACTAGGGAGGCCAGAGGAGAGACAGTTTCACATATCAGTATTTGAGTCAAAACATTAGAAAGCCAGCCATGGTGGTACAGGCCTGTAATCCTAGCAACTCAGGAAACTGAGGCAATAAGATCACTTGAGCCCAGGACTTTGAAACCAACCTGAGCAACATGGTGAGATCTCTATGGCAACCCCTTCAAAATGATTAAAAAAAAAAAAAAAAAAAACTAGGGGAGGGGCACAGAGAGATGATGACTCAGTAGTTTAGAACACTTGCTGTTCTTCCTCCTCAGAATCCAACCATCTGTAACCCTGGCTCCAGAGATCCAGTGCCCTAGTCTAGTATCAGAATTCACATGCACATACACACATGCGTGTTCATATACATGTGCACATGCACACACATCCGAAACTAAAATTAAATTCTTAAAAAAAAAATAACTTAAATATTGGTATTCCAGGAAAACAAGGACAATTTAAGGTAAGAATCAAGAAAGAATATTACCTATAACCTACAAGTTCATGAAGATTTACAGGCATTAATCAAAGGTGATTTTACACTACCTCGGTGATAATCTTTTATTTTATGAAAGCAGAGAAAAGAACATTTGACACAAGCCATTATTATAGTAAAAGTGTATGTCTCTGACTCCCTTCTCTCAGACCCAGTCTTGTGTGTGTGTGTGTGTGTGTGTGTGTGTGTGTGTGTGTGTGTGTGCGCGCGCATGTGTTTTGCTGGGCAGCTCACATACTTCCAACATGGTCTTTAACACTGAGCTACACTCCCAAGCCTAGGTGAGATTTTTTGGGGGACTTGGCAGGGCGGTGTTTGCTTTCTTCTGGATTTGATTTTCTGACAGAAGGTCTCATGTAGACTGCCTATGTATCGTGAACTATCAGTCCCCTGGCCTCCACCCCAAGTGCCGGGATTACAGATGTGACTACCACACCTGGTTCTTGTTCGGTTTAAATTTCCCACAGTGAAGCCTTGAAGAATAAGCTCTATGTTATATCTACACTACTTCTTAACTATATCACTACAGTGACTTTTCTCATACCTGTTACACGCAGAGGAAAACGGTTCTGCTGTCTTCCAGTTGGCCTGTCCCACTCCTGGACAGACTCGGGTGCTTACCCTCCCCCACGCACCCCACAGTCCCAGGAAGTTCCAGACTTGTGTCACTGCCCAGGGAGCACTGCAGTCTTCTTCCATCAACACGGGATGAATCCCTTTTTTTTCTTACTTTTTGAGACAGGGCCTTACTCTTGCTCAGCCAGGCATCCTTCTCACCTCTGCCTCGACCTTGTTGGGATTATAGCTGTTCAGACCACACAACTCCCATCATCTCTTCTTACACTGTCTTAGTCATAGAGTTGCCTAAGGACAGTGACCCATAAACCCACAACAGTCAGGTTCTGTGATGCCTCAAGGCCTCTACACACCCCGGGACTCTGCATCCGCCTCCAGACCTGTCTCCACTCCACAGCACACGGGGGAGGGGGTGAGAAGCTACTTCCCTCCCCCTTCCAGGTCCACCCTAGCGACAATCACCCTCTTCCTTCTACTTGACAGTAGGACCTACTGCACGCCAGACACTCTTCTGGATTCTAAGCACACAGTAGTGAGGCAGGCTTCCATGGCTCACACCTGTAAGTTAGCACTTGGGAGGTAAAAGTAGGAGTATGGGTTCAAGATCATCCACAACTCCATAGCAACGTCAGGGTCAGCCTGAGCTACCTGACTCTGTCTCAGAAAAAAAAAAAAGGTACAGCAGTGGGGAAGATGGTTCAGAGAGAGCTTTTGGGGGTGGGGGGATTAGTACAGTAAGACAAACTACAAACTAATGAGTGATAGGTTATACCTTAGGCAGCCATAGGTGCTAGAAAGACAAAAGTTATGAAGGAAGAATAGGAGTTGCCAGGGTGGGATTTAAACCTGGGAGTCACTGTAGCATTGAGCTATTAGTAGAGGGTACAGGGAGGAAGGCGGGGGAAGGACCACATCTCAGGCAAAGACCCTCAGTAGCAAGAAAGCTGATGTGACCAAGACACTCGGGCGAGGAGAGAGCAGAGGTGACATGGGACAGGTAAAAGGATGAAGAACCAGAAACCGGAAGGGTGTGGCTATAGACACACACACACACACACACACACACACAGGTCTGTGCCCAACTGAGCACACTAGAAGGATGTTTAGAGGGTTTGTAACAGGAATAGGTAATCTAATTTACACTTCAAACACTGGATTGAACTGGACCTGGTGGAGCACCGGCCCAGGAACTTGGATATTTGGAAGACTAATAGCGAGAGAGAAAGATCCCAAACAAGTTCAAAGCCAGCCTGAGGCCACTTAACAAGTCCTGGTCTCAAAAAGAAAGAGAAGAGGGCTGGGGTATATCTCAGTGGAAGGACATAAATGAAGCCATACATTTAATCCTTAGTAAATAAAGTACAAAGCATGTAGTTCCTTTAGTCAGGTATTCCATCTTCCACCCACTTTCTCCAGTATGTAAAGGAGGTGACCCCAGCTGCGTTGTCCATTCTGCAGCCCCCACACCTAGCACCATACAACCTGCAGCCCCCAATCACTCAATAACCGCTTCCAGATGAGCAAGATAATCACGAGCTATATGTGCGTTCCAAATAAGAACCTTACAAATGAGGGCTTGTATTATGTGGGTCTCCCAGAGTCCAGCCCAGTGATTGGCCCATTGCAAGATCCTATTTGCATATATGAATGTTTGTGAAGTTACTGAAAAATCTCTACTTAAAAGGCATGATGAGTCACAAGCAATGAATGGTAAGTGGGTTTTCGTCCGCTTTGAATCCTCCACTAAACTTTTCATTGGTGCTACTGAGGGCGCACCAGACTCAACCCACTGTGACTCAGTCCTGTAAACACACCATGGTGTTCGGCAACACCACTAGCCCAAATCCATTGAAACGCTAATAAAATTTCTAAGTGGGTAAACTTACACTTTCGTTGGGAGAGAGAGAGAAACTCTTACTGTATCAGTTAAGTTGATATTTGTTTAATTTTGGATTTTTAAAAATTCAAATAGAAGCTTGTTAAATCATGGCTCAAGGTGATAATTCCAGCACCTGGCCTGGAATAAAGAGCTCAAAACCAGCTTCAGAACAAATTCAAGGCGATCCTTGACTACCAGAGAGACCCTGTATCCAAACAAACAAAACAGAAGCTTCTTAACTAGGCAGGCGAAGACCAAAACCCTTCCACGGTTTACTCATTTTTGACTTTGCCAGCGTCTTCACCAATAAAACTTTATGAGTCTTACACCTGTTCCCACCGCCCGGGGTGGGTGGGGAGTCGCTGACAGACAGGACAGAGACCACACAGTAGTCACCGCAGGGAAAACCTTTGGAAGTCTTGAGAAAATTCCAGAAAGAAAACTGGAGCCCCAGTCATGCGTTGAAGCGTGTAAACACGTCAAAAATCCTAGGCCATAAAAACCGAATGCTCCTTCTCCCATGATGACGTTCACTGGTTCCGGAGCTTCGAGGAGGCCAGATATGTTTAACTGTGCCCCCACCCGAACAAGCGATGCAATCATTCGAGGACAGCCACAGAATCACCTCCAGCAAGAGCTTTGGAGCGATGGAAACTTTCAGGGAAGCAGGTGGAGTTGCTTCAAATAAAACTTTTCAAACATTTTTTTAAGCCCCACGGTCACCGAGACCCTCTCTCCGGTTTGGCTCGGGCTACACGGTGCCTGTACAGAACCGCGCCTGCTGCCGCTCGGTCCCGACGTTCCCTTCCACTAGGGGAGGGGAAAACAACTTTCGGAAATTAGGCGGGTCCACAAAGGCAAGCGTTACCCCAGACTTCTTCACCTCCATCTAAAGCAGCGGCTCCTTGGATGCAATCTACGGCCTCCTCCCACACCGGGCATCTTTTCAGACCCCAAGAGAGAGACCCTAAGGAGAACCAGGTGCTACCGTCAGACCCTAAAGGCAATTGTGCAGACAACAAAGACCGCAAGCGATCAAAATGGAATTATAATCCCCGCGGTCCCAGCGCCCCCTCTCCTCCCAGCCCAGGCTCAGGGCCGCCGCACCCGCCCCTTCTCCTCCAATGCGAGGGTCCAAGCGTCCTGTCCAACGGTAGTGCGCCCCAGCCGCAGGTTCTCCGGTCCCCGGGGCTAGCCTCCCGCCGCCCGTGGTTTTGCAATCTCTGCGCCGCAGCTTCAGTGTTCTAACACTCGGTTCAAAATCTTTCCCGCCCAAGCGTGACGCGAGGAATGCAAACAATCAGCCGAGTGCGCCCGCCTGGGCCCGGCTAGGGGGACGGCTGGGAGCCCAGGGGCCGAGCCGGGTGCACCCGCGGGCCGGGCCCGGAGGTGACACAAAGAAGCCGGGAACACCAACGCCAACCGCTGGCGCTCAGCGCGATCCTCGGGGTGGCCTGCCCGCCCAAGTTTACAGCGCCCCGCGCGCCCCTTGTCCCCGCCCGGGTGAAGTTTCTCGGCTGGGAGCCCCGCATCCGGAGTCTCCCTTGGGCCCCCGGGCTCCCCGCCGCGCTCTGGGGACTCCTCTGGGCTCGTGCCCGCCTCTTCCCCGCCCTCCCGCTCTCGCAGGGCGCTTTAGGGCGCGGGCTCCCCCCGCCCTCGCGGCTGCGCTCACCGATGTCTGCCGGGCCCGGAGGCGAGGGCCAGTGCTCCACCCGCCCTGCTCCGCGCCCCCCTCGCCTCGCTGCCTCGATGGCGCCCCTCGATTGCTCTCCCGCTTGCTCTTCCGTGCGGCCGAAGGCTTGCGGTGCAGCCGAGCGCGCTCCGCTCTGGACTGGAGGCTGCAGACCACGCCCCGCGCCTCCCGGCCCGCCCAGTCCCGCGCTCGCCGCCGCCCGGAGCAGCGCACTGGGGGCGGAGCCGCCTCCCCGCGGCCACCGCAACTTTCCCTCCGCCTTCCAGACCCTTGCAGGTGGCGGGAGCGACGAACTAACTCCGAAGGCAGGTTCTCCAGCCTCTGCCTCTGTGTCTACCCGCAGCTGGAGACAAAGGGGAGGCCCGACTCTCACCGAACACTTTTTAGGCGGGTTTCACTTCTTCACTGTGGGTGGATGCCTAGATCTACAAATCAGCGACCGGACCGCAATCCTGTCCTTGCACCCAGGTTGGAGCCTTAGAGGAACATGGACTTTTTTATCTGCTTCTTAAGAGTGTCCGAGAGCCCAGACCTCGACGTCACCTACGGAGGTGAGATAAAGAGGCGCTTATTTAACAATGCAGATTAATGGCACCCCCTCCACCCCCGCGTGCGCTCCAGCCTGCAGGATGGGATGAGGAAAGCCGCCCCAAACAAGGACATTCAGGAGAAAGTGGTCCTGGGGAATCCGCCCTGTAGGTGTGAATTTAATTTTCCAAAAGACTACTCAATCCCGTGAACTCAGGATGACGTCACCTGACGCCCACTCTCGTCCCGAGCCGCTGTTACAGTATTGAGACCCTTGAAGTCAGACACAAACGCCTCACTTCACTGTTAACACACAAAGCAGTGCCCTGAAAGAACGCCTCTACTGAGTTTCTTTCACAATCAAGTTTAACTTCACTCAAGTCCTGCCTCCTGTATGTTGTGTAACTGCAAAATCTTACCTGGATTGCTTAGTGCGCTAGTGATGGCCCAAATTAAATGGTCGAAGATTAAAAGTTTGACGGTAGGTTCGGCTAACCGATGTTTCTGGGAAACAGCTTTTAATTATACCCACACTTTCTTCTCGGAGTATTGAGGTGACAGGAGCTGTGAAAACACACGTTGTACTGTCTTCCTTCGCCGTACTGTGCCTGCACGGCATGTCTCGTATTCCAGGTTCACTCTGACCTTCCAAATTCTTGAAATATTTGCTAAGCATCCTGTAAGCGGTGGGTGGAGCTGGAGGTGTGGGTCAGTTGGTAGAGTGCATAGCACACTGGAAGCCCCTGGCTTTGATCCTCAGCACTTCATCTAAACTTGAAGTGATGGTGCACACTTGTAATCCCAGCACTCAGGAGGTGGAGACAGGGGGATTGGGAACTCAAGGCTAGCCTCAGCTGCATAGCAAGTCCGAGACCAGGATGGGGTACAAAAGACTGTCTCAAAATATATTTTTCAAAGATATATATATATATATATATATTCAAAATAAATATGTAGAACTATGTATTATATATCACATATTGTATATTGATTATATACTATATATACATATATATGTGTGTGTATATATATATAGATATATAGATATATATTTACAGTTGTACAGCTTGGTCTTCTTGTGGGACTCCTAGTGGTCCGAACTGGAGCTGTCTCTGACGCTTTTGTCTGTGTTTGGGACACTTTTTCTTCTATTGAATTGTCTCATCCAGCCTTAATACGAGTGGAGGTGTCTAGTCTTACTGCAAGTTGATATGCCATGTTTGGTTGATATCCATAGGAGGCCTGCCCGTTTGTGAAGAGAAACGGATGAGGAATGGTTGCAGGCAGAGGGGAGGTGGGGGAGGGGCTGGGAGAAGAAAAGGAAAGAGGAGGGGAAACTGCAGTCAGAATAATATATATATTATGTGTACATATATACATACATATACGTATATATGGATACAACAATGTTCCATAAAACAGGAAGATTCTGTCCTTTTTCATCACAGTCACTTTCCCTGAAGTCACAGAGCCAGTCTAGAAGACTTCAGGGTTGGTAGAACTACCTACAAACAGAACCTCTAATTGCTCTCCGGTCACACTGTATTTGTTGCTTTCTTCATAGCAGCCCTGGGTGGGAGGTTTGGCCCAAATCCTGCTACAGCAGGAGAGCCTAGAATGTCCTGTTTCAGAATGTTTTCCAGTGTTTCCAATTAGATCCCTCTAATTGCCCGTGGTTTCTCCTGGCTCGCCAATTTGGGTGTGAATTAATAGCTACTTTAAATCTGAAAGTAAGATTGGTGCTAGGATTGCTAGAATAGACCCTCCTTGCTTTGAAGTGGAAATTAAAGCTGTAACACTAAGCCGACCAAACCACCACACCTACATCACTTATGCACAACAAGGAGCCTGTAAACAGAAGTCTCCTTTCCTTCTCTCTGGGAAAAATGATCAGTGAACCTGCCAGGCCCACTTCCTCCGGAGAAACCTACACCTCTGGAGTGCTGAGATTACAGGCATGAGCTACCACACCCAGTTTTATATAGCACTAGGGACAGAACCCGGGGCTTCGTCCTTGCCGCGCAAGTCATCTTCCAACTGGGCTACATCCCTGGCTCTCTCTTAGCCTTTGTTTACATCAAAGTTATGTATTTATTGGAAATGACTCACTGGCCTCAAGAGCCCACCTGGAAGACTACAATTGGAGCCAGGGATCTAGCTCAGCGGTAGAACACTTGCCTAGAATATATGAAGCCCTAGCTTCAATTGCCAGTTCCGAAAGGGGACCAAACTGAAAGTGCCTGTGTGATCTGGCATACAAGCCCATTATGGTTTGTAGCAAGAAGACATTCCATTAGCACTAACACACTGAAGAGTAGGTAAACCAAGACCTCTGACAAAGACCATGGTGGGAGGAACTCCTGTGAGTTGGCCATATTCATATCATTAAAGGAGCTGATCTCACCACAAAGTTCAGCCGAGACTCCTCTCTGTCCCAGCACCGATCACTCTGTCACAACAGTTTGCATCCCTGCATCTCACAGCAGAGATGTGACTCTTCATCTTTATATCTCAAGCCTCTAAACAAGACCTCAGTAGCTTTTGTCCTCCGGAGCTGGTTTGGGTCTGGTACATGGGGGCTGTGTAGAGGAGTGTGGGGGTGCGTCTAGCTCTACCAAGAAAGAAGACTGAATGGCTAGTGACCATTTCTGTGCTGAGGACACGGAAGAGAGTACTATCAACATTACAATCAAGCACTTATCAACCCTTTTAGCAATAGGGCATTATAATGTTATAATTGACCGGACATGAGCAAAAGTGAATTTAACACCAATACAAAGTATTAAATAGTATCTGAAGAGGCAGCCAGTGGTTCATTCACTTGCACAGGTGAAACATTGTTTTCCCCTCTATTGTTAACACTGTTAACAGTAATGTTAAAAGCAAGCTGACCCTGCTCCTCCTGCTCCTTGTTGTCCCTTCTGTGCCTACAACCCACCTCAAGGTTTTTCAGCACTTTGGGTGTACTCTTTAAGCCAGAGATGAAAATAGCTGGACAGGAAAAAAATTGCTGTTCCCCTTTGTCCAGGCGTCTAGTCACACCCTAAAAAAGCCCAAACTTCTTATCTCATTCTGGACTGGTTTCCTGCCACCCTGGAAACGCACAGGAATAAACCATAACCAATTGCTCCCTTGACCACCTTGCTTTTTCTGAGCATTGTTTTAATAGAAGTAGATAATTGTGTACAAAAAAAAATATACACGTGTGCACAGCCAACTGGATCAGAGTCCAACACTGTAGAATTTGAAGGAAACATTGAAATAATTTATGGAGTTTCACCAAAGCAGTGTGCATAAAGTGCCAAGCATACAGGCAGGCCATGACTGTTTTCCTTTGAGTAGTGAGGCTTAGAAGGCTATTATTTTCAAAATCACTTTGAACTGGTGGTGTATTGAACTGTTTTAATTTTAAGATTTATTTAATTTACGTTTGTGAATGTTTGCCTGAATGTATAAACTACATGCATGTCTGATGCCTACAGAGGCACGGTATTAGGTTCCCCTGGAAGTGGAAGTAGAAATGATTGTGAGCCAACTTGTAGGTGCTGGGAATCAATCTCAGTCCTCAGCAGGAACAGCAGGTGCTCTTCTGTCTTGATTTTATAAAATTTTTGTGTATATATATACATATATATATGTATATATATATATATTTTAAAAATTCAACAACTAATTTCAGTTTTGCACAGAAGATTAAGTAAAATTGGCCTAGGGTCATTTAATAGTAGCCAGCTCTGAATTAGAACCTCGGTGAAGGTATGGTGACTCACCCTGTAAATCCAGCACTAGGGAAGCCAAGGCAGGCAGAGCACCAGGACAGTCTGGAATGCATAATGAGTTTAAGAACAGCCTGGGATACAAAGTGAGATCCTGCATCAAAACAACCAAAAGAGCCTAAGCAGGCTGAGCAAGGCACCACACCGCTGAATCCCAGCACTCAAGAACTGAGGCAGGAGGATCAAGAATTTAAACCCAACTTGGGCTATACAGCGTGACTTTGTCTCAAAAGTAAACATCCAAGGGGCTAGAAAGATGGCTCCGTGGTTAAGAGCACTTATTGGTCTTGCAGAAGGATGGGGTAGCTCCAGTTCCAGGAGAATCTGATGCTTTCCTCAGACCTCTGAAGGTATCAGACATGTTCTTAGTAAACAGACATGCATGCAGATAAAACACTCACACATACAAAATAAAATTAATAAGTCTAAAATATAATAATAAACTTTTTTGATTGGTTGGTTGGTTTTCAAGACAGGGTTTCTCTGTGTAGCCCTGGTTGTCCTTAAACTCACTCTGTAGACCAGGCTGGTCTTGACCTCACAGAGATCTCCCTGCCTCTGCCTCCCCAATGCTGGGATTAAAGGTGTGTGTCAGCACTGCCAGCTAATAATAAACATTTTTAAAGGGGGTCAGTGAGAGACCTCGGTGACTAAAGGCCCCTATGGCACTAGCCTTGCACCCTAATTTGATCCCCAGAAATGGAATAAAGACAGAAAACCAGTTCCACAAAGTTGTGTGATGACTACCCCATGTGCTCTATGGCCTGAACAATAATTAATGTTAAAGCAAGATTATTAAAAGTACAAGGGTGTTGGCTCATCAGGTGAAATGACTACAACCCCGGGCACACACATGCATGAGGACACACAAATTTTAAAAATTAAAGTCAGACAAGATTTGTCAAAAACAAATGAAACATTTAAGCCCTACACGGAATCTTCTTGTTTGTTCCATCCCCAAATAAAATGTTGCAAATAACTATTCCGCTCAGCTCGCAACAAAGTAATTATACATAGCCAAGTGGTGTTAGCACCTGGAGAGCTAAGGCAGAAGAACGGCTTCAAGTTAAGACCAGCCTGAGATAGTGAGTTATATAAACCAGCCTGGACTATGGAGTAAGGTGCTGTCTCAAATAGTAGTAGAAGAAGAAACAGGATGTGCAGTGGCTGAGGATGTCGCTCCCGGTTGATGGAGCCCCCATCAAGCATGTGCAAAGCCCTGGGTTTGATCCCCAGCACCATACAAATCAGGCATTTTGACTCATGCCTGTAATCCATGCAATCCGCAGGCAGACGAAAGGACATCACTACAAGTTCGACACTAACCTGGCCTAGAGAGAAGAGAGCCAGGCCACAACCAGGGCTATATGACGAGGCTGACTCAAGCATCCCCCAAAAGGGAAAAATCCTTTCTCTGAAACATTTTAAAGAAATGCTGAATGAAATGCAAAGCATAATGCAGATTAAACTCGAATAAAGTCTTTAAAACCATGACAACAGAAGAATATCAGAGTTTGTAAAAAGCCGAGGGATTAGAGATGATATTATTCATTTAGATATTTATATCAACCAAATACTCCAGGCAATATCTCCATGGCTGAGAGCTTTCCTGCCACGCAACCACGGTCTTGGGTTTTGCTGACTAAGAAGCATAAGAGAAAAAAAGACAAAATTTGCTCCAGGCTGTGGGTTACATGAGACTGTGTCTTTAAAAAAATAGAAAAATTCACAGATGGTAACAAAAACAATAACCCTCATGTGTAAGATCCCCAGAGAGAGAAGGAAGGAGAGAAGAAAGGTAAGAGCCATCCCCAAACCAGAGTTTGAAGGATGCCACAGTCACTTATTAGGAATGCAACTATTGGTGGTTTTGATGTTGTTTGTTTTGTATACAAAGCTTAATCTGACTTCTAGTAACACTGTGGTCATGTAGCTCATTTGGTAAATTGTTAACTTAGAACATATAAAGCCCTGGATTTAGCTGATCTTGGCTTGATAGCATATTCCAAACCAGCCGAGATCATGTTTCAAAATAAAAAATAAAGAGTTTAATATGAACATCAAAATGTTGAACACTTTCAGAAGAAATTATTTTTTAATTATTATCACTCGATGGTATAGAATGTTTTCTCAGAGAATAATACAAAAAAAAATCTCTAAAGGGGAAAAAAACATTAAAAGTAGGAATTTCTATTCTTTGAAAATCACTAGGAGGGGCAGGCAAGATGGCTCACTGGGTAAGGTAGCTTGCTCCAGAGTTCAGTCTCCCAAACTACATGGAGGAAAAAACTGACTACTGTGCTGAGGAAGGGGGAGATTTTTTTTAATTATTTTATTGGATATTCTCTGTATTTACATTTCAAATGTTATCTCCTCCGCCCACTCAAGTTCCCCCTCCCCCTACACTTGTTTCCATGAAGGTGCACCCTCTCCAATCACCTTCCCACCTCAGTGCCCTGGCATTCCCTTACACTGGGAAAATGCACCTTCACTAGACCAAAAGGTTTCTTCTCCCGTTGATGCCAGACAATGTTATCCTCTGCTACATATGAATCTGGAGCCATGGGTCTCTCCATGTGTGCTCAGTGGTTGGTGTTTTAGACCATGGGAGTTGTGGAGGGTTTGGTTGGTTGATAATGTTCTTCCCATGATTTTTATTTTAACTTCAACATTGTTGGGCTACATTGTGTGAAGGTGTGTCTCTGTCTGTCCAGTTGTTAATTCTGCATCTGCAGAGAGCTACATACTGGCAGGATCTTGGTATTGTTATTTCTGTGGTCCATTCCCACTCTTATACTTTGTAAATATCCATTCCTCCTCACTAGCCTAGAGGCAATGGAAAATTGTATCTCTGGGAGAAGAGGCAGAAGCGGAAGATTCATGTGAGCCCTTGAGCCAGTGGAGCAGAATTGACTGCCAGGTAGGACAGAGTACCAGGATTAGCCAGAATATGTTTAGAGTAGCTGGGAGACAGCCCTAGCTGGAAGGCCAAAGCTTTCAAATATTAAAAAGCCTCTGTGTCATTATTTATATCACCGATGGCTGAGATAGTCCCGCTATACAACAGACATGCCATACTATACATGTGTCAGTATACACATACACACATGAATGCACACATGTGCCCATACTCAAAAGAAATACATAAATGTAATTTTCTTAAATCACTATCTAAGGAGTTTTGAAAAGAGAAATTGTAGAGAGAAGATATTTCCCACACCTGAAACCTATGAGGAACTAGCTAGCATCTAGACTACACATGTGTTGTGCTTTGTGGTGGGGACCCCACTCTGGTCCTCTGGGGGAAGGTGGCTTCACACTGCAGGTCCCAGGGAAGGCTGCTTCTGGTGTGCTCTGCCTGGCCAGCAAGAGTCCAAGCTGGGAGGCATGGGAACGAATCCCAGCAGGGTTCCTCCAGGCCTGTAAACTCTAGTGAGCCAATGCTCAGCAGTGTGTTGAGATTAAAACCCTACCAGCAACCCTAGCCAAGGTGTCAGGAGCAGTGCAGGGCCAGCAATAGGGCTCTGGAATAGAGTTTTCATGTAGAACGAAGGAGTCAGGACCACAAAGGAGCCAGAACCGAGGAGAAGGTTTCAACGTGTATCTTTATTTTCACGTGCCTCTCTCCTTTGTTCTGTTCTTTTTTAAACAGCCAGGGATCCAACCATTGGATTCCCATTTGTTTGCCTCTAACATTGGCCATAATTGTTTTTCTAATGCTGTGTGTGTGTGTGTGTGTGTGTGTGTGCAGAGGAGGGACTTAGGGAGTATCTAATCTGGCTAGAGTCTATATCACTCTCTCCTGTGGAGGTGGGCTTTGGGACTTGCCTAGAGCCTTGCACATCTGCCCCATTGTGGTGCATCCAGGCAAAGTGGATTTGCAATCGGGAGTTCAGAAAGCACCTACCAGTTGATAGTTATTTGAATAACTGTCTTCGGGGCTTCAACTTACATCAACCTCTTGCATTTCCAACTTTTACCCTTCAAACCCACACACATGCATCTATAATTATTCTGCTTTTAACTCCTAACAGCTGGGATTACAAGTACCCACCACACCTACTTAGCACTTACGTGTGTGCTGGGATCCAAACTCCAGTCTTCATGCTTGCACCGGAAGGCTTGTCCCACGGAACCACCTCCCCAGCCCACTTTCACAAAAAAACTGTTTTAGTTTTCAATGACCGAACCAGATAGTCTTACCTTATATAAAGAAGTTTGGTTTTAACATGCATTTTCTCAGGCAGCTTGTGCGTGTGTGTACTAGACTAATTTTTTGGTGGTTTGGTTATATAGCATAGGCTATCCTTTGCTTTTGGGTACTGGAGTTACAGGAATAGGCCACATATCTGAATTTTATTGAACTTTAATACATACGCATATATGTGTGAGGCATTTCCTTTTGTGAAGTGTCTAGTCAAAACGTTCATCTCTTTTTAGATGTTACTTATTTTATTATTTTTATTTACTATGGAGCTAAGAACTGCACCTAGGACCTCGTGAAACCTCAAGCGTTCTACCAACTGAGCTCTCTTGGTAGTTTTTAAACTATTTATTTATTTTGACTATTATTTTTAAGATTTATTTATTTATGTATATATGAGCACACTATAGCTATCTCCAGACACACCAGAAGAGGGCATTGGATCCCATTACAGATGGTTGTGAGCCATCATGTGGTTGCTGGGATTTGAACTCAGGACCTCTGGAAGAACAGCCAGTGCTCTTAAACACTGAGACATCTCTCCAGTCACAGATTATTTTATTGTTTTGTTTTGAGATAGGATCTCCTATAAGCCAAGCTGACCTCTTGCTATACAGCCAACAATAACCTTGAACTTGTGATGTTTCTGCTTCTACCTCCCAAACACTGGGAGTTCAAATATTATTTAATACACCAACTAGTAATTAATTGCATATGTATCATGTGGAAGTCAGAAACTGTTAGTAATAGTTGGTTCTCTCTTTCCATGTGTATTCCAAGAACCAAACAGTACTGCTCACAGAGCCTCTCTGGTCCTCCCAACTCCACTTTTATGCATTGCCATGAGTTGAACCCAGGGCCTCATGCATGCTAGGGAAACCCCCAAGCACCAACTGAGCTACCCAGCCTCTGCTAAACTACTTTTAGAACTATTTTACAGTCACACAGAAACATGTGAGTGCTCTGATTTCTCATCGTCTAACAAAACCCCCATGTTTGTTATCTTTGCATCACTGTGACCAAAACACAGAAGCACATTAGCAGTAAAAAGGCACAGCAATAGGATGAGTTTTGCTTCTGGTAGTGGCACCTGGGAAGTGGCAGGTTCATCACAGGGAGCAGAGAGGGCGCAGAACTGGAACCAGGCCATCCGCAGAACTGGAACCAGGCCATCCCTAGTGACCTACTTCAGCCAACCTGCTCTACCCACTTCCTAAAGGCTCCACGGCGTTTAACAGAGCACCACAAGCTAACTGCTAACCGCTTAAAAGCCAGCCCATGTGTACTATTTTACATTTGCCATCTTTCTGGTTAGTGTTGCCAATCTGACGAAACTAGAGTCATTCGGGAAGATAGAACCTCAGTTGAGGAATGACTTTCATCCGATTGGCCTGTGGGCATGTCACTGCAGCATTTTCTTGACTGGTGATTGATGTGGGAGCGCCCAGAGGACTGTGGGTAGTGTCTCGGTGGGCAGGAGGTCCTGGGTTGGATAAGAAAGCTTCATGAGCAAGCCAGTTAACAGCATTCTTCTATGGCCTCTGCTTAGTCCCTGCCTCCAGGTTCCTACTCTAGCTTCTTTTCTTGGCTATACTTCCTGATGGACTATATAACCTATAAGTTAAATTAGCCCTTTCCTTCCCAAGTTGCTGTTGGTTGTGGTGTTTATCACAGCCACAGAAATCCACAGTAGGACTCCATGCCATGGTGTGTAATGTACCTATTGCAGTTTAGACTTGCTGTCTCCTGAGCAGTGATGTGGGGTGGCAGGCTGTGAACCGCGGGAACCCTAAGGGACAGTAGGAAGCTTCCTAATCTCCCCGGAGATCAGGCCCCTCTCATGGAGCTATAGCACCCCACAGCCTCCTATAGAGAGGTTTGAGTCACACAAGGCAATGCCCCAGGCTCCTCTTCCACAGGTGAGGACATCACCACAGGTCACATAGGCTCAAGACAGATCAGTCACGTAGAAGCAGGACCACACCCCCAAATATGTAGATGAGGTATTCCCAAGCTCTCAGGCCAAGCCAATAGGAAGTACCTGTGGTCAGACCCTGACCCATCCCAAAACTGTATTTAAGAATCCTATCCAGAAGGGTTAAAGAATCACTCTGTTGTCTGAGAGCGTCTGTCATAAGGGTTGTAACACTGCTGCTTGAGGAAGAGATCTGCTTCCCTGAAATCGCTGCCAGAAGCCCCTCCCCCCGCCCCGCCCCACACACCTCGCTGGCTAGTCAGTCTCTCTCTGGCTCAGCCCTGCACAGCAGCAGCAGAGATGGAGGTGGCAGAAGCAGCAGTTCCCTCTCCATGCAGGAGTCCCCCCCCCTTCACCCAAATTCACACACCTAGCAGGACCAGGGATCTCCATGTGAGGCCTCCAGGATGTAGCTCACACAGTGATACTAAGATCTTTTGGGTGCAATTTGATCATTTATATATCTTCCTTGGAGAAATGTCTATGTGGGTGCCTCCCCCCTTTCTTCCCTTATTGGATTGTTTGTTTTTACTGAACTAAAGAATTCTTTAATCATTGTGGATACGAAGTTCCTTACCCTACACGTGACATGTAAATATTTTCTCCAGTTTTGTGTGTCATCTTCATTATCTAAAGGAGGTAGCTTGAAATAATAAAGTATTCATTTTAACAAAGTACACTTTGTATTTTCATATTGTTGTTGCTTGGATCTTGCTTTTTTTTAATTATGTGCCTGTGTCTCTGTGAGGCAGAGGCAAAAAGATCAGAAGCTCGAGGCCAACCGTGGTTAGATAGGGAGCTCAAAACAAGTGTGAACTCCATGAGAATATTACCTAAGGCCAAGTATGGCAGCTCTGTAAGACAACCTATGAAAAAGTTTATGAAAAAGGGATAGATCCATTAATGGTGAAAAAATACAGCAGGAGCTTACATCTCAAACTGTAAACTGAGGGAGCAGCTGGGAGTGACCCTGTCTTTAAACTCTCAAAGCCCGCCTCCAGTGACTTCTTCCAACAAGACCACACCTTCTAAACCTCCCCCAGAAGTGCCACAAACTAAGGACCAAGTATTTGAAAGCATGAACCTATAGGGGTCATTCTTATTTAAACTACTAACGTGGCACAGTCTCAGAACCTGAGATAGGGCGATTGGAAATTCAGGGTCATGTTCATCTAGACAGCAAGTGCTCTGTTCCTCTAGAGGAGCACAGCATCGCCCCTCCAGTAGGGTTAATGCCAAGTGCATTTGGAAAGTATAGAAACTGGAGCACTGAACAGGTCTCAGCACTGCATTTGTTCCCCAGACTCCAGATATATTTGGAAGACACTCCTCATATGTAACATTAACCAACCCCACCTCTGCCTTCAAACCACACCCAGCAAGGTTAGCACCTTAGTTTTTACTTTATGAGGATACATGTTTGTCTGAATGTATGTATGTGTGCTGTGTGCACGTCTGGCGCCCAAAGAGACCAGAGTTGGGGATTGCGTCTCCTGACACTGGAGCTACAGAGAGCTGCGAGTCTCTATGGAGGTGCTGGGATTTCAACATAGGTCCTCTAGAAGAGCAGCAAGTGCTGTTAACTGCTACATTGTCTCCCCAGACTGCACTCTAAATTCAGTTTCAGAGAGCACATAAACAGGTGCTCAAATGCTTCCTCTTTTGTGTGTGGCATCCCCTTGGTTTACCCATCTCCTCCTCGTCCATTGCTTTTAGTTTTATTTTGACTTTAAAAAAAAAAAAGACTTTTGGATCTGGGAAGATGGCTCAGCAGGTATGAGTGCTTACTGCTCTTTTAGAGGGCCTGAATTCAGTTTTCAGCATCCATATTAACTGGCTCACAACTGTCCGTAACTCCGCATCCAAGGGAATTTAATGCTCTTTTCAGGCCTTTGTGGAAGTACCTACAAGTGCACACACACAGACACCCACATTTACATACATTAATAATAAAACTATTTTTTCTTAAGATTTATTTATTATATATAAATACACTGTCTTCAGAAACACCAGAAGAGGACATTAGGATCTCATTATAGATGGTTGTGAGCCACCATGTAGTTGCTGAGATTTGAACTCAGGACCACTGGAAGAATAGCCAGTGCTCTTAACCACTGAGCCATTTCTCCAGCCCAAAATAAATCTTTTTAAAAAGGCTGTTGTTGTTTGAGACAAGGTCTCACTATATAGCCCAAAGTATCCTGGAACTCACAGAGATCCAGTTGCCCCTACCTCCTATGGCTGGGATTAAAGGTATGCACCACTAGACCTTACTTACTAAAATAAAAAAATTAAACTAGTATGAAAAAAGGAACTTCATAGTAGAAGAAATGGGTAAATCCCTACATTTATACTTACCAAAATCAAATCAAGTAGTATCTAATCAATTTAATATCAGACCTGTCAATATGATTTAAGTCATATCCATTTATATCAGATCTATCGAAAACAATCAGACTGAAAAGACTCCCAACTGAGGAACGCCCAGAACCTGGTGCACTCCCTGCTGCCCTCCATCAGACCTTTGGTATCAGTCATCAGTGCCCCTCAACCTACTGAGCTATTGATGTTGATATTGAAGTGGAGCTCCACCTATCCTGTAAAACACAGGTGGCTGGAGAATAGCCAAGCATTCTCTGTAAGTTCAACGAATAAAAGAAATAAGAAGGAAACGAACAGACATGCAATTGCTCCTAGGTACAGTGGAAAAGAAAGTTTATTATAGATACATGGGAGAGCAAAGCCAGAGGAGAATCCTCTGGGAGAATCGAAGGTGCTCATGACCCTGAGCTTGGGCTATGGGGGGGATTGGGGGAACAGGAGGACCAGATGCAGCAGCCAGGGAGGTGCAAACAGAACAGGTAACCGAAATGGCTGGGTTATATAAGGAAAAGCAGCCCAGCCCTGTGGGGTGGAAAGTTCAGGGTAGGGGGTGGGGTATTCCAGCATGCAGGACCCTGAACAGATGGGGACTGAGGGAAGCAGAGAGAACTTGGTGGCCGGGTCTGCTTTGATAGTTTAATAGGCACCTCAGCCATTTGTCCTGGGTTTGAAACTGTAGTCAGTATCATTCTGATGCTAAAAACAGATATAGTTAGAATAGAAGAGGAAAAAAAAGGAGAGTGGAGAGAGAAAAGAAAACTTGATAACTATTTCCTTGATAAACACAGAAACACAAATTCTCAATAAATACTTGAAAACTCAATTCAATAGCACTTTTCAGATAACATGCTCAAGCTGGTTTCATTCCTGGAATGCAAAGATGGTTCAACATATGTGGATTCATGTTAAGGCAATACATGATTGAACAGTGGAGAGGTAGGCAGAGAAAGGTATAGGAAGGCAGAAGAGGAGGTGAGTAGGAGAGGATTCCAGGAGGAACAAAGATGGAGGCAGATGTTAATGTCTCTTTTGGTGCATCTCTAGCTTGATGAGGTTGTTTATTATTATTTTTAAGGGTTTCTATAGGTCTTTTTATCTCATATAGAAGGGCAGTTTGTATTTTCGTCCACTGGTTGTAAGCTTATTGTGTAGACGGTTCGTGGCTTGAGAATTTGACATATAAACCTGTTTGATAAGCTACCGGGTTTTGGAGTCATGTTTATACTGGACAGTGGAGAAAAGGAACATGCCAGGGTGGTTGAATCCACCAGGGGCAGAAGCAACAGGGTGGGCAGAGTGAACGGCCTGGGAAGGGAACTGTGTAGAGAGGGCAGTTTGTGGACCATGTGACAGTCCACACACTCAGCTCCACACCGGAGTGGCATCTGTAGAGTGAGACCGCAGGGGCAGATGAAAGGTTAAGCTATCTTTTTACTATTTACTGAAACAAACACACACACACACACACACACACATATGTAAATATAATACATAGCTGACCATGTGGCTTGAATGAACACATCTAACTTGCACAACGCTCTGGGTTTGATTGCAGGCACCCCATAAACTAAACACAGTTATTTGTGTCTACGATCCTAGAATTCAGAAGGTGGAGGCTGGGAGATCACAAGTTCAAGGTCATACTTGGCTATATAGCCAGTTCAAGGTTAGTCTGGCTGTTTATGACCCTGTCTCAAAGGGGGGAAAAAAGTAATAACAATATACAAATAAACTTAGGGCAAGAATTCACATGACCATCTCAATAAATGTTGGAGCCTGGATGCAGAACCCCAGCAGAGACCATGAAGGAACAATGCTTTCTGGCTTGCTACCTCTCTCTGGTTTGTTCAGTTTGTTTGTTTGTTTGTTTTTACAATTCAGAAACATGCGGCTAGGAATGGCACCACCCACTGTGAGTTGGGCCTCCTGTATCAATGAGTAATTTTTAAAAAATATTTAGTTATTTATTTTAGGTATATGAGTACACTGTAGCTGTCCTCAGACATACCGGGAGAGGACATCAGATCCCTTTACAGATGGCTGTGAGCCACCTCAATGAGCAATTTTTAAAATGACCCACAACATGCCCACAGACCAAGTGATGGAGGCAGCTCCTCACTTGAAATGCTTGCCTTGGCTTCCTTTGGTGATGGATTGGAATCTGTTAGCCAAATAAACCATTTTCTCCTCATGTTGCTTTTAATCAGTGCTTTATAACAGCAACAGAAAACAAACTAGAACAGGATGTGGCAAGGATTAAAAGAATATAAACAGAAAGGATGAAATCAATGTATCCCCACTTACAGATGGCATGACCCTGTACAGGGCAGAGACTAGAGCTCAGCTGTAGAAAGAAGACTTACCTAGCATGCTTAAAGCCCTAAAGTCAATTCCCAGCACCACAAAAACAAAACAAAATAACCTTAAGAACTCATTCAGAGCCACTTTGAGTTGTTAAACTCTTTCAGCAAAGTAGCAGGATGCAAATTAAACATACAACAAAGAAGTTTTTCTTTTTTTTTTAAGATTTATTTATTTTATGTATATGAGTACACTGTAGCTGTCTTCAGACACACCAGAAGAGGGCATCAGATCCCATTACAGATGATTGTGAGCCACCTTGTGGTTGCTGGGATTTGAACTCAGGACCTCTGGAAGAGCAGTCAGTGCTCTTAGCCACTGAGCCATCTCTCTAGCCCAAATGTAGTTTTTCTATATACCAATAATGAAATCTCTAGGAAAGAAATTGGAGCATAATTTGTGTGTGTGTTGGGGGGGGGGTGTTGGGGAGCAGAGATCCTATTCACAATAGCCTCAAAAAAATAAATAAATAAAAATAAAAATAAACCAACCTAGTAGACTTTGGCTGTGGTTGTTGTCCTCTCTTCCAAGCTTCGAGTTTGACCATGACATGCAAGGACAACAAGATGAAGAAAGATACAAAAAGTCAGATAAGAAGGGAACACACGCCACACAGACTGCAGCAGTGTACTCATATACATAAAATAAATCTAAAAAGGTAAAACTAAAGAAAGGAACGCACAGTAAGCAGGTCATGGTACAAGGCCAGAAAGAAAGAGCCCAAGCCAAGCTCAACCTTCAGGTTCTGTTTGACAAACTCTGCAAGGAAGTCCCCAACTGTAAGTTCATTACTCCAGGAGTGTAATTCTCAAGGAGACTGAAGCCCTTCAGGAACAATTTAGTAAAGGACTCGCTATGCTAGTATCAAAGCTTAGACCCCTTGCTGTTTACACCAGGAACACGAAGGGTTGAGACATACCAGCTGCTGGAGAAAATACATGAACAGGTTCAGTCAAATGTATATTTGGAAAACAAAGATACTTCATTAAGTAAAGAATAGCAATAAACCCCGCCAAGGAGGTAAAAAAAAAAAAAAAAAAAAAAAAAAAAAAAAAAAAAAAACCTTTACAATGAAAACTTTAAACCACTTAAGAATTTGAAGAAAACACTAGAAGATAGAAAGATGTCTGTCTCGTGCTTGTGATTGACAAAATATTGTGGAAATGGCTGTATCATCTAAATCAATACACATCAAAATATACTAATATTCTAGAAAATATACTAATAAACTTGAAAAGCAATATTAAAGCTCACAGAAGCACAAAAGACCCAAAATAGCCAATGCAATCCAGTACTCCTCTCAAATTATACTACAGAGCCATAGTAACAAAGCAGTATAGTATAGGCACACACATACAAACAGAAATATAGAGTAACGAAATAATAGAAGACTAAGAAGTAAGGAATCAAGAGCTACAGCTCGGTTGGTAGAGGATTTGCCTGGTGTGTAGGAGGCACTGGGTTCAATCTTCAGCCCCATGTAAACTGGGTATAGATACCTATGCCTGTATTATCAGCACTGAGGTGAAAGGGTTAAGAGTTCAAGACCTTCCAGTGACTTAGAAGCCAACTTGAACTACATTAGACACTGTCTCAACAACAAAAGACGACAAAAATAAATGTATGCAACTTCAGACCAACAGCCACCTGATTTTTTAAAACATTTTTTTTATTGATTTCGTGTGTTTGTGTTGAGGGGCTGGGGCATGTGCGTGCCATCCTGCTTGTGTGGAGGTCAGAGAACAGCTGGGAAGAGTTGTGCACCTTGGGGATCTAATTCAGGTTGTCTGTCTGTCTGTATCTCTGTATCTCCCTGGCTGTTCTGGGACTCATTATGTAGATCAGGCTGAACTCAAACTCTTAGAGATCCTCTTACCTCAGCCACTCCAGTGGTAGGATAAAGGCAAGAACTATGTCCAACCTTGGCTGTTTTGTAGCAAGCACCTTTATCCATTTTGCATCTCAGTAGCCCTGCTATTTATTTATTTATTTGTTTGTTTGTTCATTATTTGAGACAGAGTCTTCTGGAGTCCAAGTTGAAGCTGAACTTGCTATGTAACAAAGAATGACCTTGGACTCATGGTGCAGCTAGAATTCCAGGCTTGCACCAGCAACTCTGTTATTTTGTTATTGGTTGTTTGGTTTTTGGGGGAATTACTCTGTAGCACAGACTGACTTGGAACTTGCCATGTAGACTAGGCTGGCCTCAATCTTTTGGTGGTCCTCCTGCCTTTATCTCTTGGGTTTGTTTTTTTAAGGCCAAGTCTGATGGTTACTTTAAGGGAAAGAGGGAAGAAGGGAAGAATTAAAGCAACAATCACACCTTGGAGAGATAGATAGACAGACAGACAGATAGATAATTCTCACAGCAAAGGAAACAATCCAAATGAAGCCAACAGAAAGTAAGAAAAGCTTTGCTAGGTTGATTCTAAGAGGATATTGGTACTTAAAAATTAAACACCCAAAGGGAGAGGATCTGCTAGTTTCTAAATGAGCAAATGAATAAAACAAATGTCTCAAAGAAAGAAATGCAAATGGCCACTCAGTATATGAAAAAAAAGTTCAGCTCCTTAGCCATCAAGAAAAATGCTAATTAAAACTACATCAAGGGCTGGAGAGATGGCTCAGCAGTTAAGAGCACTGATTGCTCTTCCAGAGGTCCTGCATTCAATTCCCAACAACCACATGGTGGCTCACAACCATCTGTAGTGGGGATCTGATGCCCTCTTCTGGTGTGTCTGAAGACAGTAATGGTGTACGCACATAAAATAAATAAATAAATCTTAAAAAAAAAAACTACATCAATTTTCCATAGCAACTCAATCAGAATGAGGACAATCAAGTAATACACGAGGCTGGAACACAGCCCAGCTGATGGCGTGCTGACCCAGCAGGCACAAAACCTGGGGTTCTCTTTACAACATTTTTCTCTTAAGCCTTCATCGTGAGATGATGGTTACCTCTTTGAGAACAGCCACTTTGGGTATTTTTGTTTAATATTCTTTAAACTAATTCATTAGTACTCCAAAATTACTATAATACTAATGACACAAATTATATCAGCCTTTAATTTGTTTGTTTGTTTGTTTGTTTGTTTGAGATAATATCTTTCACTGTGTACCCATAACTGTCCTGAAATTCATTAGGTATCACGGGGTGACTTTGAACTCAGAGAGTTCCTCCACCTCTGCTGGTATGGATTAAAAGCTTGTGCCACTAAGCCCAGACAGACATTAGTTCTTACTATGCAGAAGAAAGTCAAATGTTGTTGCGGTAAATATTATTTGGGAGTTTCTACCCCATCTTAGAGCATTTCGTTCCCAAATAAAGAATATAAATCTTTATAATAAGCCTTAAAGCAATAGAGCTGGGCAAATATCGACTCTATGCTATTTTGTCTCCTTCCCTGTCAATAAACCTAAGATATCACTTCCTGTGTTCTGCCTGGGATGCTCCTACTCCAACAGGTCGGCCCTCATGGCCATGAACTCATGATCCACCTGCCCCACAGTGGCTTCCTTCTCTCCCTGTGTCCTTTTCTTTCTCCTTGTGGTCCTTGCCTCAGACCCCCAGTCTAGGAACTGAAGTCCTGCCTACCTCTTTTCTGTCTAGCTACTGGCTGTAGGCATCTTAATTAACCAATTGCAAATAACTTGGGGGTGGCAAGGTTTATACAACAAAAGCTGATCTACATGAAGATGTGCTCTTTTTGGAGCAACCAGATCTTGGGGTATATAATTTAGCATTTTTTTAATACAAGCAGCATCAGACCAACCCCCTATAAAACACAGCATCTGTGGAGTTCAAATAGTAAGGAAAGGGGATCAGGGTGTTTTGGGTTTGTTTTTTTTTTTTTCATTCATTCATTCAACAAATAGCTATGGAATGCACATTATGTACCTACTGCTTTTTCTAGGTGTTAAATAGGCACAAGTTAAAGTTAAGAATCACTTTTAAAGGGCTGGAGAGAGGGCTCGGCAGTAGAGAGCATTGGCTGCTCTTCTAGAAAAACTGAGTTCAATTCCCAGCACCCACACAGCAGCTCATAACTGTCTGTAACTCCAGTTCAGGGGCATCCAGTGCCCTCTTCTGGCCTTTCAGGCACCAAGCATCCAAGTGCTACACAGCAGGTCAAATACTCACATACATAAAACAAACTTTAAAACAGATTTAAAAAAAACTCAGAACCACAATCATCATAGACTTGTAATTACAATGGCGTAAAACTTCATGAAAAAATTCAAGTACATTTTACAGACATGTATAACCATGTACAATGTTATATGCCTTTAGTCCCCAGCATTGAGCAGGCTGAGTCAGGAGTATTGCCATGAGTCTGAGGTCAACCTGGGCTACATAGTAGTTTCCAGGTTATCCTTGGCAAACATAATAAGACCTGTATCAACTCTTGACTCAGTCTCCCAAAAGACAATGCGCATCTTTCAATGAAGGTAAAGAAATCAGTAGTCTACATCTGGTGGTTCAGAACTGCTCTCAGCCCTTGAGGGCAGTGAAGGAGGATTGGGAGTTCAAGGACAGCCTTGGCTACAGAAAATGTTTGAGGCTAGCCTGGTCTGAATGAGACCCCATGCCAAACACTAACAAGAAGCACAATGAGGACTGAGTGGGTGAAGAAGCTTCCTCCAACCTGACCAGGGCCACATGGTTGAAGAAAAGCTGACTCCAACAAAGTATCATCTAACACACACACACACACACACACACACACTTAACACGCACACAATTAAATAAAGCAATTAATTTTTTAAATTGTAAAAATGATGAATGAACCAACCCAGAATCCTGTTCATGCATGTGCACACATCCTGTGCACAGCACAGACTGTCCCATCCTGCAACCCAAAGCCCGTTTTGTCCTCTGATCCTAGATTCCAACATACATATAACATAAGGAACTCCTCTGGCTATGACACAGTTTGGTCTTGTTGGCCTCACCTTGAAATGCTGTCCCTCCCACCTTCACCTCCAGATGCTGGGCTCACAGGCTGCTCCTCATGCGCCCAACACATTCATTAGCCTGTGCTAGGTGTGCAGACGTTTCCAGGAATAACTTTAGATGAAGATACAAAGGCACATTTTAAAGACCCTGATTCCAGGAATATCAATGCTTAGAACCAGACTAAAGAAAAAAAAACTAATACTATAGTGAAAAGAATATGGGTCAATTTAAACTATTTTTAAATAGGGCTGGAGAGATGGCTCTGTGGTTAAGAGCACTGACTGTCCATCCAGAGGACCTAAATTCCATTCCAACCACCCACATCTGGGGGTTCACAGCCACCTGTAACTCCAGCTCCAAGGGGGTCCATCTGCACTCACAGCTTACCCACACATAATCAAAATAAAAAAAAAAAAAAAACAAACTTAGCTATTTAAAAATAACATCAGAATAAATAAAAAATGGCACCTACAGGTAACACATAGTAGTTGATTAAATAAGAGCACCATGGAACAACACATGCTTAGAAAGAGGGAAGCCCTGGGTTTATCCTAAGCACCAGAACAACAACGCTACAAAAGCACAGCTTAACTGTAAAGATAATGAAAGAAATTATGAAGAATAAAAAGACTGAGTTCAAGGCAAGGGATGTAACTCAGCGGCAGAGGGCTTGCATCACCCGAGCCTTGAATTTGATCCTTAGCACTGAAAAAAACAACAATCCAATGGCGTTTAAAAACATAAGGGACAGAACAAGCCCCGTTCCTTGTTGCTTGTGGGAGGTGCTCTCTTGAAGAGATTTGGGGAGGGGCACTGAGGACCAGGACAGCTGTGAGACCACACACAACAGTAACTGCAGGAATGGAGGAACAGAGGCGGTTGGAGTGAAGGAGCCAGGCTGGACAGTGGTTTTATCTCAGACAAAGACAGGCAGCACTTGAGCTAATCAGTGGTCAGTTTGTGGGAGCCTCTGGCCTGGTGTGTATCCGTCCTCACGAGCGCTATCTGTGTGAGAAAGAAATGTGCAAGATGCTAGGTGGTGCCTCTGCCCTTCTTTTCTTTTGGTATTGGGCACCCTGGGAAGCGTAGATGACTATTTAGTAGATACTTCAATACTAGTGAAAGAATATCACTAAATTCGGAAATACTCTTTTCTTAAAGAATAATATTCATATGGGATAAAGCAGGCATCATGTGTGCTTGGTGGATTTTCACAAACTCAGTGACCGCCCCCACCCCAGGTCTGTTGGCACATTCTGAGCAGTGGAGATTACAAGGTGCAGAGATGGGAAATTCAGAGCCTGTCAGGCATGTAGAGTGAGTTCAGTAATAGCACGGTTGTTTTAGAGAGAGCCTCTCTCAAAATAAAAACATAGGAACGTCTGGGGGATGGGGGTGCGGCGTGCAGCTTGGTGCTGAGATGCTTAACCTGTGAGAGCTTACCTTCAAAACCTAGTAGTGTGGCAAAACCAAAAGCCATAAGGAGACCCGAAAGCAGTTTTAATCCTTTGGCTTATTGTTTAGATATATCACTAGGGTATTACTGCACTCTGAACTCAGCCTTTCCTCTGTTGAACTCGTATGACATTTCAATCTAGAAGAGAATTCCTCAAAACTTGACAGAAAATATAAAAAAAAAAAAACTTAATATTATTGGCCCGTATTTTACTTGATTTTTTTTGAAAGATTTATTTCTGTTGTTCTTAACTATGTGCATTCACGTGTGCATGTGCGTGTCTGTCTGTCCATATTGTGGTTATGTGTACATGAATGACATGCTAGAAGCCAGCTGCATCCGACCCCCACTAGACCCCCACATGAACTAGAGAGTATCATGAGGCATCTGACATACAAGCTAGGAATCAAACTTGGGTCCTCTCAAACATCTGAGCCATCTCCTAGTATTTTAAATTAAAATTCCAAATAGTCTTGTTAATAAGCAATCTCCTATTTTGACTTTCATTGCCCAGGAAAAAGAAAACAAAAATCTATTTATACATTACTAATTGTTTTAAAGCACTGGCTTTTGGTTTCTGACATTCGTTTTTCTATTTCTCTTTCTACTGTTTTTGTCTGGTTCTTGTTTGATGTCTGCCTTCACTGTATCTTCATCCAGTTTTGAATCCTTTGTGACTTAAAATCTTTCTTGGAACCTGGAGAAAGAAAGAGAGAGAGACAGAGACAGAGAGAGAAAGAGACAGAGAGACTTCTGATTTGAATTACTGCTTTTTATCCATGTGTCATTCCTCCCTCCTTTCCTCCCATCTGTCTGTCTGGCTGTCTTTTTAGATAGGCTTGAGGCAGTTGGTATAGACTATCACCTGTCCCCACGAGGTTCTTGACTATCCTCCTCAAAGAATAGTGAAGCGTACTGAGGGAAAGTACTTAGTTGCAAGTTCAGGATTAACAACATTAAATAAGAAAAGCTACATAAAACATATACTGTACTCGGAATTAAATGAAGCAGGTTTGAACTCTAGGTAGCAACTGGTGTGTGCTGAGCGCCATTGCAGCTCTAAGAATTCTCAGACCCCTTGCCGGTAGCGAAAAGGAGCTGTCCCTTATGGAGCAAGTCTGCAGGTCACCACTAGAGTCGTAGGTCAGTCCAGCTGGAAATTGATTCAAGAATAAATTCCTCTCCACAGCCAAAACTCAACATCTTGAAAGCTAAGGCGGGAATGGGGTTCCCTCCATCCCACCACGCCTGCCTGCAGCGACTGGTTGGGTCCTGGAAGCTCCCTGTCCAGGGCAGGCACACGAAGTCTCTGGTGAGTCTGTCCCTGGTCAAATCTTGAAGGCAGCCGATCTTCCCCAGTGAACAAGCAGACTTGGAGCCAGACCCTGAGGTCTTCAGGCTTCCTCCCTATAGAAGACCAGAGCCTCTAGGCAGGCTCTAATGGCTAACACGGCTTCTTCCTTTGTCTATCACTTTCTGGGTCTTTGAGACAGGATCTTTATATGCATCCCAGCAAGCCTCAACTCCTAATTTTAATTAAAAAAAAATCTTTTTCTAGGCAGGTTCTCACTATGTAGTCCTGGCTGGCCTGGAACTCACAGAGATCTACCTGTCTCTGCCACCCAAGTGCTGGAATTAAAGACTTTCAGTGATTAATATATTTTTCTATTAAATGTGCATTTTCTACCTCGTTTTTTGCTCTTAACTATTGTTGTGTTTTATGAAAATAAAGAGAGAGAGAAGGAATATGTTTGAAGAGACATCCCTTCCCCATGAGGGACCTATTCTAGAGTATAGAATAGAATTTATTCAGGGCGGAGAGAGAAGAGAAGGTGGGGGGGAGAGGGAATAGAGGAGTAAAGCCCGGCCATGAGCATGTGGAGAGAAAGGAGGGGAGGGGACTGGGGAGAGGGGGGAGGGGACTGGGGAGAGGGGGGAAGAGGGTAAGGGAGCAAGGGAGAGAGGAGGAGACAAGCAGCCCTGGCTGTGGCCTGATAACTGTGGAGCAGAGCCTAGACAAAATGCAAACAATTATCATTAGATTGCTTCCTACTGGTTAGGGGTATCCAGTTCTTTGGGGCAAGTTTGATCTTTGTGATCTTTGCTGTCAGGATATCTATCTAATTTCTTCTTCGTTCTCTTCTTTACACAAAACTACTTAACACACTGAAACTAACAGTAACAAACCCACCTCTTTGGGCCTTAGCATTTATTTATTTTAATTAATTAATTTTTTAAAAATTTCTTTCTTTATTTAATGTATATGAATACACTGTCGCTGTCTTCAGAAACACCAGAAGAGGGCATTGGATCCCATTACAGATGGTTGTGAGCCACCATGTGGTTGAACTCAAGATCTCTCAAAGAGCAGTTAGTGCTCTTAACTGCGGAGCCATCTCTCCAGCCTGGCCTTGGCATTTATATACTCTCTAAAAAGTCCCCAGAAATCCAAGTGCCACACAATCACAGAAAAGTGTCAGCAGCTGTCAAAATCTAGAACACAAGTGGACAGTCTGAAGCAGCCTCATATCCCACACCTGGGATTAAAACAAAAACATATTCACAGAATATTTCTGTGTTTTGCAAAGAAACCAAAATTCTCACTACACTGTTTTAAAGTAGTCTCTTAGCTGAGCTTGTGCAATGGTGGGCACCTTTAATCCAGCTCTCGGAAGCAGAGGCAGGTGGACCTCTATGAATTTGGTGCTAGCCTGGTTTACATATCCTGTCTCAAAAAAAAAAAAAAAAAAAAAAAAAAAAAAAAAAAAAAAAAACCCAAAACATAGGCTATTGATGCTGAATCTTAAAACAAAAACAAATAAACAAATTTCAGTCTGGGTGACGGCTTCACAGACCTGAGATCTCTGAGTTCTTGAGGCCAGCCTGGTCTACAAAGAGTTCCAGCCAGGGCAGCCTAAGAAACCCTGTCTCAGAAAACAAAAACAAACAACAACAAAAATCCCTTTCAACCTTCAATGCTACATTTTAATCCCTGAGAACTACTTTATATGTTTAACATATTTTATTCAGAATAGTTTAAAATTTTCATGGTATTTTCTTTCCCTATATAAGATTTAGACTTTTTTTTCTCAATTTCTAGACAGATGGACATTTTAAAAGCATCTTTTTTTTTTCTTCAAAGCATTTGCTGAGCTCCATGATGCAAGTCAGCACACAGCAGAAGCTTCTGTCTTCCTTCCTCTCTGTTTGAAGGATGCTGTCCTTTGCTTGGGTTACCATTAGCTTATGACAGGTGGGCAATCCTGTGAGGCACTTGCATTTTACCTGAGGAGAATTCTGCCAGAATCCCACTGTGCGCAAGTCTGTTAGATTTCAACTTAACTTCAGGAGGAAGAAGAAGAAAAAAAAAAAAAAAAAAACAGCTCGGAATTTTCTAGAAGAACCTCCACCCCAACCCCCACTTTGTTAATATAACAAAAGGAAATTAAGTTCTTGCCTTTGCAGTTATTTAAATACAGTTTTTAATGTAATCATTGCAACACTGAACTTTTATTGTACTTAAGGTTTTGAGCAACTGCATCAACAAATAAAGGAAAGATTAGAAGGTTTTCTAACCACCTTCAGCAACAGAAGGTTGGGCCTGGGCTGCAAACCAAACAGGCCGCAGAGTCAAGTTGTCAGTAGTGTGTGTGTTTAGTGGTGGGAGATGTGGGAGACACCACACACTTCCTGGCCTTACAGCAAGTGGCATGAGGAATTCCTTTAGGCCTTCAGGGACCAGTCAAACTGGATCCTTGGATTCACCACAGAAAGGAATTTCAAGAAAAGCCAGTCTGCTGTTTATTAAAAGGCATTTTTAAAGGTTGGAGAAATGGCTGGGTGGGTAATGTACTTAATGCCCAATGTGAGGGCTGAGCCTGGACCACTAGAACCCCTGTAAAGTGAGGTACAATAGGGTATGTTTGTGATCTTGGAGCTCCTACAGTAGGTGGGAGGCAGACAGGAGACTCCCGGAAGCTTCTAGGCCAGCTAGCAGGAAATGTCCAGCAATGAACAAGAAATCTTGTCCCAAACAAGCTAGAAGGTTAAGACTGACACCTGAGATTGTCCTTTTTTTTACAATTTTATTTATTTATTTTATGTATATGAGTACACTGTCTTTCAGACACATCAGAAGAGGGTGTCAGATCCCATTACAGATGGTTGTGAGCCACCATGTGGTTGCTGGGAATTGAACTCAGGACCTCTGGAAGAACAGCCAGTGCTCTTAACCACTGAGTCATCTCTCCAGCCTGAGGTTGTCCTTTGACCTCCACACTTGTCCCAGAGGATATTGGCACCACCCCCCGAGCACACGCACACACACAGAGGAGCAGGAGGAAGAGAGAAGAGATTTAAAGTCTTTGGTAACTTAGATTTCTGCTGAGGCATGGAGTTACTAGAAAAAGAGGCACCCAGGGAGAGGGTAGAGCTCTCCTGCCAGTGTGGACTCTGCTCTACAGAGGAACTCAACCTCACTTAACGCGGTGTTTTTTAGCCATAAATACACTTGGGTGCATTCATTCTGACTTATCTTCAAAGGCTTGCTGAGGAGTTTAAATGAGATCCCAAGCTAACCCCGAGGGGACCCAGACAGGCTAACAAAGTCATAAGGCAAAACTGTAGATGTGAAGGCAGGAAGTTAGGGTATCTTCACTGTAAACGAAGTGACTAGTCCTGCTGTGAGCATCTGGGAGAAGGGTGGAGTGCTACCCAGGGTCACACACATTCTACCCGGTTTACTGTTCCTTTAACACTCTTTCTTAAATGCTTCTATATAAAAGGAATCATTCTTTAAAGATTCATTTATTTATTTTATTATGTATGTGAGTACATTATTGCTATCTTCAGACCAGAAGAGGGCATCAGATCCCATTACAGATGGATGTGAGCCACCCTGTAGTTGCTGGGGATTGAACTCAGGACCTCTGGAAGAGCAGTCAGTGTTTTTAACCACTGAGCCATCTCTCCAGCCTCAGGAATTGTGTTTGTTTGCTTGTTTGTTTGTTTTTACTGGCAACCTTCACAGCAAAGGTTAGTTAGGCTGAAAACCTTGATTCTCAAGGGGAAGGCTTCACCTACCCTCTAGAGTGTGGGGTCTTCCTACCCTCTTCGTGTCCTTTCTTTCCCTGCTATTCTGCCATGCCTCAAAATGACCCACCAAAATGGAACCTCTGCATGAGTCTGAGTCCTAGAACCTAAATAATTAAAAAGAAGAAGAGGAGAAAGAGGAGGAAAAAAATAAAGGCCCCAGCATGAAAATCAACGTGCTTTTGTACAGACCTTATAAGCCTCTGTTTTACAGTCTTTGTAAAAGAAATTGAGAACCACTAAAAGAAAGTGGGCTTATTTGTAGTTTAGGCGGCACTGGAGAGCTAAGCCCTCACACTCTTAGTCTTTTCTAGAAGAAACCAAATGAACCAGAGGCCCAAGGACTGGATTCAGCTGTGGGCATGGTGACTTGGCTGGTAGACCAGCTGTCTGAATTTCTCCCTGGAGGCAGAGTTCAGCCTATTCTCTGCTCTGATGTGGGATTCTTAGGACAAGTCTAATTCTTTAGGGTTCATAGTTTGTCCCCGTTTCAGATATACTTTAGATTTTTCTTTATCTTGTGGACATACAAAACTGTGCAACAAAATATTACCAGTTTCTTTTTGAATTCTTGCCTTCTGATAAGAACCTCTAGAGGGGTTTCTTTTCTTTTATTGAGACAGGGTCACACCATGTAGCCCTGGCTAGCTTTGAACTCACAGAAATGCCCCTGTTTTCTCCACCTGAGTGCTGGGTTATGGAGTACTCCAATGTGTCTGGATCTTAATGGTCTTCTCTCCCTCTCTTCTCCTCTCCCTCCTCTTCCTCCTTCTCCTCATTTTCCAATTTTCTTTCCCCTCATCTTTCTCCTCTTCCTCCTTCCTTCTCTTTTCTATTTTCCTTCTTGGTGCTTTGTTTGTTTGTTTGTTTGTTTGTTTGTTTGGATGGATGGATGGATGGTTGGTTGGTTGGTTTTGGTTTGGTTTTTCCCCAAACAGTATCTCGCACAGTCCAGGATATCCTCAAACTCTAAATCTTTCTACTTCCTCCTGGGGTGCTGAAACTCAGGCAAATACCACCATGTCCTGCTGATGAGGTGCTTTCTGTCTGGAGGAAGGGAAGGAAGGAGAAAGGGAGGGAGGGTGGGACTGAAGGGGAACAGGGGACCCTATCAGTTTCTTAGTGGAGTGTAACATGTTTATTTTTAAAGTACAACAGTGCCATCTAGTGGAGAACTTGGTTCAGTTCATCATCAAAACAAACGATGTCAATGTTTTCTACTTGTTAGAGGGGAAAAGTGCCCCTTAATAAATCTGTGTTTGTCCTAAATACAAGCCAGTGCTACCATAGGAAAAGCATCTAAACGACACTAGAAATGCTCCCAGCTACTGTGTGTGCCACAGATCTTAGGCTGTAGGCGGAGTTGTTCAGCCAGCTGTGAAGTGAAACCTGGTATTCACTTAGACGAGCAACGAAAATTGTTATCTGTCTCCTTTCTTTCCTCTACTAAACCTCTAGTGAAGTGTGAGTGGGTTTGAGTGTGTTTTTTTGTTATCTTATTTTTTTATTGTAGAGACAGGTCTTACACCATAGCTATGTCTGAATTGTCACTTACTATACGGCTGGTCTAGCCTTGAATCATGGCCCTTGTCCCTCAGCCTCCTGAACTCTGGGATTGCAGGTGTTTACCATCAATATTGAGAAAGTATTTTAATAGCAGCAGTTCACACAGTAGATGGGCTCTAAGCAGACTCTTGAAGCATTCTTAACATAATAGTAAAATAACATCTACCAGAGCCCTGGGTTGAGTTCATGATAGATTAGAGCAGAGTCCCAGGTAAAATACAACCCAGAGGGAGCTCAGTGCACTAATATAGCTCAGACAAATAAACAAAGCACCCAAGTGGGTTCTAGATGTTCTTTGTTCTCTTTCAAGCTTAGTCTTGCTCAGAAATCCTGAGAAATCACTCCACCTTTCCACAGAACAATGGCTGGTTCCAATATCTGAAAGAACACGAGTAACTCAGGATTCCTGTCCAGAAATGCTGGGACTGGAACCTCTAGGGCCTGGTGTTCCCTGGGCAAACACCTCATCAATGGAGCCACGCCCCAGGCCTGGTTTGTCATTCTTAGACAGGTTCCCATGTAACACACACGGATCTCTACCTCCTGATCCTCCTGTTGCAGCCTGCTGAGTGCTGGGGCTACAGGAAGGCATTTCCTGTAGAGAGGAAGGACAGACAGCGAGACAGAGATGGAGAATCCCAAGGTTAGAGAGTAGTACTTTCATAGTATAGAAGAAGAACAAAGCCACAACTATTTTCCAAGGGCAACACTGACTACCTCCGAGCATAGGTATCCAGTCGCAGCCCGTTAGCCATATACATCCCAGAATTGAATTTGGCCCAACACATTTGTCAATGACAACACCGTAGTGCTATGTAGAAAGTTGAACGCCCCGATTGTAATACATTGGTCATCCCAGATTGTACAGAGGATGCCTCACTAAAATATATGTTTCCAGAACTGTCCCTTGAGGTTCGAGAGATAGCTCAGCAGTTAAAAGCACGTGTTGCTCTTGTAAAGGGCCAGGGTTTGATTTCAAGCACCCGTGCAGTAGTTCATAGCCATCTAGAAGTCTAGCTCCAGGGGATCAGAGGCATTCTGCTGACCTCTGTGGGCCCCAGCCACACACATAGCACACAAACATTCAAGTAGGCAAAACATTTGTACCCATAAAAATATAAATACAAATAAATTATTTTAAAATTTCTTACACATCTCTTAATAAATATTCTTCCTACATACTGTAACAGGGTCCCAGTAGGCTCCCAGTTAGCACAGCTGACTCCGTGGTGGAAGTAAACTCCATTCAGGCTGTAAAACTCAGCACATAGGCAGCACCACCTGCCAAAAGTGAAAAGATTAGAGCTACTCCATCAAAGTTTATAGTTGTGGGGAAGACTCTAAATGTACTGACCTTGCTTTTTGGCTTCCATAGTTCTGCCTCAAGCCAACTGTTCTCGTTAACTGAAGCATGTCCACCCAGGACGTGGGTTGTTTTGTTTTCTTTTCTTTGTTTGTTTTTTTGTTGTGTTTGATTGTTTGGCTTTTAGGTCTTGAGTTGTTTTTGGTTTTTGCTTAAAAGCTGATCCTCTGAATGTTCAGTGCAGTTGTCAGTCGAGTAAAAGACTTTCTGTTGTCTTAGGCCTCTGTCTGAGGAGTTGTCTCTAGTGAATACCCCACAACACTGGCAACTCCGTGTGTGCTGCCGACTTTGGCTTCCAGGGAATGCCCATCAGCTTGTGGGTTATGCTGGCACCCACTGAACTCATCTGGGCAAGGGACAATATCTTGCTCCCAGGTGCCTTTCTCTCCCTGCTATATCTCTGGTTAAAATGTGAGTGGGTTTTTGTTGTTGCTGCTGCTACTGTTGCTGTTGTTGCTGCTGCTGTTGCTGTTGTTGCTGCTGCTGTTGCTGTTGTTGCTGCTGCTGTTGCTGTTGTTGTTCTTGCTGTGTTTTGCTTAAGGGATTCTTTTGTTTGTTTTGGTTACATTATATAGTTACACTATAATTCAATTTAGGTGGGAACTCACTATGTAGAGCAATTTTAATAATCCTTTTGCCTCAGCCTTCCAGCTTCATAAAGTGTTTTGACAGGAATGATATAGGCAGTGTATGGGGCTAATCAAACTCTTAAGTGGAAAAATAGTGAAATGATATTTGGCAGGGCTGAGTTTAGAATGGGAGAAGAGGATTAAAGTAAAATTCCTAGATAAAGCTGATGAATGAGGAGGATTTCAACACACAAATTCATAGAAAAGAAAATAGATTAAGAAACACAGAAGTCATTGAGTAATTTCTGGATTATTGCTAGCCATGTCTAGAACCCCAGAAAATTGCACTACCCTTCTGTGGTAGGGCTGATTCTAATATTTTAAAGAAATCTGGTGCCTGAAAGATGCTTCCATTTGCTTATTATCTGCTGTAAGCAAGGTTATTAAGATCTTATACACAATAATTCACACCCTGTTTTCTATGAAAGTTCTTTGTATTTGTTTGTTTGGGTTTATTACTTCTTGTCATTTTATGTGAAGACAAAGTCTCACTATCTAAGTGTATCTCAAAGTTGGCAGTTCTCTGGGTTCCATGATCTATGTGCTAAGATTACAGGTTTATGTCACCATATTGAACTATATGCAAATTTCTGATGTGTAGACTGTCTGTATTTTCTCTTCTTCCTTCCTACCTTTCTTACTTTCTTTGTTTTTGAGACATGGTTTCTCTAAGTAGCTCTGTCTGTTCTAGAACTCACTCTATACACCAGGCTGGCCTTGAACTCAGAGATTCACCTGCCTCTGCCTCCCAATTGTAGAATTAAAGTTATGTGCTACCACCACCCAGCTCAGTCCACATTTTCTTATTTACTTCCTTCTTTGAGATAAGGAAAGTCTCTCACTGAAGCACAGTATTGTGATTTGAAGATAAAATGTCCCCTATAGGCACATGAAAACACACACATACATCACACATATATACATGCACAAAAACTATATAATCACCTCACTAGATACAAAAGAAGATAGTTGATAAAATTCAATACTTTTGCTAAGCATAGTCATAACTATAACCCCAGCATTTGGGAAGCAGAGTCAGAAGGCCTGATACAAGTTTACAGGCAGTCTGGTTTCCATAGTGAGTTTCAGGCCAGCAAGGGATACTTAGAACCTGTCTAAAAAGAAGTATCACTGCAAACCACTGTGTGTACATGACTGGTTGGCAGGACTATAATTCAGGCACCAGGCAGCTCCATCACCAACCTGTATCTTTAGCCATATAACATGCCTTTATGACAAAAGCTCTGAACAAACTAGATATATAGAGTAAGTGGAATAATGATTATATAACTATAATATATATAATATAACTATTGCAAAGCTAACAAGATTGAGAACAGAAAGATACTGAATAATCTGTGTAGGCTTAGATTTTTCAAAACCTACTTTAATAAGGGTTTTCAAACTCCTTGACCCTCTTCTTCTAGTCCACCTTCCAAAGGTAGGGGAGAAAAGATGGTAATAGGACAAGGGGATGTGGACCTGTTTAGAAGTAGTTCTTAGGGGGAAATCTAATCTCTGTTGTCAGGATACCATCTGAAGTGGGAATTTCTGGTTTCTTTGGAAAGTCAGTTATGTCAAATGGTGTTTTGCTGGGGCACACAGGTAAATGGATGTTTTGCTAAAGCAGACACATAAAAGGATGCATGATGTTTAGAAGGAATATAAATATAATCCAACAGACAGTGAATGATGCTGGATGGTATTGGTACACCTTTCCACTCTTAACTGGTCATCATTTGTCATGACTTCATAGAGAGAAATGTATAAAAAACTTCTGGTAGTGTTCTGGTGGCTTCTTGCTGCTTCCGCAGACTCAGGTCTACTGGTAAAATAAAGCATGTCATCTGATTCAGACTCATGTGGAGTTTTGCTAAGACTGTTTTGCCTCCTTTGAGAATCCCAAAAGACCACCAAGGAGCCGACTCCAGTGAAATCGCATTAGGGCCCCTTCATTCAAGCTGGACCTTGGGCCATACCACCTCTCTGATGTAGCAGAAGGGGAGGGTGAAGCTCTTGGTAGGACAAGGTTTTATAGGAAATGACAAGTAGGTAAGAAAGTTTCTAGCTTGGCTGATTGGGGGGCCTGTTGTGGAATTTTGTTTCCCTTTAAAATAATTGGTGCTGGGAGCCAAACCGTATATATAACTTCTGTTTTCCTCCTGATTGGTGGTTGCTAGGAAGTGAAGTGCCAGGGGCAGGCTTGTAACCTGGAGGCGCAGGTTTATTGGGGAGTAACCTGAAAACAGGTGCTAGAGAGTTTCAACCTTAGGTCAGCTTCTCTAAGATGGAGTCTGAACCAGGATCTGGTCTCTGAAGACAGTACTCATGAGGTGTTTTACTGAGGCAAGACCTGTAGGAAGACATGTGATGCTTGGAAGAAGACTGTGGTAGGGCTTGCATAGCTAGCTTAGCAAAGATTCATTGGTTTCTAGCCTGTCTTCACTGATCTTCACTTTGTTGAGAGAGGCACAGCAGAGAACTTCTCCTGGCATCCTGCTGATTCATGATAATTCAGTAGAGACCTAACAGTTTCTACTGTGTCGTAACACTGCTGCTGATTTGTGTTTGCTATCCTCACACTACTGAATCGGACTGCTGATATCCTGACAATTGGAGATTGACATCTCCGCAAGGAACTACTTCTAAATAACATATAGCAGAACCTCTCAGTTTCTTCTGGATTGATCTGCCGATACTGATTCATGTGTACTAAATGCTGATATCCTGACAATTGGAGATTGACATCTCCGCAAGGAACTACTTCTAAATAACATATAGCAGAACCTCTCAGTTTCTTCTGGATTGATCTGCCGATACTGATTCATGTGTACTGAATGCTGATATCCTGACAATACAGACTGGATTTGCTCCAAAGAACTATTCCCAAACAGGTCCACAGCTTAATAACCTTTCTTTTCCACTACCCTCTGGTGTATGGTGGGCTAGAAGGGAGTTGAAAGTATTTTTAAATGCTTTTTAAAAGTAGGGTTTGAGGGGTTGGGGAGGTTGGGAGATTAGCTCAGTGGTAGAGGGCTTGCCTAGCAAGCACAAGGCCCTGGGTTTGGTCCTCAGCTCCGGAAAAAAAAAAAAAATAGGGTTTGAAAAATGAAGCCTACAACTAGCCGTCCAGTTCAGTACTGTCAGGATACCAAACATAAATCAGGATTGGCAGCATGATCCGGCAGTAACAGCCAGGCCGTCAACAAATCGGCACGAGTCAGTGGGAGCAACCAGAACCAGTCAAGACACCAGACATTCTCCGCCTATCTCTTTTAATGAAGTGAATATCAGCAAAGACTCAGTACCAATGAAGCTTCGGAAGGCCAGCTATGCAAGTGCCCCATTACTGTCTGTTGAGTCCTAATTATCCCTCTCCAAACATCACGTGCCATCCCACAGATCTTGCCTCAGCAAAACACCACGTGAGTCCGCATCACATGACACAACCAGAAACTTCCACTTCAACTGTCTCTAGGATCTGGAGCAAGGAAAGGATAAAGAGGATGGACACTGTGCTGGTTTGTTTTATTGTCAACTCAACACAACCGGAGTCATGTGCAAAGAAGGAATTTCAGTTGAGCTTGGCTTTCAGACACATCAAAGAGGGATTGTTTTGATGGGTGATTGATGTGGGAAAGCACAGCACACTGTGGGCAGCACCATCCCTAAGCAGATGTGTCCAGGCAACTTCAATTTTACAGCTTCTTGTTCTAGTGTCTGGAATCTACATGAGATCTTCTGGGCTCCTCCAAAGGGCTTGGGTTACTTCTGCGCCTCTGCTCTCTGTAGCATTCTAGGCTCTGGTTGACTCCACTTCACTGCTGCTGCTATTCTTGGTGGTCATCCCATATGTCTTAGTCAGGGTTTTTATTCCTGCACAAAACACCATGACCAAGACGCAAGTTGGGAAGAAAAGGGTTTATTCAGCTTACACTTCCACACTGCTGTTAGTCACCAAAGAAATTCAAGACTGGCTTCCCCTGGCTTGCTCAGCTTGCTTTCTTATAGAACCCAAGACTACCAGCCCAGGGATGCTACCACTTACAAGGGGCCCTCCCCACTTGATCACTAATTTTTTTAAAGATTTATCTACTTATTATATATATATATGAGTATCCTGTAGCTGTCTTCAGACACATCAGAAGAGGGCATCTGATCCTGTTACAGATGGTTGTGAGCCACCATGTGGTTGCTGGAGATTAAACTCAGGACCTCTGGAAGAGCAGTCAGTGCTCTTAACTGCTGAACCACCTCTCCAGCCCTTGATCACTAATTGAGAAAATGCTGGATCTCATGGAGGCATTTCCTCAAGGGAGGCTCCTTTCTCTGTGATGACTCCAGCTTGTGTCAAGTTGACACAAAACCAGCCAGTACACCATGGTATTAGTATCTCTAATCTGCTGGGGGTCTTCTACTGCAACTAAGCTTACCAATAGCCTCTCATAGGCTCTCTTCATGGTGCCAACCCTCAACTTCTTTGCATGACCCCTTCAATCCTGGGTCATCAACTACAACTGAGGCTGTGCCTTCACCAATAGCCTGGGGTTAAAGGTGTGTACCACCACAACTGGGATAAAGTTTTTCATGGCCATTATTCCTCATGATCCATATCAAAAGGGTGTGTCATCCCACATCAAGGTCTTAAACAAAAGCCAGTGTCTTCAAGCCTCAAGATCTGGATCACAAATATGCCCTCCTTTTCTAGACTATAGTTAATTTTAAGTTAAAAGCCAATGGATTTTTAATAGGTCACTTAAACCCTACTCAAAGCATCCCACTGCTTTTCAAATCCAAAGTCCCCAAATCCACATTCTTCAAAAAGGCATGGTCAGGCCTATCATAGTAATACCCCACTCCTGGTATCAACTTCTGTCTTAGGGTTTTCATTGCTGTGAAGAGACACCATGACCAAGGCAACTCTTATATAGGTCACCATTTAATTGATGGCTTACAAGTTTAGAGGTTCAATCTATTATCATCATGGCAGGAAACATGGCAGTGTACAGGCAGACAGGGTGCTGGAGAAGGAACTGAGAGTCCTACATCTTGATCTAAAGACAGCCAGGAGAAAGATCTCAAGGAGGATCTTCTAGGCAGCTAGGAGGTGGATCTCAAAGCCCAACCCCAGAATGATACACTTCCTCCAGCAAGGCCGTACCAATTCCAAGGAGGTCATACATACTTCCTGGCCACTCTCTGGGCCAAGCATATTCAAATTGTACTTAATCTGGGGTGCAAAGGGAAGTACCCTGTGGTACTTGGGTCCCTTGAGAACTGCTCTATGGAACTGTGAGCAAAATAAACCCTTTCTTCCCTGTAATTTGACTTTCACAGACCAGCCAGAGATTTAAGTAAAGACACAGAGACTCATATTTTAAAGCTTAGGCCTTTAGCTTGCAATCCCTCCCATATGCCCCCAAACTGACTCATTCTGGCTTATGTCCTGCCAGATATCCAGATCCACCTCTGTGTTTGCTCTGAGTCAGCCATCCACCTCTGCATTAGCTAAATCTTCCGCTTCTGATATCTTCTCCCAGAAACTTTCTATCTGTGGGGAAGTTCACCTTTTATTTTCTGCTCAGCTCTTAGCCACCAGATCTTTATTATATCTAGCCAGCAAGTAAGGAAGAAGGAATGTTTGCAAAATATGAGGCTGGTGATGGGCCACAGAAATAACAATACCAAGATCCAGCCAGTCCTCAGCTCTCTGCTGGGTTTGACAATCATCAACTGAATATACAGAGGCAACCTTCACACAATGTGCAGAAAGTGACCCCAACATCTCTCCAATTTGCTTTTTGGTCATGTTGCTTTATCTCAGCAATAGCAATCTAATGAATCCAAGCTGCCTTGGTCATAATATCTCTTCATAGTAACAGAACACGACCTAAGATATCCCGTGTGTACAGCAATGGGGGTCAACAAGCATCTATGTGATAAAGGGATGGGAGTAGTTTCAGAGAAAAACTGACAAGGCCCCTGGTACCAGAGGAAACTTTCTTAGGTTTTGACCAGCATCCAGGTAAAAAGTGGTAACTCTTTCTTCTGTGTTTCATGGTCCTGGCTTTTCAGATGGCTGCCCCAACTTTTGTTTGTTTGTTTTAACATGGATTCTGGGACTAGAATCCAGGTCTTTCTGCTTGGAGTGCAAGCCCTTGACTGAGCCACTTCTCTAGCTCCCTCACTACCTACAACTGTTTGGGTTCTTAGACTGTTTTCTGTATATAACTAACTCTTGTTTCTAACACTGGGCAATTCTCCTGCCTCAGACTCCCTAGTTCTTGGGATTACAGAGTGAGCTGTCATGCCCTGGTAAAGAGTTTATCTCATTAAATTAATAGGATCCTCAAGTCTGATGAACAAGCTGGCTGAATCACTTATTCCAAAGAAGACTATCTTGTATCCCTACCTCCAAGATGTATCAGTATTGGTCAGTATTTAGAATAATCTATGAGCCTCCATTTACTATTTCTGCCTCTATGAATTTCACTTAAAATTATCCTTCATGGGGCTGGAGAGATGGTTCAATAGTTAAAGGCTCTTTTTGCTCTTGCAGAGGACCCAGGTTTGATTCCCAGCATCCACTGGTGACTCATGATCGCCTGCAATTCCAGTTTCATTACCTAAAGTAAATGTTTTTCTTTTTCTTTTTACAGTGTATTATTACTTAAGATTTAATATATTTGTAGAAGTTTAAATATGGCTATAAGTTTTTGTTTTTGTTTTTTTGAAGCACTTTAAATTTTTTTATTATTTTTATTTATTACCCTGTACACACACACACACACACACACACACACACACACACACACACACACACACACACACGGCTCCTGCATGTGAAAGTGTGTATTCTAGCACCGCACAAAGTCTAAGGACAGCACTGAAGCAGAATTTGGCAGGTTGAGAGACTGCCTGTGGGAGCAGCTTGAGCAAGAGCAAGGACAAAAACGTGTGGCACAGTGGGCACTGTGCGTAGCCCTCGGCGTGGAGGGCAGAGTTATGAGGCTGGTGTCAAGACTCATGCTTGGAAAGGCAAATGATGGAGCATGTCAGATTCTTCCATGGTAACTCCAAAACTTTTTTCCTTTTTGCCAGCCTCATGCACATATGTTTGTGCGTGTGTGTGTGTGTGTGTGTGTGTGTGTGTGTGTGTGTGTGTGTGTTGCATGAAATTCATGCAGTGCCAGTGGATTCCAGAAGAGGGCACCAGATCCTCTTGGAACTGGGCTTACAAAGGATTGGTAACTGCCACTTTGGCGGGAGTTGGGGGGGAGTTGCTGGGATTTGAACATGAGACCTCTGCAAAAGCGATAAGCACTTTGAACTATGGGGCCATCTCTTCAACCTACTTGCTGTTCTTAAAGGTGGCTAGAGCTCAGAGCCCAGCACCCATATCTAGTGGCTCACAGCTGCTCGTAATACCAGCTCCAGTGGCTCCTCGTCCTCTTCTGACCTCCTTGGGTACCACATGTATTTGTACATACCACTTAGAAACATGATCATAATTTAAAAATCAATTGGGACAGGTGCTATGCCTCACACCTTAAAACATTTAACCGCAGGGGCTGAGAAATAGCTCAGAGGTTAAGAGCATTAACTCCTTTTCCTGAGTTCAATTCACAGCAACCACATGGTGGCTCACAACCATCTGTAATGGGATCTGATGCCCTCTTCTGGTGTTTCTCTTGAAGAAAGAAAGAAAGGAAGGAAGGAAGGAAGGAAGGAAGGAAGGAAGGAAGGAAGGAAGGAAGACAATATTCTAATTTTGAGCTAGAGAGATTGTTCAATGTTTAAGAGTACTGACTGCTCTTCCACAGGTCCTGAGTTCAGTTCCCAGCAACAACATAGTGGCTCACAACTATCTGTAATAGAATCTGATGCTCTCTCTTCTGGGATGCAGATAGATCACTCATATACATAAAATAAATAAATACATCTTTGGGCTAGAGAGATGTCTCTGAGGTGAAGAACACTGACTGCTCTTCCAGAGGTCCTGAGTTCAATTCCCAGTAACCACATGGTGGCTCACAACCATCTGTACTGGGATCTGATGCCCTCTTCTGGTGCGTCTGAAGACAGCTACATTGTACTCATATACATAAAATGAATAAATAATTTTAAAAAAAACATTGAAGAGCCTTTCTTATTAGTAGTCAAGTGGCATTACACTATAAGTCTGTAATTCTAGCTTTCAAGAGACAGAAGCAGGAGGATTGTTCAAAGTTCCAGAACAGGGTACATAGCAGGACCCTGGGGGCCTGGGAGATCTTATAATGATAAAATGGCTGATTAATTTGGAAGGTCTAACAATTATTCATATATTCAAGTAACAAAAAAAAAAAAAAAAAAACAAAGGCCCAGACTTGAAAGAAGTTTAATTCTATAATAATCACTAATGTGTTCTGTTTTTTACAGTCTTTGCACGTGACACAGGCACCCTCAACTTAAGAATGTTGCTGATCACTTCTCTGCCTTTTGGCTAAGATCAAATATAACATGATGCCTCAGAGGAAATAATAAGGCAGTTTATTCTGAGATAAATAAGCATCGTCGGCCCTGAAACACAGACACAAGTTTTTGTGGATAACATGTCCCATCATTAAAGAGGTTTTACACACTTCTGTAGCTAAAGTCCTAAACCAAAATCAGACACCTTTCTGGGAGCTTAGGTAGCAGAGCACTGAGAGCAAGAGGCTCTACCTCGTCCTTATCTCGGTCATTCAGAGGCCTGATTAGCAATGCAAGCAAGAGGTGTTTGCCTGCTATCAATAGGGGGTGTTAGGTCACGTCCATAGCTTGAAAGCTAGTGGGTACGCCTCATGGCGAGCTCAGACTTTAGGAGGCAGGGCTGGAAGATCTGGAGTTCAAGGTTATCTTCATTGACCCTAGGCTACTGAAGTCCCTCTCAAAAACCAAAACAAACAAAATAAATGTTTTCTTAGTAAACAAACAAACAAACAAACAAACGCCTTTGCTTCACACTGGCTCTTCCTAAAATTCTTCTGTGCTTCTCAGTTTTCCCTGTGAAATACTCTCCAGGACGCTGCAGCTCTGCCCTGGCTCCTCCTCCTGGGGACAAATGAGGGAGGTGAGTAAGGACCTGTGGGTCTTTGTGCTGTCTGTTTACACTTATACACAATTTCACTATTTATTAATCACAAAAGCACATTTGCGTGCTAATGAAATGTTTATGCTTGAACCACAATGTTCAAAGACATTAATTTTTTTGTGTGGTTTTTGTTTGGTTTTCTTTTGATGTTTTGTTTCTTTTTTTTCTTTTTCTTTCTTTCTTGCTTTTTTTTCTTTTTCTTTCTTTCTTTTTTCTTTTTTTTTTTTTTTTTTCTTTTTGAGACATAGTCTCACCATATGGCCCTGATTGGCCTGAAACTTACTATGTAGACTAAGTAGATCTTGAATTTGTAGAGTTCCTCCTGCATCTGTCTCTGGGTGCTAGGGTTAAAAGCAAGTTCCACCCATAATGCATGGCAGGTTACGTTAACTTGACACTTACATGATAAGAGATGACAATGGGGGGCTGGAGAGATTGCTCAGTGGTTAAGGACACTGACTGCTCTTCATTTCAACACTGTCTTGAGTTCAATTCCCAGCAACCACATGGTGGCTCTGATGCCCTCTTCTGGTCTGTCTGAAGACAGCAACGGTGTACTCAACATAAAAGAATACATTTAAAAAAATCTTTGTTAAAAAGAGAGAGATAACAATGGTAGAAGCCATTGTTTTATAATTACACCATTATGATTCTATAACAGACAAATTTATGTAAACACCAAAATTTATAGCAGACAGTAATCTCGAATTTGAGCTAAGGTGTCTCAGGCTGTGTTCAGTTGTGTTATATGATGTGATGGCTCACACATCGTGAAGTCTAAATGCTATGTGTTTAGAAGCCAGGCTGCAGGGAAGCCACACAATGCAACATAGTGGGGATTTTCGGTGGGGCTTGCCCAAATACCTTACATTCATTACACATTCTACTTGGAATTAGTTGTAGTGATTATATATTCAGAAATCTTTTGCTCTTGCCCAATCCTTTTTTGTTATTGTTTTCTTTTGTTTAAGACAGAGTCTCTCTGTGTAGTCCTGGCAGTCCTAGAACTAACTCTGTAGACCAGGCTGGCTCGAACTCACAGAGATCCACCTGCCTCTGCTTCCCAAATGCTGGGATCAAAGGCACGGACTGCCATGTTGGCTCAGTGGAGGAACCTTTCGTTCCTTTGTGGGAATCTTGGTTTAAATTTCTACTTAGATTGAACCATTGAGATGGATTAGCTGGTTAGGATGCCTAACATGGTAGAGGAGGGAGAGAAGTAATTTCTGCAAGTGGCCCTCTGACTTCCATAAGTGCACACACATGTATCCATGTGAACACATAAACACACACATACATACACACAGAGTAAAAAAAAAAGTGTCTCTAGGGGATTTTTCTCTTTTTAAAATTAAGTTTACTTAGGTTAATGGCTTTATTAATGTTTGTGGTGCAAGGGATCAACCTGGATAATGAGCAAGCTAGGCAAGCCACTATCACTGAACTTATAACCCCCACATACACCCCAGATTAGTATCCTTGTGAAAGAGGCTCAGGAGAGTGCATATGTTCCTTCCAGTACACGAGGACACAGATGACACTTTCAGTTACGCAAAGACTCCTCATAAATTTATTGATACCTTATTCTGAAACTTCCTGCTCTACAAAACTATGAGAAATAAACTTCAGCTTGTAAGTTATCTAGACTAACATATTTTTAAAATTGACTTCATCTCATTTATTTACTTACTGAGGGATCACACATGGCACACTTGTGGGAGGAACAGGACAACTTGAAGGGGTTGATTCTCTCCTACCATCTCCATCCACTACTCACTAAACCATGATGTCACCAGCCTTAGTGGGACAGTGTGTTCTTAATATGCATGACGCCTGGGTTTGAGCCCTAACACTGAGGTAAAATCAGCAGATATAAGCACTGTGCCAATTAGAATGTGCACAGGGACTGGAGAACTGGCTCAGTGGATAAGAGTACTGTACTGGCTGGTTTTGTGTCAACTTGACATAAGCTGGAGTTCACAGAGAAAGGAGCCTCAGTTGAGAAAACACTTCCATGAGATCCAGCTGTAAGACATTTTTTCAACTAGTGATCAGGAGGGGAGGGCCCAGCCCATTGTGGGTGCTGCCATCCCTGGGCTGGTAGACCTGTGTTCTATAAGAAAGCAAGCTGAGCAAGCCAGTAAGTAACATCCCTCCATGGCCTCTGCATCAGCTCCTGCTTCCTGACCTGCTTGAGTTCCAGTCCTGATTTCCTCTGGTGATGAACAGCACTGTGGAAGTGTAAGCTGAATAAACCCTTTCCTCCCCAACTTGCTTCTTGGTCATGATGTTTGTGCAGGAATAGAAACCCTGACTAAAACAAGTACTTACTACTCTGGCAGAGGCCCAGATCCAGGGGCTCCAATGCCTTCTTCTGACCTCTGAGGAATTCTACATATATGTGGTGCACAAAAATTCATACTGACACAGACATAGCCATATTTTTTCACCTGTTTATTAGAGAACAGCCAAGTTGAACATCAATTAATCCCGTAAGTACAATTACAGGATGGCTGCAGGGTAGTGCTCTCACTGAAGGAACAGAACACTCACAAACCAATCTGTACTTTTGAGGTTGAGAAGCCAAGGGATTTAAAGCTATCAAAACAGCACACCTGTGCACCAGTTAGAGGGCTCAACAGGTAAGGGTGTCTGCTGCCAAGCCTGTTGACCTGAGCTCCAGCCCCAGGACCCACACAGTGGAACTCAGTGGAAGGAGAAACGTGACTCCATAAAGTTGCCCTTTGACCTCCACATGGGGGTTGGGCATGAGCAGACACATGCAATCTCTCTCTTTCTCTGTGACACACATACACACACACACACACACACACACACACACACACACACACACACCACATCACATCACATCACATCACATTAAAGGAAGGTTTATGGGGGAGGTGCTATCAAGTGGGTGAATTCACTGGCTCCAAGGACCAAGATTAGGGAAGTGGCCATGGGCAAAGGGGGAGTAGGGGAGAGAGAGAGAAGGCAGGGCACATGCAAAGAAAAGGAAGGGAAGGAAGGAGAGAGAGAGAAAGAGAGTAAGGAGGTGTTTTTTATGTGAGAGCACTCCACAATTAAATTGAGATGTCTTAGTTATCTATTGCTGTGATAAAACATCATGAACAGAAGCAGCTTAGGGAGAAACAGGTTAATTTGTTTTACAGGTTTCAGTCTGTCAAAGAGGGGAGTCAGGGCAAGAAATCAAGCAGGAACTAGGAGGCAGGAACTGAAGCTGATGCAGAGGCCATAGAGGGATGCTGCTTACTGGTTTGCTCCTCGTGGCTTGTTCAGTTTGCTTTCTTATACTGTAAGACTCGAAGTGAGTCTTAACTACCAGGTGACTTCCCACCGCACCCCCAGTGAGACAGGAGAATGGAGTTTGATGCAAACGCAAGAGGTTTATTTTCCAGCACATCAGGGTCAACCCTCAGCTCCTCTTGGAGAGTGACTAGAAGGTGACCCCAAATGGCTATAACAAGCAGTTTTTGTGCTTTTTAGGGGTACAGGTTACATCAGAAAGGTTACAGTTTAAATTTATTGGCTGAGCATATTGACCTTTGAATTTATTGGTTAGCAATCATGGGCAGATTATGACACACATTCGAACTCTATCTGGGACCAGAGGGTCAGGTAACTATCAGTCAGTACTTTCTGCGGGTTTTCAAAAATGTTCCTGCTCCTCCTGAGAACTGTGGGTGGAGAATGAAACTTGGCCTCGTCTTGACCCAATGCTGGTGGGTGTAAGGCTGTCGAAAACCCCTAAGGTCCTTCAATATAATCTATGTAAATGTTATTTTTAACATAAATGTATCCAGTTACTTAATAAAGTGGTTGTATTTCTTTATCCTAGCCAGTTCCTAATAACAACACAGAGAGACCAAGATTTATTTCCAAGCTTCACCTCTATACCTAGCCTGTCAAATGGCCTATCTTAACTCCCTGAGCTGATCTGATCTGGCTACATCCCTGGCAACATCCCCACAATACTGGCATTTGTTGCCTTCCATGTTTCTGCTGAACCCTCAAGAACCTTTTCCTCCTCATGGCAGACCTGCATCCATGTCTCTCTGTCTCTCTGTCTCTCTGTCTCTCTCTCTCAGCTGCCATGTGGGTGCTAGAAATTGAACCCTAGTCCTATGCAAAAGCAAAAATTGCTTTTAACCACTGAGCCAACTTTCAGCCTTCCTTCTAAATTCTTAGCATGGCTTTAGGTGAGTCAGTCTTCCTTAGTAGTCTCTTAGGCAAGTAACTGACAGGCCTAGATGAATAATTTTGTTTTTTTAAACATTTATTTTTATTGTGTGTGTGTTCGTGCACACGTACGTACATGCCATGTATGTCCCGGTAAGGACAGAAGAGAGGGTGTCGGTCTCTTGTAGCTAACAGTTGTGAGCTCTAGGATTTTCTCCTAATAAATAAACATTACAGGAATTTAATCACTGGGTGAGAAGGCAGGACTTCTGGGTGGGAAAGATGAAGAGAAGGCAGCAAGAAAGGAACAGAGCCGGGTTTGGACTGGGGAGAACAAGAGAGGCAGACAGAATGTAGAAAACCAGAGGCTGTTGTTTTGAGTGGCAGATTTCTAACATAGAATAGTTTGTAAACTTAGGGTGCTAGCTTTTGCACCCAGTGATTTTGTTACCTGTTGATTCTAAAATAAGATTGTGTGGTGTTTTCCTTCACTTGACAACTCAACTAGGTCCAAGAGAAAGGTATGGCCAGCCACGAGAATTTGGAAGCGCAGGGCATGCATGGAAATGACCAGTCAAGAGAATTTAGTGAGGCGGGAGGAGACATGTCCTGGTAAAAAGGAAAGAATGCAGTCTCTGCCTGTCTGAAGGACTGGAGACAGAGTGAGGCTGTCTGTCAGTGCTAGTGTGGGATGCTTTTTTATATATTTCCGGCAACAATGAGCCACCAAATGTCAGTGCTGGGAACTGAACTCCACTATTCTAAAAAGCAGCGAATGTCCTTAACTACTGACTCTTTTCTCTAATCTCCTAAATTAACTCTTTTCAAAACATTTTTTTCTTTTTTAAAAAGAATTATTTATTTATTTAATGTTTGTGAGCACACTGTAGCTGTCTTCAGACACACCAGAAGAGGGCATCAGATCCCATTACAGATGGTTTCTGGGAACTCAGGACCTCTGGAAGACCAGCCAGTGCTCTTAACCACTGAGCCATCTCTCCAGCCTCATGAATTAACTCTTCACGGGGAGGAAGAGACCATGATGTGCAATGTTCTAACTCAAACTCACATATCCAGATGTGAATCACCACACTGGCGACTCCATTGTTTTGATCAGGAGCAAGTAGCCTTGCCTTACTGGGTTTCAATGGAGCCCCAGTAGCTTTCTTCAGATGCCTCCAAGACATAACATTTCCCTTTAAGACCTAAAGTCCTCTAAGGGATGAGATGACGAGAGAAATAAATATAACCCATTGCTACCATGAAAATCCAGAAATCCAACTCCAAAATTGCTCACTAGAAGGAACTAGTGTCTGGAAAAGACTTTTGGTCACTTCCTCATGCAGAGCCTGCAGTCAGCTCTTTTAGGAAGAGATTAGAAATCAGAGCTTCCTTCTGTTCTTCCTGCCTGGAAAACCAGGGCTCTTTCCTGCTTCTCATTTCTCTAATCTCCTAAATTAGAGAAATTTAGAAGTCCCTGACCTTAAACTGCCTAGTCAATTCTAATCACCTTTCCTTATCCCTAGTGATAACGAAACTAAGGGTCTGCTGCTTACTGAAGATTTATGCATACTAGACTTTAGTCTAAATTCTTTGCATGAATTAACTCATTGTATCCTCAAAATTATCTTAGGAAAAAAAGCAAACAATTCACTTTACAGAGTAAGACAAAAAGAGGCAGATCTTAGGCTGGGAGTAAGTCTCAAATGGTATTCCACTTGCCTCTGGGATCACGTTCCTTAAAACAGGTGGATTTGAATCCATGAAGTCTGACTCTTAAGCCTGAATTATTGCTATTATTACCCATTAATTTTTTTTCAAAAAATGTCTTTGCATAATTCTTGATCCAACTCAAAGCCTCATGCAAGCTCCCTACATCTGCACTCCTAAGCTTCTGTGTTCAGTAGAGATTTGTGACTGATGGTAAAATTGGGCAGGGTGCAGGATGTCTTTGGGGAGTTACCGACTAGGATGAGGAATTTGCATGAGACTAGTATCTACATTTATTGTCCATTGAGTGTTGGGGTTTGTGTGCTGGATTGAAGATTTTATACAGGTTGAGGCTGGAGTGATGGCTCAGTGGTTAAGACAACTTGTTACAGAGGACCTGGGTTCAGTTCCCAGTACCACATAGTGGCCCACAACTGTCTATAACTCCAGACCAAGGGGATATAATATCTTCTGACCTCCATGAGAACCAGGTACACACTTGGTGTATTTACATACATGCAAGCCATATACATAAAATATCTGCTACCAAGCAGTGGTGATACATGCCTTAATCTAGCACTTGAGAGGCAGATAAATGTCTTGTGAGTTCAAGGTCAGCCTGGTCTACAGAGCCAATTCCAGGATGGAATTTACATCTAAGACATAACCTTTTACCCTTGCCCCACCCCCTAGTTTCATGGTGCTCTCATAACTCAGAATGCATTCAGTGCAACTTGAAAGACTCCGTAGTGCCAACAGTTTCAATATCATTCAAAAGTACAGCCTTCTACAGCTTGGGAGATGGCTCAGTTGGTAAAGTGTTTGCCATGCAAGCAGGAAGACCTGAGTTTACCTCCAAGATGGCGTAGGCTTACACTCCCAGTGCTGGGAAGCAGAGATGGGGATGTCTGAGGCTTACCAGCCAACAGCCTAGTCCAATTGGTTACTTCTAGATTTAGTGAGAGCTGGAGAGATGGCTCAGCAGTTAAGAGCACCTGATGCTATTCCAGAGGACCCAGGTTCAATTCCCAGGACACACATGGTAGCTCACAGGACCACAACCATCTGTAAATACATTTCCAGCAGATTTTGTAAGACTCGAAGTGAGTCTCAACTACTGGGTGACCCCCCCCGCGCCCCGAAAGTAAGACACAAGAACAGAGTTCAATGCAAATACAAGAGGTTTATTTTCCAGCACAGAAGCCGACCCCAGATGGCTATAAAAAAGCAGTTTTTATACTTTTTAGGGGTACAAGTTACATCAGCAAGGTTACGGTTTAAACTTATTAGCTGAGCATATTGACCTTTGAATCTATTGGCTAACATATGACATGCATTTGAACTCTATCTGGGACCAGAGGGTCAGTACTTTCTGCAGTTTTTCAAGAATGATCCTGATCCTTCCAAGAACTATGGTTGGAGAATGGAACTTGGGCTAGCCTTGATCGGAGGCGGGAAGCTGACACTTGGTCTAGTATTGACCTGAGATGGTGGGTGTAAAGCTGGCAAAAGCCCCCAGAGTCCTTCAAACCCACTGAGGCACACACCAAATCCTAAAGCTCCATGTTCAGCATTTGGGTTCTTAGTGGCATCTGCTGGGCTCCACTGAGCTTGCGCAGCCCTGTCTTCATATCTGTTGCCTATAACATACATGTGTGACCCCTCTGACATGCTGACTCCCCACAGTGCTCATGGCATTCTTTGGCAAATGTTCTATGTTTCTGGCATCTCCAAAATCCTGGAGTACTCACTTCCATTAGGTATTCACTGCCATTAGGTTTCTGTTTCATGGCTTCATGCACACACAGCCCACTCAGAAACTCCAGGTAGAGAATCTCGCCCTCCTACATGCTGTCTGGCTTCAGAAATTTTCAGAAACTTAAGTGTATGTAAGACCCTCTCATTCTTGTAGGCCTCCAGAACCAGGACCATGTGTGTGACATCTGGTGGCCAGCTGGAGATGGAGCCTTGTTCCCCTGAACTACAGCTAGGGTAGCCTCTGAATGCCTGGCTTCTGGGTGCTCAGCTGAACCTTGAAGGGTGGGAGAGATTTCACTGGAAGACTTCACTCTGTGCCCTGGAGGCTGTCTTTGTTCCAGTATCTTTGTAGATGATTTTTAGCCGAAGCTGAACTGGAACTCTACACAGGATAACCTTGAACTCCTGTTTCTTTGGCCTCCCTTCACTTTTTGAGGTAACTGCAGTTGTCATCTTGAAATCTTTAAGCATTGTTTTAAAGGAGTTCCAATCAAGTACTGCAGTTACCTTCTGATCTCCAGACTGGCATGTTGTGGTATGTGTGAGTGTGGTGAGTACTGAAGAGTAAAAGGTTGTCAAAGGACACTGATTCCTTGCCCTAGGGATTTCCTCTGCAGGAAATCGCTCCCAGGAAATCCCACCCAGGAAATCCCACTTTCTTGAGATTTGAGTTCCCAAAATACCACAGAAGGTCCGGATGACCTCTGTGGAATGTTCCAACGCCCTAGGTGTGCCTGGGGGTGTACTGATAAAAAATGTATGATTCTTCCCCTTTGAATTTCCTCATTCCCCCTGTCCTCCCCCTCCTTTGTGATTTTTGCCTTTATAAGCCCGTTACAAGTTCAGGCCGGCGTCGAACTTCTCTACCCCTGCGTGGTGTATGAGTCTCGACCCCAGCATGCTGGCCTGAGATCTCACTCTGTTTCACTTTCAATAAACTTCCTCATGCGATTGCAGCAAGTCTGGTCTCGGTGCCTCGCTGGGTGCGCGCCTCTCCTGAGATTTGAGTGAGGGTCTCCCTTCGGAGGTCTTTCAGACTCTCATGCTCAAACTTACACACACACATACACACACACACACACACAGAGAGAGAGAGAGAGAGAGAGAGAGAGAGAGAGAGAGAGAGAGAGAGAGAGAAAGGTGGTTTGAATCAAAATGGTGGACTCTAGGTGGATTGGTTTGTCACAGATTAGGACATAGGACATATGACTTTGTTGGAGTTGGTGTGTTACTGAGGATGGGCTTTGAGGTTTCAAATGCAAAGCCATTCCCAGATAGCTCTTGGCCTGTCTCTGTTTCCTGGCCCAGTGCTATGCTTGCCTGCCTGCCTGGTGCTATGTGCCATGCTCCCCCCCATGATGGTCATAGACTAACTTTTAAAACAGCCCCAATATATTCGTGGTTCTATAAATTGCCTTGGTCATGGTGTCTCTTCACAGAAACAGAAAGGTAGCTAAGACCCAGACACACAGACACACACACCATATTCACTAAAAGAGAGATTAGAGCTAGATGTCCTGTTGTGTTTTGACCCTAACACTTGGGAGGTTGAGCTCAAAACCAGCCTCAGATAGTGGGTTCCGGTCTAGCCTAAACTACAGAAGATGCTTAATCAAAACCAAACAATAAACAAATAAACAAACTAGCAAACAGCACAGAAAGGGGAGAAACCTAGAGAGATGGTTCAGTGGTTAAGAACTTGCAGAAGACTCAGGTTCATTTTCCAGAAACCACATGGAAGTTCACAACTCTAGTACCAGGGACTCGGACACCTTTTTCTGGCCTTCCTTGACCACAGTATGTGCCTGCTATACATATTACATGTAGGCCAACATGCATACACATAAATCTTTAAGAACAGAAAGAAGTCTGCAGAAGTGGCTCCATTGGCAGAATTCTTGCACAAAGCCCTAAGTGCCTTCTGTTTTCAGCACTGCACAGAACTAAGTATGGCAACACACCTTTAGCACCAGTACTAGGAAAATGGAGGCAAGAAGGTAAGGCTATTAGCTATATATCAAGCTTGAGACCAGCCTGAGCTACATGGGTCTGCCTCAGAAAATGTTAAAGATATTAATTTTTTTTCAAAGATGACTTGGTATTTTATACATGGAGAAAAACTGACTATGATGGAAATTTTTCATGGTCCCCACCATCAGTCAATGATTGTCTTGAACATTGGCCACACCAGGACAATCAGACAAGGAGTTCCTTCTGCTGTAATACTCTAGAAACGGTGTAGGGCTGCTTAAACACATAAACCAAATCTAATTATGATGAAATGTCAGCCAAACCCAAATTGACAGTCCTTCTGCAAAATCCCTGACCATGCTTTCAGCTCTGAGAAACTTTGCCAGGTAAAAGGCAACTGAGCTATCGTGGTCACACACAGCATCCAGCTGAGTCTGCCTCTGGACGAGTCAGAGAGCTGTGAAGGACATTGTTTGACAGCTTATGAAGCTTGAATAGACTTTGGATTAGATATTAAAGGATTAATATACAAAATTTAATTTAGGTCATTGTATGGACTATGTAGGAGAATGTCCTGGTTTTGGCAATATGTATAAAAATACCTGGTGTCAAAAGGAACAGTTGCCTTCTAAGCCTCCTAAGAACTTGGTTTAAAAGTTTCAGGAAAAAAAAAGTTTGTGCTCACACAAAGAACAAATGAATAGTTCTACCAGGGGAAGAATTGTGCTTGGCTTGAGTCATTTATGAGTCTGCTGGATATGTGGGAATTGCTCAGACTAATCAGCAAGGGATTACATTTTAATAGGTCAAAATAAATCCTTAGAAGGCTGATCACAATATATACATTTATGTGCCAGGACCTGTGTGCATGAATGTGCATTTATGTATGTACGTGCAATATGTGTGTGCACTCACCAACTGCATGGAAGTTTGTTTCTATTTTTGTGAGTGCAGAAAAAAACAAGCTTTAAGTTTGGAATGTGTGGTGTGGCGGCATCTACATTCTCAGTGGTTGGGAGCCTGAGGCAGGAAGACGGTCAGGAATTTGAGGCTGGCCTAATCTACATAATGAACTCTAGGTGAACAAGAGTCATAGGCAGGATTTTTATTTTAAAACAATGTTACAAGATACTTTTTCATTACAAGAGATTTGATTATTGTATATAGAAAACCTAATTGTTAGCAAAATATACAAGCTTAGATATTCCACTTGTCAGATGCAGTTAGGTGTGTTTGGAGAAGGAGTTTGGGTGTGACTCTCCAAGTCTCCATAGATAAGAATGCTAAAGAATGCAAAGTTCCTGCATGTTTTAAGGTAACTTGCTTGGGAGAGGTCTTGTGAGGTTTGCTCTATGACCCAAGGCAAAGTCAGCAGCGTGCCCTTGAGCTACCCAACAGTAAAGTTGAAATGCTTCAGATCCTACTAAGGTGGCTTGGAACTGCCCCTTCACCCTGCCCCCTCCCTCCCAATGACTGTGACGTAGTTCAGCCTGCCAAAGTGTAGAGGAGGAGCTAGAGACTTCTTTTATAGCAATCGGACCTTTGATGGAGCTCTCTCTTGGCTTGGAAGAGCCTTTATGGAAGGAGCTCTGGGTCTGAGACAGGGATTCTCTCTTTGGGTTTGCAGGAGCAACAGAGAAGCAACTGGCAGGACACAGAAAAGCGTGTCTAGGAAAGAGCTAAGGAGCCCTGGTGGGTTTGGAGAGCTCAAGAGAAAGGTAGGCTAGCTCGGTAGTTTGACACAGGGATGTCTTTTTCTTTATGAGTAGCTGTCTTCAGACACACCAGAAGAGGGCATCTGATCTCATTACAGATGTTTATGAGCCACCATGTGGTTGCTGGGAATTGAACTCAGGACCTTTGGAAGAACAGTCAGTGCTCTTAACCACTGAGCCATCTCTACAGCCCCAACAATTCTTATATACATATATATAGCATTTAATTGGGGCTGGCTTACACTTCAGAGGTTTAGTCCATTATCGGTCATGGCAGGAAGCATACACGCAGACACGACGCTGGAGAGGCAGCTGAGAGTTCTACATCTGGACTCAGAGACAGTAGGAAGCAACTGTGACACATAGACCCTGGCTTGAGCATCTGAAACCTCAAGGCCCACCCACACCTGTGACACACTTTCCCCAACAAGGCCATACCTCCTAAGTAGTGCCACTCCCTATGAACCCACAAGGGCTATTTCTTATTCAAACCATCACAGTTTAACAAAAAAAAAAAAAAAAAAGAGTAGAAAAAAGTTTGAAATAGCATCAGTTTGTTTGTTTGAGACAGAATTTCACCGTATAGCTTAGTCTGCCCCTGAACTCCTGTAAACCAAGTGCTGGGATTATAGGCAAGCCCACACAGCTGAGACATGATATATTGATGTATGCCCAGGGTGCCTCTACCTCATGGCAATTCTCCTGCCTCAGTCTTTCAAATGCTGAGATTTCAGGCTTGCAACACCCTGCCCTAGTTTGGTTATCTATATATTCTGGAGTTAATATCGTCGAGTTACTTTCAATTGTCTTATTTTTTCATTTAATTCCAAACCCTTTGACAACTGCTCAGATCTCCCTTCAGAAGCTTTGTGCCTAGGCATAGCATGGCTCAGTCCTGTCCTCCGGGAGGTGAAAGCAACAAAGCCTGAACTCCCTTTCCACCAGATCATAAATCCTACATGAGAGCTTGTCCAAGAAAAACAAATGAGAGATTGAGGGCTGGAGATGGCTCAGTGGTATTTGCCTAGCACATGCAACAGGGGGAGAGAAAGAGAGAAAGGAAGAAAGGAGGAGAGAAGAGGAAGGAAGAAGGGAAAGTTTCAATTTTGGAGTCATGAGGAAAGAAGCTGCAGGAAGAACTGCCTGTGTCATAAACCTTGGGTCTGCCAGAGAGCTCGGAGCTCTACTGAACGCCATTTGACACTTTGCAGAGGCGGCTGGCTCTGTGCAAGAAGAATTGCCACAATTTCCCAAGCTCTGCAGAGAGCATAATTACTTTATTGTACCTCTTGTTTACCTCCTAATGGGAACTTCATTCTCACTGGGCCCTCTTCAAACCCTGGTGTCTAGACAGAGAAGAAAATTTCATCTAGAGAGATAGAACAGAGAGGGAAGGAATGATTTAATAGTTACCCCAGGCCTGATTGATGTCTGGGGACCATAGTCATTGGAAAGAAAGGAGAGATTTCCTTATTCATTCAGCTGTGGTTTTCCTCTCTCCTTTCCTTGCTCTCTCTCCCTCCTTCCCTCCCCTCTTTTTCACTCTCCCTCTCCCTCTCCCTTCCTCCCTCCCTCCCTCCCTCCCCCCCACTTTTATGTGGGTTCTGGAGATCAAATTCAGGTCACCAGCTCAATAGCCTTCCCCTGACCTCTTGCACAGACTGGAGAAAGTGAACTTCCTCAGGTCTCCACTTCTCCTGAACCAGGATCCACCACGCCCAGTCTTATCCTGTGCTGGGAATCGAACCCAGGGCCTCATATATGCTACAACCCCAGCCCTTCTTTCTCATTAGTTACTGTGGGAATTCTGTAGGTTCTGATTCCTGAAGGGCCCCACAGGCTCCTTCCCAGTTCAGCTCTGTTAGGGCCCTTTGGGTTTCACTGGGTCTGCCTTGGGGGGAGGGTTTGGGGGGGTGGGGTGGGGTTCTGGATTGTCTCAATTTGACAAACTGGCACTTGCTGCCCCTCCCAGAAGCAGCTTCAATAGCTCCTTTTCCATCTTTGGCCAAACTGATCTCCTGGTTTCAAAAGCATTTCCATAAACATATCTGCAGACCTTGTCCCTCAGGGCTTTGTGGGCAGAGCTGATTTCCTGCTGAGACTGGCTGTACAGAAAATTCCCCTCAGACCCTTGATTCTCTTAGGATCCTTGAGAGCCTCTGGACTTTAATTCACAAGCATTTCACAGGCTTCCTGTTTCTCTTCAGTTATTGGCACCTCCAAGTTTTCTGGTGGAATTTGTAAAGAGCCAAGAAAGCTATCTTTAGCTGGTAGATAAATAGGCTTAAAGTTTTAGAAACAAAAATAAATATAATTCTACTGCCATGTTGTATTATTTAAGATTTTTTTTTACATTTATTTTTTATTGGGAGGGGGCACATGTCATGGCACACATGTAAAGGTCAAAGGACAGACTTTTAGGAATAGGCTCTTTCCTTCTACCACATGGGTCAAACTCAGATTGTCAGGCTTGGCAGCAAGCATTTTTACCTGCTAATCCAGTGGCTCTCAATCTCCCCAATGCTACAGCCCTTTAATACACTTCCTCATGTTGCGGTGACCCCCACCACCACCATAGAATTATTTGCATTGCTACTTCATAACTAATTTTGTTACTGTTATGAATCATAATGTGAATATCTGGTATTTCTGGTAGTCTTAGGGGACCCCTGTGAGAGGGTTGTTTGACTCCTGAAGGGGTGGAGACCCAGAGGCTGAGAACGACCTGGGAGGTAGTGTTGCAAGCCTTTAATCCTGGGAGGCAGAGGCAGGTGGATCTCTGAGTTTAAGACTAGCCTTGTTGGTATCAGGAACTGACTTTTACACTTCCAAACCCAGTGGTGACATCACCCACAGGTAACAGGGACCAGAACATCTGTTGCCATGGAAATGGCCATACATTCCCGGTGTACATTTGGCTCAGCTCCCACCTTTACCTGCAAGTGGTTACGTCACAGTTTAAATAAAAGGCAGACCCTTCCTGCCCCCCTTTCTCTTTTGTCTCTTCTGTCTCTGTCATCCTCAATAAACCTCTTCCACGTGGAACTGTATTAGTCTGGTCTGGTCTGTCCAGATTCAAGCCCTGATTCTATCACAAGGAGCCTGGTCTACAAAGTGACTGCCAGGGATACACAGCAAACTCCTGTTTCAAAAAGACAAAAACAAAAGGAAAGAAGGAAAGATTTAACCTCAGAGCTTGGGAGACAGTTTAGTATGGGTAAAGTGCTTGATATGCAAGCATGAGGAACCAAGTTCAGATCCCCAGCACCATGTAAAAGCTGGGCTAACAGAGAAGTAACTGTGAGTCTAGCACACAGACCTTGGTAGGGCTTGCTGCCAGCCAGTGGAGCCCAAAGCAGGCAACTCCAGATTTAGTGAGAGACCCTATCTCAATAAAGACAGAGGAGACTGGAAAGGTGGCTCAGCTTTGGAGTTCCCTGTGCCACAGGATCTACTGCTGAGAGATGTGCACACTGCCAGAGGAACTGACGGCCATGAAAGCAGGACCCGTCTAAGGTTGACCCAGGTAAGGCTGATCCAGACAGAGGAAAACACAGGGGCAGAAAAGAACAGTAGAATAAAGAGAAATGAAAACTGACAATAGTTGGAGAGTTGGGTAGCTCTCTGTGAAATCCTTCAGTAAAGACTCTCTGCATGCAAATCAAGGCCCAGGATTTCAGCATGCTTAAAGTATGCTGCAATCTTGCAGACCTACCTGGCAAGAATACCTTTACCTTGCATAACCACATGTCAGCACTGTGCTAAGGGTGCTAATTACTACCCATATAATCGGAATTATGTATATGGGTTATTTATAAATATGCATGCAACCCATGAATGAAAACACTACTGCTCTTAGTCAACCATAGTGGTCCCAGCACTTAGGAGGCAGAGGCAGGTGGATCTCTGTGAGTTCGAAGTCAGCCTGGTCTACAAAGTGAGTTCCAGAACAGTCAGGGCTCCACAGAGAAACCCTGTCTCAAAAACCCAACCAAAACAAAAAAAAAAAAAAAAAAAAAAAAAAACTTATTTCCTTAATAAGAAACAAAGAACAAACAAACAAACAAATCCTTTAACTGTGCAAGAAGGGGATTATTATGAATGTAGATACCATTGTGACAGACACCAGCACACTTTTTGTTTGGTTGTTTGGTTGGGGGGGTTAGTTGTAGCTTTTTTTTGGTGGGGGGGTAGTGAAAAAGGACCTCTTGTCCAAGATCTTACAGAATAAAACTAAGTATTTCACTATTAATGGGAGATTATCTCCAAGCCTTTCACAGCAGCTAGTCTTTCTCCACCTTCTTAAGACTGCAGAAATTTAAGTCACTAACATATACTTATTGTATTTTGAGAGAAATACAATACAATTTTGTGAAACCCTGGCTGACCAGGAACTTCCTATGTACACCGGACTGGCCTTAAATATATAGAGATCCACCTGCCTCTGCCTCTTGAGTGTGCACTAAAGGTGTGCACTACCCAGCCTAACTTGACCTGATTTTCTTTTCTTTTTTTTTTTTTTTTTTTTCTTTCTTTATTTCCTTTCTTGGACTTTGTTTTTAAAAAAAAAATTTTTAAATCTAGAGCATAAGATTTCTCCATGTAGCCTGGGCTGTATGGAATTCACTCTGTAGACCAGGCTGGCCTTGAACTCTGAGATCCACTTACCTCTGCCTCCCAAGTGCTGGGATTAAAGGTATGAACCACCACCACCCAGAAAAGAAAGGAAGGAAGGCAGGAAGGAAGGAAGGAAGGAAGGAAGGAAGGAAGGAAGGCAGGCAGGCAGGCAGGCAGGCAGGCAGGAAGGAAGGAAGGAAGGAAGGAAGGAAGGAAGAATTTAAGAAAATAAGAAAGAAAGAGGGAAAGAACGAGAAAGGAGGAAGATTGATTAAATTAACCTGTGTGGCAAGCATAAATAAATGTAAGAAAATGATACTAACTAGATCTGGAGAAATTTCCACCAATACTGATTTTTTTTTTTTTTTTTCCTGAATGAGAGAGAAAATATGATTTCATTCTCCTTTGAATTGTGGAGTCAGCCAACCCCTGAGATTATCAGAAACGGTAAGCCGTAAATTCTCTTAGCCTTATGCCTTACTGGGTATTAAAAGCCTCAAGTGTGGGCTCTTAGATTTTCTACAACCTTTCAAAAGATTTATTTATTTTTACTTTACATGTGTGAGTGTTAGCCGGGCAGTTAGTCTTTAATCCCAGCACTCAGGAGACAGAGGCAGGTGGGTGACACCAAACACCACCCGGATAGACAAAGTACACGGCTGAGTGCTTTGCCTGCATGTATGTGTACCATGTATATACAGTGCCTGAGGAGACTAGAAGATTTCAGACCTCCTGGAACTGGACTTACAGAGGGCTATTAGCCATTGTGCCACCAAGTTCATCTTCCCAGCCCCATTTTCTTGAGTTTGGAACAAAGGAGAACTTCCTCTGAGAGCATGTGGTACACACATGATACACATATACATGTGCAGGCAAAGCACTCGAACACAAACTAAACATATCTACATCTCTTAAGTAAAAATTCTGTAAGTGGCTTATCAGTCGTATTGGGATAATTGCTTGTTTTCTAGATTTAAGCGATCTAGTACATTTTAGTGTGGTTAACTGCGAAAGAATGCTTATATGTGCGTATATATATGAAATCTCTGGCACAGAGATCTCAGGGGACTTTGAAATGTGTCACCTGTGCTAGAGCAGTGGGCAGAATTCCCTATCAGTAATAAATCTCTGAGATCTCCACCAGCCCCAAAAATCCAAATCTATAACTTTCTCTATTACTAGTGATTTTGGAATCATCATTGCTAGTCTACGTGATTTGAAATCTTCAAGGTTTTCTGTTGTTTGCTTATCTTTGAGACAGGATCTCAGTAAATAGCCCTGGCTGGCCTGGAACCCACAGAGACCCATCTTGAGAGCTGTGGTTAACAGCACATACCTCCACCCCTGGTGACATTTCCAGAGTAACAAAATACTACTGGTGGCCTATGCCTTTAATCTCAGCACTCAAGGAGGACGAGGCAGGGTAGTATCTGTGAATTCAAGACCAGCATGCTCTACGTAGGTAGTTACAGGATGCCATAAGCACTTATGCCAAGAACGTGTAAGGCCCTGTGTCTGCTCCCCGATATGAAAAGAAGAAAAGGAAGGAAAGGAGGATTTTTACTGAGAAGTTTACACGGTTTACAAGGGAGGTTGCTTAAGTTTAAAGGCATGTGCGCAGACACAGAAGGAAAGACAGGCGCATTCTCAGAAGAGCTGCAGTGATTCGGAGATTTGTTTCTCTGATTTGTTGCAAGCTTCTAGGTGAGCAACTGGATTTTCCTGTTTATCAAGGAAGAGGGGATCAGCATTATCACTGTGACTTGGAACTCACAGATCTTCTGTTATCAGCTCAATCAAATTGATGACTATTGAAACAGAAAGTTACTGCCATCCTCCCATGAACCAGGGCATCAAGTAAGTGTCAGATAATACTTGGCATATAGGTCAGTATGTTCCCTTTGGCTTGGTGTGTATAATTTAACACACACACTATGAACGCTTTGATGGTGAAGGAAAAGTACTAGGTGTTCTTTTTAGTGTGGGGAGAAGGCTATGTCTCCTATCTTAGACCATAAACAAAGTTGTTAGGATGCTGGATCTCAAGCCTTAGCAGATTACCTCTCCTACACGCTCACCTTATTAATCTTTGTAATTTCCTTAGTGCCCACCATGGACATACTTACTTAGATGTGTTTAATCGGATTGTCAGCAAAGATTCATTAGCTAAAACATCATCAGTAAAGTCAGTTTTATTTTATTTTGTGGTGTTGCAGATTAAACCCATAGTCTTGTGTATGCTAGGCAAATGCTCTACCACTGAATCACATACCCCAGGCTTCCCTAAGTTAAGTTCTTTGGATGACAGGAATACATCAGGACCTGATAGTTGTGTGTGTGTGTGTGTGTGTGTGTGTGTGTGTGTGTGTGTGTGTGTGTGCACGTGCGTGCGTGCGCACTTCCTGGGTGAAGGAAGCTCGAACCTAAGGTCTTTCACATGCTAAGCATGTGATCTACCACCACCAAGCTTCATCTCCAGATCTATATTTTAGTTTTAATTTTGAAACGATCTTATTAAGTTGTTCCAGCTGTTCTTGAACTTGCTCTACTACCCAGGCAGGCCTGAAACTTGCCATCCTCCAGCCTCAGCCTCCCAGGTAGCTAGGATTATAAGCCTATACCACCAGGCCTGGATCTTATAACTCTTTTTTAAAAAGATTTATTATATATATATATATATATATATATATATATATATATATATGAGTACACTATAGCTCTCTTCAGACACACCAGAAGTGGAGCTACCGATAGTTGTGAACCACCATGTGGTTGCTGGGAATTGAACCCAGGACCTCTGGAAAAGCAGTCAGTGCTCTTAACCACTGAGCCATCTCTCCAGCTCTGATAACTCTTTTATGTTCAAAATACAGTCATCTTTTAGTATGTGAAAGGGATTAGTTCCAGGTCCTCTTTGAAGATGGAATTCTGAGGCTGTTCAAATCTCTTATGTCAAATGATCTAATGCTTGCATATAACATATACATATATAACATGTTTAAAATTATCTCTCCATTATTTATAATATCTTTACATTGTATCATCCTTAAGAAAAAATATCAAATGGGTATTGGGGGAGTCCATAGGGTTCAGTATAGAAACAAGGTTGTTCTGTTTTGTTTTTTAGAGGAGGGGAGGACAGGAGAGAAGGGAAGAACAGGGGGTCCTCTTTCTCATTCATTCTTTACCATCCAAGGGCTCAGAGAGGAGACATCTGTGCATCACCTGGGCCATGACCTGATCTTGCCTTTCAAGACTACGGAACTGTAAGAGATGTAAGTATATTTAAGCCACTCGGTTAGGTGGTTTGGAGAGATGGCTCAGTGTTTAGAAGCACCTGGATGTTCAATTTTCAGCACCCACATGGCAGTTCACAACTGTCTGTAACCCCAGTTCCGGGGAATCTGACACATTCATTCAGACAGACGTGTATGCGTATGCCAGACACCAATGCATATAAAGATAAGTTACTACAAAAGGAAAGAAAAGAAAAAGTCACTCAGGACATTCTGTTACTGTAGCCAAAAGCCTGCTGGCTGAAACAGCTGTCATAGCAATTAAAACTTCTTATGTAATTAGAGCTATTTTGCTGATAAGACCTCCCTTATCTTAGCCTCCTAACCTGTGAAAGAGGACACTATCTTCTAGTGTGAGTTGATAACCCCAAGAATGTCACCCAGACAAAGCATTGATATGATATATATCATAGTTGTGAAAGTCTTCTGAGGGACAGGATTCCAAAATCTGTGATGATATTGCAAAACCAAGATATGCTCAGCTCAGACAAAGCCTATCTGTCAGGAAGATAATAGCAAGTCTCAGAGACAAATGCACTCTTTATTTTAAACTTAAGTCTAATGCTTTGGGTACAACAATCCTAATATATATAACCACATTTTAAAAGGTGCTCTAGAATAGCTTTTTAAAATAAGCTTCCATTATGTGCTTCATTAACTCTGGGGCGGGGGAGGAAGGTTGGGATGAGGTGTTCTCTGGCCCCGGCTGTTGTTTACCTCACTCTGTAGTCAGGTTTGTTGTGTTCTCTTCACCCTCCTGCCTTTACCTCTGGAGTGTTATAGCACGTCCTGCCACAGCCACATCCAACTGCCTTATTAAGTTTTAAAATAGCTTTTGGGGCTGGAGAAATGGCTGACGAGAGTACTTGTTCTTACAGAGGACCCGGATTCAGTACCCAGTACCCACATGGGACACATTAAATCCAGTTCCAGGGCCTTTAAGATCTTCCTCTGACCTCTGTAGGCATCAGACACATATGTGGTGTGCATATATGTGTGTGGGCAAAACATGCACACACATGAAATAAAAAAATTAAATTACAAAAAAAATTAAATAACTTTTATTTTCTTTCCCTCCCTTTTTTCTTCCTCTTCTTTCTCCTCTTCCTCCTTTTCTCCTCCCTTCTCTTCTTTCTCCTCCTCCTCCTTTTCCTTCTCCTCCTTCTTGAGTTAGGGTTTTACTAGGTAGTCCTGAAAACTCACTGTGTTAAGCAGCTTGTCTCAATCTCACAGAAATCCACCAACCTCCTCTGCTCCTGAGTACTAACTAGGATTAAAATCATGCGCTAAACCCCAGCTAAAACAGTTAGATACAAAGACGGGAAAAATCATTTAAAAATACTATTAAAAATACTACTATTAATTACTAAATAGTAAGAAAATTACTAATATTTAAAAATGGAGTTCAACAAAGTAAAATGTGTTATGTTAGGCCAAGCATAATGGCACATACTTTTAATTCCAGTACTTGAGAGACAGAGACAGACCTGATTTACCTAGAAAGCTACATAGTGAGACCCTGTCTCAAAAAAATATTATATTAGGTCTGGGTCTATAGCTCAGTGGGTAGAGCACTTGCTTAGCATGTACAAAGCCCTGGGTTCAATCTCCAACACCACTTAACCAGATGTGAAGGCGCATGCCTGTAATCCCAGTATTCCAGGCGAAACCAGAATGGTCAGGGTTTCAAGGTCATCTTTAGCTACAGCGAGCTCTAGGTGTGAGTGATGGTCTATCTTAGTTATCTACTTGACTGCACTGAGAATAACCTGGGAGACACCTTAGGAGGTGTGAGCTTTCAGAAAGGATTAACTGAAGGGGACAGGCTCAGCCTCAAGTGAATGGCACCACCGATGGGCTAGGGGCCCAGACTGAAAAAAAGGGCTTTTCCATAAGTGTTTAACTCAGCTGGCTATTTACTCATCAAGCTTTAAGGCCACACAACTGAGCAGCTTTATTCACTTTAATCCACTAAACTAATCTGACTACCCCTGAACCAAAAATCCCCGTGGTACTAGCATTTCAGTACCGGTCTGATGTTTTCTCATAGTGTCTCCTGCTCTCTGTCCCTGTGCAGTGATGCCATTATCAAAGGCATGTGCCACCACTGCCGGCTCTCAGTTGTGTTTTCAAAACAAGGGGACTCAAAGCATTGTAGAAGTCGATGAGATGCAAAAAGGACAGAATGTGGGGTCTCTAGTGCAGAGCCGTAGCTGTCTGGAACTGAAGAGGACAGACCTGGAGAGGAAAGACGGAGGAGTGTGGGAGCCCTCCTGGGCGTTATCATCGTCCATCTTGAATGTCTTCCAAATGCCCATGTCTTAAAAATTTGGTCCTCAGGCTGGTGCTAACGGCCAGATGGTGCAACTATTAGGAGAACAGGCCTTATGGGAAGATTTTAAGTTACTGGGAGCTCGCCATTAAAGGCAATTCTGGAGACCAGTATAAGTAGTAGCCACATAAGCCTAACAAGCTGAGTTTGATCCCCAGAACCCAGATAATCAGCCAGATATATCGGTAACCCTGGCACCACTGTGGTGAGGTGTGAGCCTAAGGCAGGAGAGGCTTGGTCAGGCCGAGGGAGGGGAGGGGAGGTGGGGAAGGGAGGGAGCTCTCATCTAAACAAAGCAGAAGGTGAGAAGTGACTTTGGAAAGTTTTTCTCTGACCTCCAGATTTGTGCTCCCTCCCTCACCAGCACACAAAACAAACCTGTTAAATCAAAAACAAACTGGAAAGGAGGATTGTGGGACCGTGGCCCCATTCTCTTCTGCTGTTTCCTCCTCATGAGGTAAGCATTTTGCCCTGCTTTCTACCATGACTGTCCGGCATGCCTAGTCTCCCCATTTCTGAACTAGAACCTCCAAATTATGAACCGAGATAATCTTTCTCTGTCCGTAATTATTCAGCGGTGAGGAGCTCCTGATGAGCACACGTACCTGTAAGGGCCAGACACGCAAGCCAGTAGAGGCAGGGGACAGGGACAGAGGCTGCTGTGTGGGCTGAGGGAGGGGAGCAAAGGCTGCCATTTGCAAAGCAAGGGAATCAAAAGAGAAATAAGAGTCCAGGTTCCACACATCGAACAGAACCAGCGGCTCATACTTCCAAGAACTGAAGGGCATGAAAGAGGTCTTTGAAGCCCGACGGTTTCCGCCAAGCTAATCCTCTTTTAAGTCCTGGATTCCTTTCTTTGGTCACTTGCCCCAAATTGCTCAGAGCACAGTACTGTACTTGCCAAAAGATAGCTGAAGTTAGTTATTCCTGCAGCTTCCAGCTTCGGGAGTGAAGCTGGCACCTTTTATGGCATCTGAGGTTAGACTTTGGTAGCTTTTCATATATATATATATATTGACAGTGGGAAAACCAAGAAGGGAAGTGGGGGAGGGGTGTTGGCACACACCTTTAATCCCAGCACTCAGGAGGCAGAGGCAGGCAGATCTTTGAGTTCAAGGCCAGCCTGGTCTACAGAGTGAGTTCCTGGATAGTTAGGGCTACACAGAGCAACCCTTTCTTAAAAAACAAAACAAAACAAGAAAACATACTGTAGGTAAAGTTGTAGGGTATTCACCGGAGTAGACTTCTCAGACATGGGTTCAAGCCAATAGAAAGTCTTTATTAGCCCGCTAGCAAGTACACTGAGTGTTCAGAACCTCGGTGTGGCACTGAACCTTTCTCAAGGTTAAGTTTTTAAGCACAAAACCCATGTTCTGACTTGACACACTTCAGCTGACAAGACTAGTTAGTCAGAAGTGGAGCTACAGGAACTAAAAAGCAAGTTTAGTACATTTTGAGACTTTCCCAGATCGCTGGACCTTGATGGATTAGGTCTATTTTAGTATTGGCAGGTTGGTGCTGCCTATGTGCTGAGTTTTACAGGCTGAATGGCTCTTCCATCATGGAGTCAGTACTGCTAAGGTCGGGCTCTGTTACAGGTGAATATTTTAATAGGTCGGGTTTGATTGATGGCTCATCCTGATTTTTATTTTTTTAGACGAGAGTCTCGATCCGTGTCCCCTGATGTCCTCAAACTCATGGTAATCCCCCACCATGCATGGCTTAGAGGGGTCACTTACGAAACAGGTGACTGAGAGGTAGCTGTGCTGCTGAAACAACCCACCCTTTATAAATCTACAACTTACTACAAAGAGTTCAAGCCCGGAGAATGGTGACTGGAGTTTGGAGGAATGGGTCTTGTGACCCATCTCCAATAAGCACAGGTCAGGCTCTTAGCTGCTCTGTATACAGGTCTAACTAGTTACTCCGTCCTTCTCTTGTCTTTTTCTTTTTCTAGATCATTTTACTAGATTCCTACTTCTCTTGATTTCATTTTGAGACTATCTCATGTAGTATAGGTTGGCCCAGAAGCCCCTGTCAACCACTGGGACTACATTGTGAACCAACACACAATGCTAATCATCCCTTTTTAATTTTCCCCCTGGGGTACTAGGTGCCTAGTTCTTTCTTTCTTTCTTGCTTGCTTGCTTGCTTGCTTTCTTATATACACTGTAGCTGTCTTCAGATACACTAGGAAAGGGCATCAGATCTCATTACAGATGGATGTGAGCCACCATGTGGTTGCTGGGATTTGAACTCAGGACCTCTGGAAGAGCAGTCGATGCTCTTAACCACTGAGCATCTCCAGGCCCAAGGTGCCTAGTTCTGCAACATAATAAACTCTTTCTGGATGCTAAGGGAGTAGGCAATAAGAAGAGTTTTTGTTGTTGTTAGTGTTGATTTTATTTTTCCCTTTCGGAAACAGGGTTTCTCTGGGAACCCCTTGCTGTCCTAGAACTTACTATGTAGACCAGGCTGACCTCAAACTCACAGAGATCCACCTGCCTCTGCCTCCCAAGTGCTGGGATTAAAGGTGTATGCCAACACTATTGGTAACTGGTTCTAATGCTTCATCTTAATTCGGCTCCCAAAAGCTTCCAGATACTAAGGGTCCCTGCCCCCAGCTGGCTTTGACTGGTAATACCAAACTGCCGCACAGCCGAGGGCTGGGCAGGGAGACAAAGGCAGGACTTTTAGATTGTGCAAGCAAGGGACCAAGGGGAAGAAGAACAGGCAGAGTAGCCATGATGGAGGAACAAAGAGAGCAGACTTAAAGGTCCACCAACATGTAAGAATCCGGAAAAGTGGCCCTAGGGGCCACTTCCCCAATTGTATCGGGGTAACAGAGATGAAATATAGGAATACTGGAGAGGTATGTGTCCTAGCTATGGGAGGTTTAGAAGTTCCCAGCCATTGATCTAGTCTAGGCATATCAAAATTAACTGGCCCGTGCGAGCATGCGTTCAGAGCTCTACACCCCACCCGGGCCTAAAGCAGACTGATTATTCACTACTACACACCGGTGCCTGGCTAAGGTTTTGTTTGTTTGCTTGCTTTTTAAGATTGATTTATTTTTATTTTATGTGTGTGGGTATTTTGCCTGCCCAGTGGTAGAGACTCTCCCCTACCTCAGTTTGTTTTCTGAGATAGTCCTGTGTCATGTGGCTCCAGCCTCAAACTCACAATGTAGCTGAGACTGGCCTTGAACTCCTAACTGATCCCAGGTCCTGGGTCACAAGTGTGAGCTACCACACTTCCAGACTACGCTAAGACCCTCATCCTAAAAACTAAAATAGTCTGGGGAGATGGCTCAGCAAATTTGACATTATCTCACTAATAGTGTGTGTGTGGACAAGACACATTTAACTCCCAAATGACACAGTTAAAAACAAACATACACTATGGACGTGCTCAAGGGCATGCCCCCAAACACAGCTCTGAGTTATTTTGAGACGCACCGGGTGCAGAAAGGAAGACTTGCCCTATCTGTTTCTTCCTAAGGTTGACAGTGAAGCCTCCCTTGAGATTACGTCCTCTCCGGCAGGAAGGAAGACATCTCTTACCAGAGGCCACTGCAAATCCGTGCTGGGAAGCAAACAGACTTTCCACAATAATTCTTATCATTCACCCCACTCCATCCCTCCCCTTAGTGCCCAATGACTTCTGTACAACTTACCGTTTCCTGGCTGGAATCCCTTTGTCTTGTCATGTCTTCATTATTTAGAGTGTCTCTAAAGGATATGACTACTTTCTGTCCTGGTCACTTAGTTGTCTCTTTGCTCCCCTTTGTAGACATGCAAAATTGGTAGAATGCGTAAGCTCTTCTTCTGTTCCTCTGACATTTTATTTCTTGAGCACAGGCAAGAAGACCTCAAGCACAAGAGGGATAATTTTTCCCTGCCCCCAACACTTCCCATAAAATTGGGCCATATAATAATGGTCTCTTGTGTGTGCCTGACTCAAATGAATGACTCACGCTTCTTAGATAGCCAGATTGTCAGTCAACCATTAATGCCATAAAGGCCAGGTTACACTGAGAATTACATTGAGTTTGACTTTAAGACTTTAAATGAGATAATCTGTTTGTTTTCCTTGTGTGGTGCTAGGTATTGAACTCTGGGTAATACACATGGAAGAGAAGTACTGTGACCACTGAGATTCCCAGTCCAGAGAAGTAGATCTTTAAGGAAAAGAAGTTATGTTTTTGTCTCTGTGTGTATGCTATGAATGAAGATGCTCCCAGAAGACAGAGAATGTTATCTTAGTGCTGGGGTTACAGGCAGATGTGAGCATCCAGATGTTAATGCTGGGAACCAAACTCAGATCTTGAGCAAAAGCAGTTCTTGTGTCTTAACTACTAGACCATCTCTCCAGTCCAAAAACAAAATACAAAAAAACTTAGTTCTAGGGGTTGAGGATTTAGCTCAGTGGTAGAACACTTGCCTAGCAAGCTCAAGGCCCTGGGTTTGGTCCTCAGCTCTTAAAGGAAAAAAAAAAAATTTAGTTCTTATAAAACACATTTATGGTTTCATTAACTTACTCTGGTAACCACGGTGGCCCTTATGCTAGTAAGGATTGGCAGAAATGACCAAGATTAGCTATATAACTCATATTTCAGATCAGGTTTTATTTCCTAGTGACCAGACCTACTACAAGAATTAGTTTGCAGCTCTACAGATTAAAAAAAAAAAAAAATACCACACTAGATGATTCCATACAATTTGAACTCATACTGTGTGTCAAATTGCTTATCTTACTAATATGGGAGTTTATCAGTCATGTTCTTTTTCACTTACAAAGTCATCATATAGAATTACTCATACACAAATGCAGTGGTTTCTGCAGAGACGCCTAACTGGGGAAAGTGCTGAGCAGCGGTAACTGGGGAATGCCGGGCACCAGATAAGACCCATATACGTCACTCTGCCCCACCAAGCCTCTGCAGAAGACGGAAGTGTAGGAGGTGGGGAGGAAGAAGCAGAACACAAGGAAGTCTGTCTGTCTGCATGACACAGCCACTGCACTCGTGAAATCACAGTAAATCCACTTTAACTGAATTCTGGATAGAGCCACCAGCACAATATACAACTTCAAATTCTCCCGCAAGTTCATTACTTGGTCCCTTGAGTCGTCTTCAGCTCAGATTTGATCATTTGGTTTCAAAGAGTGCTCATCAGGGAAATATTTGTCTGCTTCAGACTTTAAGAAGAGCGATTTCCCATCCCAAAGAGGATATTTGCACCGATGTCGTGACTTCACCTTCCTGTCCTGCGTGGCGGATAGTACTTTATGCCGGATATCCGGTGCTCTGCAACCACAGGCAGCCTCGGGTTCCACAGCGCCTGCTCCTCTCAGCAGGATCCCTATTAATTAATTGCTCGTGGGGCTAAAATCTTCTGGATAACATCTATATGTTTTCTGTAATCCCCTATCTTTAATTGATATGACATAGATGTTTAAGCTCTCATTATTTTATTGATTTAGTAGTGTGTGGTTAGTATTTTTATAAATACCTTTTAATTTTTTATAGTCATTGCTTTTGGATACATGAATCTCTAAAACACTGTAAGCCTACATATATCTAGCCAAATAATATCACAATATCACATATTTAATTACTTTTAACCTTTTTCTATTTTATTTATTTGTTTATGTATTTTTGAGACAGGTTGATCTTGAACTCACAGTGGTCCTGCCTACAGAGTTTTGGGATTCTAAGTACAAACTATGATATCTATATGAGTATTTTGATTACATGTATGTATTTTGCCACATGCATGCCTGCTACCTGCAAAGGCCAGAGGAAGGTATTGGATTCCCTGGAACTGGAGCTAGTGATGGGAATGTACAGTCATGTTTATGCTGGGAACCAAACCCAGGTTATCTATAAGAGCAATGGTGCTCTTAACCATTAAGCAGCAATCTCTCCAGCCCTCTCCCACAAGACCCTTTCCCCCTCTTTCTTTTATTTGATAGGGGCCTCTATTAGATAAGCTAGACCTCGTTATATAATCAAGGACTATCTAACTCAGTCTGCCTGCTTTACTCCCAACTGCTAGTGTTGCACGTAGCTCCACCAGAACACACACATGAATCCTCTTAGAGCTGAATATAAAAATCTTAACGCCAGCAAATCATGAAGGTTTTTTTTTTGTCTTTTGTGTACAAAAATAACATATCCTGGTTGACACACTTTAGTTGGTAAGAATATTTAGCAAAAAAAACAGATCCACTAAAGCCAAAAATCAAGGTTAGTACATTTAGGGACTTTCCTAGATTCTGGATCTTTGATGGATTAGGTCTTTGTTCCCATTTTGACAGGTGTTGGGGCCTCTGTGCTGGGCTTAGAAGTCTGACATGGTGTCACTTGTGCTAAGGTCTGGGAGCCTATTATACTAGGATTATAGGCCAGTGTCATCATAGACCAATAGTTTGCCATCCCAATTTTTGCTTATTTTTTGTGATGTTAGGGATTGACCTAGCCATGTGCTCTAACAATGAGACATTTCTTTAGTCCCCCCTCCTATTTCCTTCTGACTGTGCCTTTTTTCTTCCTTTCCTTTCCTTCCTTCCTTCCTTCCTTCCTTTCTTCCTTCCTTCCTTCCTCTTTCATGCACTATGATGTCCTTGTTGACATAGAAGTGGCCTCAAGTTTCCCCTGGCCTTAACTTCTTGAACACCCAGGACGACAGGCACATACCACCATGCATCACTTCCATACAATTTTATTTTTTGGACTTCAAGTAAATTGAACTTATCAACCAAAAATGCGCTTCAATCACAGTTTTAATTCTCTGCATTTTCATGACTTTAAAAGTAAAATTTATGCCCCATGCTGGTAAGTGAATAGTTCTGAAATTATATTGAATACAAGTGACTGATTAATGAATTAAACATTACCCGGTGGATTGGTACATCTAGAAACTTGATGAGATCTGCACAGGGTTCTTTTTGTCCTCTTTCTCTCCTCCCTCCTCTTCTTTTACTCCCTCACCTCTCAGTACTGATTAAACTCAAAGTCCCACACATGCTAGCTTCCTTTTTTCCCACCTAGCTAAAGCCCTAGCCTTCCTTTTCCTTCTCTTTATACCAGCTGGCCTTGAACGTTACAGCCTAGAGAGGCCTTGAATTGGGGATCATTATGTTATGGCCTTCCAAGACTTACAAGCCCTGTGCCACTAGGCCTAGTCTTAGCACTGGTCTTCTCTCTCTCCCTCTCTCCCCTTCTCTTTCTTTCTTTCTTTTTTTCTTTCTTTCTTTCTTTCTTTCTTTCTTTCTTTCTTTCTTTCTTTCTTATTTCTCTCCATCTTTTTTTTTTTTTTTTGGAGACAGGTTTTTTTTTTTTTTTCTGTGTAAAAGTTATATCTCAACTGAAATTATTTGGTAGACCAGGCTAGCCTCAAAATCAAGAGATAGGACTATCTCTGCCTCCCAAGTGTTGGGATTAAATGCATGTGCCACCATCATACAGCCCACCGTTTAGTTCTTTAAAACAATGGAATAGTAAATTAAGTTATGGGATGCCAAAGGGAAAAGGCAGGTTTAGTTTAATCAACCGGAAATGCTTCGCAGCACAGACAGAAGAGGTGTTCTGACAAGTCACAGTGAGTAGGACAGCTTCACAGTCAAAGCTGAATCAAACCCAGTAAAATTCAGACCAATCGCACCAAAGTTACTTTCCTTATCCAGCAGGAAGGGAGCAATGGGAAAATAACTGATCAACTAGTGTCAAGGAATTTCAAAGGCTTAAGTTTGTTAGTTTGGTTTCGAGACAGGGTCTCACTGAATGGCTCTGGTTGCCTGGGATTTGCTATGTAGATCAGGCATGCCTCAAACTCACCTAGATCTATCTGCCTGTGACTTTGGAGTGCTAGGACTAAAGGCCGGTGCTGCCAAACCCAGCTTGGTCAATCATTATGCAAGGATTGGGGCACAGGACAATTCATTATCATTCTAACTTTGATCCATTTCCAGGTGAGATCCAGGCCTTTAGATATCTTTCTCTTTTGATTTCCTCAAAGGCCAGGTGACCACTTAGTTCCTCTTTGGTTGTGGAACTTTGATATGGGTGATTGAATTTGGATTCTGAGCTTGATCTATCAGAAACAAGTGGATCATTAGTCTAAAACAACAACATGCAATAATATTATTTAATCCTTAATCCACTTATATTCCTATTCATTCAACCCATTTATACTAGTTTGTTTGCAAGCTGTTTAGGAAGAAGGATATACTGGTATATATCCCTGCAGTCTTGGGGCTCAGGAGGAGGCTGAAGTAGGACCCTTGAGAGTCCCAGGACAGCCTGAGCTACATACATTAAAAAAAAAAAAAAAAGACAAAACAAAACCAAACAAAAGGCCAGGAGGTGGTATCCCATACCTTTAATCCCAGTACTAGAGAGGCAGAGACCAGCCTGGGCTACAGATGTCTTGGAGTTCCAGGACAGCCAGGGCTATACAAAGAACCCTGTCTCAAACAAACAAACAAACAAACAAACCACAAACCTTCTAGGGGTTCAATTTCTTCTTAGAGGAAGGCTTAATGGAGGCTTCTGAAGTTTATGGTTAAGGAATGCCTGTCAGGGGCTGAGAGATTTATCATACTAGTAGAGCACTTCCTTGGCATATGCTAGGTCTGAGTTAGAAGCGAGCGGTTTGAGATGAGACAGAGAGAAAAATGCAGAGCTCAGATATATTCCAAGAGAAGGCTTTTAGCTATCATGTGAATCTTATGAATGTTTTGATCTTACAGTTCTGCCTAGAACTTTGTTCTGATTGTTCAGCAGGAGTGGAAAGGCAAACAAGACCCTACCAATACCCAGCAGACAATTCCCATTCCATCTCTACCACTTTCTATTACTTTAAATAAAGGCTGGTGAAGTGGCTTAGCTGGTAAGGGCTCAGGGTAAGGGCTGGTAAGCCCTAGGATGCCAGCCTAAGAAACAAAATTCATAATCCTCGGGACCCACATAATGTGGAAGAGAAGAACAGACTCCACAAAATTATCCTCAGACTTTCTTGCAGGTAGGATAGCATGAGTGTCCGAACTTAAAAAATAAAGAAGAATGATAGGCTGGAGAGACAGCTCAGGGGTGGAGAGTGAAAACCGCTCTTGCTGAGGACCTGGGTTTCATTCCCAGCACATTCAAAGGGCTGCTCACAGCCACCTGTAACCAACACCCTTTTCATTCTCAACATTTTTTTTTTTTTAATTAAAAGATCCCAACAATCTTTTAATCTCCCCCACCTAGTAAAAACAGTTGTTTACACAAAGGGTGATGGCCTTGGGCAGCTGGACCCTTCCCCCTTTTTCGTTACTTCCTTTATTCAGATTCTTTTAAAACTAGCCAGTTTTGAAAGACTGGATTCAGACCCTAGCTCACGGGAAAAGAACATCACTACCTGCCTTGAAATAAAAATTAAAACAGAACAAAACAACAACAAAACCAAGTGAAGTTGTGTTTGTTGAAGCAAGCCCTTAACCCCAGCACTCAGGAGAGCTGGGCTATCTCTGAGTTTAGAGCAGCTACACAGTGAGTTCCAGGCCAGACAGGTGTGTGTGTGTGTGTGTGTGTGTGTGTTTTGTGTGATACCAAGAATATGTGGTTCCAACACCTAGAAATTAAGTGTGATTCTTTAGCCCAGTGTGGTGGCACCTGCCTTTAATCCCAGGCAGAGGCAGGTGGACCTCTAAATTCAAGGCCAGCCTTGTCTACTACAGAGTGAGTTCCAGGACAGCTGGGGCTACATAGAGAAACCCTGGGGCTACATAGACAAACGGTGGACTTGTTGGGCTGTTTAAAAGTCCCACTATCATTCTGTAGATCATGGCAATTTAAAGATTGTCAATGAAAGATGTTTAAATAATATTTAATCTGTATGTGTAGGTTAGAGGTTAGAGAACAAACCCGAAGAAGGCATTTCTCTCCTCCCTGAGACTGACCTCAGGTTCTCAGGTTTGGTAGCAGGCCCTTGCTGCTCTGAACCATCTTATCAACCCTAAGAGTGTGCATTTGTGGAGTTAAATTACTTCTAAATGGAATACACAGACATTTCCAATTTCCATTTAAGTTTCACCAGATTTCTACAAGTGTTTTTCTTTTGCTTCCAAAAGAGGCTACAGAGCACAGAGTTTTTACAATGTATACAAGACCCTGATTACAAAAGTTGCCTTTGTTTGAAGGCTCTAAAGGAGGTGGAAGGCACTGGGTCAGGAGAGGAGTAACAAAAGGTGCTTGTTCCTAATAGAGAAGGAGTGGGATTTGCCACAGAAATCCAGATAAAATTTGGAGAACTGTATTTGAGACACAACAAAAAGGGTGTACAAGCACAAAGGTAAAGAAAAGTTACACAAGATCTTTATTTTAGGCCCTTGCACTAGGCTCAAACCAAAAACAATCAGAAAAGGACTAACCAAAAGCAGAGACACTCCCTGCTAAATGTCTGTGCCACAAAACCCACTTTTCTATCTCAACTTCTACAAGGAGAGTATCTTAGAAATGACCACTTCTCCCCTTTTTATTGTTTGAAACTACTTTGACCCTCCTGACTCCACTTCCAAGTGCTGGGATTACAGGCAGGCAAAAACCATACCCAGTTTGTAGCATGGGTTTCTTTTTCATGCATTCATGTTTATTCTTTCAATTATTAATATTTATATTGGGTGCTAGCAATATAGAAAGCAAGGGTAGTGTTCCTGAGGCAGAGGCAAGAGGATGCTACAAGTTTGAGATCAGCCTGGTTTACACAGCTAAATTCCAGGGCATCCAGGCTATGTAATTAGACCTTAGGGGTGGGAGTGGGGATATACAAAAAATTATGTGTGATGGTTCATCCTCTAACCCTACAGTTTGCTGGTCTGGGGGTTCAAGACAAACAAAATGCTCAGTTGTAGCAAACACCTGTTAACTCAGTACTTGGAAATCAGATCCAGTAGAATCCAGCTTGGTGTACACAGCAATTTCCTGGCCAGCACAGTGTGTTTTATTATAGATTATTTTCACCAAATGCTAAAGTTTATAATAATGGCCTATATTATTCAGAAAGATCAGCTAATCACATTGCTCTGTGTATGTTCTGCTGGGATTAAACTCTCGGAGCTTCCTGCTTGCTGGATCAGTAGTGACACCCATAGCAAACCATGGTTACTTTACCATTCTTTGGGCCCAGTATTCATTTTCCCAGACATTGTCTCCTTTACTAGGCTGAAAACGCTTTTACTTATTTTGAAACAGTATCTTGTTATGTAGTCCCAGCTGGTCTCCCACTCCAAATCTTCTCATGTCAGCCTCTGAGCACTGAGATTAGTCTGTGTCCCTCAACTGTTCCAACCTCAGCGGAGGCCCAGAGACTAGTCCTCTTTATGACTGCACCAAGTGGATGAAAGGAGTTGGGAGCAGTCTTTCTTGGGAAATTAAAACATTTCTAATGACTTACCAGCATGGAGCATTTTCCAGCCTCTTTCTTGGAAGTAGTTCAGTCTTTAATTATAGACTTTCGTTTGCCTCGCCTGAAATAACTTCCTGGAATTAAAACTTCGAAATCTTTTAATAAAATCGGTTTAATCTAGAAGTTAGAGACAAGTCTGTGACTTGCAAGACAGTGATGTTAAGATTCTAGATCTGCCATCCGATTCAGAGTTTAAACCTGGCATGGTGCCGCAGTCTTGGGAGGGTGCTCCAGTAGGATCAACAGTTCAGGGCCAACCTTAACTACACAGCAAGGTTGAGGCCAATCTCGGCTAAATGATATACCTTGGTTCAAAAAATAAAAACAAAACCCGGAACGCACGAAAAGTAAACGATGAAAAAAACAAAACAAACAAAAAATACCCTCAGAATTCGCCACGTTGCAGTCTCCCACTAATCATGCTCTCTGAGCAATCTTGTTTGGTGCTAGAATTTATTCAGGAAAGTTTACACATAAGTTCGCTTAAGATACGTATGTGACAAGTGACAACCTGGTTTGACTTTGTAGGCGACTGGCTTTTCTCTTGCAGACCACAGCTGTGTCAGCGGTCACACAAACAGGCTCTGTCCTGGATTATCTACCGACTTTCTAATCTTGCCACCGCCAGCCAATTGGCACGTGGCTTTCGGGACATCAACCATCCGAGACAGCTATAAAATTAGTTGCTAATTAATGGCGTGAGTCGGACGATTCTGGTTTTCACGGCGGTTACTTCGCCTCCACTCATCACGCCCCAATTGGTTCCAGGCTAATAAAACCTGCACGCGGCTCTTGGGTCATCAGCCCTGCCCAGGACCGCACAGTTCCTCACACTGTAGCTTGGAGCACCGGGAGGCGGGGCTTCGGGGACAGCTCCGAGCTGCGCGCGCGGCGCGGGCCTCCGTGAGCGCGCCAGGGGAGGGGCGCGCGGGGCGCAGGGCGCGCGCGGCGGCGGCTGCGGCCTGTTGGCGCGGTCGCCGGCAGCCTCGAGCTAGTAGAGCTAGGCACCGTGGCTGCTGAGGCTGGCGGGGAGCGCGTGGCCGGATCAATTCCCGAGTGGCCCGCGACCATGTCCCTAGGGCAGCGACTGGCTCTGCTGGCCATCCGTCTGCAGGAGCCGCAGCGGGTGGCGAGCTTCCAGCGTCTGTGTGGGGTGGAGGTGCCGCTCGGCAGCCCGGCGGCGAGCGAGGATGCAGACACTGAGGTTCGCGGAACCCCGGGAGACCCCAGGAGACGGGCACGGCAGCCGGGTGCTGAGGGCAGCCCCAGCCCCGCCAAGCCCGACTGCTGCGGGGCCCCGAACGGCGTGCGCAACGGGGTGGCGGCCGAGCCCGGCCGGACCGGGCCCCGCCGAGCGGGCCCGCTGCGGCGCAATTCGTTGACGGGCGAGGAGGGCGAACTGGCCAAAGTGAGCAACTTGCCGCTCTACTACCTGTTCTGCTTCGGCACCGAACTGGGCAACGAGCTCTTCTACATCATCTTCTTCCCCTTCTGGATCTGGAATCTCGACCCCTTTGTGGGCCGGAGGCTAGTGATCATCTGGGTGCTGGTCATGTACCTGGGCCAGTGCACCAAGGACATCATCCGCTGGCCGCGGCCAGCCTCGCCGCCCGTCATCAAGCTGGAGGTCTTCTACAACTCGGAATACAGCATGCCCTCCACGCATGCCATGTCCGGCACCGCCATCCCCATCGCCATGGTTTTGCTCACCTATGGCCGCTGGCAGGTACGCTGTGCCCCTCAGTTCCACGGACGAGTTTCCAGAGCTCTCTCAACTCCCCCCACCCTTAAAAAAATTGGTTCTTTCAGTCCAAAACCCCTACCCACAGGTTCTCACAGTACCCACAAGCAGGCCCTGTCAGAGTTTTAGAAAATTAAAGAATGAAGGGTCTTACTTAACTATTAAACTGTATTTGTAATACAGTTTAGTTTCTTAGACACCCCCACGCCTAAGGAAACACTTTATGCGCATTTAATCCTTGAACTTGGACTGAGTTTTTAAACTTAGTTCGAATATGCACAGTGGTGATGCGGTTTCCTTAAAATGAAACACTTGGTAACTGAGACCCGTTTTCACTGCAATGCATGCTGTTTACGATGTTAAATTAGGTAGAGTTTTCAAAACAGTAGTATAATTTCAACACAGGCACATTCTAAGCACGGAACTGAGGACAGTTAAGAGAAGCTGAAAGGTAAAGGAGCAGAATCTAGGTGAGGTCGTGCATAAGTGCATAAAGGATTGATTGCAGATCTGCTGAGACACTTGACTTCGCTTGCCTCTCTGGTCTGGAGAAGCAGCTGTTAGTTTGTTTCACTGTTTCTAAGGGCGGTAGCTGTAACCTAGCACGGCTTTGCCTTCCGAGAAGCCCGATTGGTTATAATGGCGAATGACATCGGGGGAAATTTGACCATCAAGAGTTTTTAATGGTCGCCATTGTTTTCATTTGCTTGCTTCTTTTGGCTTCCCTAATTTGAGCTTCCTAGGGTTTGTTTGCAAGTGATAACTTGAGTTTACAGTTTAATTACCTTTCACATTGAAGCAAAATATATTTGTCTACTGGTCTTGCTTTATCTATCTTAAATTGTATGATTTGTTAGTGATTCTGACCATCTCTTAAGAATAAAGTGCATAGTTTTGGAGAATCTAGGGAAAGTAATTGCCTCTTTTTAACTCCCTTTCATTGCACAAGACTTAGAAATGCCAACTGTTGTAAAACTCCATTATAGGCTAACAACCCACGTTGAGTTTCAGTATGGCTAAGACTTGCCTGTATCATCCCAGCCCCCTCTACTGTGCAGTTCATCTCTTTTACAGTGACAGAAATCAGGCATGCACCCAGGAAGAATGACGGAATTAGGAGGGGAGAATAACATAGAAAGTTCTTTCCTATTTAACCCCTGGTTAACCATGTTCACATTTGCAAAAACAGTGCTGCCTTTTTGGAGTGAAAAACATATATAAAAATTCCCATCTGATCTAACTATTCCAGAAAGTGAGATTGCCAGTGTATTTGGCATGCCGTTTACTGTGTGTGTGCTGCTGTTTGTCCTACTGATGGGCGGCTGCTAACGCTGTCATGGGGTGGGAGAGTAAAGAGAGAGAATGAGTTGGTTCTGCTCTTCAGTTAGTTATTCAGGACACATGCTAACAGGAAGTCTGAAAATAGTTCTGCTGAATTGTTTATGGGGTGTAGCTGTCAATATTTTAACATCTCAAGGCCTCTTGAATAATCAGGGTAAACTTATATTCTAGTTTTTGTTAGTTTTGTTTTTAGGCAGGATCTCACTGTAGCTCTGGCAGGCCTGGAACTCACTATGTAGCTCAGGCTGGCCTCAAACAGGAATTATATATAACCTACTTATTTAATTCAATATTTGAAACGGGCTTTGAGATTGCAGCTAGGCAGGGTGATGGAAGTCTAGTATTAAACCAATCTCTAGGCAACTATCCACCCACTCTGTGTATAGTTTTTCCTACTGTGAGCATTCCATACTGGAAGAACTGTGGACTATAAAGCCAGTTTAACTGGATTTTTTTTTCACTTAGCTTTTGTTTTGTTTTGTTTTTTGAGACAGAGTTTCTCTGTGTAGTCCTGGCTGTCCTGGAACTTCTCACTCTGTAGACCAGGCTTGTCTGGGACTCAGAGATTCCCCTGCCTCCTAAGTGCTGAGATTAAAGCCCAACACCACCTGGCATTTACTTAGCATTTTAAAGATTCTTTTTTTAAGAGTTACTTATTTATTATATATAAGTACACTGTAGCTGTCTTCAGACACACCAAAAGAGGGCATCAGATCTCATTACAGATGGTTGTGAGCCACCATGTGGTTGCTGGGATTTGAACTCAGGACCTCAGCAAGAGCGGTCAGTGCTCTTGACCACTGAGCCATCTCTCCAGCCCTTAAGGATTCTTTTAACAGTTTCATACATGGGTACACATTTTTTTTTTTTTTTTTATAGTTTACTTTCCCAGCAGCTTAGTAAAGATCATATTGTAGTATGTACCCAGGACTTGGTTCTTTTTTATTGGTGAATAGTGTTTCATTAGATGCATGTGTTACCTTTACATTTTTTTCCATCAGCTGATGGCCATTTGGGTTTTTGTTTGTTTATTGATTGATTGATTGTGTAGCCTAGCTAGCTTAGAATTCCGTATAGAGGAGGCCACTCCTAAACTTATAATCTTTTTCTATTACCCTCCTAAGTGCTGAATACAGGCAGGTATGTGTCATAATGCTTGGGTTGCTACATTTTTATTTTATTTCTTGAAAGGATTTATTTTGTGTTTATGTGTTAGCATGTGTATACACACGCGTCTACATGTGTGTGTACATGTATGTGCTCAGGTGCCCATTGGTGATCAGAAAGGAGCATTAAATTCTCTGGAGTTACATTTATCTGAACCTTGTGATTTAGGTGCAAGGATCCAAACTCTGGTCCTCTACTCGGGCAGTAAATTCTCTTTAATTGCTGAGCCGTCTCTCCAGCCCCATTTTTGGATGCTCATGGCACTGTACCCCTCTCCCCCAGATAAACATAATAAAAATGTAAACAACTAAAACCATCATTATTGTTGGTTCTAGGAATTAAGCTATTTAATTGCAAAGAGAACGTGTAGCTACAAATGGAAGCATTTACTCGCCTTTCGTTAGTTTTATTTTTATATCTAGTATAATTTCTTTCACATAGGTAATTAACTGTGGTTGTATCAATTTTGAGTAGTCTATCATATATTTTTTATGTATTTGTAATGCCACATCTGTTGTGCATCAGGATCCTTGATGTGTGTGGCTCTGACTGGGTTCCGGTGTGTATCACTGGTACAACAGTCTGCTCTGTGTCGTCTCGTAATTGTACTTCCTGTCACTGTTTAAGACCAATCTCAGAGCCTATTCACGTGAAGTGTCTGCCTGTAAGGTTGTGATGGCTAATCTGAATCTTTGCTTTTAGCTTATTTTGTTTGTTCCATGATACGGAATGCTGAAACCTAGGCTTTTGGCTCTGTCCATTTAGTCATTTTGAGACAGGGTCTTCTAAGTTGCCCAGGTTAGCCTTGAACTCACTCTGCAGCTCGGCTGGACTCCAGCCTGGAACCCTTCAGTCTCACCCTCCCCTGTAGTTGAGATTACATGTCTGTGCCACCATACCCAACTCTCAGTAAACATCTTATTAAAGTCAGCTCTTTAACTGCGTAGAAAACCTGTGAGCTTTATTGACATTGTGATGAAATTGTAGGTTAATTTAGAGAATCGGTTGCTTTACAGTAGCGAATCTTCTGAGCTATGAATATGGCGGACACATTATTTTTTTTTCTAATTGCTCACAAGTAAATGTCATAGTTTTTTTCATATAGGCTAAACACGGAGGTTGATTTCTAATTACTTTACATTTTTGTTACTATCATGATGTAAAAATGCAATAGCTTATTTTACACATTGAGCTGGTTTAAGATATCCCTGTTGAACTTTCTGTTAATTTAATAATTTGTACAGAAATTCCCACATGTTCCTGATACAGGAAATTGTATCAACTGGGAATAATGGCAGTTGTACTTCTTTCATTAAAATGAAATATTTTTATTGTCCCTTTGAATAAGGAGCTTTAATCAAGATGACTCTTGTCTCAACAAATAAAAATTTGCCAGTTTGTCATTTCTTTTTCCTTTCTTTTTTTTTTTTTAAGTATTTTATTAGAAGCAGGAAACTATGCACTTCCATTCTGAGCCATTATATAAATATAAAATAGATATCCTTTAGGCAAGATAAGCTTGTTCAGTCTGGGCATACTTGAACAGACAGTTGCCACCATACCCAGCTGTCACTGATGTGGTCCAGCAGCACGCATGGCCTGCCGCCTCTCAGTTGGCAACAGTGCAGTACAAAGCCATCCAGCTTGTCAGTGTGAGTGGCAGTGAAGCCCTCAACAGAGCCAGTGCTGGAACACTGGGGTTCCATCCATCTCAAGGAGAAGAGGAAGAGTTCAGGTTCCCCAAACGATGTCATCATTCCTATGGCACATGTGAATGTGAGAAAACAAATGTGGTTGTTCTGCACTACCTAGGGGCTTAGATGGCTGTCACTGGGGACAGGGAGAGCCGTTCACAGAGATCATTTTGCCAACTCAAGGAAGAGGCAATAGGAATCCGCCTCCCTGTCAGCTCTCATGAGCAAACGGCGGCCTGCTGCCTGGCCTTGTTCTGTTGTGTTTTGGTTTTAAGTGGTATCTGAGACTGAACCCAGGTCCTCATGTGCTAAGCATGGGTTTTGTACTATACCGCAGTTTGCTGTCTTTTTTTTTTTTTAATGGCCTGTGAAGTATGGATGGATTTTTACATGTTTAAAGAATTGAGAAAGAGCCAAAAGAATATTTTATGGCAGGAAAATTATGTGAATCTCAAAATTTTGTCTGTAGCTAAAACTTATAGGAACTGGTCACATCCACTCTGTTTATTGTTGCTTTTTTTGTTTCTATTTGTGCTGCTTCTAGACCTGGAAGTGCACTAGCTTCAGCAAAATGGCTTATGAAGCATAAATAGACTTTCCCCCAGTGCTACATTTTTTATTTTATATTTTGAGACAGGGTTTCTCTGTGAAGCCCTGGCTGTCCTGCAATACATTCTGTAGATCAGGCTAGCCTCAAAGTCAGATCCACCTACCTCTGCCTCCTTGAGTGTTGGGATTAAGGGCAAGTGCCGCCACCCCTGGCCTCTATAAACTTATCTTGAGTTTGATAGATTTGTTTACTTTTGAGACAAGGTCTCATTGTTTGCCACAAACTGGCCTTGGAACTCTTTCAGAGTCCTGCCTGCCTCTGTCTTTGCTAGGATTAAAGATGTATACTAGTACCAAACCTAGGGAACTTCATGGTTTTTAAAGGTAGTCTTGATCTGTCATCAAGGAGGAAAAAAGGAAAAAGGATTATGTCGAAATTTCCAGTTTAATTTGTAAAGAGGCAAAATACATACATATACACATACATATATGCACACACACACATACCCGTGCGTGTGTGTGTGTGTGTGTGTGTGTGTGTGTGTGTGTGTCTTTGTCTTTGGTATCCTTAAAACAACCACCCGAATCGATGAGGGAGGCAGTTCTCGCCATGGAAGATGAGCACAGACTTGGTACCAGCACATAACTGCCAAGTAGAACCCTGAGAACAGAATACTGTCCTCAAAGAAGACACTCAATGAGAACTTCAGGTCCAGCAAAATACCTGTCAAGAAACCAACATTTAAGGACTCTGTGTGTCAAAGCCAGGCACAGGGGCTTGAAAAATGGCCCAAACACTATGCCAGGCACAGTGGTGCAAGCTGTAGAAATCCCTGTGAAGACAGGCAAGTAGATCCCTGGGACACCCTGGCCAGCCTGTAGTTCCCTTGGTGAGTGACAGGCCAGTGTGAGATCTATCTCAACAAAATGTACTGGTTCTCTTGAAGAACAACATCCAAGGTTGTCATCTGGCCTCCACATGTAGATGCACATGCACATATAGGCGCAGAGAGAAACATAGACACACACACACATATCAGCATTTAAAGAGTGGCAGTAAGAGGTAAGCAGATATCTTAGGGAATTGCAGAGATGGTGCAGCATTTCAGAGCATTTGCTACTTTGTCATGAAGACCACATTTTGAATCCTAGCACTCCCATCATAGTCTGGGTGTCCAAAGCATACCTGTAACCCCAAACTCTTGGAGGGAGCAGAAACCGGATTGCCAAGGCTTGCTGGCTTCTGCCTTCACTGAGGAAAACATAAGCCCTAGGATCAGGGAGAGACCCTGCCTCAAAGAATAGGCAGAGGATAGTGACACTCCCTTCTGCTCTCCATATGCTCATAGGCACATGCACCCACACAGACAGACTTTAAAAAAAGAAGGTATATTAGAAATATCTAAGGTGAGGTAGGCGTGCACATCTTTAAACCGAGCACTCAAGAGGCAGAAGCTGGCTGATGTTTTGAATTTGGTGCTAGACATTAGGAAGTCCCTTTTAAGGGGCAGGGGTGGGTAGGGGGGTTGGAGAGAAGGAAGGGAGGAAGCACAGGCATCAGAGGTGTATGAAACTCAGTGTTTGCACGCAGGGTTCTCAAGAAAGGCATCTTGACTAGGTTAAGCAAAAGGAGGAAGTTGATTTGCAGAATATCTGGAGCGTTTTGTAGAAACCAAGTATAAGGAAGTGCTAAGGGCTTGGGGCCAGGCTGTAGAACAAGGCTGCCTCAAAGCACACTGTACGCCTTCATACTGCCCTCTCTCCTGTGCCTGGACATGCATGTGTCCGCCTCACCTGGCTCTGCATTATTTACAAGTTCAGAGAGTAGAGACTGTCTTGAGCTGCTAGGTCTGCCTGGTCAGGGCTAAGTGTCCACACTAGACTTATTGTGCACAATAAGATGAGACAACACCTTAAAAAGAATACGCCTTAGACAAAGCCAGAAGTGAAAGTAGGAGAGCTCGTGTTCTGAGAGTCCATACGCATTGGTAAATTCAGCACAAGCACTGAAAACTCAGACTTTGCAGAGGTCTGACATGTGTGTTTTCTTATCATTTGGAAATGATTGGGACTGTATTGTATACCAAGTTCATTACTTTGTATCTAATATAATTAAGACCACATCATATGTCATGCTTATTGCTTTGCTTAATATTATGTTCGTGTTATTTTTTACTAGGCTGCCATGGGCAGATTTTTTTTTAGATAAAATTAGTACCTTTATTTCTAGTAAACTTTTATTAAAGCAGATTATACACACACACACACACACACACACACACACACACACTTGGTTTTTCAAGATAGCATTTCTCTGTGTAGCCCTGGCTGTCCTGGAACTTTGTAGTAGACCAGGTTGGACTTGAACTCAGAGGTCCGCCTGCCTCTGTCTCCCGAGTACTGGGATTAAAGAACTCTACCATGCCCAGGTAAAGAATCATGCTTAATTTCTTAATTGTTGGAAATAAATATTCTTGGTATTACCCAAAGAATCACACAAAGAAAAGGAAAGTATGCAGAAGTTCACTTAGTTTTGTACAGTTTTGGTTTCTTTGAAACAATGTTTTAATATGTAACTCTGTCTGGCCTAGAACTCACAGCTGTTCTAAACTCAGTGCCCAACTCTGCCCAGTGCTGGGATTAAGGGCCCATTTTCACTTGGCTTTTATTTCAAGGCAGGTGGTGATGTTGTTTCTTTCCCCTTTGGCTGGGGTCTGACCCACAGTGGTTATAAAGACTGGCTAGTTTTAAAAGACTCTGAATAAAGGGCAGTAAAGGAAAGGAGAAAAGCTGCTCTGAGGTCATCACCATTTGTGTAAGCAAATGTTTTACAAGGTGGGTAAGACTTAGTTACATATGCTAGGTTGCCATATGCCTACTATTAGCAAATATTAGCCCTTGAAGAAGCTACCCTGGAGTGGAAAAAAGACATTTCTTACATAGACAAGTCAAAATGAAAAGAGCAAAAAGGTGAGAAAAAAGCAATTTGAAGTTGGAATAGTAAATTTTTTTAAATTTATTATTATTATTATTATTATTATTATTATTATCATCATCATCATTTGATACAGGGGTTTTTCTGAGTAGTCCTGATCTGTAGGCTCAGGCTTGGAATCCAGATCCAGCTGGCTCTGTCTGCCATTCAAAAGTGGGTTCACTTTTAAAATATTTATTTGGTGTGTCTTGTCTGTCTGTGGGAGTAAGAGGACAACGTGGTGAGAGTCGGCTCTCTTCATCCGTCCATGTTTGGAATTCAGGTAGATAGGCTTGCCCCAGGAGAGAGAATTTTGCTAACAGAGTCCTTCAGACTGGAGGGACACCAACGTCCTTCCATGGACCTTCAGCCTGAGAGTTTGGTTCTTGTGAGCCTCCACAGTGGCGCGAGCTAGCTCCTCAATGTCAATTTCTTTCTATATATAATGTACAGACATGTTCTATAGATTTTTTTCTCTGGGGCACCATGGCTGACACGTATCATTACACTCTTAATTCATACACGGTGCTGTAGACTAAATCAGCTCACATGTGCTAGGCAAGCCCTCTACTACTGAGGTACCTGTGACCTCCTTCTTTTTTTTTTTTTTTCTTTTTAAGACAAGTTCTTGCTAATATATTTACTGTGTGGATCACACTGGCTTTGACTATCAGTCTTCCTGCCTCAGCTTCCCAAGTAGATGATGGTTTTTACACTGTAGGCTTTTCTTACTGTCCTAAATACTAATTACCTCCTTTTAGACAGGAGGAACCTGAAATAGGATGTTAAGTGGCGCAGGGTCCCACAGCTGAAGAAACAGAAACAGAATCAGCCTAGCTTCCAATGCTGTAAACCTCCAGCTTGACTATCAGGTAGATAGATCTCTTCCCCAAGTCAGATAGGCCGGATAAGGACGCATAAGTAAGTCTCCCGAACCTGTGAAGAAACATTCAGAAGTCATCATCTGCCTTTTGGGCTGGAGAGCCCAGAAAGAAGCCTGTTCCTGGAAGAAAAAAAAAAGAGGCAGCGTTTATGTGGGAGGAGGAGGCAATCCTGGGCCGAGCAACACACAGCTGGTGTCTCTTCCACGCTGGGGTTCTCTGAGATACTCTGGCATTGCTACAACTCCTCTTTCTCTTCCAAGACAGTTTAAGTTGATTTTTGTGGCTCCTGTTTGAGACTCCCACGACATGGATTTTGTAAATGGCAGATAGTGTGTCTGAGTATGTGTGTTGGTGACTGGTGAGCGTGGTAGACATCGTTCCTCTGTACAAAGATGCCAAGCCCCTCTGTGTCTGCCACTCACAGCACTGTGTGCTGTAAACCACCTCTGACAGTTTTGATATGTGAATCCTTATCCACATTTCTGTGCTAACTACGGACTCCTAGACTTGCCTAGTCATTAAATATGTATGTATATTGTGTATGTATATATGTATATTGTATATGTGTACATATGAACATGTATATTGTGTATGATCTCTCACATACTACTGATGTGCTTTGCAAGAAAAATCTGTCCGTAATGTGCCACCACTGCACTGTTCTGTGGGAGGCTATATGCTTACTGGAATTCACAATGGATTTTTTTTCCCTCTGCTGTCTGTGTTTGTTCCATGTTACAGTTATTGGGAACAGATCAAATTGTACTTAAAAGGTCAGAGTGTAATTCATCGATAGAGTACTCCCTGGCATTTAGCCATTGGTTCAATCCCTGAATGTCTCAAAAAAGAATTAAAAAAAACATTATTTTTAAAGACAGTTTTTGAAATTGCTTTAATTGCAAGTCATTTTATCAGCTGTTTTTGTGCCCTCCCCCCATGTGCGAGAGTGGAAGGCGCCACAGTGTACCAGACAGTTCTGATCCTGTACGATAAGCAGTCGGGAGGCATATCAGACCGAATAGAGCCGTTTTGTAGAATAACCGAAGGAAATGTTGACTTGGGTCTCCTGGTTATCAAGGTCACCCATGTAAAAGTTAACAGCGCTATGAGATTAAAAGTATCTAAGCCAGGCTGCTGTTCACGTCTGATCTCCCAGTACTTGTGAGGCAAAGGCAGGGGGACCAAATTCAAGGTTATTGGTCCTCACACAGTGAATTTGAGACCAGCCTGGGCTGAGTAAGACCAGAAACAGCCAAACAAGCAAATGTATCTGTAGAGGGAGGTGTGGTGGCACACGCCTATGATCCCAGCGTTGGGAGGCTGAGGTGTGCCTGGCATGGGAAAACCCTGGGTTCCATCCATCCATAGCGCCATAAAAAAAAAAAAAATCATTTAGGCTATCATATAATTTGTTGGGCTATGTTTGTGTGCACTTAGAAGTAATGTAGAGCACTTACCCATTTGCACTTTATTACCGCCCCCCCTTTTAATGTAAGGACAGGATCTCACTATGTAGCCCAAGCTGGCTTCTTATTGCAGCAGTCTCCCTGCCTCAGTCCTTTGAGTATTCTACTCTTTCCCTGTCCTTCTCCAACCACTGTCTTGTCTGCAGTTTCCTTCAGGACCTTGAAACCATCAGGCACACACCACCAGAGCATGTTCTTCCCACATGAACTGTGCTCCCTGTCAGTCCTGTTTTTCTTCTCTCCAACCACAGGACACAAAGCCAGCTCTGTTGCTAGTATTGCTGAGTCCAAGAGCAGCCTGTTTGTGCCTTTCCCCGTTTTATGTTTCTGCTAAACATATAGCTCTGGCTGTCCCGAAAGTCACCATGTAGGCCATGTTGGCCTCAAACTCATAATGATCCTCCTGCCTCTTTCACCCTGTTGCTGAAGTTACAGGCCTGTGCAATCACCATGCTCCATTCACACCCAAATTTTCCTCAGTGGGATTACCATTTGAAATTTAGTGGAGAATGCAGAAGTAGAAAACTGATTACTAAGTATTCCTCCAATGGGGAGGAAAAACACCACACAGCAGATTGCAGATGGCAGCCATTCCTGGATGGGAGAGTGCCAGTCTTTCCTCCCAGGGAAGTCCAAGTCCTTGCAAAGACTGGATTTGGGTGATGTTCCAGAGCTCCTGAACTGCCCCTGGGTTAAAGTGTATACACACACACACACACACACACACACACACACACACACACACAATTTTAACAGTGGTGCACACCTTTAACCTCAGCACTCAGGAGGCAGAGGCAGGTGGATCTTTGTGAATTTGAGGCCAGTCTGGTCTAGAAAGCAAGACAGCCAGGGCTACACAGAGAGACCCTGTCTCAAGAAACAAACAAACAAACAAAAAACTTAAGTCATTCTTGCAAAAGTGTTTTGTTAATGTCCTTGGTTAGGCACTGGGAAAACAGTGGAGAGGGGAAAGCATAGATTTCTTGATAGGGTTTAATAGCACAGTGATTTATTTGCTTGTTTGTATCTAACTTACCTTTCTTTTCTCTCCTTTAGTATCCTCTTATATACGGGCTGATTCTCATTCCCTGCTGGAGTTCTCTAGTTTGCCTAAGTAGAGTCTACATGGGAATGCATTCCATCCTGGTAAGGAAAACAGTGTATCCGTGTGTGTGTGTGTGTGTGTGTGTGTGTGTGTGTGTACATACCTATAAAGTCTAAAAATATGAACTATAAAATAAAAATGTTTCCTGACGCTGGCAGAAAAGTTTAGAAATTGAGTGATTAGTATGACATAGTGTCAGTACAAAGGAACACATGAACAAAGCAAACAGTCGCCTGGCAAGGCGGCTTCTTTGTAAAACCGTGTGCTGAAACCAAGGCAGCTAGCAAGCTCATTTGGCTTTTACTTTGCTGTATGTATGTAGATGGTGTCTGTCTTTTCCCCACTGGCTGGGGCAGTCTCAGCCTTTCTGCTTGGGCTAGTCTTCTTCAAAGAACTGGTTCAAAGAAAATGAAGAAATTGGGAAGGGGTCAGCCCCTCCAGGCCATCAAGTTCCAGGAATCTGGGGAAGGGCTTTGTCTAAACAAGGATTTTACTAAGTGTTGGAGATTAAAAGATTTACGTAGAAGTTTTGCAAGGTGAGAGAGATTAATGGAGTATTAGCTCCCGATAAGCAAACTACCTCTGATAGGGAAAAAGAAAACAGCTTTTCTCCTGAACCCTGAAAGAGAATCCAGTTGTGGGACTTCCTCATTTGCTGAACTGACAGGGTAATGATTTGTGGCTCACTAGTGTCTTGGCCTTGTATCTCACTTTTCCTCTAATGCTGAGGATGCTCAGAAGTCTCAGGAATGCTGTAACCTTTGCTTAGTTGCCTCTCTTCTCTCTTGCCTGCCTCCCTGTCTCTGCACATGTTCCTCACAACCTTTCCCACATTTTCCTTCTCCTTCTCCAGAGTGACCAGGTGCCTCTTCCCCCATTTACCCTAAACTGGAATTGTCTCTTGCCTGTCATCCCACAATGGACTGTGGGTTCCTTAGGTCAAATGTGCCCTGTCTCTCAGCGGTGAGCATCTCACAGGATGTTCTAGGGATTTATTGACCGTTAGCTTGGAAATAAAGGATCAAAAAAAAAAAAAAAAAAAAAAACAACAACAAAGAAAGAAAGAAAGAAAGAAAGAAAGAAAAGATGGCAAAATGTGAACTAAGGTTTGAAATCCTAACAATTTTCTGATAGGTCAAACTGAGTTGTTCTTCTTCCTCCTCCTCCTTCCTTGAAAGTCTTTTTACCTACTGCTCTAGCTGGCGACATGAATCTGGGAGAACTAAGCCTGAAAATGAGGCAGAATAAAGTCTCTTGTAATAGGTAACTTTACGCAAAGCATCAGGCAGTTTATACCCTGAGGGCTGAGAAAGGACACCCAAGTAACAGTCTCAGGGGTTCAGGCTGTATGTAATCACAAGGAAACATTTCACAGGGCAAAATCATGATTTTCCATAGAGGTACATGGCCAGCAATGGCTGAAGTAAGCTCACCCCTGTCCACCGCGCCTGGGAGAAGCTCAATAACACATTCCATGAACAGTTCTGAAGAAACTGAGGTCACAAGACTATTGTTTTCTTGGATTTTTCTCACAAGCACTCAGGATTCTCACCGGATTCCATTCTTGGGCTGTGTTCTGACAATGTTCTACTTGTAGACCATCTCATGAGCTGACTTCATGGCCGTAGGAATATTGGCATTGTTCTCACTATCAGACTACGGAATTTTTATGTGATATCTGCCTTCCTGAACTCTGTTCTGGGCCCTGTGATTCCTTCCCACCTCCACAATTAGCAGTCCCACTTCTAAAAAGCTACCAAATGGTTACACTGTTTTGCTGTTGTTTTCGTGTGGTTTTGATTTGTTTGAGGTTTCACTATGTAATCCTGACTTGCCTCAAACCAGGAGATCCTGCCTCTGCTTCCCAAGCGCTGGGATTGTATGGTATCTAAAAAAAATTACTGTTTTTAATCTTACTTTTTGTGTCCTGGAGGCAAGTCTTCTGCCAGCTGAACACATCTCCAGACCTGGTTATACATTTTTAGTAAAGAAAGAAGACAAGTGAATTGCTAATACTTTTGAGGAATAATGTACTTTTATCTCTAAGTTTATTATCATTCCAAGAGGAATAGGAATCTGATTGTTGAACGTGTGATCTCAAAAAAAGAAAGAAGAAATAAAGGAAGGGAGGAAGGCAAGCCAAGACATGCTTTTAATCCCAGTACTCAAGAAGTAGAAGCAGAAAAAAGAAATCTCCAAATTTGAGGCCATCCGGGTCTGAATCCTGAGTTACAGACCAGCCAGGGTTGCATAATGAAACCCTATCTCAAAAAAGAGAAAAGAACCCGAATGTTTAGCAACTGACTGGCTGTTCCTGCTGAGTTCAGTTTACTCTCTGTAAGGAAAAGATGACGGGGCACCAATGAAAGGAAAAGTCACAGGGCACCAATGTTGTGAAAGGATAACGATCCGAGTCACGGCACCAATGTTAGGGGAAGGATGAAGAGAGTGGGGGGCATATGGCCCATGGAGGTGCGGCGAGGCCTGAGGGCAAGGGAGATGCCTCTGGGAGGTCCATGTTGGGAATCTCTTCCCTGAGGGACCAGCCACACAACAGTATAGTACGGAATAGAGTTTATTCAGGTCATGGGAGAGTTAAGAGGGTGGTAGAGGCAGAGAGAGAAGTAGAGGAGTAGAGGAGTAGAGGCCGGCCATGAGCACGTGGGACAGAGGGCGGGGGAGGGAGAGCAAGGCTGCAAGAGCACAAGGGCAAGAGAGGCCAAGAGAGAGAGGAGGGGTCAAGCAGCTCCTTTTATAGTGTCAGGTCACTGGGGCGGAGCATACCTGGCCACTGCTGGGTAATTGAGGGGTGGGGTATACCTGGCTGTTGCTAGGTAACTGAGAGGTGGGGTTTACAGAATCCCAACACTCTCTATACACTGGATTGCATCCATTCTTGAGTCACCTGGAGTAAGAACACTGACATTAGTTTTATTTAAGAGTTACTTTATTTTCCTTATGTATACGTGGGGAGGGCATGTATGAACGACTCCGGGAGTCTGCAGAGACCAGAGACATCAGATCCCTGGAGCAGGAGTTCTGGGTGGTTATGAACTACCCTACATGGGCTGAGAGACAAACTTGGGTCCTCTGCAAGAACAGTACTTTCTCTTAACTGCTGGGCCTTCTCTCCAGCCCTAATACTGCTTTTTAGTTCCTGAATGGGCAGGACTGATTGTTTATGTATTTGATTTTACTTTATTTTGCTTTTATTTATTTCAGTACCAAGAATTAAACCTAGGGACCTCACACATAGCCAGGATACCTATATGCCAAGATTTTTTTTTTTTTTTTTGAGATAGCATCTTAGCCAGGTTGCCCACACAACTGAACTCCTATAAACCACAACTAACCTTGAACAGTCAGCCTTCCTGCCTTAGCTACTCAGTCCACCCAAGTAGTTGTAATTACTGTCCTGTACTACCATGGCAGGGAACCCTAATTGTTCAATAACATTGCTCCCAAAGAATATATGATTTATCTTATTAAAAATAGTTACGGGGTGGGGGGTTGCGGCTGGAGAGATGGCTCATGGTCAAGAGCACTGACTGCTTTTCCAGAGGTCCTGAGTTCAAATCCCAGCAACCATATTGTGGCTCACAACCATCTGTAATGAGATCTGATGCCCTCTCCTGGTGTGTCTGAAGGAAGACAGCCATAGTGTACTTATATGTGTATAATAAATAAATAATTAATTCATTAAAAAAATAGCTACAGGGTAGGGCTAGGTAGGTGGCTCAGTGGTTAAGAACACTTTTTCCTCTTACAGAGGACCAGGGTTCAATTCCCAGCACCCATGTAACCACCTACAACTGTCTGTAACTTCAATTCCACAGGGTCTTTTGCCCCTCCATGATCTCCAAGGGTTCCTACATGAGTGTAGTGCACCTAGGGATACACACACACACACACACACACACACACACACTACATACACACATATAAGTATAGTTACAAGGGCCAGCAAGATGGATCAGTGGGTAAAGACACTAAAGTTGTGTGTTACCACACCTGGCAATTTTTCTTTTCAAAGTAACACCTGGTACCACTTTCAAGTATTACAAATAATAATTCTGTACAATGACTATGACTATCATTACTAGTCAATAATATATTGTTTGATTTTTTAAAGACATAATTGGTGTCTTCACTGTTAAGTATGAACTATCATGGGCTATAGGTAGAGCATACCCCACAGAAGCCTTACAGATACTCAGATACAACACAGCCTAAGTTGTTATCTTCATTAGTATTAAGAGCACTCTAATAATGTGCTAGACATAATGTATAAGAAATACTTCATTATCCTTTTTATATTGGAAATTCTCTGCATTTACATTTCAGATGTTATCCCCTTCACCTAATCCCATCCCCCTCCCCGTTCCACTGCCCCCATGAAGGTGCTCCCTCTCCCAACCACCCTCTCCCACCTCAGAGCCTTCCCCTACACTGGAAAATAAGCCTTTGCTGGACCAAAGGCCTCTCCTCCCATTGATGCCAGAGAATGCTATCCTCTGCTGCATGTGCACCTGGGGCCATGGTCTCTCCGTGCAAACTCATTAGTTGGTGTTTTAGGAAAACTTCATTATTACATGACATACTTTGTTATCAATATGGGTCAAAAAGCAAACCATTGGTTTTCATGTGCTTTCCTAATTATTTTTTCCTTGTCCTCAGAAAAGTAAATTACTATATTTTTCTTCAGTCATTACCAAACATAGCTTTCAAAATTCTTTTTTTTTCAAAACATGTTTTCTTTGTATTGCCTTGCCTGGCTGTCCTTGAACTCACTCTGTAGACCAAGCTGCCCTTGAATTCACAGAGGTCTGCCTGCTTCTGTTTCTGAGTGCTGAAACTAAGGGCATGAGCCACCACACTGCCTGGCCAAAATTTGATTTTTTTTTCCTTTTAATTTATTTTCTTTTATTTATATGAGTACTCTGTAGCTGTCTTCAGACACACCAGAGGAGGGCATCAGATCCCATTACAGATGGTTGTGAGCCACCATGTGGTTACTGGGATTTGGACTCAGAACCTCTGGAGGAGCAGTCAGTGCTCTTAACCACTGAGCCAACTGTCCAGCCCCAAAATTCGATTTGTTAAAACACATTTTTTCGTAAAGGATTAATTGTGTGTGTGGTGGTGCTAAGAACCCAACCCAGGTCCTCTGGAAGCTGCAGGGGCTCTTGACCACTGACCACCTCACCAGCCCTTTGTTTGTTTGTTTGTTTTAAAGCTGTTTTTTTTTTTTTTTTTTTTTTTTTTTTTTTTTTTTTTTTGATATAGGGTCTTGCTGTGGTTCTCTGGTGGTCTAGAATTCTTTATGTAGTAAACTAGCCTCCAACTCACAGTTCGTTTTTAAAAAAAGAAAGCCATTAGGAGATGGAGACTTTGATTATAGTGCTAACATCTTATAACTATCTAAAGCTGGATTTTTAAAAAATGTATTTATTTATTATATATAAGTACCCTGTTGCTGTCTTCAGACACACCAGAAGAGGGCATCAGATCTCATTACAAATGGTTGTGAGCCACCATGTAGTTGCTGGGAATTGAACTCAGGACCTCTGGAAGACAGTCAGTGCCCTTAACCACTGAGCCATCTCTCCAGCCCTAAAACATGAAAAAATGTTTTCTTGCTAATATTGTTATTTCCAGGTTTCCTCCCCAAAACATAAACTTCATGGCAGCACACATCATTTTTTTTCTGCATGTCGACATCACTGTAGCAAACATTGTTCAGAACCTAAATTCACATACATGATATATGTAGTTAATGGAAAAATAGAAAAATAAAAGTAGTCTTTTATTAATAAATCCTTTTTATTGGCCAGGCTGTAGTGCCGCACACTTTTAATCCTAACACTCACAAGGCAGAGGCAAGTGGATCTGAGTTCAAGACCTCAGAGATCTGAGACCAGGTCTGCAGAGTGAGTTCCAGGACAGCCAGGGCTACCCAGAGAAACCCTATTTCAAAAAGCTAAATAAATAAACAATCCTTTTTATTATTAAAAAAGTTTCAGTGCAATATTTTTTTTAACATTTTATTTTGTTTTGTTTTTTAGACAGGGTTTTGTATAACCCTGGAGCTTCTGATCTTCCTGCCTCTTCTTCCCCAGTGCTGGGGTTATGGGTGTGTAGCAATATGCCGTATTTTGCCGTTCTGGAACCAAACCTAGGCTTCATGAATGCTAGGCAAGCACTACCCACCAGGCTGCAGGCCCAGCCTACGTTCTAGTGCTGTTATATGGTCAGTTGGTAAGGCTTAACGTCTACTAACTGTACTTTTATCCTTTCTAGGACGTCATTGCTGGATTCTTGTACACCATCTTAATTCTTCTTATCTTCTACCCATTCGTGGACCTGATTGACAACTTCAATCAAACTTACAAATACGCCCCACTCATCATCATTGGCCTTCACCTAATTTTGGGCATCTTTTCTTTCACCCTTGACACCTGGAGCACATCCCGAGGAGACACTGCTGAGATTCTGGGAAGTGGTGCTGGAATTGCATGTGGCTCGCACACTGCTTATAACCTGGGTCTCTCCTTAGACCCTTCTCTGCACACATTACCCTTAGCTATACCCCATCTTACTATAACTCTGTTTGGAAAAGCCATATTGCGGGTCATCATAGGAATGCTATTTGTACTGTTCGTAAGGGATATCATGAAGAAGATCTCCATTCCTCTAGCCTGTAAATTCTTCAATATTTCTTGTCAGGACATTCGCCAAGCAAGGCAGCACATGGAAGTGGAGCTGCCATACCGGTATATTACCTACGGGACAGTAGGTTTCTCCATCACGTTTTTGATTCCCTACATATTTTCCTTTATCGGTATCTCTTGATAGAGGAACACTGTTTATGATAAGAAAGGAGGCTACCAGCTATATCTAAAGCTATTCTCTAGGTAACACTTGGATCAGAGGCTTTTGCAAGAATTTAAGAAGTAAATTCTGCAGCCAGTGCATTCTGTCATTGCACATCAGATGCTGTTTTAGGTGGGCGGAGCTCTCTCAGTACTGAGAAACAACACGCCCATTTAGAATGTTCACAAAATGTTTGGAGAGTTCTGTTCTGTTACAAATTGTAGTTATATATAATATATATTAAGGTACATGGTGTGCGAATGTGTATCTACTATATATTATATATCCGATTATTTACCTAAGAACAGTGGGGTGTATTGAAAAATCAATAACAATATGCAGTTGTGTCCAGGTTTTTGGAATGAAAGCAGGCATGTTGTTATTAACAAATAGGCTTAATGTGTTTCTTTCCTATGGGAGCCATTTCCTAGTTGAATTGGTAATTACCAGACAGAAACCCATATGCTACCACACACTGATTTACTGCCTCTTCCTACACTGCCATCTCCCTTCATGTTATCCATGATGTTGAACATGAGAGGAATTGTTAATGGACCAACTTTTGGGGGAAATTTGCTGTTTTGGATTTCTTTCTTTCTTAAAGTTCTGTACACTGTGTTGAATGTACGTTTTTGTTTCCTCAACCATTTTGGTCACCAATTTAATACTTCAGGTACTGAATTTTATTGCTTGCTAACTGTGCCTTTCTTTTCCTGAATTAAGAGACACCATGTATACTGTGATGTAAAAGTGACACTCTAATTCTATCTTAAGCCACATCATCAGGCAAATATATTAAAAATATATATCAAACTAACAGAATTAGAAGTAAACGGCCCATAACTCTTTGGTCGTGTTTTAGAAAGAAACGTGGAATCGCTAATTTTTCTCACTAATTTATTGGAAAGCTAAATGGATAAGTATTTCCATTTTTGTAAGTATTTTTCTGTGCGTTGCAAGTTATAGGAACAGTATATATCTATGTGCATTGTCTTGATTGTATATAGTACAAGTAAATATTTCCAGTGAGCGGAAATGTGACTGAAATTTACAGATGAGACAATATGCACCCTTTCTATGTACACAAGCCATTTTTCTAAATTATTTGAGAAGGATTGGATTTCCCACTGTTAACCTTTAATACCCTACTCTTTAGCAACCTAAGGTAGACTCTAAAATCCAAACGTGAAGGATCGGTAGCTTAGATCTTATTATTTTCCCAACTAATTATTTTTACAGTGGAAAATTTGAGTGTGGTATTAAACTATTTTTTTCCTGTCTGTGCCTTTATATTTTGAAGCGTGATTACAATTAAGTTAACATTACATTTACTTGTGGTAAGCTTTTTGTAAAGAAGAGAATTAACTTTCCATATGAATGAACATCAGGGGTGGGGGTAACGACTTTAGTGCAATAATCTGATTATTTAGAAGGAAAACATTTCTATTTTGGACAACGTAAGTATTTGAGCTCATATTTTTTATAATTCTGATTGAAAGCTTAGGGGCCTGGTAGTTTTTGCCCAAACAGAATCCGATCAACTTTAAGCAAGTACATTTGAAGTACAATTGACCACCAGGGGAAGAAAGTGGGGTGCTTGGTGCTCAGAGAAGATTCGGTACGCGGGGAGCTTGGAAGCTGTGAGAAGTGGGGACTCTGCAACAGATGTGCTCTGTGAATTGAGCTATAAAAGGGTCCCACACTTTGGGTCTGCTAGCCTATTAATATTTGTGTGTAGCTTAAAAAGAATTAGAAAATATTCTATTTCTTTGTGTTTATGTTTTTGTTTGATGACAGTCCTATGCTAAATGTATTTTAAAATAAAAGCCAAGACCAATGTGGAAAGGGTCTTTCTTCCGTTTGCCTGTTATGTACATGTCTGTTGATTTTATTTGGCGGGGGTGGGGGAGGTGTTTGAGACAGAGTTTCTCTGTGTAGCCCTGGCTGTCCTGGAACTCACTCTGTAGACCATGAACTCACAGAGATCAGCCTGCTTCTCCCTCCTGAGTGCTGGGATTAAAGGTATACACCACCACCTTGAGGTACACTGAACAATTCTTGAGAGTCAAACTTTCCCTTAAATTTATGGTTCATTATATTTTGAGGCAGGATCTCATGTGTCCCGGGCTGCCTGGAGCTCCTGCTCCTTTCTCTCCTTCCCAAGCACTGGAACCACAGGTAACGCCTCCACTCCGAGCTTCACTCTGCTATTAATACGCTTGCTGGATCCAGCTCTACAACGCGTATGTGCAAACATGCAGAGGAACAATTCAGAGTAAAGAGATTTTCAAAAAGTGTTTAAGGAAGTAAACATTTAATTTTATAGTTCACCTTCAGTTGGCCTTTCCTCCAAATATAGAATTCTGCATCCAGCAGCGTCCAACTGAGAGCATCCTCACATGCCCTGTGAGTGTGAATTGTCTTAGGCTCACACACCCGGCAGCCTGAAGAACCATGGCTATGTCCCTCACTGCTTCAGTCCTGCATCTTGCACAGATGTTTAGAAAGCTGACTCCTGCTGACAGCCAGGGACAAGAGCAAGTCTGATTATTTCTCAGGATACCGCTACAGTTTTTCTAAGAAAATGCTTTTAAGTCTTGTATGGCTTTGACATCTTATTTGATTTGTTTACTCTGAGACAAGGTATCTCAGCACTGGCTATCTTGGAACTCACTATGTAGACCAGACTGGCCTGACCTCACAGATAGCACCCTGACTGTCCCTGCATCCTGAGTGCTGGGATTAAAGGTATATACCACCATGTCCAGCCTTTGTCATTTTTTAAATTTTAAATGTGTATCAGTAGTTTGTGTGTGTGCCTAGTGCCTGCCTATGGAAGCCACAAGAAGCTATCAGGTCTTTTAGAGTTATAGGTGGTTGTGAGCTGCTATGGGGGTGCCAGGAATTGAACTTGAGTCTTCTGCCAAAACAAGTGCTCTTAGCTACTGAGTCATCTTTCTAGCCACAATTTATTACTTTTTAAATTCAGTATATTTCTCACATAATTGTGATTGCCCTTTCCAGTAATTCCAGAAGTCAGCAACTGGAGGCAGGAGAATAAGGAACTTGAGTTCTCGAACACATAACAAATGGGAAGCCAGCCTTGGACTCCGGGGTGGGGTACAGGTCAGTGGCAGACCATTTGCATGGCTGCATAAGGCCCTGGGGTTTAATCCTAATATTTAAAAAAACCAGAAATAAACAATTCATTGTCTTTCCTATGATGTCACCTTTGTTAGCGAGGGACATTTGTAGCATTCTTCAGATTCTCAAAGATTTGATAAAATTTGTTTTTAGCATTTTATTCTTTGTTTTGTTGGGGTTTTTTTGTTTGTTTTTGTCTTGTTTTGTTTTTCAAGAAAGGCTTTCTTTGTGTAGTCCTGGCTGTACTGTAGACCTGGCTGACCTGGAATTCAGAGCTTCTCCTGCCTCTGCCTTCTGAGTTCCAGGATTAGGTGTGCACTGCCAGGCCTGGCTAAAATTATAGTTTCCTAAAAATCATTTTCACTCTCTTGAGGTGGTGTGCAGTTATAGAGTGATGAAGAATTTTAGGGATATTTGGGATCTTCGAGCAGCTTAGAAGAACTTTAGAGTATTAGCAGGTAACCATGGGCAATATCCTGTTTGTTTATCCATAAGTACATGATCCCCTGTAGCCCAGGCTGGCCTGGAACTCAACACTATTTAGTTCAGGCTGATCTCAGGTCTGCCTCTGTCTTCAAAGGGCTGTGCATGGCTTAGGATACTGATTAAAAAATACTTAGTCAAGCTAGCTTAGCTATAATTTGAAGACAATAAGAACTATCACTTAAAAGACATTCAAATTTTCTGTTTTTTGATTTGTAATAGGAGAAAAATCCAGGTTTTAAGTATTATTTACTAAGATTTTATTTTAATTTTGGGTTTTGGTGACATACTATGGCTGCTGTAACTGCAGTTCTTTGGAAGAGGAGTGAGGGGAAGCTCTGACTCCACTGCCTTTCAAATGTTCCTAGAGAGTTGGATAGAAACTCAAAGACACACCCACAACCAGAGAGGATGAGAAATTTCTTCCTGAGGTTAAGGATCTTTGCAACCAGCTGTAAAAGTCCTTGTGCTCTGCAAAGAAGGGTTCCTCTAGGATTTGCAGGCATGCCCTGGGAAGGAAGTTAAGGTTTATTTTTTATGATGCTACACTTACAATACCACAGGACTTCCTGCATGCATTGGGGTAAAAACCAGCCATACATCTAGTTCATCTGGACTCATAGAGACTCACTGTCATGAGATGGAGTCTCTCGCTGAACCAAAAGCCCATGGTTTAGGCTCTGACCCCTGAGCTCTCAGCATCCTCTCATCTCTCCCTGCAAAGCTAAGAGTTCCAGGCACTGGTGGCAGCCATGCTATATAGGTGCTGGGAATTCAAATCCAGGTCTTCATGCTTGCAAGGTAGGTGCTCTTTTTCCACTGAGCCATATCTTTCCCTCCAAAACAGCCCGTTGCAATAACTACAAACTATGTGTATATTTTGAGCTGGAGAAATAAGCTTGGTTGGTATAGTGCTTTCCGTGAAAGCATGAGGACCTGCCCAAGTTGGTTCCCCAGAATCCATGCTTAAAAAATAAAATGCATATTGTGACACAAATGAGTAATTCACCAGTGAGAAGGCAGAGGCAAGCAGATCCCTGTGACCTGACGGTTGGCCACCCTGGCCTACTTGGCTAGCTCCAAGGCAATGAGAGACCCAGTCTCAGGAAACAAGGTGAATGACACCTGAGTACATTGACCTCTCTCTTCCACATGTACACATCCACATTTGTACCCACATGAAGATCATGATCCATGTACCATAAGTGCTTCTATGTGACCACAGAAACTGAAGTATCTTCCTATACTGGGGCAGTCTTTCTTTGAACGTACCTTTCGTCTCTTAAATCTGATTTTTATGTTTGCTGCCATAAAGCAGTTTGCAAATTTTTCTAGATGTTTGACAAAACAACACTCTATCAGTTTAATCACCTGTTGTTATTAATTTACTTAGTTGAGATTGGGTTTCCAGGCAAGGTTGGCTTCTTACTCCCTGTGAAGCTGCAGATATCCTTGAACTTCTGAGTCTTGTTTCTGCTGCGATGAGGTTATAAGTATTCATTTCTAAACTGTCATGCCCTAGTTATGTCTTCTGTCTGGAAATCAAACTGAAGGCCGGTTCCCAGCACGCACATGTTCACTCACAATCCTCGGCAAAGTCCAGCTCCAGGGAATCCAAGGCCCTCCTCTGACTCCTGCAGACACCAGGCGTGTCCAGATGCTTTTACAGACAGACAAAATGCTTATACACAAGAAATAAAAGTAAGTCATAAATATCACAAAGCAGTTACAATTGGATTTTTTTATGTGTGTTTTTAAAATGCACTTAGATGAACAAAGTTTTATGTTCTCTCCTTTTTTTTCTTTATTATTATTTTTTTTTCTTCTGGATTTTCTTGAGGCAGGGTCTCACTGTATAGTCCCGGCTGTCTTGGAACTCACTCAGTAGACCAGGGTGGCCTCAAACTTACAGAAATTTGTCTGCCTCTGCCTCCAAGTGCTGGGATTAAAACCATGTATCATCACGCCCAGCCAAAATGTTATAGGCATTTTCATTTTATATGTATAAATGAGTGTTTTGCCTGCATGCATTTATGTGCATTATGTGTGTGCCTGAAGAGGCCAGAAGAGCAAGTGTGTCAGATGCCTGGGAACTGGAGTTACAGGTGGTTGTTAGCCAGGATTCAGGAATGGAACCCAGATCTTTCGAAAGAGCAAAGTCATTGCTCTGACCCTCTAGGCCTCTGTGCTATCATCTGTGATCTTTCACTCCTGGGGCAGTGGTTCTTGCATCACCTGTTTGAAAAGAACCCTTATCAAAGCCTGTATAGCCAATACAAACCTCTGTAATTAAAGGAAACGTATGACTGCAGATGGGTTACTTTTTTTTAAATAAACTATATGTATGTCATAGCGTTCTACTGCTGTGAAGAGATACCATGATCATGACTCTTATAAAGGAAAACATTTAATTGGGGCTGGTTTACAGTTTCAGAGGTTTATCAGTGTGGTGAGAAAATGGTGGCACACAGGCAGGCATGGAGCTGGAGAAGGAGCTGAGAACCCTGCAGGGGAGCCACAGGCAGCAGGGAAAGCAAGACACTGGTCCTGGCACGGCTCACACCCAGGGATACACTCTCCAACAAAGCCACACCTACCCCAGCAAGGCTCCATCTGATAATCATTTCAAATAGTGCCAGCCACTCCCTAAGCATTCAAATACAGCCTACGCAGGCCACTCTTATTTGAACCACCACCACACTCTAGTCTCACTAAGATTATTTTTGTAGGGTGTCTTTTGTTGTTATTCTTCTTCTAAAGTGGTGGTTCTTAATCTGTATGTCACACCCCTTTGAAACCTGAATGAGCCTTTAACAGGGGTCGTTTATCAGAAATCCTACATATCCGATAATCACATGATAATTCATAAGAGCAGAATTACAGTTATGAGATTTATTTCAAAATACATTACGAAATTCATTATTTCATCATAGTAGCAATGAAAATAATTTTATGGTTGGGAGTCATCACAGCATGAGGAGCTGTATTAAAGAGTCACAACATTAGGAAGGTTAGAACCACAGCTCTAAAATATCCGCTTCGGAGATCATTTCAGTTAATGGTGTCGTCAAAGCATTTCATGTAGTATGGAATACATCCAACAGGCACAAGTACGTTACCTTTTTAATAGCTTTTAAGAAGGTAAGACAGGGCTGGGCGGTGGTGGTGCCTGTCTTTAATCTCAGTACTTGAGAGTAGAGGCAGATGTATTTCCGCATTCGAGGCCAGTCTGGTTTACATAGCAAGTTCCAGGACAGCCAGGGCTACACAGAGAAACCCTATCTCAGAAAAACAAAAGCAACCAAAGAAGGCGAGACTATTTATTAAGCTTCTAAGATTTATTTAAGTTTAATCTATATTTATGACAGAGGGGAAGTGAATTTCAGCAACCCTTTGTGATGAATCACCTTTACTGTCTCTTCTGTAAAGCAGCAGCAGAATTCTCCTCCCTCCTTCCTTTCTTCCAGAGTGCACATTTGAAAGCTCCAAATCCCTTAGCATTGATCCCTAGGAAGCTCGGGAATTTAAAGTTCACCTTGGGTTAGGCCAGGCTGAGATAAAGAATAGAATAACCAGGTTTTTAAGAGATGGTAGTAGGAAACCCTGCAATGATCAATCTGTCACCTTGACTATGTTTAGAAACATCATGAAAACACTCCTCTGGATGTATGAGAATATTTCAAGAAATATTTAACGAATGAAGGAAGACATACCCAAGAATAGGTGGAGCCATCCCAAGGATCAAGGTCAAATTTATTCATCTCATTAACTATCAATAATGTATATTTAATGAGTTAAATTTCCTCTAAATCAAATTGAACCATCATGGGGCTGGAGAAGCGGCTCAGTGGCCAAGAGCACTTGCTACTCTTCAGGGGGACCTGGGTTTGGTCCTAGTACCCACATGGTGGCTCACAACTCTAGTTTTAGGATATCTGATACCTTCTTTTGATATCCTCAGGTACCAGGCATACACTTGGCTCACATCCAACCATACAGGCAAAACACTCATACACATAAAATAAAAATGAGTAAATCCAGCTGTACCTGCTGGCACATGCCTTCCATTCCAGCATGTGGAAGGCAGAGGCAGGAGGATCTCTGTGCATTAGAGGCCAGCCTGGGCTACAGAGTGAGTTCCAGGTCAGTCAAAGCTACATAATAGAGAGATCCTGTCTCAAAAAATCATAAATAAAATATCTTTATTTTTTTTAATAATAAAATGAACCTGGGGTTATTAAGATGTCTCAGTGTGGTACAGGTGCTTACTGGGCAAGGGCAGAGAGCTGAGTGTTTACTTGTGGAACTCACATAATGGGGGAGGGAAGAGCTGACTTTGAAGCTGTCCTCTGATTTCCATATGTGAGATGTATATACTGCTCCTCTCCTCATGAGAGCCCCTTCAAAATGATATACAATCGAGTTTATTTTCTTCTTAAACTATTGGACTTAAAATGTTTGACTTTAGAAAAGTTTTTGTGCCTAAGACAGGATATTTATTTCTGTTACAGAATGAAAGTTACTAGTTAGTAAACTAACACTGTAAAATTAGACTTCTGTTATGCTATTGAGTTGACACAAAATCTCGTCTGCTCTAGGGCTGTGCAGAGGTGAGGGCAGTTCATCCAGGTCTGAAATAAGTCAATAACAGGAGGATGACTTGTTAATTATTAACTCCAAGGTCAAGTGCTAACGGCCTAAAGTATTCTTTCAAGCTTGGAAATTAACCTTTGATGCTAGGTATCCAGTTCTTCCTGCTCACAAAGTGTGGGGCGTGCTGAGATGGCACCTTCCCATTGTAAGGACTGTCCAGTGTGGTTGGGAATATGTGTGGCACATTAACCAGAAGTGGCTTAGTTAGGGTTTTATTGCTGTGAAGAGACATCATGACCAAGGCATCTTTTATAAAGGATAATATTTAATTGGGGCTGGCTTATAGTTCAGATGTCATGACAGGAAGCATGGCAGCATCCAGGCAGACACAGTGCTGGAGCACAAGGAGTCTTCAAAGCCTACTTAGACAATGACCACACCTCCTAATAGTAGCACTTTCCATGGACCAAGCATATTCAAACCACTACACCAAGACATTATTATTATTACTACTCTTATTATTTTGGGGTTTTTGGGGGAGGCAGAGTTTCTCTTTGTAGCCCTGGCTGTCCTGGAATTTTGTGTGTAGACCAGGCTGGCCTTGCACTCAGAGATCCACCTGCCTCTGCTAAGGCTGGGACTAGCTCCAAGGTCCCACCCAATAAATATTTCTTCAATATGTACTCACTAGAAACTCTTTTTGAGAGATGCTGTCAAGTCTTAAAAAGATTTCATTCTTTTTCTATAGATGGCATTTCTAGACTAAAAACTTCAATTTCAGTGTTCTTGACAGAACAAAGAGAGCTTTCATTTGGATGTGTGCACGTGGATGGAGAACCATAGCTACTTTTCTCAAAGAACAAACTTCTCAAAGCCAAGTATCATGGCATGCTCTGGCAATCCCAGCACTTGAGATGCTTCGTGACAGGAGACTTACCATAAGTCTGAGGCTGTTCGGGCTCTAGTGTGAGTTCTAAGCTTCCCTGAGGTAAAGAGTAAGACCCTGACTCAGAAAGCACCAATGATGGTGTAGAGAGACCTCTGCTTTCCTTATCCATGACCAACACTGGTTGAATTAAAGTATTAACACTTTCTTGTTTCTTTTAATGTTAAACATGTCTCAGGCTGAGCTGGAGAGATGTCTCAGTGGTTAAGAGCACTGACTGCTCTTCCCGAGATCTTGAGTTCAAATCCCAGCAACCACATGGTGGCTCACAACCATCTGTAATGAGATCTGATGCCCTCTTCTGGTGTGTCTGAAGACAGCGACAGTGTACTTATATGTAATGAATAAATAAATCTTTTTAAAAAATGCCTCAGGCTAAAATTGTTTTATTGCCAAAGTGTTACTCTTTTATTTGCTTTAGATGACTATGATTTTATTAATTTTTTAAAAAATTACTTCAAAAATTCTACATGTATGCACACGCACAGGTGCACATTCACTTATGTGCACGTGGAGACGAGAGGTCGGCATTAGGTCTGTCGTGCCACTTTCTACCTCAGGTTTTGAGCCGGGGTCTCCCTCTGAAGCAGGCTCACTGGTGGGAGAGGCTGGCTGGCTGTTGGACTTCAGGTATTCACCTGTTTCCGCCTGAGAGTGCCAGGTTACGCATGGTGCTGCCATGCCTGGTTTTACACGTGTGCTGGGATCCAAACTCAGGTCCTCAGGCTTGCATGGCAGGCCCTCACTGCCTGGCCTGTCTGCCCGGCCCCATTCATTTCTTTCTTATGACTACTTTGCTTTGTCTAACTCCTTCATTGTACTGTCCCTTTCTATGGGACATGTATTGAATAATATTATTCCAAAGGAATAGTCTCCTTGTTCTGTTGGTAAGACAGTGTTTTGTGTATCTCAGATTAGCTTAACAATCACTGAGGGATGACCTTGTTCTCCTCCTGACCCTCCTGCCTCCACCTTCAAAGTGCTGGGATTGCAACTGTGTGCCTTCACAACCAGTTTGTGCAGTATTAGGAAGTGAACCCAGGGCCTTGTGCATGTTAAGGCTCTGCCAGCTGAGCTACATCTCCAGTCTTTTTGTTTGTTTGTTTGTTTGTTTGTTTTTTAAACCATCTCTCACTATGTAGCCAGAGCTGTTTTGGAATTTATTATAAAAGCTTCTGTCAACATACCCAACTTTGTTTCTTTTCTTTCTCCAAAGTCTGATGTAGTCCAGTCTTGCCTGAACTTTCTATGTAACCAAGGTTAGTCTTGAACCCTCTCATGTGTTGGGCTTATAGGTATGTGTTACTACAATAGGCTAAAGGACTATTATATGCAGTCACAAGTAGGGATGTGTGTGTGTGTGTGTGTGTATCATGAAATTAGTTCCAAAAGTATTTCTAAGAAAAACCAATGGGGAAAACCACTCTACTTTGCTCTCCAACCTGCTGTGTATTTCCACATCTCTATAAATATTCATTGTTCACTCTATAATTTGTATGTGTGTGCAGAAAAATAGGATTTCCGGACAGCTGTCTGAAAGGCTGACCAATGGGAGTGCATTTGAGAAGAGGAACAGAGGTTTGGTGGGAGGGAACTCACCTTTTCCCATCCTCTTTTGAGACAAGGTCTCATGCCACCCAGGCTGGCCTTAAACTCACCAAGTCCTGGAGGGTGACCTTGAACTTTGACTCCTCCTGCCTCTGCCTCCTGTGCTGGGATCACAGACATTTACCTCCTTGCCTGGTGTACATGTTAGTGCAGATTTAACCCCAGGGACTTTGAGCATGTTAGGTAAGCAGTTTGCCAACATATAGATTTTTACACTGCATTAACACACATTGTTGCTTTCCATGAATGGAAACCGACTGTTCAGGTTGAATAACTTTTTGAAAGAAGCAGACAATTCAAATTCAGTTTTTCTTTAAACCATGATCTTCTAAAAAGAATCTTTTTAGAACCATATAGTGTGTGTGTGTGTGTGTGTGTGTGTGTGTGTGTGTGTGTGTGTGTTGCCTGAATGTATGTATGTGGACCACTAAATGCCTGATGCCTGAATAAGTCAGAAGTGGACCTGACTAGTCCCCAGGAACGGAGTTACTGACCATTGTGAGCTGCCATGTGGATGCTAGGAATTGAACCTGGGTCCCCTGGAAGAGTCGCCAATCTCCAGCCCCTCGGCATTTTCTGATTATCCTATCCCCAAAGGTACCTGTGTACAATCCATTTCCTTCTGATGTTAGATGTCACCTTTATCATGTACTCACATGAATATTAGTTCAGTTCCTGAACTCACTGTGCACACCAAGCTGGCCTCGAACTCACAGAGAGGCACCCGCCTTTGCTTCCCAAGTGCTGGGATTAAAGGCATGCGCCACCATTGCCTGGCTATTTCTAGACCTTTTAACCTGACCTAATTGATTTGTCATCTGATTGCAAAAGCTGCAGGTACCCTCTCTAGCTTTGTAAAGAATGTTAATATGCCTGAGACCTATTTGCAAACTATATTGTGGATATTCTTAGATTTCTAGATGACTTTTGCTCAGATCAATCTGAGTCAGGTGGGACTAGGGCTAGAGGCAAATTCTTGCTATAACGCTCAGGCTGGCCTAAAGCTCAATTTATAGGCCAGGCTGGCTTCAAATCGTGATCCTGCTCCCCAGCCTCCAAAGGATATGGGGTTACATGTGTGCTCATGCCTGGCTAATGACTCAGCTTTTGAATTCATCCATTCCAGTTTATGGCAGTCACATTATTGTGTAATCATCACCAGCATCTAATTTTACAATCTAGATAATCCAGAACAACCTTTTGTCAAATTAAAAAAGGGGGGGAGGAGGTTGTTTGGTTTCCTATATATAGCTGAATCTACACAGTCATACATATTTACCATATGAAACCTTTTTAACCCAGTACAACATATATGTATATTTCAACCATTTATTCATTTGTTCACTTAATAAATATTTATATGTTTGTTTCCTAGCGCACTGGGAATTCTGCTAGCACTCATTGTGACTCATGTATCTGTCACCATGCATGTTAGGAAATCTACAAGTTGCAGCAGAGGATGACTATTCAAATAGAGAATTATGAGGTTGTAGGTGCTAAGAGTGAGGTATGGGATTTTGGGGTGGGCTTACCAGACCTCACTTGCTGACCGACGGTCCAGACAGTGTACCCCAAAGAAATGACACCAGGGCAGGCTGCTACTTCCATGCCCTGCGCTCTCTTCCCAACCTTGTGTTCTTCCTACTCTGTTCCAGAAGTTGGCTTCTTCTATCCACCTGCCTACCTCTTCCCACACTAGCCTGCGTGGGAAGAGGCCGTCTCTACCCTTCTCACTCCCCATGATTCTTGTAGTCTTACTGCTCAGGCAAGGACATGTCTGAGGGATTCTGGCCCTAGTGTTGCCAGAGGGCTGCCTTCTCTAGGAATTTTCTCTCTATCCAGGACCCTGGAGAACTACATCGAGTCTCTGGGGACTCTATTTCTGACTGAAACAAATCCCCAGTGACATCCAAAAACCCTTCCTGTTTTCCCAGACAACTCTTAAATTCCTGAGCTGTGAGAGACCCTGCCTCATAAACAGACATGTCAGGAGAAAGAGCCTTTTCTTGCAGGGAGGGTCTCTGCCCGAGGCACCACTTTAGTATAACCTGAACACCTGGGACAAGCTGGCTCTGTCGCTCAGCCTGGGAGAAGACTGGTTTCTTCTTTCTGCCCTCAGCACGCACCAAGCAGCAGCAACAGCTTCCAGGCACACCTGCTCATGCTGTGGAAAAGGCTTTCTATTTTCTTCCCTTCTGTTCCAGCTGGCTCTCCGGCGACTGACTGCGTCCGTCTTATTCATCTGAAGATTTCTCTGGAACAACAGATGGCGTCCAACCGTTCCATGTTCTAGATCACAAGTGACAAAGGTTCCACCAGACGTCCCACTTTCCTTAAGATCACTGCGTCAGAAGACTCAGATCCGCTATGAAATCCTAAGCATGGCTCTCTTTTCAAGGAACACCCTCCTCCCCCAGAACCCCTGCCAGAGCAAGAAAAACTAGATATTGTGAGCGTACCCCTACTCGGCTTGAAGAAGTTAACCAAAGAGGCCTGCGGTCAACTTCCCAAGGTTGTTGCTCCATTAGCTGGGAAGGTTGTGGGAAGACAGGATGGAGAACAGACCGAAGAAGATCCGGTGTAAGCGTGAGGTTTCGTTCAGTTCTTGGGGCAGAAGGAGCTAACCAAATCAGCCTCAACACAGGTCCCACAGAGTTGTGTGATGGGAATTGCGTGGTGGAAAATCACAGGCACAGTGGCTCATCCTAACTGCCCAGAAGCAAGCAGCAAACATCCAGGATTGCCTCATTCACACCGCAAGAATTACACACTGCAGAAATGCAACCGGCATGCAAGGCGGCTCTCCCTGACAGACGAGCTGGCCCCACCCTGAGACCCATCACCAAATGGGAGTGGTTCTTCTGTCCCCGCCATGCCTGCGAGATATTAAAAAACAAAACAAGACAAAACCAAAAACATTCTTTTTCTTTCTTAAGACGAAAATGACAACTGGGCAGACTTGAAAGCACACACAAAATCCTCTTCTGTGTTCTCCAGTCAGGGCTTCAGGGTGACCCCGAGCACTTCTAAGAGTTGGTCCTGCTACTTTTATTGGTTTCTTTGTTTTCTTCCTTTTCTCTTTTTATTCTATCTTTCACCATTCTTGCCTTTCTTTCTTTCTTTCTTTCTTTCTTTTTCTTTCTTTCTTTCTTTCTTTTTTCCTTGTTTGTTTGTTTGTTGAGACAAGGTCTTTCTGGCTTTGGCTGTCCTAGAACAGGTAGATCTCTGTGAATTCTAGCCTAGCCTGGTCTACACGAGGTGCTCCAGGACAGCCAGGGCTACACACTGAAACCCTGTTTCAACAAACAAAACTCTCACAACACAACACAACAGTCAAATCTGCCAAAACATTCATCTTTCTGGAATTATCTTTTTTTCCCCTCATAGCAGGATTGCACTTGATCTTGTCATCCTCCTGCCTCTGCCTTTTAGACGCAGGGATAAGACGCATATGCTACCATGCTTCACTGGGAAGACTGGACCTGTGAAGGGTTATGGCTTCTGTGTGACCCATCCCTGTAGTTAGCAAGAAAGATGGCTTCTGCATACTGTATTTGTGATTTTTTTTTTTTATTTTTAAACTTACTTTATCTGAGTACACTATAGCGGTCTTCAGACACATCAGAAGATGGCATCAGATCTCATTACAGATGGTTGTGAGCCACCATGTGGTTGCTGGGAATTGAACTCAGAACCTCTGGAAGAGCAGTCAATGCTCTTAACCGCTGAGCCATCTCTCCAGATCCCCTATTTTTCAAATATTTTTCTCTCACTAAAACATATTAACAATTTATTACTTTATTTAACTTCTTGGTTTAACATCTCTTATATAAAGCTATATAAAGGTCTGATTTCATTTTAATTAATTTATTCTGTAATTTTATATGTGTGTATGTAGATCAGAGGTCAACCAGCAGGACTCAATTTTTTTTTCTACCTTCTAGGTACCGGGGATTGAGCTCAAGTCATCAAGTTTGGCAGCAAGCATCCTTACCTGATGAGCCATCTCATTGGCTCTGATGGTTTGGCTTAATTCAGTTTAATTCTTGATGTCCATGTTTACCTCAGATAAAAAACCTTTCTCAAAATGGTACAGAGCTAGAAACAGTGATCATCTAAGAACTTAGCAGGCAGAGGCAGAAGGGTCACACGTCTGAATCTACACTGTGTTATGCTTTGAGACTCTGTCTCATAATACAATTAAAAATATTTATTTGTTTGTTTGTTTATTTGTTTGTTTGTTTGTTTATTGGACTAGAGAGATGCTCAGTAGTTTAGAGCACTGGCTGCTCTTTCAGAGGACTCAGGTTTGATTCCCAGCACCCACATGGAAACTCACAACCATCTGTAGCTCCAATTCCAAGGGACTCAGTGAATTCTTCTGACCTCTGAAATCACCAAGCATGAATGTGATACACAGCTGCACATGCAGGCATAAAACTCACACGTTCAATGAATTGATCTAATAATTAAAAAAATTCAATGCTAGTGTTCATTTGGAAAAATTGCCAGAAAATTCAACAGTTTGGGTTCTAAATATGGGTCCACTTGAATTATTTAACGGGGACACATTACTTTCAGCAATGAGATCAGAGAGCCATGGGAAGATTTTAATTGTACTTAGCTTTGATAAGCAATCACCTTTCTGCACGTTGCTAAAAGATCACCATTACCTTGAAGGAACCATTCCTTTTTTTTTTTTTTTTTTCGTTCCCCAAATAGTATCTATCAATACTGCATATGGCTGAGAGCCACTGCTAGGCCTGGAACAGCTAGTGCCAACTGAAGTGTGAAACACTTTTAATAAAAGGAAATTGCATAATATATCCACACTGGCAGATTTTAAGTGTGTTAATACAGCATGCCATTAATCTCTGTTTTACCCAAACAATTTAGTCTGACTTTAACCACATTTTAAAAAATACTGCAAAATAACCAGTTGTAGAGTGGTTAGAGCCCTTAATCCCAGCAATCAGGAAGCAGAGGCAGGCAAATCTCTATGAGGCCAGCCTGGTCTATATAATGAATTATAGGCCATTCCAGCCTATTTATTGAGACCCTTCATAGTGAATACTACACAAGGACTCTGACAAATTTTTAAGGTATTGTTTTTATTAAAACAATTAACCCATGGGCTGGAGAGATGGCCCAGATACTTAGAGATTTAATTGTTCTTTTCCCAAAGGACCCAGGTTTGATTCCCAGCACCTACAGAGCAGCTTAGAACAGTCTGTATATTCACTTATGGAGGTCTGTTGCCTTATTTTGGCCTCCACAGGCACTGCATACAAGCAGTACACAGATGGACTTGCAGGCAAACTGCCCATGTGCATAAAATAAAAATAAAAACTAGCTCAGTGCTGTTATGGGCAGTTTGCCTTCAACCTTCATGTTACAACCTGTCAATAAAGATAAATGTGGATACGTTAGTATGAACAAAACTGTATTAAACAAGAATATTGTGACTAGATTTCACATGCTACGATTTTTTCTTCTTTCTGTGTTCCTTCTTTTCATGACTTCATCATCACAGGGAACCACATTAAAGCTTTATCATAGTTTACTGGCAATCTAATGAAACAATCCACTTGAGAAATATACAATCATGCTGATGAAGCCAATTAAGAGCATAAGAGTTGAGGCTGGAGAGATGGCTCATGGTTAAGAGCACTGACTGCTCCTCCAGAGGTCCTAAGTTCAAATCCCAGCAACCACGTGGTGGCTCACAACCATCTATAAATCTGATGCGTCTGAAGACAGAAAGTGTATTCACGAACATGAAATAAATAAATAAATCTTAAAAAAGAAAAAAAAAAAGAGCTTAAGAGTTCTGAGGCCAGGGGCTGGAGATGCTAAATGGCTTAGCAGTTAAGAGGGCTGGCTGCTCTTCCAAAGGACTGGAGGTCTACATGGCAGTTTACAATTGTTTACATTTCCAGCTCCTGGGGATCTGATACCCTAACACAAGTATATATGCAAGCAAAACACCAATGCACATAAAATATAGATAAATAATTCTTTTAAGATGAGTTCTAAGTGTCTAGGGAGATTAATCAGTGGTTTCAAGCATTTGTTGCTCATGTTGAGGACCTGGGTTCAATTCCCAGCACCCATATGGGGGCTCAGAACCTTCTGTAATTCCAGGTCCAGGGGGTCAAACACCCCTTTGTGACCTCTGCGTTCATCATGCATGCACATGGTACACACATATACATGTAGGCAAAGCACTAGTACACATAAATTTGTTTTAAAAGCATAACAGTCCTTTAATTTTGGCTGACAACCAAGACTTAGGGTTATGCCTCAGGGTCTCAGTGTCAAAATTTAAGTGGTGTTTTTAAAGGTAAACCCACAAAAATTATAATTACATCAATGTTAGATGAGGGTTAGAGTAACCCTACAACATTTGTTTAGATAAAGCACAGTAGTTATTTCAGGCACAATATGACAATTTTCATTCGTACTCCTTTCAGCTATTTTAGTTTATGTTTAGTTTGTATAAACATTAAATATTTTTGAATAATCCATCTAGACCACAGTCAGGTTCATGGATATCCCAAAAATGTTGCCAAGGTAGGTGTGGCCTTGGTGGGGTGTGGAGGCTTTGCTATGTTTGGCTGGTGTTGCGGGCTGGGAAGTTTCCAAGCAGACACAAAATGGAGTCAGGACAACATGGCGTTACCTTAGTTTCTCCACTAACTCTAACTCCCTGCATTCAGTCCCACAAGACTGTGCAGAGGGGGAAGAAAGGGCGTTTTCATGTATTTGTGCTTTTTCTACAGGTATGCCCAGCCCCCACCCTCAGTGCTTCACTGTAGTCTTCCTAGCACCAACACTATTTTAACAATAGCCAAAGTTTTACACAGGCAAAAAAACAACAACAAACAACAATCAAAAACCCCAACAATAGCAACAACAGAAAGAAAAAAAAACAAACCTCCTAACTCCCCTCCTTAACTAAACATTCAGCAAACTTTTGGTTATTGATAAAATGAAGCTGAGACTGTGGGTGTAGCTCAGTTGGAAGCTGTGGGTTCAATCCCCAGCACTGCAAGAGACACCTGAAATTCCACTTTGAGGGGATCCGAGCCCTCTTCTTGTCCTTTGGGAACACACATAAAAACAGAAGTGTAATCCTTTTTTTAATTTTTAAAAATCATTTTTCTTTGGTGTGCGCAGGTGCTTTGCCTACGTGCTTATCTGTGCGTCACCATGTGTGAGGTGCCCACGTAGGCAAAAAGAGGGCATCAAATGCCTTGGACCTATAGCTACAGTTATGAGCCTCTGAGTGGGTGCTGGGTATCAAACCTGGGTCCTCTGAAAGAGCAACCAGTGCTCTTAACTCGTGAGCCATTTTTCCAGCTTGGAAAATAAAACCTGAAGAGGAGGAAGAGAAAGAAGAGGAGAAAGTAGACAAAGAGGAGGAGGAAAAGGACGAAGAAAAAGAGGAGGAGGAAAATGTGGAGAAGTAGTAAGCCATTCAGTTCCTAGGTTTTTTTTTTTTTTTAAATTTACTTTTGACATTTCTTTTTTTAAAAAGATTTATTTGTTTATTATATGTAAGAACACTGCAGCTGTCTTCAGACACACCAGAAGAGGGCATTGGATCCCATTACAGATGGTTGTGAGCCACCATGTGGTTGCTGGGATTTGAACTCAGGACCTCTGGAAGAGCAGTCAGTGCTCTAAACCACTGAGCCATCTCTCCAGCCTCTGTTCCTAGATCCTAACGACTAGAATTCTGGGTATGTAACATGGAAGGTTGCAGATCCTTTCAGCAGCAGCCAGATGCTTCATTATTTTTTAGTTTGAAAGGCTGGGAATCAGATCAAGGGTCTGACACATTCTAGGTAGGAGTCTATCACTGAGCTGAGCTGGACTCTCAGTACCATCCTTCTTTCTTAAAAACAAAAAAAAAGAAAGAAAGAAAGAAAGAAAGAAAGAACTTCAAGATCATGATTCAGAAGGTATGGGTTAAAAAAAGCAAAATCTCCCTTCTAAGCCCAATTGTCAGTCAAGCAGTTTCTTTGAGGAATGGGTAACCACATTAGCAGAGTCTTATCACGCCTTCCAGAAGGATCCTAGTTCTACTAGCTAGCGTGGGACATAGAAAAAATGCTTTACATTTGCTTTTCTTCAGTTAACATTAAACATTTGGATCTATTCATACAAAGCATGCATTCCTTATAGTGCTGTGTTTAGTTTTTCACCATGGCAAATAGTGCTACGTGCTCATTTTGCAGGCATCCAATCATATTGCTTTCTAAGTTGTTTGAAACAATTATTGAGTCCAAGAATAAACGTGGGGCTGGCAGGGTGGCTCAGCAATAATGAGCACCTACTGCTCTCCAGAGGATCTGACTTTGATCCTCAGCGTCCCATCAGATGGCTCAGTACTCCCTGTAACTCCACCTCCAAGGGGACCTGACTCCTCTGGTCTCTAAGGGCACCCACATGTACGTACCCCCCCCACACACATACACACTTAAAAACAAGAAATTTAAAAATCTTTAAAAAGGTAAAAAGACATGCATTCTATATTTTAATAGTTACTGCTGATACTAACCTCCATAAATTATTCATTCAGCACAATGTATTGTGAAAACACTTTGTCCTCTGACAAATGAAAACATGGTATTATATCATAGTTTTAGTTTATGTTTGTGTTATGTATAGTTTTATGTATTATATTTAGTTTAGTTTATGTTATGAGTGTTTTTACATTTCAATGAACTACTGGCACATTTATTTTTTTTTTATATTTATTTTTTTACTGATTTTGGAAAACATTTTTGTTTGGCTTCTTTAAAAAAATTTGTCTATATATTTGTTATATTTATTTATTTGTGGGGGTGGTGACATGTGATAAGTGTGAATGTCAGAGAACAACTTTTGTGAGCTAGTTCTCTCTTTTCAGTGTGTAGAACCCAGGGATCAAGCGCTGGCTGTCAGGCTTGGTAAAAGTGCCTTCATCCACTGAGCCATCTCTCTGGCCCTTGTTTGTTTCTTGGAGACAGGATTTTATGTAGCCTAGGCTGACCTTGAACTTGTTATACAGCTTCAGAATGACCTTTAAGTCCTGAACCTCCTGCCTCCACCTCCCTAGTACGATGATTACAGGCAATGGACTGCCACCACTGGCCTGATTGTGGGTGTGTTGTATGTGAGAAGACAATGCTGGAAAGGGAGACTCTGGTGAGTGTGGAGGTGTCTGTGTGTTGTGTGAGGACACTGGGAAAATATGGAGCCAAGGACTGTCTACAACATTAGAAGAGAGAGTGGAGAGATGTACATCAGCGTTTTCAGTCTCACAAACTTTTAGGTTGTATTCCCAGAGTATTAAAGAGTAGTATACTGACCTTCAAGAGGGGTTCCCAAAATGACTTGTTGAGATTCAGCAAGACAATATTAGAGCTTCTATTTGTGTTTTCTTTCTAAATGTAAAAGGGGAAAACTAATGGTCATTAATATTCAGTATTCAGATTGATGCCTGCATCTTCACTAGATGCAGCTGGTTATGCAAGTGAGGGGCATCCAAGGGTAAGACTGTGAGGGTTTTGTGTTTGTTTCTTGCCATCAGGTTATGGGCACACTGCATGATGTAAAAGATTTATCAGTTATACTGTCGAGCTTTAACCAACCTAACCTCTCAAAACCAATGTTAGTGCTCTGCCCAAATCTCACTTCATGGTCATTACCCAGGTCTCCACAGACTGTGACCCTTAGTAAGTATCAGTGTGTGCTCATCTCCCTCAACTTGGGTGAACTGACCTTGAATGTTGGGAGCTACTCAGTTGGAAGGTTGTGTGTCCTCTACTTTCCTACCTCCTTGGCAGCCTATAGATTGAGAACTGAATGATTATAGACTGCAGAGGCTTGCCTCAAGGCAAGATAAATCTGAGTCCCAACCTTCTGGGGACAAATTTAGCAAAGACCTGTGTGGTGGTTTTAATGGGAATGCCCCTTCCCTTCCCTCATATATTGAAATGCATGGTCATTAGGGAATGGTTCTACTTGAGAAGGATAAAAAGGTGTGGCCTTGGTGAAGTGGGTATAACTTTGTTGGAGGAAGTGTATCACTGGGGGGTGGGCTTTGGGCTTTCAGAGGCTCAAGCCAAGACCAGTTAGTTGCTCTCTGTCCCTCTCTTCCTGCTGCATAGAGATCTGGATGTAGAATTGTCAGCTACCATGTCTGCCTGCCACTATGCTTCCCACCATGGATATAATGAACTAAATCTCTGAAACTGTAAACCAGCCCCCAATTAAATGGTGTCCTTTATAAGAATTTCCATGGTCATTGTTGTCTCTTCATAGCACCCGAACTTTAACTAAGAAAACCTGACTTATCTTGCATGTTTTGCTGAGTCTCTTCCCCATCCCATTGTTTCCTCTCTCTTAAATGTTTCAACCGAGACCGTTCTCAAGAACTTCAATGGCATAAGAACCCACGTCTCAAGCATAGCTTCCTAAGAACTGGGCTAAAACAGTGAGCATCCAGCTTTAACACAGTCATGTACAGATGATTACTGAGATCAGTAACACTCATTCTATCTAAAATAATAGATAGATAGATAGATAGATAGATAGATAGATAGATAGATAGATAGATGAAAACAACTTGAAGAGTTTGGAACTGGAGAGGAGAGGTATTTTATTTTGACTGCTGTAAATAGACACCATGACCAAGGCAAGTCTTATAAAGAACAACATTTAATTGTAAGCTGGCTTACAGGTCAGAGGTTCACTCTAGTATCATCAAGGTGGGAGCATGGCAGAGTCCAGGCAAGCATGGTACAGGAGGAGCTGAGAGTTCTACATCTTCATCTGAAGGCTGCTAGTGGAAGACTACCAGGCAGCAAGGGTGAGGGTCTTAAGTCCACACCCACAGTGACACACCTACTCCAACAAAGCCATGCCTCCTGATAGGGCCACTTCCTGGGTCAAGCATATATAAGCCATCACAAGAGGCAATTCGGCCAGTAAGAACACTGGCTGTTCTTTCAGAGGGTCCATGTTTGATTCACAGTACTCCATGACAACATACAACCATCTGTAACTCAAGTTCCAGGGGGTTACATGCCCTCTTCTGGCCTCTTAAGGCACTGAATACACATATCATGCATACATACAGGTAAAACACACAATAATTGTATGTATATAATATCCCCATATCCACATCCCATATATATGTTATATATAATATAAAATATAAAAGCTCATGTACACACACACACACACACACACCATGTACAAACATGCGATCTCCTAAGGGTTTTCACAAAACAAACCTGTTACTCCATCACTCTTCAAACCCTCACTCTCTGTGTCACTTTATTTTTGACAAAAGGTCTTATGTAGGATGGCCTGATTGCCAATATAAAGCGAAGGATGAACTTGACCTCTTGACCCAGCTGCCTTTATTTCCTGGAATTACGGATGTGCTCTACCACACGCCCGGTACTTTCCTTCTCAGTGGTCATTATCCCAGGGCTCATTTCCAGCCAGCGTGTTTTAGCATGTCTACAGTAAGTGCTGCATTGTTCTGTACTTTAGTGCTCTCTCTGTAAGTGCATTGGCTACTTGTCCTGCTGCTGTGCAAAATGTCTGACAAAAGCAACTCAGGGGTTATTTTGGCTAGTTAGCCTGGGTTACATAGTAACTGTATCTCCAGGGATACTGCCTACCATGGGGCAGGGTGGGGGTGGGCGTTGGTGGCAGGCATAGGAGGAGGCAGCCTGTCACATTGCATCCAGTTAGGAATGAGAGACAGATGACTTTTGTTTGTTTGCCTCATTTTGTTTTTACGGGGTATCACTATGTAGCCCTGGCTGGCCTGGAACTCCCGGAGATCAGCTCTGTCTCTGCTCCTTTCCCCTTTTTATTCAGTCTCAGACCCCAAGCCATGGGGTGTACTGTCCTACTTGAGTGAACCTAATCCAGACAAGTCTTCATAGACAACTCCAGAGATTAGTTTTCTCAGTGATTCTAAATGTCAGATCACAGCCATTAAATGGTAATCTGTTTGGGGTTCCAAGTTCAGCCACTGTTCTCAAATCACAGGATCCCTCAGATACTTCCTGGATTCTGGTGTAGACGACAGTGAACACTATCACAAAGTTAATCAGAAAACCCCTTTGAATGTAATGTGGTTCTCAGGAATGAGAACAGGGACTTTAACACTATCTCTCCGGGACCTAGGATACATGTAGCATAGAATAGCTGGTAGACACTGTTTGAATTGATTCTGTGTAAGGAGGAAGAGGGCTGGGAGGGAGAGCTCAGCCAGGAAAGCACTTGCCTTGCAAGCATGAGAATCTGCGTTTGATCTTTAGAACCCACTTAAAAAGTTGGCACAGTACTGGTATTTGTAATCCAAGCACTCGGAGGCAGGAGGACCCCTGTGGCTTGCTGATGCCTAAGTGGTGAGCCAGTGAGACTTCCTGTCTTAAAGGCAGTAGATAGTTCTTCTGAGGACTTCTGAACATGTCCTTCTGAACATGCACACACACACACACTTGCCTTAAAAATATTTAGATTTTATTATTTTATGTGAATGAGTGTTCTGCCTACATGTATTGTCTTAGGGCTACACTGCTGTGAACAGACACCATGACCAAGGCAACTCTTATAAGGACAACATTTAATTGGCGCTGGCTTACAGGCTCACAGGTTCAGTCCAGTATCATCAAGGTGGGAGCATGGCAGCGTCCAGGCAGGCATGGTGCAGGAGGAGCTGAGAGTTCTACATCTTCACTAGTTTCCAGGCAGCTAGGTTAAGGGTATTAAAGCCCATGGCAACACTTCCTACTCCAAAAAGGCCACACCTCTTAATATCACCACTCCTTGGGCCAAGCATATATAAACCATAACATATATGTATGTGCACTTCGTGAGTGGTGTCAAAGGAAGTCAGAAGAGGGCCTCTTATTCCTTTGGCTTGGAGTTACAAACAGTTGTGAACTTCCATGTGGATGCTGGGAGTATAATCTAGGTCATCCACAAAAGCAGCAAACACTTTTAACTAACTGATGAGACACCTCTACATATTGAGACCTTTGTCTGTTTGTTTGTTTTTGTTTTTTGGTGAGACAGGGTCTCTCTACATGGTTCTGACTGTCCTAGAACTCACTACTACATAGACCAGGCTGGCTTTTAAGTCACAGAGATCCACCTCTCTGCTTCCTGAGTGCTAGGATTAAAGGTATATATCCCTATGCCTTGCCTAATACATATTTCAAATGGAACATATTTGAGGAGGCTTTAATAGTTATGGGCATCATAGAGGCATGTGTTTGGATGCGTGGCGAATAGGTTGGCACCATTAGTGGGTGTGGCTTTATGGAAGTGTGGCTTTGTTGAAGGAAGTGAATCCTAGGGGAAGGCTTTGAGATCTCCTGTGCTCAAGCTATCCCTAATGTAGCAGATAGTCATCTTCTGCAGCCTTGGGAATCAAGATTTCTAGCTCTCAGCTCCTTCTCTGACCCCATGTCTGCTTGGATTGAAGCATCCTTCATGATTCTTCCCATCATTGATGACAATGGACTGAACTCTCTGTAAGCTAACCCTAAATAAGCGATTTCCTTTATTAGAGTTGCCTTGGTCCTGGTGTCTTTTCACAGCAATGGAAACCCTAAGGAAGACAACATTTTCTGCAAATTTCTGGACACAAAAGATGCAGTACTTCAGAACCAAGATTGTGATTTTATGCCAGCCTGGGCTACATACACAGTGAGTGAGTTTAAGGCCAATCTGTGCCCTCTCTAAAAGAAAAAGTAGCAGTTAACATTCTTTTTGCAGATTGGTTTCTATTCCTCTTTTTTTTTTTTCTTTTTAACCCCCGGTTTCCTAATTCTGAGCAGGGGACGTCTTGTACATTAGAAAAGATCAGAAGTTGGGTAGAACCTAGTATGCTTAGGCAATGGCTTCCACTCCTAGAAACACACAACAAACAGTGAAGGCCAGCCTTGGCGGCACAGGCTCAGAATCCCAGCAGTCAGGAGGCAGAAGCTCGATTTTGACTCAAAGCCAGTCAGGGCTATCTAGGGAGGGACTACAAAACAAAAAACCATCTTGACCATTTCCTCTTACAGAGTGATTTATCTCTGGAACTATCTTCAGCAAATGCAAGACTCAGCAAAGCTTTGAAATCCTTTCCCGTTCCTTATCTCAACTGTCAAGTATGAGAACTTGAGATTTACTTATTTCTGTTCAGGGCATTTTCCCATGGGTTGGGAGCAAAAAGTATTACATAGCCCATTTATACCTAGTGTGTGTTTATGTTTCGCTTTCTTTTCCTACTGGAGTTGGGGCTGAACCCAGGGTCTTGGCACATGGGGCATGAGCTCCGCCAGAGATCTACACCCAACATCACGATTTGCTTTTTGAAAGGAGCGGTTCTCTTTTCTCTGCAGCTTTTGTTCTAAACAAGTCAAATAAGTTTTCAAGCATGGAAGATTAATTTTTGAAAGGAAATCATTGCATGCTGTGAGTTTACCTGCGAGATGATTATCAAAGGTACTACACTTTGTAACACAAATCAATAATTAGCATTTATTAATTTTTAATACTTAAATGTAAGGGTTGGGAATGCTAATCCATTAGATTAATGTTTAGGACTGAGACAGGCGTGCACTTAATGGTCCCTTTATTGGCTTTCAAACCTAGGAATAGCTTTCACTTCCGGAGCCTGACAGCAATCACCTGTAATCAACTGTGATCCTCTGATTACAAATTTATTCAAGTTGTCAGCTCTCTCTGTGGCTGGATCTTACCTCCCTCTCATCAGAAGACACACTTTTCAGTATGCCTTTTAGAATAAAAGCAAACACAGCTTGGCTGCGGTATTGATATTATTATTGTTGTTCCTATATTAAGGTCTTGGCAGTCAGGATGAGGTCCAGGTTTAGGAAGCTCAGCACATCTTAGGATGCTCTGTTGTCTGGCAAGCAGATTCATTTAATATAATGCTTAGAAAACTGCAACCAATAATTACTTTAAGTACTTCTCCAGCAAGGATCAGCCAGCAGTCTCATCCCATAATCCCAGAATTTAGTAATACAGGTCAGAGAGTCAGAAACTCAGGAGCAGCCTAGGCTATATCAGAATCCTTTCTCAAAACAAACCCAAAACACCCCCAACACCCCCAATCCCTACTAAACAAACAAAAAAATCATTTAAAATAAAAAGATAAATAAAGAGAGGGTGGTATGATGGTTTGTATATGCTTGGCTCAGGGAATGGCACTATTAGAAGGTGTGGTCCAGTTGGAGTAGATGTGTCATTGTGGGTGTGGGCTTTAAGACCCTCATCCTAGCTGCCTAGAAGCCAGTACTCTGCTAGCGACCTTCAGATGAAGGTGTAGAACTCTCAGCTCCTCCTGCACCAAGCCTTCCTGGACACTGTCATGTTCTCACCCTGCTGATACTGGACTGACCCTCTGAACCTGCAAGCCAGCCCCAGTTAAATGTTGTCCTTATTAGAGTTACTTTGGTCATGGTGTCTGTTCACAGCAGTAAAACCCTAACTAAGACAGCTGGAGAGATGGGCTTGGCAGCTTAAGGGCACTATCTGCTCTTCTAGAGGTCCTGAGTTCAACTCCCAGCAACCACATGGTGGCTTTCAACTGTCTATGATAGGATCTGATGCCCTCTTCTGGTGTGTAAACCTACAAGCAGAGAAAGCATCCATACACATAAAATGCATAGATAAACCAATCTTTAAGTCAAGTGTGCTGGCATATGACTTCAATCCCTGCACTAGGAGGCAGTTGCAGGTGGATCTCTGAGTACAAGGCCAGCCCCTTCTACAGAGCAAGTTACACAGCTAGGACTATACAGAGAAACCCTGTCTAGATAGATAGGTAGGTAGGTAAGTAGGTAGGTAGATAGATAGATAGATAGATAGATAGATAGATAGATAGATGGAATGTCATTGGTATTTGACTCTTGGGCAAAAGTATCAGAAGCCCTGAAAATATATGGCTAGAGAAATAGCACAGGTTAAGGGTACTTGCTATCCTTACAGAGGACTCAGGTTCAGTTCTTGGTACCCACATGACAGCTCACATCCATGTATAATTCCAGTTCTGGTCTTCGGGTCTCATGTGGTGCATATGCATATGTGCAGGCACTTACACAGGAACACAAAATAAAAACCAATGAAAAAGCCAGGTATTATAGTGCACACCTTTAATCCCAGCAGAGGCAGGCAGGTCTCTGTGAGTTCAAGGCCAGTCTGGTCTACAAAGTGAGTTCCAAGACAGCCAGGAATGTTACACAGAATAACCATGTCTTGAAAGACAAACAAATTAAAAAAAAAAAAATCTTGTGCCAATTGAGGTATACACCTTTAACCTCAGCACTCAGGAGGCAGAGCCAGGCATATCCATCAGGGTTATATAGAGAGAGCCCATGTTTAAAAATAAATAAAATCTTTCAAAAGACAGAAGGCTGGGATTGCAGCTGCACCACCACCCCCAGCACGCTCACCCTTCCTCCACTCCTTTTCCTTGTGTTCAAGGCAGTTCTAGTTCTAGTGTTAACTAAAGCACTGAACTTGCTTTGCTTTCTTTGAGAATAACTCCAGAAGTTAAGCGCAGCAAACATGAGCTTGTTTTTGTCGCCCTTGGTACAGCCTGAGTCAGCCTTACAGCAGGAACAAAGGTTGGAATGTGTACTCACAATCCTGAAGGCCACCTCTGTACCAGGTAACTTATTCACACTGCTATTAGGTACGGTGACCTGACTATGAATGTGACGTTTAGAGAGATAACTTGTTTACAATGACATTTTGAATAATAGTGTTTGTTTTTTTTAAAATCTGACTACTGTGAGGTTTTTTTTTTACAATTTTTTAAAGAAATGATGTATTCATTTTTTAAAAAAATGTATTTATTTTATGTATGTACACTGTAGCTGTCTTCAGACACACCAGAAGAGGGCATCAGGTCCCATTACAGATCTCATGTGGTTGCTGAGAATTGAACTCAGGACCTCTGGAAGAGCAGTCAGTGCTCTTCACTGCTGAGCCATCTCTCCAGCTGGACGTGTATTTATTTAGTGTGTGAGTGTAGTGTGCGCACACATGCTATGGCACCCACGTGGCTATCAGAGGATAACTTGCAGGGGCTTGCCTCCTCCTTCCACCATGTGAGTTTCAGGCACTGAACTTGAGGCTACCAGATTTGGCAGCAGTAGCCTTTACCCGCTGTGGCGGCTTGAATATGCTTGGCCCATAGGAATGACACTGTTTGGAGGTGTGGCCTTGTTGGAGGAAGTGTGACACTGTGGGGGTGGGCTTTGGAGGTCTGCTCTTATGCTCAGGCTCCACCCACTATGGAGGAGACCCTCCTACTGGCTGCCGGCAGAAGAGAGACTCTTCTGTCTGGATTTGGATCAAGATGTAGAACTCCCAGCTTCTCCAGCACCCGGTCTGTCTGCAGGCTACCATGTTTCCTGGCATGATGATATTGGACTGCTCTTCTGAGTGTAAGCCTTGGTGTCTCTTCACAGCAGTGGGAGTCCTAAGACACCCACTGAGACATCTCCCTGGCCATGTTTGTTTGATTCCTTTTCTTCCCAGTATTGGAAACTGAATTCTTGTGAACATTAGGTACGAGCCATTCTACACCCAGTCACAATCCCAACTCCTGTGCTCATTGCGTTACAATCTTACTGTTGGCATTTTCTCCAAGCTGCCCCACAGTCACCTGGCAACAGCCAAGTATGCCTGACTCACTATAAAAGGGGCTGCTTGCCTCCTCCTGTCTCTCTTGTCTTCCTGCCCCTACTCCCTCCACGCCACCCCACCCCCCAACACATGCTCATGGCCGGCCTCTACTCCTCTATATTCTCTCTTTCTCTATCTCTACTCCCTCTTAACTCTCCTCCCCATGCCCCAATAAACTATTGCATACTATACTGTCATGTGACTGGTCCCTCGGGGGAAGGGATGGCGCAGCATTGGCCTTCAGAAGAACCCCTTCCCCCATAACTTACCACCTATCCATAAAACATATCCCCTCCTTTTTATCTTTTTAATAAACACATCACTTACCACTTAGAGATACAGGCTACGTATAACAAGGCATACATGGTGACTCATACCTTGCACTCTTAGGAGGCAAAAACTGTTGTGAGTGTGAGGCCAGCATAGGCTACAAAAGATCCTTTCTTTCTCTCTCTCTCTTTTTAAAAGAATTATTTATTAAATTTATATATATATGAGTACACTGTTCCTGTCTTCAGACACACCAGAAGAGGGCATCAGATCCCATTACAGATGGTTGTGAGCCACCATGTGGTTACTGGGAATTGAACTCAGGATCTCTGGAAGAGCAGTCAGCATTCTTAACCATTGAGCCATCTCTCCAGTCCCCAAGATTCTTTCTCAAGAGATAAGCATTTGAGGTTTGTTTATAAATGACATAATAGGACATGTTAGGATGTAGGTTGAGATATAAATGCAGAAGACAAGCTTCGAGTTGTGTTAGGATTTAAAATAAAGCTTCATGGGCTTTTTAAATTTAATTTTGAGACATGCTTTGAGATTGTAAATCTCTGGCTGGTCTAGAACTCTGTATCTCAGGCTAGTCTGGAATTCACTAATGTAGCCCAGGCTGGCACTGAACTCTTAGTGATCCTTTTGCCTCTTGAGTGTTAGATTTACAAGAGTTATCCATCACATTTGGCATTAATTCCTTTTTGTTCAGACAGGGTCTCACTGTGTATCTCCATCCTGGAGCTCACCAGGTAGACCAGGCTGGCTTTGAACACCTGTCTCTGGTTTCCCAGTGCTGGTATTAAAGGTCTACAATACTGCACTGGGCAAGGAAGATGATGCTGAATTTTCTCAAATGCTGCAATCAAGCCTAGTTCTGATTCATTTTTAAAAACATTATTATATTGAAGGTGGGCTGCGTATGTACCACAGCATGCGTGGAGGTCAGTGTCTTTGGAGGAATGTCTCTCCTTCTATGGTAGGTTCTGGGGGTTGAACTCTGCTCATCAGGTTTGTGTGGCCATGGTTGATTCTTTTTTTTTCCCCCTTACACACACACACACTTTTTTGAGACAGTTTCTCTGTTAGCCAAGGCTTCCTGAAACTCACTCTGTAGACCAGGCTGGCCTCAAACTCAAATCCACTTGCCTCTGCCTCCCTAGTGCTGGGATTAAAGGTGTTCATTACTACTTCATGGCTTTTTTTTTTTTTTTTTTTTTTTTTTTTTTTTTTTTTTTTAAGATTTTATTCACTCTCGAGGCAGTTGTGAGGCACCTAACATGAGGTTCTGGGAACTTAAGCCCCATCTTCTTCAAGAACAGGAAGCAATCTTATTAACCACTGAGCCATCTTTCCATCCCTGATTGTTAGTTAAATAGACTGGGCAGACCAAACACTAGTATACCAAGTGCTCTGGTCTTTTCCTTCCTTCTTCCCTTCCTGCCCCACTTCTTTCCTTCCTTCTTTCCTTCCTTTCCCTTCCTTTTTTTTCCCCTCTATTTAGCTGTTTGTTCATTCTTTAACTTCCCAGTAAAGAAAAAGAAAGTGAAGCATAAACCAGCTAATTTGTTAAGTTTTACATTTTAAAGACAGTCTCACTGTGAAGCCCCATAGACCTCTGCCTCCCGCAGGGTGCTAAGTCAGTCCTTTTGAACTGCTGTGGGAGGTTTCCAGGAAGTAGTTTTGATGAGGTAAAGTTTGCCTTATAACTGAAGAGGGTTAATACCACCTTTTAAAAAGACAAAACACCCAACTTTAATATATTTTATTACTTGTTTGAAATTTTCAAGAATGTAAACATGTGTCTCGGTCATATATCCCCCTTTTCCCCCCTGAAAGTCACTCAGGAACTGCCACCTCCTGGATTCTTTCCTTGAAAAGAACCTTGCTACAGTGACAACCAGTACAAAGGAAGCAGGCACCTGGCACACATGTTCCTGCCACCTAATCTCTGGTTTCAAGAGCAATCCTGTTGACTTTCCCAGAGGCCCCACCCACAGCCATAAGACGGTTGTGAAACTTGGTTCTCTGGAATGTGTTCCAAGACTAGTTCTTCCTTATGGTAACTAGTGTCAGCCTGCCCACAATCCTCAGTCACTAGACATGAATCCACATGCCCATCACCAGATGGCTGTAATGTGGTTAAATCTCAAACAATTCAGACTTAGGAAAGTCTTATACATTTGGGTACCCATGGAGGCCAGAGGGGGACATCAAATCCCATGGTGTTGGGGTGACCTTTCATGTTCTATTAAGACTTGGCTCTGTATTTTCAGCTGTTAATTCTGTACCTAGCAGAGAGCTAAATGCTGGCAGGATTTTGGTGTTGTGTCTATGGCCCGACACCAGGTTTCCTATGTGTAAATACTTGTCCTTCCACACGATAAGACAGGACCAGGAGGCAGGAACTGAAGCTGAGACCATGCAGGAATGCTGAAACCTGCCTCCCCAAGCTCACATTCAGTTTTTTATTCTTCTCAGGACCACCTGCTCAGGCACTGCCAACAGTGAGCTGGTCCCTCCCACATCATTAACCCAGAAAATGCTCTACAGGACAATCTGATGGAGGCACTGTCTTTGGTGACAGTCCCTCTTCTCAGATAATATAGTTTGTATCAAGCTGACAAAAAATAATACAATGTAGTAGCAGTACCCACAAGAATCCCACAGCCTGTTCCTAATGGTTGCTTTGCTAGTTTGAGATGAGCCTGGCCAGATTCCAACAGATTGCAAATTCTTTTAAAAATATTATGTATCTCCTACTGATGTATTTCTTTGGTTTTGTCCTGACACTGGTTTATCATGAAAACTTGGAAGTATCATTTTAGGATATAGTTCCTTTTTGTTTTCATATAGTTATTTTAATAATACCAGATACAAATATTTTGTGCTTATATATGAAGGTATATTTTTTATGATAAAGAGGGTGTTTGTTTTTGATTTTAGAGACTGGCACTCATGTAGCCCAGGCTGGCCTTAAAATCATTGTGTTAACAAGGATGACCTTAAACTCAAGATCCTCTTGGCTCTACTTCCAGAGAATTGAGGCAACACACCCACCTGAGATTTTAACTTGCAGTTGTCATGACCCAAACTACTGACTTCCAGTGTATTTTTGTTTTATTTTGAACATGTATTTATGTGTATGAATACATTTTCCCTGCACTGGTGCATGTCTGTACATAACATGCATGTCTGTAACCTTCTGAGGTCAGAAGAGAATGTGGAGCCTCTGGACCTGGGGTTATAGGTGGTTTTAAGCTGCCACATAGAACTGAGAATTCAACCCTGTCCTTCCTCTGCGAGAGGAACAAGAGCTCTTGACTGCTTCACCATCTCTCCAGCCCTCTCTAGTGCTTTTTCAAGTCACATATTTCACAGACAGCATTAGCCAGGGTTGGCGGTTTAAATGTATTATTGCAGTACTCGGGGAGCACAGTGAGGATTTTTACTACGAATTCCAGGCTAGTCTGCTCTATGTAGTAAATTCCAAAACAGCCATGTCTCAAAACAAACAAACATTTCATCATTTCCTCTAGTACAGGCATCTTGTATTACATACAGATTAAAAGTTTCTGCTATTATGTCATTGGTATTTTAGAGTTACATTTATTTGGGGCTGGAGAGATGGCTTAGTGGTCAAGAGCCTTTGCTGCTCTCCCAGAGCACCCAGTTTGGTTCTTGGCGCCCACACTGAGAGGCTCACAACCGCTTGGAGCTTCAGCTTCTGGAGATCCGACTCCCTCTGCTGGCCTCCGTGAGCCACACATGGCATCCATCCATCCACATATGTAAATAAAATAATAAAAAAGAAGTCATATAAATATAAATATATAACCCAAAGCATTCATTTGTGTGCCACAGTGCACATGTGGATCAAAGGACAGTTTACAGCAGTCTGTTCTCTCCTTCCACCACTCGAGGCCTGGGGAGAGAGTCCAGGCCCTCAGTTTCAGTAGCAAGTGCTTTTATTTGCTGAGCCATCTTATACACTTAAATTTAAAAAATAAAAAGAAAAGCAAAATGTTAAGATACCAACAATAAGTATATAAGTACAAATATGATTTTAATATATTTTTATATAGTTTATTTTTATTTTTGAGACAGTATCTTGCTGTGTACTTCTGGCTACCCTGAAATTCAGAGATACCCCAGCCTCTTTTGTTGTTGTTGTTATTATTATTATTGTTTGTTTTTGAAAACAGAGAGTTTCTCTGTATAGCCCTGATTATCCTGGAACTCACTCTATAGACCAGGCTAGCCATGGACTCAGAGATCCTCCTGACTCTGCCTCCCAAATGCCAGGTTTAAAGGTACATGCTACCATGGCCAGTCTGAGTGCTGGGATTAAAGGCATGGCCACCTGGCTCAGCCTATGGATTTAAATATTTTCTTGCATCTCAAGAGTCATCTTGAGCACATACTTCTAATTCCAGAATTTAAGACACCAAGACAGAGAGACTGCGAAACGAAAAGAACAACGAGGTTGGGGAGATAGCTATTGGTGATGTGATCGACCTACAACAGGAGGACCTGGATTTGATCCCCAGAACACACACAAAGAAGTCAGCATGATGGGATGCATTTTTAATCCTAGCATTGGGGACACAGAGGCAGGAGGATCCCTGGGGCTCCCTGGCTAGTCAGTCTAGTCCACTTGACAAGTTTCAAGTTATTGAGACCACACCACAAACAAGACAGACAACAACAACAAAGTTGGATGGCACCTAAGGATGCCTGAGATGGACTTCTGGATTCTACACACACACACACACACACACACACACACACACACACACACAAATATTACCATTATTTTACTGGGAGGTCATCCCCTACCCCTTTTATTTTCAAGACTGAGTTTAACACTGTCCTTGAACTCCCAATAATCCTCCTGCCTGAGCCTCCCATAGGTTGAGGCTAAAGTGTGGATCATAGCTTTGCTGTTTGAGACAGAGTTTCAGGTAGCTCAGGCTAACCCCGTTTTATTAGCTCAGGCTAACCCTGTATTTATGATGTCTTGGATTCCCTTTGTAGACCAGACTGGCCTCAAACTCACAGAGGCCCTCCTACCTGTCTCTGGAGTGCTGAGATCAAAGGTGAGCGCCACCACACCTGGCTTTAAGATGGAACATGCTGTGGTTTCAGTGTGATAGTTTCTGATACTTGACTATTTGGTTTTCAATTGCTGGCACTGTTTCACAGCTCTAGGAAGGTTTGCTGAAAGAACTATAAACCCAAAGAAACCCTTGCCTCTGTAAGTTGCCTTGGTCACGGTGCTTTATCTCAGCAATAGAGAAGTAACTAATATACATTTCAAGACACTGAAGCACAGTGATTGAACCAACCATCTTAATCGGGGTTACTACTGCTGTGATAAAAATCCATGGCCAAAGCCACTCAGGGAGGATACGGTTTATTTGGGCTACACTTCCTTATCACTGTTCATCAGCAAAGGAAATGAGGACAGGAACTCAAGTAGGGCAGGGACCTAGTGGCAGGAACTGATACAGAGGCCATGAAGGGGTGCTGTGTACTGGCTTGCTCCTCATGGTTTGCTAAGTGTTATATAGCCCAGGACCACCTTCCTGGGGATAGCCCCACAATGGGCTGGACCCTCTCACATCAATCACTATTAAGAGGAAATTCCTGACAGGCCTGCCTGCAGCCCATCTTATAGAGGCATTTTCCCAACTGAGGCTCCCCTGCCCAAAGACTCTACTCTATGTCAAGCTGACATAAGCTAGCCAGCACACCAATGTTTAGTATTTGACACCTCTGTTGAGTTCTCTTCTCTCTCAAAAGTAGCTTTAATCTTATACTTAAAATCCATGCCTCTCCAGTCTTCTGGTCACAAGAGGAAGAAAAGCCCAGGGTGAGGTCCAGGCCCAGGAACTCCTTCAGAGAGGACTAGGAACTGGACTTTACTGAAATCAAATCTATTGGCTTTGGGTATACAAGAGCATTCTAACTTCTTGTGGTGGATAGAGTCCTACCCCGGCCAGCACAGAGACTGCATCAGTTACTAAGAAGCTTCTCCAGGAGTTGGTCCCTAACTTTGGATTGCCCATATTCTGGGATCTGACAAGGTCTGGACTTCATAGCTGAAATATCCCCAAATCTGGGAAAAGTATTATATATGAATTAGACAGGCCACAAAGCTCAGGACAGGTAAAAAGAATAAAAACAAAACTTTTAAAGTATGGCTTTGAAGACTGGAGAGATGGCTCAGTGATTAAGAGCACTGACTGCTCTTCTAGAGGTCCTGAGTTCAAATCCCAGCAACCACATGGTGGCTCACAACCATTTGTAATAGGATCTGGTGCCCTCTTCTGGTGCATCTGAAGACAGCTACAGTATACTTATAAATCTTTAATGGCAAAAATCAGGCCAGTTTTCTTTCTACCTTTTGCTCTCCTAAGGGCCAGATGCACCCATATCAAGAAGTTAAGTCAGAAATTACTAACCATTGCCTCCTCAAGTTTTTACAGGCCCCACAAGACTCATCAGACTGTTGAAGAGGTTGCTTCTTTGTCCCGTCTGAGTCTGCCTGCAAGTGCCAGCCTGGTGACCTTATATGGGTAAAGAGGATCCAGACTGGAACAGCAAAGGTCACCCCATGAATCCACCATATTCAGCCCAAGGAGGCTACAGAAAACAATGACAAATGGATTGTCACCAGGTCCTCCAAACCCCTAAAGACTGACAAAGGCCCTATTCTTATGGTTGTCCTACTTTGTCCTTTTCTCTCCTTTGGGGAAGGTTCCCAAGTTCCCATAAGCCAGGGCATTGGGTATAAAATGTTAAAAGACCAGAATCAGGGAGCTCTTAACCAATTTTTACACTGAGACCCAAACTACCTTCCAGGTAGATTTCTGTAAATTGTTTCAACCAGAGGCTACTGGGGCATGGTTCACTTGCTCCTGGGGAGGAGGAGCACATCCCTGGCTAGGGTTCACCAGTAAAGAGAAGGAGCTCCAATCTATGCAGTAGTATGGCTGCACAGTTGATGCCCCTTTTCCTCAAGCCATTGTTCCTGGATGGATAGCAAAACTGAGTTCTCCTGGGGTTACATTGATCCCTTCATAGTCATAAAAAAGGAACCATTACTACCTACTTGTGATAGAAAGATTAGGGCATGACAAAAATTATTACTGGAAAACCCATAAAACCTAGGGAGTCAGGTTACAAGCCCCCAATCTCCAATTTTCCCAGGAATTCCCTTTAGTAACTTCAAAGACCAAGGTCCAGAAAGCAGTAGAACCCAGCTCCTCCGTGTTCAGGTTATAAGAAGAGTATATCAGTTCCTTAACTATTTTCAACCCACCATAGATCAGGGCTCCTGACTATGCCTGGACGCCATATTACTTAGGAATTGCAACTAATCAAATAATAATCTCTACTTCCAACTCTAATAGCTGTAAATGGTACCAACCTAAACTCATCCCGGGGGACTTCCAGGGGAAGGATGCCTGTTTAACCCAAGATATCCCCTAGTTAGTTCCCCTTACTCAGAATCCTGTGGACATACACAGCATGTTAATTCCAACAGCCAAGTTTATTTCCAGGCCCCAGAGACTATCTGGCTTGCTCACACTACCGCTTAGCCAAGTACATATTTTCTTAATTGTTTACACTGGAGGAGAACCCATACAGTCTCATGAATGTTATACCACAGGTATTGATCTATAATCAAAGAGGGTAGAATCTACCTAAACTAGATTTTGGACTTCCTCATGCCCAAGGACAGAGCTCATTCACCTATTGGTAGGGCCAGATGTCATGACTCCACTGGAATTGAGATCAGCCCTGCATCAAACTAAAATTTAAAAGCAACAACAAAACAACAGATGAGACAGGACCCAACTTTTATGGACTACAAATCCCAGAGTTCCCTGGGGTCGAGGCAACACTATCTCTCCAGATTTTGTAACTGAGCTCATGCCAACCTTGAGTCATACTCATGCTGGAGTGAAGGCTGGGTACAGCTCGTTCAAACTGGCCTGTATCGCTAGGCTTTGGGATCACGTGTGATTATTTCAGATCCACGAAGTCCTTGCCTAACCCCACTCCCGTAACAACTTTCCTCCCCAGTCTGAGGAAGCGAAAGAAGCGCCGGAAGAAGCCGCAAAGCCACATCCGCGTAAAAACACGAGACCTGGGAAGTTCTTGCCTTTTATTGGCAACACATCCAGGAAGCTGGGAACCAGGGACTTCCGTTAACCTGACCTAGGGGGCGGTGTTGTATGGCGTGGCTCGTAGGCCGATTCACGCATGCGTAGACTTTCAGCTCTCGTCCAATTGGAAAGTAGAAAGCGAAGGTGCGCCGCTCCTGCGTTTTGGAGCCTGACTGGTTATGGTCCGCCTCTGTGCTATGAACTAATCTGCTTCAGCTTCCTTTATAATTTAATCCAATCATAGTTGGAGGGCGGAGCTCCAGCCGGCCGTGGGCAGAGTGTGCTTTTCCTCCAGCGCCAGTGTGGGGTTTGCTGCCGAGGTACTCCTGGGCTGGGCGGGTTATCCAGGGCGGGCAGCTCTCTCGACCGGCGGCCACTGGGTGGCATGCGCGTGGAGAACCCTGGGCGGGGAGCGCGAAGGGGGGCGGGTGGTGTGAGAGGGAGCACGTGCATGCGCAGGGGCCTCGTGGGTGTCTGTATGTCAGGATGTGGTCCATGCTACTTGCACGTCTCTGCTTCAGTTTCGAGGAAGGGTAGGTAGGCCCTGCTCGCTCTTGCCTATCCTTCCTCTCATTCAGTCCACATCCACCTCCTGGCTCCGGCCTTTTTCCATGTCAAAAAGCAGATTTTTCACTCGGTTCGCGAAGCCAAGTCGTACAGTATGTGCTGTGCTGCAGGCTTCTATGCAACGTGACTTCCGCGTGTCGTATTATCTAGTCCACACAGCTGTCCACAGAGCTAGGTGCTGGCCTCGTGTGGTGATGCACACCTGGTATCCCAGTACTGACTGGGAGGGAGGTAGAGGCAGGAGGATCTCAGTTTCAGATTAGGCAGTGCTTCCTAGGAAAACTTTGTCATGCACACACAAAAACCCCTGATTCACAACAAAACCACCCAAGAGGCAGTGCTATCAGCATCTCATTTTTGTGAAATGTCTTTCTCAAAAAAAGACTTATTTATTCTATCTAAGTACACTGTAGCTGTCTTCAGACACACCAGAAGAGGGCATCAGATCCCATTACAGATGCTCCTGAGCCACCATGTGGTTGCTGGGATTTGAACTTAGGACGTCTGGAAGAGCTGTCAGTGCTCTTAACCACTGAGCCATTTCTCCAGCCCATCCTATTTTTTTTTTTTCATAACTTGAAGTTAGTTTAAAAATCTTAAACAGTATACCTGGAGACCGGTTAATTGATTATTGTTATCCAGGTAAGATGAACTAATAGGAAGGCATCAGTCTAAAGGTCTGGTTCCTAACTTAGCTTGTGTGAACCTCAGGTTGTTAAAGTGCACAATTAAGACCAGTACCAAGTTGCTGCTTAGTGTTGTGATAATTCAGAGAAGATGTGGACTTGAAGTCTATGTTATTGGTATCAATTCTACCTGTTTCTGCTTCTTGTTTAAGGACCACAAAAACATGTATTCTAGTTAACAGTATAAATGTGAGATATCCCTTCATGGACCACTTACTAGCTTATCTTAGGATCAGGACAGTATTATCTAGAGAACAGAAGGGAGAAGTGTCTGGTTTGTATTTTTAACCTTAGATTTTATAGAACAGAAAGCAAAAGTAAGTCAACCCCCCCCCCATGGCTGTTGAGGATTCTTTCACTTCTCATTAATGTAGTTTGGGAGTTTTACTTTTATTTAAAATCATGACTATGTTTCCTGCAACTTCAAGTGCTGGAATTGTAGGCCCTCACATCAACCAAATCTGCACCTTCTACTTATTATAAATAGAACTGAAGACATTGCATATATATATATATATATATATATATATATATATATATATATATATATATATATATATATATATATATATATATATATATATATATATATATCTTTGTTGTTGGTTTTGTTTTGAGACAGGACTTCAACCCACTTAGCTTTGGCTAACCTGGAACTTTGTTAACCAGGCTAGCCTTGAACTCAGAGGTCCACCTGCCTCTGCCTCCTGCATGCTGGGGATAAAGGCCAGTGTCTCACATCCGGTGTGAGACATTGCTTTGTTGTTTTTTTTTTCTTTCCCACTCTCTTCTGCTAAAAGAAAGAAACAAAACAAAACATTTCTACTTGAATCACACATAATTAATGTAGATGAACGCACGGGACACACATGGCACTGCAGCTGTGGAGGCCAGAGGACAACTTGGGAATCCGCTCTCTACTTTCCCCTTGTAGGTCCAGAGGACCAACTTTAGGTTGTCAGATGAGTACTCCCACTGACCCTGTCATTTTTGAGACAGGCTCTCACACAATACCCTAGGGTGTTCTGAATTCAACATTTTATCTTAGGTTGGCCTCAAATTTAGTGCCTAGCTCCGTAAATGCTAAGATTATAGGCATACACCACCATAGTAAGTACTGCTAAATTTCTGAGAGGGTTTATTAGTTTCATATAACTGCTATAACAAATTACCACAGACTTAGTGACTTAAGACTGAAGAAACTCGGGGCCAGAGAGATGGCCCAGTGATTAAGAATGCTTTCTGTATAGGATATGGTGGTATTGCCTCTAATCCCAGCATGCTAGAGGCAGAGGTAGGTAGATCTCTTGAGTTTGAGGCCGGCCTTTTCTACCTAGTGAGTTCCAGAACAGCCAAGGCTACAAAGAGTGACCCTGTGCTATCTCCCTACCCCCAAAAGCTTTCCGCTCTTACCGAGGACCGATCTAGGTTTTGTCTCCAGCATCTCTAATGGGTAGCTCATGAGGCCTTTAATTTCAGCTTTAGAAGATCTGGAGCTGCCTCTGGCCTCTGCAGGCACCAGCACACAGGCACACACAGACGTGCACATAGGTAAAAACAAGCAGCATGAATGTGTTCTCTTTCAAGTTGGTCTAAAAAAATTGTTACTGGGCAAGGTATCAAAGGCCTCCTGAAGCCTATTGGTGTTCTGGGAGGAAGCTGTGTTTCTAGCCTTTTCCAGCTTCTAGTGACTATTGGTTAGGCTGTGGCTCTTTTTTCTTCTTAAAGATGGTTTCACGCTCTAGCCCTCACTGGCCTTGAATACATGGTAACCTTCCTGTTTTAGGCTTCCAGGTCCTGGGATTACATATGGACTCAGCTTGTAGCTCCTTCCTCTTGGAATAGTCAATAGTGGCTGCTTCCATCACCATCTGCCTCCTCCTCTGTAACCAAGCCTCCTCTCCTTTCCTCTGAGGAAACCTGATGTATAGAGCCTTCCCAGATAGACCGGTTTTATTTTTTCCACTCTGCTTAGTTAGAAATGTGAAGCCTTTTTTGTCATAGTGAGAAATGCTGATGTGTTGTAGGGAGTAGGTAGGACTTCAGTATCTTTGGGAGCCATTACTCAGCCCTCCACAGACTCTGGAGGGTGAAATACCCTGTAGTATAGCTGACTCTATAGTGGGGACGTTAAGAGAAAAAGATTGTTAGGTAACTGGTAAGGTAGACCTTCAAACTGCTGTGAAAGACCTGGACCTCTCTTGAACAGCAGAGGTGAATGAATAATCCTCTGCTGTAAAATTAGAATTAAATCATTCAGCCAAGTGTCATCTTAAGAATTCATGTAACTTGCAGTTCATGATGGTTTTGATTGATGCTATTTTGAATTTTTTATGAGATCATAACACTGCTGTTCTTGGGAAAGTTTGCTAATCTGTGGTTTCCCAGTTTCATGTAGTCATAGGTTTGTATTTCTATTTAGTCATAGGTTTGTATGTAGCCCCACTTTACGTAGTGTGGTCTCAGGTGATGGGAATTTATGATAAGGAAACCAGCCTTTCAGACAACCAGATCACTTGGGAATGGTGGTGTATTGCATGGAGAAGGAGGAGTTTGAGGGTAGGAGGGAAGCTAGAAGCTTTATACAATCCAAACTCTAGTCTCAGTTACACTTGAGGGCAGCCTGAGTTATGTGAGACCCCATGTTAAGGCAACAGTAACAAAACTCAACCACTCTGAGCCCTGTTGCTTCTGAGAATATATAGTAAGCTTTATGGAGAACTGGGGTTCTTTCCTTTGCTCTAATGACTTCACACAAAGACATTATCTCTTGCTAGAATTCATAGTTTTGGGGGGACAGGTGTGTTGCTTTGCTAAGTATTAGTATAGATACATTGGGATAAATGTATGAAAGCTCAGCTTCATTTAGGCAATTGTCATATAAAAACTTCATGTGTTTGTGTTTGTTTGGTTTGATTAGGAGGGGAAAAGGACGGGGAGACATACATGTGAGAGAAGTTTATGTGGGTCAGGCCTGGAAATAGCCTAGATTATTTCACATTCTATTGGTTAGAAGTCTATGGCATAGCTATGGATAACTAACCTGGTTGTGTGCCTAGCTATTGATCTGTTATCCTGGCGGTCTACTACCACAGTGCCCCTTCTAGCCAGCAATTTATAACTAGCCCTCAGAGGCCTTAGTTTCTTAATCCTCTAAATTCTCCATTGTGCTGGGCACAGTCTTTTACCTTTAATCCCAGCAGAACAGGCAGCATTGTGAGCCGGCCTCACAGTGAGGGAACCTAGAGGCCAGCATGCCCTTTGGTATGTTAATAGGCACCACAGTTACCACAGTTAGCCCTTTGTCCCAGTTTTCTTTTGGTTCTGATGAGCCAGTGGTTTGATCAGACTCTTCAGTTTTTCTCATTTTTAATTTAATTAATAACTTTATTCAATGTTATTAATTGTTAATGTGACATAATGAACAGAAGAGAATGTTAATATTAAACTATTTTTTTACATAGTGTCTCACTGCAGGCCTGTGTCATCAAGGCTGGTTGGATTGTGTATCCCAGTCCAACTTTTGTCTGTCTGTCTGCCTCTATCTCTTGTGTTCCAAGACAGGGTTTTCCTGTGTAGCCCTGGTTTTTCTGTAATCTAGAATTTAAATCTGCCACTTAGTGCCAGGAGTGCTGGGATTAAGAGTGTGGGCCAACATCACCTGGCCTTTTTTGCTTTTTTCCCTCTGACTTTAAACTTACTTTGTAGCCAAGGATGACCCGCTGGGTTTACAGGCATTCATCAACCCCTTCAGGTTTTACGCGGTTCTGAGTAATGAACCTAGGACTTTGAACCTGCTAGACCATCAAGCTCCTATTTTTTTCCTCTCCTTGAAACATTGTTTTACTATGTAACCCAAGCTATCCTTGAACTATTTTTTTTTTTTTTTTTTTTTTTTTTTTTTTTTTTTTTTTTGCGGTAGCCTCTGGAGTGCTGGAATAACAAACAGCCCCACTGTTATGAGTCCCTGAAGTAAAGGGGGGGGGCGTGTTGGGACCATGGGCAGGAAGACTCTCCTCAGCAGATGGTGTTCATCCAGGACCCCTTTTCCATTTTCCCCCTCTGGCTAGAACGTTGCAGTCAGCCTTGGCCTAGGGATAGATGTGAACCTCATGTTCCTTGAAGTCACACATCACCATTCCAGGCAGATGATGCACAAAATGAAAGAACGGGGAGCAGTGCTACATATTCTGGATGTTTATAAGTTTTAAAAAGTAATTTAGTACTTAACATTTTAATAATTTTTGTAGGTTTTTAGGTTTTAAAATGCTAGGTAAAGGGAGGGAGGAAAGTCACTTGTCTTCAAGGACTCAGTGGGTGTGTATTGGCATAAAGATGGCTGGTCTCTATTTGGTGTTTATCTGACAAACTTTCCGTAGTCCTGGTTGGCTTCAGATTTGTTTTCCTTCTGCCTCAGTGTGAGCATGCTCTCTCTCTCTCTCTCTCTCACACACACACACACACACACACACACATTCTCTCACTCTCTCTTGCTTACTTTCTCTTGTTGCTCAAGATTGTACCCAAGATCTTCTCCTGTGGGCTAGCTTGGCCGTCTACCTCTGCACTACATCCCGGTCCTTCTGTTCCTTGTCTTTTTAGATGTGCTGATGATGGAATCCTGGGTCCCACACATGCTTGAATAAGTGATTTTGCACTGAGCTGCATCTCCAACCCCTTGCTGTCCCTTCTAAGAAGTTTATGGCTGGGTGTAGTCACGCATACATTTCATCTCAGGACTCCAGAGGCAGAGGTGAGATAACTGCCAGAGTGCAGGGCTAGCCTGGTCTACATATTGAATCCAGGCTAGCCAGGGCTGCATAGTGAGACCCTGTTTCAAAATAAATAAAAATTAAACCAGAATGAAGAAGAACAGCAGAGCTGGTGGTTAAGAACACAGGGCTGTAGTGAGACTGCTTGGGTCACTCCTGAGCCATTACTGTCTCCTCTGTTTATGTTTAACTGCTCGGTCTGTGCTTCAGTTTCCCAGTTGTGAGACTGAATAGCAGTAAGCACCTCTTATTTGTGGTGAATATTTGAAAGGCTTAAACCTGTACTTGACAAACACTTAACTGAATAAAATTCCTCCCCCTTGACTTACTTGATGGTATTAATTATTAATATGACATAAGTGGCTCGAAGAGAATACTTCACACGCTGGCCGGTTTTAGTTTCCTTTCTTTCACATTTTATTTTCTGTGTCAGGGCACCGGGCTTGTCGGAAGCACTCTTACTCCCTGAGCTGCTTCTCTGGCCTTCCGACTTAATTACATCTCAAAATTGATTTGCCTTTATTTGTTTTAGTTTAGTTTTGCTTTGTTTTTGAGACACTGTCACTCTCTAGCCCTGGCTGTCCTAGAACTCTCTATGTAGACCAGGTTGACCTTGATCTCAGAGCTTTGCCTGCTTCTGCCTCCCAAATCCTGGGATTAAAGATGTGTACCGCTACACCTGACTTTTGAATGGACGTTTTCAAATGCCTTGTAAAGGGCTGGAGAGATGGCTCAATAGTTAAGAGCACTGACTGCTCTTCCAAAGGTCCTGAGTTCAATTCCCAGCAACCACATGGTGGCTCACAGCCATCTGTGATGGGATCTGATGCCCTCTTCTGGTGTGTCTGAAGACAGCTACAGTGTACTCACAAACTCAAGTGCTTTGTAAAATACATGTCTGCATTGTGAGTGCTGAGTTAATGATAGTATAGTTCACAGATAGCAGGCCTGTAGAGTGCTTTGTTTCCCCAGTATTGCAAACTGTTGATCAAAGCAGCTGCATCCACTCGAACTGTCACTGGTGCGGTATTCTAATTTCATCATTGACTTATCGGTAACAGCTGATAGTTTGGATTAGGCAGTCATAAAATAGTATTTTATTGCTGTTTAGCTACCAGTTTAAGAATGACTTTTACCATATGTATGATTTCCTTTCTTTTACTTTATGTGTTTTCCTGATTTTTGTGTTATATATAGTTTTGCCATTTGATAAAAATTTTTTTTCTGAGGCATATAAAAAATAAAGTAAGATTTACAATTTGAAAGATACTATTAGGAAGTGTTTTAAGAACTTAGGGATTGCGGGACATGGTGGCACACATCTTTAATCTCAGTACTCTGCAGGCAGAAGCAGTGGATGTCTGTGCGTTTGAGACCATCCTGGTCTATATAGTGAGTATCAGGATAGCCGGGACTGTAGAGAGACTGTCGTATAGGGTAAAGCTCAGACTCCAGTAGCTACTTTAAGAGGGGAGAAGTGTAGGGTTAGCCCTTAGAATCACATTTCCATTCTGATTTTTTCATTTGTGATTGAGTGCCCCAACCTTCTGGACTAGAACCCAGGACTTTGTGATATATATATATACATACATACACATACATATATCTGGTATTTTTCATACAGGGTATGAAATAGGGTATCACAAAGTTGCCCAGGTTGGTACTGAATATACTGGGCAGGCCTTTAACTGTGGTGGTCCTCCTACACCCAAGTACCTGCGATGCCAGAAAGTGTGTGGTCATGTTCGGCCTCACTTTACTTTTTAACTTTCACTTAACTATAAACTGGGAGCAGCAGATGTAACGCCCAGATGTGGTAGTGCACACCTGTAAACCAAGAACTTGAATGGCTGAGGCAAGAGGATCACTGCACGTTTGAGGCAGCCCGTAGTTAGTGATCCTGTCTCAGAAGACAGACAAATAAATGATCAAAGAAAAATACTCACACTAAATGTACTTACTTCATCGGACTTGCCAGAAGGTTGACCAAGATACGAAGTATGAAAGACATTTAGCACAGCACGTGGTGTACAGCAAGAACTTAGTGCATCACTGATGCACACACAAGAGCCAGTAAATAGCCCTGTGTGGGAATTAAAAACAAAAAAACCAACAGGATCCAGGGATTGCTGCTAGTTGTCCTGTTGTCATCATGGTGGTGTCCCCATCCTCATCCTCACACCCCCCCCCCCCCCCGCCCTACCCCCCTAGCAAAACTAAGCAAGGGTAAGTCCTGTACAGCCGTTTTTCCTTAAAACCAGCTCCTGTTATCTGCTGATTCAGCTCATGGGTGTGAGCTCTTGGAGGTGCCTTCATTTCCTTCTGTGTTAATATATTTCTGTGAGCATATATTTAGGAAAGTTGATGGATTTATTATAACATTTTTATATACATATCTGAGCCATGTTTAACTTCCCTCATTGTCTTCTCTTATCCCACTCCTGATGACTCCCTCCTTACAACTAGACCCACCTCTGGTTTCATGTCTGTGACTTTAATGAGGATTATTTCCAGGAGCATGAGAATCTGTTATACCCACTCCACCACTGAAATAACGTCTCTCCCTTGCCCGTGTTCATGGTCTCTCTAGAGCCCTCCTCTTTCTCTTTGGAACTGTAGTCCTGTGTTATTCAGACCTAAAGTTGTCAGCATTCGTAACAGGAATCTGTTTTCCAGTAAGGAAGAAAGAAAATAAAAAGTTGAGCCTATTTTTCTTTACATGTTCCCATCTGTGATGCTTCTAGCCTCAATGTAGCACTGAATTATTTTTTTGAAGTTATTTTAAACTTTCTTTTTGAGATTATGAAGTATTTTCCAGTTAATTGAGAACTAAGAAAGGAATTTGAGACAAACACAGTCCTCTGAGCCATCCTCCAGTAAAACATTGTATGAATCATTGGGCTATTTTTATCTTAAATGATTAATGTGTAGGTTTGTGTTTTACATAAAAATATAATGTCAAAGTACTTACTGCATTCTGGAAATTTAAGATTATCCTATTCTTTCTGTCAAATAAAAGTAGCATTTTGAATACTTGTTGAGTTTCTTGAAGTGGCTAGAGAATACATTCTTGTTTCTTGAATGCACTCTTAAGATAAGAGAAATGTGTAATATTGAAATCTGACCAATCCCTTAGTTCCTCAATCCTGCCTTGCTGGAGTGTGCTGGCTAGTTTATGTCAAACCTGAGGAAAGCTAGAGTCAGGGTGAGGAAGGAGACTCAACTGAGAAAAAGTCTCCCGTGAGAGTGGGCTGTTGGCAAGCCTGTAGGGCATTTTCTTAATTAGTGATTGATTGGGAAATCCAATCCATTGTGGAGCTACCCCTGGGAGGGGGGTCCTGGGCTGTGTACTAAAGCAGGCTGAACAAGCCAGGAGGAACAAGCTAGTAAGCAGTACCTCTCCATGGCCTCTGCCTCGGCTTTATTAGCCAGGCTCTTGCCCTGCTTGAGTTCCTGTCCTGACTTCCTTTGCTGATGAACAGTAATATGGAAGCATAAGCCAAATAAACCGTGTCCTCCCTAAGTTGCTTTGGTTGCCGTGTTTGGTCACAATAGTAACCTAAGGCATGGAGAATGAAGAGAATGAAGGCTGGCACGAAGGGACGTCCTCAAAGCTGTGATTGTGGATGGCTTAGCAGTATTGTTGCTTTTCATGTATCTCTTGTGCAGAAACCTACTTTTTTTAAAAACAAAATGGTGGGAAGGGAGTTGAGTCTTTAGGGTGGTTTTGTGGTCTTCCTGTTAAATCTGCCTTTGTTTTACATATATGTGAGTAGACCTTTGTCTCTTTGTTCTCCTCTACTGGGAAAGGAGGGTTGTTAGTTGCAGATGGATAGAATGACTGATACAAAAAGATTGGAAGTTAGATGAAGTGACACACCTGTAATCCCCGTGCTTAGGAGGCAGAGGCAGGAAGAGTGCTGTGAGTTCAGGGTTCGCCAAGGGACATAGTAGCAGACCAGCCAGGGCTGCATAGTGACACCCTGCCTTGTAAACAAACAAAAAAAGGATTGAAAAATGTGTTTCTTATTTTTTATACTCTTTAGTAGGCAGAAGCAATTTAAAATGTGTAAAATACAGATAACTTCAATTTACTTGGCATACAATTATTACTGCATGAATATCACAAAATATATTGGTATTTAGAGAAAGTTGGAATTCACTTTGTGCTGAATTAATAGGAATTTTTTGTAACCAGTAGATTTTGAAGTGAATCTTGAAGTATAGGTTGGAGATGGGATTCTTGGGAAAGAGTAGCAATCATTTTTGTAATTCTTGTTGGAAAAATATTTTATTGAGTAACACATCTTACCTACTAGAATGTTGATGGTTATAAAATACAGTCATTTGTGAGTTTAAACTTTTATTTAATACCTGTAGTTATATAAAAACAACAAAGAACATATCATGGTATTTATCATTATTAAAAACTTTGTGGGCTGGAGTTGGCTCAGTGGTTAAGAGCACTGACTGCTCTTTCAGAGGTCCTGAGTTCAATTCCCAGGAACCACATGGTGGCTCACAACCTTCTGTAATGAGATCTGATGCCCTCTTCTGGTGTGTCTGAAGACAGCTACAGTGTACTCATATTCATATACATACACATAAATTAAAAAAACAAACAAGGTGGTTGGCCAGATGTGATGACACATGCCTTTAATCTTAACATTTGGGAGGCAGCCTGGTCTACAGAGTGAGCTCTAGATTGGACTTGCAGTAGTGTTAGGTGGGCTGAGAGAGCCACTGGTCTAGGTATTTCCTGTCCCCCTTCCTGTGTGTTAGAGTGAGGTTGCTACAGATGAGAGGTGACTGAGCAAGGATGACAGCAGGTAAATGTTGATATGAACTGGTTTACTCTTGTCTTCTCCTTCGTCAAAGGTGATCTGATTTTTGAGCCTAGATGTGTAGGACTTAAAGTTAATAGAGACAAAATCTAGGAAAGCCCATTTTGGATATATTTGAAAATTTGGTGGCACATCCAAGTGTCTGTAGGGATTGAAGCAGGCTCTAGCGCAGTGGTTCCCAACCATCCCCAGAGTCCAACATTTTAATACAGTTCCTCATGTTTTGGTGACCCCAACCATACAACTATTTTCATTGCTACTCCATAACTGTAATATAAATGTCTGATATGCACAATACCTTATACGGGACCCCAAAGGGTCACAGCCCACAGGTTGAGAACCACTGCTGTGGAGTAATGGGGTTGGAATTTTAAAGAAAGATTGAAATTGAGGTTAAAAAAAAAAGTCTAGAGGCTCACATGGAATTAATTTATATTGACCATGGAGAAAGAAACTCCTGAGAAAAATTCAGTTCAATTTCGGTTGTCGAAGTCCACATCAGAAACACTTGTTACTCTGAACACGCTGTCTGGAGACCAGTTCCTGAGTAAGCCCTACGTTCTCTCATCGAATCTGCTGCTAGATGGCAGTAGTGACCAGCAGTGCAGGCCAGGCAGGCGATGTTAGTGAAGGGCAGTAGTGACCAGCAGTGCAGGCCGGGCAGGCGATGTTAGTGAAGGGCAGTAGTGACCAGCAGTGCAGGCCGGGCAGGCGATGTTAGTGAAGGGCAGTAGTGACCAGCAGCGCAGGCCGGGCAGGCGATGTTAGTGAAGGGCAGTAGTGACCAGCAGTGCAGGCCGGGCAGGCGATGTTAGTGAAGGGCAGTAGTGACCAGCAGCGCAGGCCGGGCAGGCGATGTTAGTGAAGGGCAGTAGTGACCAGCAGCGCAGGCCGGGCAGGCGATGTTAGTGAAGGGCAGTAGTGACCAGCAGCGCAGGCTGGGCAGGCAACTGTTAGTCAGCAGGCATTGTTTTACGTGGATCCGTCACATCAGATCTATAAAGATTTTTTTTTTTTAAAGATATCTGGATTTTATGGGATGGTTCAAGAATTACACCTCTTGTTATTTCTCTGTTAAGTTCTTTTTACCATGTTCAGAAGAAAATGGAATGAGTTTGGAACTTACTAGATTCTGATCTTATAACACAAATGTTTAATACTTTATTGCACAAATATTAGAAGAGACTAAAGGTAACTTTTAAATATATGTTTTTTATTATTTGTAATTATATATAAGTGTGTGTTCAGGAGTGTAGGTGGCCATGGAGGCCAGAGGCCTCTGATTCTTGGAGCTGAAGTTACAGACACTTGGGAGCCATGTGATATGCAAGTGCTCTTAACCACCGAGCCATCTCTCCAGCCCCCCTACTTCTTGCTTTGATTTCCGTTCTCCTTTAGAACATTCTCCTAGCTTAGAGTGTTATAGTGATCCTACTTAGAAGTGCAACTTCACTAGCTGTCAGTGTGTCAATATCTTGAGACGCTGCCTGAAGAGCCGTGCTTACTGGTGGTTCTGTCCAAGTTGCAGGCCTTAGAGGTGATCGCCCCATGTTGCTACTGTTTCTCAAACAGCCCATTGTAGGAGAGGTGGTAACGTGACTATAAGTCCCTTCCCTTCCAGAAGCCTTGACACTGGTCAACAGTGGACATTTAAGTACCCATCAACAGAAATGCCTTGCAGCATCTTTCTACTTGGTTACTGAGGGTAACATTTAGAGTAACATTGACACTGAATTCACCTGGCAAGTATCCAATTGTGTGGGTAGTTTTATGTCAACTTGACACAAACTGGAGTAATCTAGGAAGTGGGAACTCAGTTGAGACAATGCTCTCATCAGATAGGCCGGTGGCAAGCCTGTGGTATATTTTATTATGATTGATGATGATTGATGCAGAAAGGCCCAGATCACTGGGTCAAAGGGCATTGAATCCCCTGGAACTAGGGTTACAACTGATTACCATGTGGGTATGGGGAATACCCTTCCTGGGTCCTCTGGAAGAATAGCCCGTGCTTTTAACTGCTGGTTACTCTCTAGTAACTTTTTACATATCTCATTATTTCATGCGTATGCATGTCTGTCTGCACATATTGAAGTGCATTATTTGTATACAGTGCCCGCAGAAGCCAGAGGAGGGTCTTGGACTCCCTGGAACTGAAATTATTGACAGTTAGGAGTCACTATGTAGGTGCTGGGAAATGAACCCAGGACTTCTGTAAGCAAAGAAGTGTCCTTAACCACTCAGCCATTTCTCAAGCCCCTAGACTTTATCATGGGATTGTGTTTCCCAACCTTTACCCTGAATCTCTCTTTTTAAATACATTTTCTGGTATATAAGTATAGGAGTTTAAAATTGGATTATGTAACGTTCTTTCTTGAGACTACTTCTAACTGTGTATTCAGCAGTTTCCGGTGTTAGACAAGAATTAAGACAATACTTTTCCTTGTAACCAGTTAAATAAAACATTTTTTCTTTGAACAATTTCACTTTTTATTACGGGGAAAGGCCTTGTGTTCCATTGTACGTGTGTGGAGATCAGAGGACACCACGATGGAGCTTGCTCTGTCCCACCTCTGAGTGGGTTCTTGTGATGCAGCTTAGGTTGCTAAATTGTTGTGGCTAGAACCTTTCTCCTCTGAATGATCTTACTGCCCTCTGCCCTAGCCTGGCTTTTGAGATAGGCGCTCAGCTTAGGCAGCCCTTGAACTTACTGTGTAGCTGACGATGACCTTAAACTTTTTTTCTTCCTCTCATTGAAAATAGGTTTTGTTTTTCTCACACAATGTTTCCTGATTGGAGCTTCCTCTCTCTCCCAGGTCTACTCCCTTCCTGTCTCTCACTAGAAAACAAACAGGCTTCTAAGGGATGGTGATAGTAAAATATAATAAGATAAAACAAAACCAATACATTGGAATTGGACAAAATGGAAGGAAATAAGAGAAGGCACAAGAATCAGACTCACTCATTCACACCCTCCAGGATCTCATAAAAACACTAAACTGGAATCTACATTCTAGTTTATAGTTATAGTGTTTAAAAACACTAAACTAAACCATATACTGTATATGCAGAGGACTCACTAGACTGGTGAGGCTCCATGCGTACCTCCTCAGTCTCTGAGTTCATAGGAGCATTGCTCCTGTTGATTTAGAAGGCCTTGTTTTCTTGGTTTCATCTATCCTGGCTCTTACTCTCTTCTCCTAAGGGCTTCCCAGAGCCCTATGGAGAGGGTTTTGATGGAGATATCTCTTTTAGGTCTGAGTGTTCTAAGGTCATTGATTCTCTGTACAGTGCCTGGCCATGGGTTCCCATCTGCTGCAGGAGGAAGCTTCTGTGATAATAGTTGAGCAAGGCACTGATCTACGAGGATGGCAAACTGTATTAGGAATAATTTTATTGCTAACCCCTCCCCCCATTTTTTAGACCAGTAGTATTTGGCTTAGGTCTCTAGACTATCTAATCTCTGGGTTTTGGTCATCCAAGCAGTGTTGGGTGCGGGTTCCATCTCATGAAGTAGGTCTTAAGTCAAATCAAGTGTGATGGCTACTCTTGACTGTTAACTTAAATCTGGAATGAACTACAATCCAGAAGTGGAGGGCACATCTTTGAGGGATTTTATGCTTGATTTGAAGTGGACAAATCCATTTCTAGTCCAGACCTCTCAGATAGGAAGACTCACCTTTGACCATGATCTCAAGGTGGGAAGATGCACCTTTAATCTGGGCCACACTTTCTGCTGTAAACCTATATAAGGGCAAGGAAGAAGGAAGCTCTTGCTCTTTGCCTGCTTCCCTTGCCTTGCTAGCACATCCATTCCTTCACTGGCATTGGACGCTACTTATTCAGGATTCTAGCATGTAGTTCTGTATATGCTAGAGACACTATTGCCTATAGGACTGAGCAACTACCAGATTCGTGGGCTTTCCATTCACAGCTGGCCATTGTCCAGTTATCTGGACAGCTGCCTGTAAGTTATATGGAATATATGTATATTTCATAAGCTCTGTGGCTCTAGAGAACCCTGACTAATACATCAGGTATTGGTTACTCACAAAAGCTTTGTGCTACCATTACATTACAGTAGTATATCCTGCAGGCAGGACATCATTGTCAATCCACAGTTTTGTGGCTGGCTTCTTACTTACATTTCTCTTTAGGTAGCATGCAGAGTACCTTTCTGTATCATAGATGCTAGAACATAAGAATTCACTGTGTAAGCATCAGCTCAGCTTCTCCATGTTCAGGAAATTGTCTAAGTGTTGTCTTCAGCAGTGGAGCCTTGCCATCAGTTTGTGTAGAACAGACTATAGTCTTGGCAACAGCCTGGGTTGTTTGCGAATTCCATGGCCAACAATTCAACTAGATGTAACTCAATTCCAGGACTAGAAGTTTTATTTGATGACAAAAGATATCCAGTTAGGGGTCTTCCCCATTATTTGATGATTTTATTTAAATTACCGTCATATATGTATAGATTTTAGGAAGTTTCTGTCGTGTTAGGTCTCCATAATAACCTTCAAATGGCCTGTAATTTTAGCTGTCTCTTCTTGTATTCCTTCCCCTCACAACTTGACCCTCTTTTTCCAGAAACTAACCAGTCTATTTAGCTTTTCCTAATTGGATATATTGGTTCCCCTCTCCCCCCAGTCCTTTATTTTGTACCTAACTTCTGTGGTTCTCTGGATTGTAGCTTGGTTATCATTGATTTAATAGCTTATATTCACATATAAGAAAATACACACCATGTTTGTCTTTCTGGGTCAGGATGATTTTTCTAGTTCTGTCTATTGAGTTTCATGATTATGAAACCTTTTTAAAGGCTGAGTACTTTGTTGTGTAAATGTGTAACAATTTCTTTATTCATTCTTCTGTTGAGGTACATCTAGGTTCCACTTTCTAGCCATTATGTAGAGAGCACCAGTGAATATGGTTGAGCGAGTGTCTCTGCCAAGATGAAGCTTGCTTCGGGTGTATGTCCAAGAGTGATCTAGCTCAATCTTGAGGTAGATCAGTTTCCATCTTTCTGAGGAATTTGCTATACCTATTTTTATAGTGGCTTTGCGGGTTTTCACTCCTACCAGCTATGGATGAGTCTTATTTGCTCTGTTTATTGTGATTAAAGTTTTTTTTTAAGATTTATTTATTTTATGTGAGTACACTGTAGCTGTTTTCAGACATGATTCCATTACAGATGGTTGTGAGCCACCATGTGGTTGCTGGGAATTGAACTCTAGGAAGAGCAGTCTGTGTTCCTAATCGCTGAGCTCTCTCTCCAGCCCTTGATTGAAGTTTTGTTGAGTATCTGGGCTGGCATCTGTGGTCCCTTAGAGTTTGTAGAACATCTTTCCAGTCCCCTCTGGCTTTTAAAGTCTCCATTGAGAAGTCAGATATTATTCTAATAGGTCCGCCTTTTTCTTTGCAGCTTTTAATATTCTTTTTGTTTGGTGTTTTGTATACATTTAGTGCTTTGATTATTGTGTGTTGAGGAAGTATTCTAACTATGTCACCCTCTTTCTGACCTGACTTTATTCTGGGAGCTTTTCTTTCCCCCTCTATTCTTTTTTTTTTTTTTTTTTTCTCATCTAGTGTTATGGGGTTGAAGGGGTAATAGAAAAGGGGTGGAGAGGGTGGAAAAGAGAAGAGAGCTGTATTGCTGCTGGACTGTAGTGGAGGCACATTGGCCTGTCTGTTATTGGTTGTGTTTTCATACTGGCATCTAGGTATCTGGGTTTAGGAAGACTGTAATTCTAGGTGCTGATACCTGGCCTTGTCTATGTTGAGTGTTTTGTTCCTTGGTTTCGGTTGTTTTCTCTTGATCTTAGGAGAGTGTGGTGGCTGTGTGTTTCCTGGTAGGAAATTCTTCTGAGATACTACCTGATGTGTGGCCTCTGGAGGTTCCAGGTAAAATGCCTCCCATAGACTCACAGGGAATGCATTAATGGAGATGTGTCCTTGTTGGAGCAGGTGTGGTCTTGCTGGAGGAAGTGTGTCTCAGTGAAAGGGCTTTGACGTTTTAGAAGCTCAAGCCAGGCACGGTGTCACTTTCTTTTCCTGCTGCTTACTGATGTAGAGCTCTCAACTACATCTCTAACACTGTCTGCCTGTATACCGCCATGTTTCTCACCATGACAAGAATGGACTAAACCTCAATCTGTAAGGCATCCCCAGTGAAATCTTCTTTATAAGAGTTGTTGTGATCATATTGTCTGTTTGCAGCAATAAAACCCCTAGGTATTGGCAGCTTACACTTGGGAATGTGGATGGGCTAGGAGGGAGTGTTGAGGGAGGAAAGCAGGGTGTTCCACTGGGTTCTACTTAGTCCCCTGGGAATGGGGCAGTCAGAAAGTCCTCAGCAGGTGGTTCCTACACAACTGGGGGTGAGAATGGAGGATTAAACTTGAAGGAATGGAGGGAGAGGTGAAGATCTGCTGTTAGCCTGTGTCTTAGGGTTTCAATTGCTGTGAAGACACCATGACCAAGGCAACACTTACAAAGGACAACATTTAACTGGGGCTGGCTTACAAGTTCAGAGGTTCAGTCCATTGTCATCAAGGTGGGAGTTTGGCAGTGTACAGTCAGATGTGGGGCCGGAGGAGCCGAAAGTTCTACACCTTGATCCAAAGGCATACAGGGAAAGACTGGCTTCCAGGCAGCTAGGAGGAGGGTCTCAGAGCCTACCCCCACAGTGACACACTTCCTCCAACAAGGTCACACCTACTCCAAAAAGGACGCACTTTCTAATAGTGCCGCTTCCTGGACCAAGCATATACAAACCACCATATTCTGTCTGCTTAGCTGGCCGGGTTGAATTTCTGGCCCACCTGTCTTTGCCTTCTGGGTGCTGAGATTACAGGCATTCTTCACAGTGCTCTCTGCTTTATGGTGTAGTGTGGATCAAAACCAGGGCATGCGGTCTACCCTTGGAAACACATCTTCAACTCCCTTCTTTTTCTTTGTCCTTTTAAAAAAAATATAGGATCTCACATAACTCTGGCTGGCTCTGACTTGATATATAACCAGGCCTGCTCAGTTGTGGTGTAACTGAGAATGGCCCCCATTGGCTCATATGTTTTGATGGTTGGTCCATAGTTGGTGGAATTCTTTTGGAAGTATTAGGAGTGTGGCCTTGTTGGAGGAGGTGTGTCACTAGGGGTGGGACTTCAGGAGGTTTCAAAAGTCCATGCCATTTACAGTTAGCTCTCTTTCTTCCTAGGACTTGTGTGTGGATCAAGCTCTCAGCCTCTGCCCTAGTGCTATGCCTTCCTTCCTGCTCCAAACATGATGATAATGGGCTCACCCTCCACCTGGAAGCCCTGTAATAAACTCCTTCCATGAGTTGTGCTGGTCATGGTGTCTTATTACAGTAATAAAAAAGCAACTAAGACATCTGGCCTTGAACTTCTGATCCTCCTGCCTCTGCACTGAAGTTCTAGGATTAGAGGCCTGAGCCATCATATAAGATCAATTTTCTCTTTAAAAGCGGATTCTGGTCACTGTGTAAAATAATAAGAGTATTTACCCTGGGGAATGCACATTTCTAAGTACTCTGTCAGACTGTGAAGTCTAATCAGGTTTGGGCTTTGCTGTTGCTATAGTTACCTAGTCTACTATAGATCAAATTCTTTGAGCTGTGGGCTATTTCTGTCTTGCACATAATGTCAGGCCTGAGATGTTTTCTCATTGGTCATGTCCCATTCTGAGTTCCATCAGGCCCTGGCTACCTTAGGCAAGCAGGTGTCTCTGTGTGCTCTTCCCCTAGTGATACAAACCTTGCTCTTGTGGAGCTGAGAACCATTCTACATGATTTCTTTTTTTGGGGGGGTATGATTTTACTTACTTACTTACATACATACATGCATGCATATATATGGCTCAGTAGTTTAGAGTTATACTGTTCTTTCAGGGGACTCCATTTCTTAGCACCCACATCAGGTGGCCTGTAACTCTAAAGATTTATTTATTTATTTATATAAGTACACTATTGCTGTCTTCAGACACACCAGAAGAGTGTCAGATCCCATTACAGATGTCTGTGAGCCACCATGTGGTTGCTGGGATTTGAACTCAGGACCTCTAGAAGAGCAGTCAGTGCTCTTAACCCCCAAACCATCTCTCTGACCGAATAGTTAGTTCTTTAGAAGTTGAATGATATGGTGTTATTGGAGCTTATCAGTTTCTAACTATAACATTTTATTTGTTACATGTACTAAGTAGCTGGCTTTTAAAATAACATTAACATACAGTGAGACTGGCCACAAAATTTGTGTATCCAGACTTTGTGAGAGAGAATAGTTTTTAGTTTTCCTATGTTTTTTTTCTATCTCATTCCTGCCTTCCAGTCCTTTGCAGTTATTAAAGGTGGCATTTGCTTCATTTTTAAAAGCATCTTTTTAGAATTAGAAGAAATAGTAAATGTGTAGTACTTCTAACTTCCAACATAAGGCAGCTGGTTGTTCTGGAAAGAAAATGCAGTTAATTGTATTTGCTGGAGGAAGCTGGCTTTTGTAGACTTAGTTTAAAGGGTGACTTTTGTATGGAAGAATTACTTGAGAACCTGGATACCTTGGGAAATGTTTAAAAGAGAGAGAGAGATTGTGTTAGGATCCTCTCCAAATTCCCAGTTACCTGACACTGTAAAGGGGCTGCTCACCCCTTCTCACTCGCTTGCTCTTGCTTCTCTTGCTCCTACCTCTTTGTCCCCTCCCCACCCTGGCTGGCCTCTTCTCCTCCTCTACTCCTCTCTCTGCCCCTACTACCTTCTTAACTTACCTTCTTAATCCCCTCTGTTGGGATTCTGTAAACCCCACCCCTCAATTACCTGGCAGTAGCCAGGTATGCTCCGCCCCAGTGACCTGACACTATAAAAGGGGCTGCTTGGCCCCTCTTCTCTCTCTTGCTTCCTGGCTCTCTTGCTCTCCCACCCCTATCCTGCCCCCCTCTCCCTCCACGTGCTCATGGCCGGCCTCTATTTATCTATTCCTCTATTTCTCTCTGTCTCTCTCTCTGTCTGTCTCTGTCTCTCTGTCTCTGTCTGTCTGTCTGTCTGTCTGTCTGTCTCTCTCTCTCTCTCTCTCTCTCTCTCTCTCTCTCTGCCTCTGTCACCCTCTTAACTCCCCCATGACTTGAATAAACTCTATTCTGTACTGTACCGTTGTGTGGCTGGTCCCTCAGGGGGAAGGGATTCCCAACATGGACCACCCAGTGGCATCTCCCTTGTCCCCAGGCCTCGCCGCACCTCCATGGGCCATATGCCTCCCACTCTCTTCATCCTTCCCCTAACATTGGTGCTGAAACCCGGGACATCATCTTTTCACAACATTGGTGCCCCATGACTTTTCCTTTCATTGGTGCCCCGTCATCTTTTCCTTACACCCTCCCCATGCCCTGAATAAAGTCTATTCTATACTATAGGTGTGGGCCCACCAGAGGCATCCTCTTCCCCCATACCTCACCTCTGTGGAAGATACCCTTCCACTCTCTTAATTCTTTTTCCTAACATTGGTGCCGAAACCCGGGACATATCTTTTCTTATCTTTTTATAAGCACATCATATATGCGAGTGTTTTGCTTGTTTGCATTTATGTGAATGCTGAGAGTTTAGAGGTGAGAAAGGATTGGATTCCTTTGAGCTATGTTGAAATACATATGTTGCATGGATACATATAGGCTGAATGAGTAGGAATAGAAGTAACTTCACTGTGGGCTGATGGTATAATTTTGCTGGTAGTAAGTAGTACCTGATTGGCTTGTAGTGGCCCACACCTATATTTCTCAGCTGTTAGAGACTTAAAGGCCGGAGGATCAGAAAGAAGTTCAAGGCCTTCCTTGCTACTTAGCAAGTTTGAGATCAGCCTAACATAAACACTTTTCCCCCTAAAGATGGGATAGTATGTTATACACCTTTTCTAAGAAATACTATAATTAAAAAGAAATGTATTTAGTTCAAATAAATTGGATCCAGTGCATAAGAGGGAGGGAGGGAGGATGAGAGGACATGAGAACAGGAATGGACTCTACCTTGGCATTTAGGCTTTGCTTCCACTTATTTTTCAAGGCAGGGTCTTACTGTGTAACACGAACTCATAGGAACTTGTAGCTTTGCCTCCGGTTCTAGAGTGCAGGGATTTACAGGCCTGCACCTCCGCCACCAGCAGTTGAGCTATTAGTACAATATGGTTTTACATTTGGTTTTGGTTTTGAGACTTGTTGCCTAGCCTTGTTGCTTAGGCTGGCCTAGAACTCAATATAATCTAAGGATAGCCTTAGGTTTTGGGTCCTCCTTCCTTTGGCTCCTGAGTAATCGTACCTGTGAGCCAGGCACATCAAGTATGTTTGGTGCTACGATTTAAGGTCTTCATTCACAGTAGGCAGACTTTAGACCAACTCAGCTACATCTTTAACCCAAGGTTGTAGTTTTTGAAAGCTTGCGTTTCTTTAAGATTTATATTTTATATGAGTACATTGTTGCTGTCTTCAGACACACAAGAAGAGGACATTGGATCCTATTACAGGTGGTTATGAGCCACCATGAGGTTGCTGGGATTTGAACTCGGGACCTTTGGTAAAGCAGTCAGTGCTCTTAACCACTGAGCCATCTCTCCAGCCCAGGGTTTCTTTTCTTTTCTTTTCTCTTTTTAAACGAGTCTCTTTGTATATAGATGTATAGTCATGTTTATGAGGGTGTGTGCATGTGTGTGAGTGTATTTGTATATATGGAGGTTAGAGAAGACCAGCCACCTGCTTTGAGACAGTGTTCCTCACTAGCCCAGAGCTCACCAGTTGGGCTGTACTGGCTGGTTGGCCCTTGCGCCCCATGTATCTTCCTGTTTTGCTTCCCCAAGCCTGTCATCCCTTGCCCAGCATTTCTTCAGCCCTGGGTCTAAATTATATTATATGATGGGTACTATTAAAAGTTAAAGAGGTTGTAGTTTGGGGTTGGGCTTTTGTTGGTTGTCTTTACCACATTGAACATAATATATGTGCACAGTTGATGAAGTTAGGCTCTGTTCAGTTAGGCTCGTGCTTTCTGTGGGCTCTGCCATCATTCTTAAGTCCTCTGTGACCAACCAGCAGGTAGACAAAGAGAAGGTGAAGTCCTATCTGTCCTGCACCATCTGACACAGATGTGCCATGCATCTTTTCCACTCGAAAAGTCTCAGCTGAGCCTAAGAACAGCCGGGACCCCCGTGTCTCTGCTGAGATCCCAGTGAACATCCTGCACCGTGTCTCACCCTGCTAGGTCCCAAGTCATGGCTTTCTGTGGACCTCTTCTCATTTCTCACTTTTTGCCTAAGAGCCTTGAAGAAACAGTAGCCTTTGCAGTGCCTCCCTTTGGTCCGCCCTGGTATGTGGATGTTTATGCCTGAGTTTCCTGGGGCTCCCTACCTATCCCTCAGCTGACTTCTTCAGGAAGAACTTTTGGGGTTTTACTTTGCCTTGCTCAGTAATGCCTGCAAGTGTTTAGGGAAAGGAGATTCTTCTGTGCTGTTTGCTTCTTGTGCCAGAGCAGAGTTGGAATTGAAAGTTGTTTTGTAAAGCTGTTGCTTTTTCATTGGAACACACTGGCAGGTCTTTATTGAGCTAAAAATACTTCCCTGTAATATTTACATTAAATTCCAAGTTGACAGCTTCTGAAAATACTCATAAGAAACTAGTGATACTTACTGCCTCCTGGGGAAAGGAAAGGGGCTTGAAGATATAAAACAATAGATTTAGAGTCTTGAATTTTGAACCATGTTGATTGTATCATATATTAAAAAGTATGTATATATTAGAATATTCAGAAGTTTACAGGATGGAATTCTATGTAAAGTTTTAAAAACATATCATTTTAGTGGCTTGTTTTTGTTTTTTCTTTAGCACCAGGGAGCCATTATTATAAAGAGCCTTCTAAGATTCTTCCTTCTCTCCCTCCCCCCTTTATTTCAGACTGTTAAAGGAGGAGTAGAAATTGGGAGAATAAAAGATCACAGTCCCTCCCTCTAATAGTGATTAAGTTTGACTTATGGAAATTCTGCTCCTGATTCTCTTTCAAAAGCTGTCTTACATCAGCAACATACCCAAGACTTGGATTATCTGTAAACATTACTAATACTAGGGCAGTTGTGGCAGCAGAACTCAAGGGTGGGGCTAGCCTGGGCTATATCACAAGTTCTAGCCAATCTAGGCTATGAAATCAGAATCCAGCTCAGCGCTCCTGAGTCATCAACATCATAATAAATGTCAAAGTCGCTTCTTTCTTTGTTGAAATTCCGAGGTAGCTGGCCTAAACAGTCAGGAAACGTTGAACATTTATAAAGTTGCTTTCATCATCCGACTTTACTTCATGTTGGAGGTGGTGCTCTGTAGATAGGCTACTTGTCAGCTGAGGATGCTTGTACAGACTAAACCTCTGAGCCGGTTACTGCTGGAAGAAGGGGGATGGCTGGTATTGGGTTAGGGTAATTAGGGTTTGGCCCTGGAGCCAGCGGCAAGTCCAGAAACTGATGCTGCATGGAGGGTGGGAGGGAGGGATTTGAGGACCTCCATCATTCTGTCCATTCTCAAATAAAATATGTGCAGCTGACTTTCCATTTCTATTAACGTTGAGTACCATGATTGTGCTGGATGAAAGGTGCATTTTGAGTTTGTGTCCAGCCTGAGAGACCCAAGACCCTGTTGTTTCAAATAAATAAATAAATATGTAAGGACACAAGAAAAAATTAAAGGGCAGATACTATAGTGACCATTTTTGCCTTGGAACATGGGTTTTCTGTCATAATTCTTTTCTCCTCTGTCATTGTATAGAATTAACTCAAGGTTTCTTAAAAAAGCCTAATGCGAGGCTAGAAAAATGGCTCAGCTGTTAAAATACTCGATGTTTTTCCAGAGGACCTGGATTCTATTTCCAGCACCCACAAGGGTGGCTAATATCTATATATGCCTCCAGCTCAAAGGAATCCAGTGCTTCCTTGACTTCTGAGGACACCGCACACATGTGGTACACTTATATACATGCAGGCAAAACACTTCTACGTATAAAAAAGTAAAAACTTGGAAAGAATCAAAGCCTAATGTGCATTTTCATCTATTTAATTTTTTAGCAGATAGTAGATATGAATTTCACAGGCAGCGGGTTTTATCAAGATAAGACCCCATGTGCTTCCCATATGTTGTATAGCCAAGGATGTCCTTAATCTCCTGTTCTTCCTGATCCGTTTCCCAAGTGTCAGGGTTACAGGCTTGTGCCCCCATGTCCTGGAGGTGCTGCTAAAGCATTTCATACAGAGGTGTTTGGTCATTTGGGTTTGTTGTTCTGAGTTTCAGTATGCATCTCTGGTTGGCCTGGAACTCAGTATTACTTAGAAGGCAATTTAGCAACATGTCCATTTAGCAGAGAACAGCAGCAGGTTCCTCCTAGGGCCTCAAACTGCCCAGCTATGGACTTTTTATGCATGAGTTGATGGATTTCCTCCTGAGGCTCAAACCCACTCAGTGCTACTGGGACAGAAGAATTCTGTGATGAGCATTGCTAGGTTTCTACTGTTTCTTTTATTTTCTAATTTTTAAAATGGCTCGTTTGTTTTTTATGTGAATGAATGTTATTTTGCCTGTGTGTATGTGTGTATGTATTTGTGTGTATGTATGCATGTATTTATGTGTGTATGTATGTATTTATGTGTGTATGTAGGTATGTATTTATGTGTGTATGTATGTATTTATGTATGTGTATGTATGTATTTATGTGTGTATGTATGTATGTGTGTATGTATACCACATTTGTGCTGGATGTCATTGGAAGCTAAAGAGTCTTGGATTTCCAGAACTATAGTTACAGTAATGAGTCACCATGTGGGCACGAGATTCAAACCCAAGGCCTGTGGCAAAGCAGCTAGTACTCTTAACCACCGAGCAATCTCTCTAGCCCTTCTACTGTTTCTTAATCAGAACTAAGTGAATTATTTGTCAAGATGAACTAGTCTTGGCTCTCCATTCCCAGTACAGTGAGACATGAATTTAAATTGGTTTTGGCTAGTGTTAGGAAAAAGATGAGGGGGGATGAATATGCTCTATGGAGGTGCGGTGAGACACGGGGGAAAGGAGGATGTCTCTGGGAGACCCATGTTGGAAATCTCTTCCCCCTGTGGGAGCAGTCACATGACGATATAGAATAAGAGTTTATTCAGGGCATGGGGAGGAGAGTTAAGAGGGTCGTAGGGGCAGAGAGAGAAGAGAGAGGAGTAGAGAAGCAGAGGCCAACCATGAGGACGTGGAGAGACGGGGGTCGGGGGGAGGAATGGAGAGAGGAGGGACAAAGGGGGGAGAGCAAGGGAAGAAAGAGCAAGAGAGAGGAGGGATCAAGCAGCCCCTTTTATAGTGCCAGGTAATGGTGGGGCGGAGCATACCTGGCTGTTGCCAGGCAGCTGTGGGGTGGGGTTTACAGAATTCCAACAGCTGGCTGTTGGATCCTGTGGCTCATGGACAAACAACTTCCTTTGGGTGAAAAAAAAATCTGTGTTTTAAAAAATACATTTCTTTGTGTGTGTGTGTGTACACGCGTGTGCACGCTCACGCAGCACAGGGTATGTGTGGACAGCAGTGTGTGTATGTGCACACACATGGCGCAGGATGTGTATGGATAGCCGAAAACAGCTTGGAGAGTTGTTTTTATACTTCCTGAGCTTACTCGTGTCTTCAGTTTGGGTGGCAGGAGTCTTTGCCTACGGAGCTATCTCACTGGTCCAGAAGAGATGCTTTTAGCCAATCAAACTCTTCCAATGCTCGTTTCAGTGCGTCCCTCGTTCCGTGCTGGGACGGAACAGTGCTGGGAAAGGAACAGGGGGCAGCTTTCACCTGCCTGTCCTGAAATCCATTCTCTTTATGTGGCCCTTTTTTTTCCTTTTCTTTCTTTTCCTTCCTTCCTTCTTTCTTTCTTTTCTTTTTTCTTTCTTTCTTTTTTTTTTTTTTAAGAAATAACATTGTATTTTTTTTGAGACAGAGATTGTGTATCCTAGGCCTCCCTCAAACTTGTTCTATTGCTGAAGGTGATCTTTTGCTCCTGCTCTTCCTGTCCCCATCTCCACCACCAGGCCAGTGAATGCACTGCTGGGTGTTGAACTCGGGGCTTTGAACTAGACAGACACTCTCCTAACCGAGCTATGTCACCAGCCCGATTAAGCTACTGTGTTTCTGTTAAGCTGAGCTGTTGGGTGCGCTGTATGAAGGTTGTCTTTGTATTTTCGGTTGTTGATTCTGTGGCAGAGGTAAGGACTGGCTGGATTCTGACGTTGTTATTCTTATGGCTCTTCATCCGCCGCGGTATTTTGTGAAGATACACATTCCTCGCTCGCTGGTTGGTTTAGTAAGGAACCGTCAACCAAAAGCTGGGCTGAAAAGGTAAGGCAGGACAATGCAAAAATTTCAGGACCATTTTGGTGATTTTGAAGTAGATGTAATCCGGGCTGGAGAGATGGCTCAGTAATTTAAGAACACATACCTGCTCTTACAGAAGATGCAAGTATGTCACAAGCATCCTTGTCGGACAACTTCCTGTGACTCCAGCTCCAGGGGGTCCAGTGCTCCCTTCTGGCTCTGTGGCCACTTGTACTCTTGTGTAAGTCATACACTGACATATACACATAATCTTCAAAATAATAAAAACCAATATTTAAAGTATGTGTAATGTGTTGGCTTAATCTCATACTTTAAAGAGCCCGTGGTCCAAAAGTGTAATTTGGGTGTTGAATGAGTGGTAGACCTTACAATAGGTACCACTTTAAATAACCTATAGATCACTGACCAAAATGGGGAGAATAGAATTTTCAAAAAATTTTGTTTGGAAGCTAGGCATAGTGGCAAATATTTATAATCTGAATAGTTGTGGGGGGGTGCAGACAGGAGCTTCAGCTGTTCAGGGCTAGGCTTGGCTACGTGTTAAATTTGAGACCACCATGATATGCATGAGATCCTATCTCAGAAGAGAAAAGAAAAGAGAGACAGATTGTTGCTAGAAGGACAACAAATGATCACTTTAACTTAGAGGCATAGCAGGGCATATATGAGAAGAAATTAGTGCAGACATTTGGAAATATAAGTGTATATATATAGAGAGAGGAGGGTTCTCCTGCTAAAGGGAGCACTTGAAAGAATGAGTTTGGTTCACTTGTAAGAGTAAGAAGTAAAGAGATCTCTTGGGGACTTGGAAGTGGAATATAGGGGAAGAACCCATGGGACCTATAAATTGAAGTAAATATATTCATTCTGGAATGATTCCTTAGTATGTATGACTGAGGATCAACTATATAGTCCTAAGAGACTTTATCTCACATATAACTTACTTGCATATTTATTTATGTGTTAAGCCTTAAGGGCTTTTTGTATGTGTTTTCCTTTAATAGATTAAACTGTCATATTGTTTGTATCTGTGTGTGAAAATAAGTTTTGTAGCTTGGAAATACCATTGGATATACTTAGTTTGCCACTAACACTTGTCTTATCTACTTCCTTTATATATATATATACGTTTGAGGGTAGCTTGATTTTTGTGGAGAATTATAGGATGCAGAGCTTAGAGTAAGCATCGGAAAAGCCAAGATTGTCAAGACTGCCAATCACAGGAGCCTATTTGAATGATGTCTAGTCACCTGGAATGCCACCGTAAAAGTGGTCAAACAACCTGGTCATAAACCTGGTCATTGTTTGCTGTTCTGTTAGGTTCCAGCCTACACCTGAGTCCCCCCAAACATCCAACATCCAAGCACTGTTTAGATCCTAAAGCTTTGTCTCTGGTGAATGGCACCCATCCTTATGAAGGAGGTCCTTTGTACTTAGCATCCTCCACCAATAGAATATTCCTTATGCCTTTTACAAACCTCCTCTCAAGTTCTTGCCCTGAGCACTATTTATCTGTCAGTAGAACTTACTGTTATTTTACAGCTCACGGGTGCTTTGGACTTTGCTAGCCAGTTTCTCTGTAGTGCAGCTAAAGCTTCTTGATAATTGCAGCATGGAAACCTTTCCCCAAAGTTTACTGTGCTTATGTGTGAGAAGAGAAAACCCTGAGCTCAAACTCTGAAGTTTTGTTGTGGTGCCTGTAAAGATGTGGATCATGAGACTTGTGGGGTCTGGGACAGAGAATGCTGTGTCCTGTGAAACAAGTTACAAATATTTGTGAGACACATGGGTGCTGGGAATTGAACCTGAGTCCCCTGGAAGGGTAGCCAGTGCTCTTGATCACTGAGATATCCCGTGAGCTCCAACATTACTAGGTGAGATTTGTTGTTGTTACATTTGATTTTTTATTTGAGAACTTTACACAGTGTATACTTTTAATTTTGTATTTAAAATTTTTCATACAATATATTTTTGTCATATTCTTGCCTCTTCCCCATTTCTTCCAGATTCTCCCTATACCTACCCAACTTAATATTCTTTCTATTTCTCAAACCTCCCTAAGCCTCCCCCAAAAGAAACATCAACAAAAACAGAAGAAACAACAGAACAATAAAAATCAAAGCAGACAAACTAAGAAAGAACACCAATAAAACAAAAATAGTGCAGATGCATACATGCTTTCAGTCACAGCATTCAAGAGGCAGAGGCAGCCAGATCTCTGAGTTCAAAGCCAGCCTTCTCTATAGAGCAAGTTCTAGGACAGCCAAGGCTATACAAAGAAACCCTGTCTGGGAAAAACAATTGATAATAATATTAACAACAACAACAACAACAACAACAACAACAATAATAATAATAATATGGTCAATATATCCAGTGACACTCCCTTGGAGCAAACATATTTTCCCCTTTTCCAGCAAGTAGCATATAGTTTCTTGGGTCAGGGGAGGGTTTTGGTCTACTTTCCCTTTTCAGTGCTGGGATTTTGCTTGCTTTGAACCTGTGCTGGTCTTATGTGTAATATCACAGTCTCTGAGCTTGTATGTTTATTAGAGCTGTAGTGTCTGGGGTGCTGTTCCCTTGGAGTCTCCATCACCTCTAACTCTTGTCATCTTTCTGTCACTGCTTTCACAGTTTTCAGTCTCATATGGAGGGGTTCGACAAAGACATCTTCTTTAGCTGAGTACTCCAAAGTCTCTCAGATTCTTCTCATTGCTCAGTTGTAGGTCTCTCTGTTAACTCCCATCTACCACAAGAAGCCTTTTTGATGAGGACTCAGCAATACACTGATCAATAGGTGTAGCAACATGTTAGGAGATATTTTATTGCTGTGTTCCTCTAGCAGACTAGTACTAATAATCTTTTTCCTACACCCATGACCTGAGGCTCAGGTTCTTGGCCATGTTAGCAGCGTCGGGTGCAGCTTCCTTCTCATGGAGCAGGCCCTAAATCCAACCAGAAAGTGGTTGTTTACTCTGGTAGCATCTGTGCCACTAGTGCCCTAGTCTATCTTGCAGGCAGGTCTCTGTTGTAGGTCACAGGGTTTGTAACTGGGTAATGTTCATGACCACTTTCACTTCTGGTATGATGTAGTGTACCTCTCAGTACCATGAATGCTGCTCAGTAAGGGGTGGAGTTTCTAGTTGGACACCAGCATGGAGAGTAACCAGAAACCTTGACAATAGCCTGATTGGAGAAGGTGGGGTGGCCCATAGGACCCCTTTGGTCAATAACTTAATAATCTGGAGCCTATTCCTGACCAGAGGTTTACTTAGTGATGTAAGATGTCCATTTGGAGCATTTTCCCCCCATTTTATGGTGACTTAATTTAAATTCCTTTCATATATGTATATATCATAGGAAACGTCTACATTGCTAGTTCTTGGGCTTACTTTGCTGTAGTATCCATTTGGGCCCTTCTCTACCTGCCTCCCCACTCCAGGCCTTAGAACCTTTGCATTAACTCTTTGTAGAGGGCTGATACACTGAGACAGATCCAGACAGACCAGAAAAGGGACGGAATACCATATTACTGACCTGCCTGCATGTAGCAGTGGGTAGTCCTAATCTAAATTTGCTGTTAGCTCAAAAGGTAGATTAAACTTCCTAATTTTTTGGATTAGTTTGATCTTTTTTTTCTTTTAAAGAATTATTTCTTTATTTTAAGGTATATGAGTACACTGTAGCTGTCTTCAGACACACCAGAAGAGGGCATCAGAATCCACTACAGATGGTTGTGAGCCACCATGTGATTGCTGGGAATTGAACTCAGGACCTCTGGAAGAGCAGTCAGTGTTCTTAACCACTGAGCCATTTTTCCAGCCCTAGTCTGATCTCTTAAATACAACAATCAATATGCTGACCAATATGATAGAGGCAGTCACTATTCCTGCTCTTCACATAGCCTCTTAGTAATGTGAGGTACTTCAGGAACGGCCACTTCACTGGAATGAACAAGGTTTTCTTTCTAATAGTGTACCAACAGCTGCTTTCTCTTCCTCCCCTTTTGTTTTTGAAATAAGGTCTCCTGTAACCCAGTCAGACCTTGAACTCACCATGTAGCTGAGGCTAGTCCTTACCCCTAGGTGCTCCTACCTCAGCCCAGAATTGTGGGATTAGGTGTTAAAGATCAGGTGTTCCCCAGTCCGGTTCAGCGACTCAGCACGAGCACACACGTCGTCACCAGCCTCTAAATATGACATATGTGCACTTTTAAAAGGTCCCTGCCGTCAAGTCCCACTCTGTCACTCTGTCTATCTCTCTGTCTGTAACACTTGCTCTGTCTGTCCTTTTGTTCCCTTGACCCCTGTCTCTTTCTTCTTCCTGCTCCAAGGCAGCCCTTTGCCCAGTAAATCTCTTTCATGATCTTGCGTTTGATCTGTTGACTTGGGTGTGACCTCTGTGACATTCCTTGGACGGCATATGCCAAGGTGCGCTGCCACATACGCCCCACCATACACCCCTACAACAGGATGTGCTACCACATCTCTTTCAGGCAGTCTGTTTCTAAATTAATGCACATTTTAACGTGTCCTTTAATGGCCAGCCATGGTAAAATAGTTGGCTAAGTAATACTGTCCTTCCCACATTTAAAATCTTCCCTTTCCCTTTTTGTGCATTATTTAAAATACTTTTATAAACATTATTTTGTAAATTTCAGTGAACAGAGGTTCCCTGCAAATACACAGATGCAAACTGTATCTTTTTAGCTTTCTTCTTTCCTTTTAGAACTGTTCTTAACATGGAAGCTGAAGCAGTTATACATTGAGTCTTTTGATGACTTTTTGTATGTGCGGAGCTGGGGGTGGAACCGGGGCTTTGTACAGATATTTTATTACTGTCTCCATCTCAATCATTTGTGCTCATTGAGTGCTGCCCTCTCCCAAGTGCTGAGATTTTAGGCATGCATTACCACAATGAGATGTATACATTGGTGGGGATTGAAACCAGGGCTTTGTGGTTGCTAGTCAAACACCTACCAGCTCATTGTGTTTGTTTATGCTGTATTAGTGTTGGCGTGCATCTGCCGTGGTGCTGTGCTCATGGAGGTATAGGACAACGTGTAGGATTTGGTTCTCTCCTTCCTCTAGTAGTTCCAAAAATGGAACTTAAAATATTCTTATAGGAATAAAGATTTAGTTTTTTAATTTAATAATTTAAATTTTCTTTTGTTTCTTTTCTTTTTCTTCTTCCTTCTTCTTCTTCTCATCCTCCTCTTCTTCCTTCTCCTTCTCTTCATCCTTCCTCCTCCTCCTTCATCCTCCTCCTCCTCCTTCTTCTTCCTTTTTTTAAAATCTGAGAGCTGGCAAAATGGCCCAGCTTTTAAAGTGGCTTGCCAACCAGACCTGACATTCCTAAGTTCAATTCCCAAGACCTACATGGTAGAAGTCACAAGTTGTCCTGTGACTTTCACGTATGAGCTATGAAATACACATACTCCACCACTACTACACACATAAATAAATATAATTAAGATATCTGAAGCAAATATGAAAGACATTAGCATCTGGTATTACATATTTGGGTGTTTTTTTCCCCACATCTCTTTGTACATTTGAAGTATTTTATAACTAGACATTTAAAACTTGAATAATAGGGTCTGGAGAGATGGTTAAGAATGCTGACTGTTCTTCCAGAGGTCTTGAGTTCAATTCCCAGCAACCACATAGTGGCTCACAACCATCTGTAATGGGATCAGATGCCCTCTTCTGGTGTGTCTGGGGAAAAAAAAACAGCTACAGTGTACTCACATAAAATAAATCTTAAAAAAAAAAACTTGAATAATGTAGGTCTTGGGTGTGGTGGTGCACACAGGTGGCAGAGGTGGGCAGATGTCTGAGTTTGAGCCCACCCTGGTCTACATAGCAAGTTCTAGGGTTACACAGAAAGACTGTCTCTGGAGCCCAGAGGAAGTAGAGGAGGAAGTGTGGGAGCTCAAAGGGACTGAGGACACCAGGAAAACAAGTCTTTCTTAATCAGCTGAGCAGAGCTCATTTGAACTGCACAGAGGCTGAAGTGGCAAGCATAGCGCCTACAGGGGGCTGCACCAGGGCCTCCTGTGTGTATTATAGCCTTTAGTTTTGTGTTGGATGGAACTCCTGAGTGTGTACATGTGTACAAGTGGGTCTCTGGGTCTTGTGACTTTTCTTGTAGCTCTTTCCCTTCTGTTCCCTTCTCCAACTTCAGGGTGATGGTTTTTGTTTTATCTTACTATAGTTTATTTTTTGATCTCTTAAAAACCTGTTCTTTTCCACTGAGAGAGTGGGAATGGGGTCTGAGTGGGAGAGGAGACGGGAAGGAACTGGGGGAGCAAAGGAAGGGGATCTCAAAGCAGGATGCATTGTATGAGAATCGATTTTAATAAAAGGGGGAAAGAATTTGACATTAATAAACAAAAATAAAATTACAATAGTGTTAAAGTATTGATAAGTTTAATATTATAGAAGCTAAAAATCAATGACTTGCAGCTGTAAACGTTTGGTTTTATTATGAAGCTAAGAACAGCCAGCAGCATCCATGTTATTCTAACATCAGTCAAGCCCGAGAGCATTTGTCCACTGTTTTCCCTATTCTGTTACAATTAGATTGTATCAGTACTAAATTATAAAATTATCACTTTAATTCATGACTCTTATATTGAGAATTCAGGGACTATAGCTGTCTCTCAGTAGGAGGTAATGTAATCGAGGATTCCTTGCAGATACCAACACCAGAGAATGGCTCCTTTTTGGATATAAATATTATATAATTAATTGTTAAATTGTCTTAGCAGCAATGACAAGGTCTGTACATAATTAGTATAAAAAAGCCTGTCTCTGAAGCTGGAGCGATGGCTCAGTGGTTAAGAGCACTGACTGCTCTTCCAGAGGTCCTGAGTTCAAATCTCAGCACCCACATGGTGGCTCACAACCATTTGCAATAAGATCTGATGCACTCTTCTGGTGTGTCTGAAGACAGCTACAGTATACTTATATATAATAAATAAATCTTTTTTTTTAAGCCTGTCTCAAGATAAATTAATAAATCAATAAATGTCAAACTGAATAGTATGGGCAGTGTGTTAGGGAACCAGAGGGGCCTTGTTAGGATGGATGATGAGCAGGTGTCAGTGGGGATGACTTATGTACACCGTGACCTGAATAGGAAGGACTGATTCATGCAGAAAATGTGGGAGACAGGCTAGGCTGAAAAGGTTCTGGCCAGGGACAAGTGTGGCATTCACCAAAGCACCAGATAAAATTCATCTTAAGCATGAGAATGTGGGAGCTGGCTATATTGACAGAATTCTACTGGCTGCTGTAATTCTAGGACTTTGTGGTACTCAGGACCGGGGATTCACCAAAAGTTTCAGGCCAGCCAGGGCCATGTAGTAAGACCCTGTCTTCAAAACAAAAAAAACCAAAAGAAAATGCTGGTTTGAAAGACAAGTTACAATATTCACTGGTGAGAAGTACCATGGGAAAAATTCAGACAGAACTAGATGTGGTGGACTACGCCTAGAAGGCAGAGGCCAGCTTCTACTGCATTGTGAGTTTGGAGTCATCTTGGGCTACATGAGAACCCTGTGTTGAAAAAAAAAAAAATAGACAAGAAAATAAAAGCAAAAAGTATGCGTATTTCCAGGCCTTGAGCTTGTTCTCCTTTACAGAGGCAATCCAGTGCAGCGTTTAACAGCATGTTTTTTGGAGCCACATCATCTAGGTTCGAATCCCAGTCATGGAGGAGCTGCTGCTGTCTGGAAGTACTTCTCCAGCACTCTCCACTGCAAACATGCTTCTCAGCTTCCCGCAGGGCTGGAACGAGTGTCTGTACACTGGATAGCTCAAAAAAGAACAAGTACATTGTTTTATAATTCCAAATATCAGAATTCTGAGATCGATATCTACTGGAAAGCTCTGGGAAGAAATGTTTTCTTGCTCCTTTCAGTTTCTTGAGTTCACCTACATTCCTTGGCATATGTGTCTACCTCTTTAAATGTTTTATTATGTGTATTATATGTCCGTGTGTGTACACATATACTATGTGTGAGTGTATGAGAGGCCAGAAGGTATAGGATCCCTTGGAACATGAGTTATAGGTGGTTGTGAGCTGTCCTGAGTGGGTACAGGAAACCAAACAGTTCTCTGGAAACACAGTTTTAGTTAAGGGTTCTATTGCTGTGATAAACACCAAGACCAAAAATAACATTTTACAGCCCTCTACGGATCAGAGAAGTCCGAGCAGGAACCTGGAGGCAGGAGCTGATGCAGAGGCCATGGAGGGGTGCTGCTTACTGAGTTGTTTCCCATGGCTTTCTCATTCAGGAACATTTGCCCAGGGATGGTGTCACGGTGGGTGTGTGGGACGCTTTCACATCCATCATTGGAAAGGAAAATGCCTGCAGACTTGACTGTAGACCACTTGGATGGAGACAGATTCTCAATTAAAATTCTGTTCCCAGATAACTAACTTGTAATAAATTAAAAACAAACTAGCCAGAACCAGCAGCAACCAGCCCAGGTATGTCCCCTTTATTGTATCTCCCCACTTCCTAAGTACTTCTGCCCTCCCCACTTCTACTGTTACAAACACTCGTGATTATGCTAGGCTTACTCAGATAATCTAGGATAATCTTCCTATTTTAAGGTCAGTTTTAAATTAGGTTGATTAGTGACCCTCATTCCATCTGCAACCTCAGGTCTTCTTTGTCGGTAACCTAATATGGTCTCAGGACCCAAGATTAAGTCATAAATATTTTGGGGGAATTATTTTTTTGCCTAGACATTTCTATTTAAATTAAAAGTCACATGAAACAGTTGAGGACAGATGATTCCAAATGCGGCGGATAGGAGTGGGGTAATTGTGTTTGAGTGCAGAACTATTGCTTTCTAACTCATTAGCATAAAATGTGGTAAGTTCTGTATTATGAGTGATTTGAGCCACGTGGTTGTGACACACACGTTTAATCCCAGCAATCCGGAGGAGGATAAGGATCTCCAGGACAGCCTCACTACACAGTGAAACCCTGTCTTGAAAATCCAAAATTAAAAAAGAGTGATCTGATTGATGAAAGGCAACTGAGTTTTATACATCCTGGAAGGGAACTGATTAAAGTATTAGAGAAGAATTATTTCAGATGTTTCATTCCAAAATGTTACAGGACAGTTATATTAGTGTTTCAGACCCTGTTCAGACTCTGGGACAAGCAAGGGACTGAGGTGCATATTTTACATACCAAAGCAGACCTGGCCTCCAGGTTCTCCCAATATCTCTCAGCTCATACCCTGCCCCAACCCTGAACTTTCCAGCCCAGGGGTTGGGCTGCCCTTCCTCCAGAGGTTCCCCGTAAATAATCCAGACATTTTGGTGTCTCTCTCTTCTCTTTTTCTTCTCATACAGCCTGTAAGTGTCTTTTCTCTTTCCCTTCCCCTTCCCATGGCGACTCCCCTGTCTTCAATCCTTGGGGCCAGTGAACTTGCTCGAGAGCAGCTTCCCAATAAACCTACCTTTAATATAATCTAATTTGGCTTGTATTGGCTCATTTCGGTGGCAGAGACATAACCTATCAAGGACAGGCAAACTAACATGTTCAGCAGCTTCCTAGGAGAAGGAGATGGGGAGAGAAAGCCACAGCTTTGCAGTGGAGCTTGTGAAGTATCCGCACAACAGAGTGGCCTTAGTGTTAGGAGCGTCAGAGAAAAAGAAGCACGCCCAGGGATTACGCAGCACAGCATCGGAGGGAAAAAGAGGTGGAAGGAGATGTGCTTTTCTGAGTAAGTCAGGCCCTAGTACTACACAGTAGAAGCTCAGCAGCATATACTCCAAAGAGTTTTGACTCGGATGCACTTTTAGAGAAACTGTGGGTTTAATTTTAATTTCCATATCTTTATTACAGAGTTTTATATCCGTGGATGTTTCTACTGACATGGAGAAGATTGAGGACCAGCTTGCTAATCTGCATATTGTTAGACGGTCCTCGGAGCCGAAAGAGCCCACTTACCTGCTTGGCATAGACACATCAAAGATTGCACACGCAGAAAAAGGAGGCTTAGTTGCTGTTCTGTGTTCAAATGGGTCGATAAGAATATATGATAGAGAGACGCTGAATCTGCTACGAGAATTTAGTTGCTCTCCTGGGCTTCTTAATGGAGTCAGATTTGCGAATTCCTGTGACAATGTCTATTCTGCAAGTACCGACGGCACTGTAAAATGTTGGGATGCCCGGTTAGCCAGTAAGAAGCCTGTGCAGTTGTTCAAGGGCTACTCTTCCAATAGTTTTATCAGTTTTGATGTCAACTGCAGAGATCATGTCATTTGTGCTGGTGCAGAAAAAGTTGATGATGATGCATTGTTGGTATTTTGGGATGCAAGGTTCACATCTCAGGATTTGTCTACTAGAGACCCACTTGGAGCCTATTCAGAGACACACAGTGATGATATCACTCAAGTGCGTTTCCATCCCAGCGATCCCAACATGGCTGTCTCCGGGTCAACTGACGGTCTGGTAAATGTGTTTGATCTCAGTGTTGATAATGAAGAGGATGCATTGGTCGCCACCTGTAACTCTGTTTCATCAGTGAGCTGTATTGGTTGGTGTGGAAAAGATTATAAGCAAATTTACTGCATGACACACGATGAAGGGTTTTGTTGGTGGGATCTTAATCATCTGGATACAGATGAACCAATTACATGTTTGAACATCCAGGATGTAAGAGAAATAACTGATATGAAAGAAGATCGTTTGGACTACCTGATTGGTGGCCTTTATCATGAGAAGATGGACAGATTGTTTGTTATTGGAGGAACCAATACCGGAAAGGTTCACTTACTGAGCTGCAGCAAGACAGGACTTACCCATGTGACCAGCCTTCATGGGGGGCACGCAGCCACCGTCCGTTCTTTCTGTTGGAACATGTCCGAGGACTCTTTGCTGACCGGAGGAGAAGATGCACAGTTGTTGCTTTGGAAACCTGGAGCTGTGGAGAAGACTTCCACAAAGAAAGACAGCTTGAAAATTGCATCCTCTGTGCAGCAGCGAGTTCGAGTCCACGGCAGCGATTTGTACAAGAAAAGGAAACAGCAGTGACGTCATGCTGGGACTCTGAAAAGCTCTTCCGGTTTTAAATCATCTTTTGCTACCTCTAGCACATCTTTTTAAAACTTACCTGTAAAAGCAGACAGTTAGCGATCCCCCTTCCCCCAGACAGATATTGAGAATGGTTTATTTAATTCAGGTTCAGACATATTCTACAATATTTTTAAAGCCTGCAGTTGAGTATAAAAATCAGTGACTTGACAGGGAATTTACAAGCCACATTCTGAAACCCATCTGTTGAGTTAGTGAATGTTAGGTTTGAAGAAATAGCTCTGAAAAGGAATCTTCAGTAGATAACCGGGGAGGGGAAGAAATGGGTGGTTTGGGTTATGGGTTTTAAAGTCACTTCTGTTTGAAATGACTTACTGTTTATACTCAGACTGTCAGTCACTGGAAGAGCTTTTGCCTCCCACTATACTTTCTGCATCACCTCCGGTCACTGGTAGTGAAGTATTATCGTGAGTCTGAGCAGAAGTTTATTTTAGAACGAAGTATAATATTTTCCTAAAATGAGAAAGATATATTTGGTAATTACTTGTATCTGTACTTTTTTGTCGCTCAGCCAGGAGCATCTGTACTTCAATACACTGTATTTACACTTGGTTAGCCAGCACCCAGGTACTTTGCTGACAAAAAAGAAATCACCGTACTAGATTTATTTCAAGACTTCAAGTAAGACAGGCAAATGAAAATACAACAGCAGGGCTATTTTAATTCAAAATAGCCTTTCAAAAATATTATATAATTAAAGCCCTGTTTACTGCCTGTGTGTGTGTATATATTCTCTTTCTCTCCTGTGGGTCCCAGGGATCATAGTCCTTAGACTTCCCAGCAGCCTCCACTTGCCAGGCTACCATGGGGCAGGGTAGGTAACATTTACTGCTAATTTTGTCATTTTTATTTAAAAAAAATCTTTTGTAAAGTTTCTTAATAAAAGAAGTTAATACTTCTAAGGTTTGGGTATCTTGTATTAGGCTTAAAGGTATCTTTTTACACATCCCAGAAAAATGGTCACGAAAAAGAGGGTTTATTTTGGAACCTTCTTGCAGAGGCCAGAAGAAGCAAAGCATGACTGTGACTGAGATGGGCACACTCACCAGCAAGAACCATAGCAGCAGCATTTGCCTTTTCCTTGGTCCTCCGTGTGCTGGGGCAACCTTTCACTTCAAGGTGCCACTCTCCCAACCTGCCCAGAGATATTCTGGATCCCACAGCCTCAAACACTTATCATTCCTTACAGTACACAGTAGGGCCTGTTGCTGTCCATAGCCCCTTTCTGTATGGTAGCACACAGCAATTTCTTACTCCTGTCTTAAGTACAGCTTACAATCTGTGCAGCAGCTGTAACCAGCTCTTCCCCTCCATTTTCAGTGGGTGAGTTTTTGGTATGTACATTATATTTCACAGTTGTTGGGGGAAAAATATACTAGACGTTCCATTGCTGTGAAGAAACCATGACCAGGGCTATATATAGAAGAAAACATTTTATTTGTTTATTTTTAAAGATTTTTTTTTTTAGATTATTTACAGTATTCTGCCTGCATGTATGCCTGAAGTCCAGAAGAGGGCACCAGATCTCATTATAGATGCTTATGAGCTACCATGTGGTTGCTGGGAATTAAACTCAGGACTTCTGAAAGAGCAGCTAGTGCTTTTAACTTCTCAGCCATCTCTCTAGCCCCAGAAGAAAACATTTGATTGGGTCTTTGCTGACAGCTTCAGGGGGTGAGTCAGGGACGGGCCATTCTCATCCAAACCACTACAGCAGAGAAGACAGCATTAGAGCATAGATCCTGATAACTGGTAAGATGGAATTTAAGGCTGTATTAACTTCAAAACGAGGTAAACATTGGAAAGGGATCTATAATTACAGTACAATGAACTTTTTGTATTAAAAACATAACCAATTATGTTTATCTCAAGAGTGTCAAGATAACATTAGAATGTCAGTGGCAGTGACGGACATAAAGAAATCAAAGTGCTGTTAATGAATGCAGAGACACCTTCCCGGCTCTTAGCGTGTTTTTCAGCTTCACACTTTTCTATATAAAAAAATGTAAATGCACAAGAAACAGAGTACCGACTGGGTACAAAATATGGTACAAAATCAGATGGAAAGCTGCTTTTCTGTCATAAGAGAAAAATCCCGTTCTTTACAACAGCACAGCTAGAACTGGAGGGCAGTGTGCTGAGTGGAGCAAGGTTCAGAAATGCATTGCATAGGCTCATGTGGACCTCAAGACATCCGTCTCTGGAGCTTGAGATGAGATTGCGGCTTTCCAGAGGCTGTGGAGTTGTAGTGTTGACTGGTGGGTAAGAAGTTCTAGTGTGCTGTTGCACAAGAGAGTGATTTGAAGAGAAGAGGGACTGGATAAATGACTTGGAGCTGAAGAGCACTGGCTGCTCTTCCAGAGGATCGGGGTTCAATTCCCTGCACCCACATGGCAGCTCAACTGTTTGTAACTCCAGTTTTAGGATATCAGATGCCCTCTTATGGCATCCATGGGTATCAGACAAGCATGTGGTACACAGGCATACATGTAGGCAAAATACTCATACACATAAAATACATAAGTTTAAAAAATCAGAGAGTTGGCACAATGGCTCAGTGGGTAAAGGGATTTGCCAGCAAGCCTGACAACCTGAGTTCTAGTCCTAGGGCCTATGTGATGGATGGGAGAACCAACTTCCCTAGGTTGTCCTCTGATCTCCACACAGGCATCTTATATGCACGTGTACACACAGAATCATTTCTTTAAAAAAAAAAAAATGGCATGGGAATGCACATCTTTAGTCCCAGCACTGGGGAGGCAGATAGGCAGATTTGTTTGAGTTTGAGGATAGCCTGGTCTACAGAGTTAGATCAGCCAGGACTCTGTTGCACAGAGAAACCCTGTCTTGAAAAACAAAAAGTAGAAGAAAGATTCTTTAATAATTTCACCATAAATGAATACCAAACACGAGCAGGGTGAGGAGCCACTTGCCTTGAATTCCACCTCTAAGGCAGAGGTAGATGGTCCTCCAGGCTAACCTGGTCTAAAGAGCTAGTTCCAGGACAGCCAAGATTACACAAGGAAACCCTGTCTTGGAAACCCAAATAAAATAAAATTAAAAAAGAATGCCAGTTGGTGGTGGCGCACACCTTTCCTTCCAGCACTCAGAAGGTAGAAATGGATAGTTCAGGGCCAGCCTGGTCTATGGAGAGAATTCCAGGACAGCCAGGGATACACAGAAACCCTACCCTGAAAACAAAACAAACAAACAAAAAAACAAAACAGTGTACAATGCATACATACATCAAAATATCACATTGTCCTGTTACTTTACATAATTAATGTTTTTATGAATTACCTTTAATGTGAAGAAAATAATGCCAGGAGACAAATAAGCAAAGACTATGAAAGGGCCAGTTCCAGAAAGATAGTCAAACAGCAGGCGATTAAAGGACAGTGCTGGGCATGGCGGCTCTTTAGCCCCAGAGCTCAGGAGGCAGGAGCAGGCCAAACTCTGAAACCAGGTGATCGAGGGCTTCATAGTGACACCCTATCCCAAACAAACGCACAAGGGCTGGGAATAGAAGTCAGTGGTTAGAAACACTTAGTGCTTGGCAGAGGACCCAAGTTCAGTTCCCGGCACCTTTGTCGGGTGGTTGGTAACTACCTCCAACTCCAGCTCCAGGGGATCTGATGCCCTCTTCTGGTCTCTGAGGGCATCTGGTTTCATTGCCATATATATGTGGTATATACCCCAGACACCTACATAAATACAAATAAGAATTTTTAAAAGTGAGGACATGAAGTATTTTGTTGTTCGTTGTTTGAGACAGTATCACTCTGTATGTAGCCTTGGCTATCATGGAACTCACGTAGACCAGGCTGGTCTTGAACTTACAGAGGTACTCCTGCCTCTGCCTCTTAACTGCTGGAATTAAAGGTGCACACTACCACACACCTGGCTTAATTTATACTGCTTGAAATTACAAAAATTGGGAAGCTGCTATCAACTGTTGGAGGTATCCGGGAAAGCTCATGGACTGCTGGTGGCTGTGTGACTGATTTGCCTGTTCCAGAACAAAGATGTCCCTTGACCTCACAGCTACACTGTCTGGTGAGGAACCTGGTGGCCTTGTCTGGTTTCCTTTTCTGCTTTTGTATTATTATACGTTTCATTTATTTGTTTATGTATTGTGGTGTGTGTATTTGTGTGTATGTGTAGGTCTGAGGAGGACAGCCAGTTTTCTCTATTGGTGTAGATCCCAGAGATTGAATTCTGGTCATCAGATTTGGTGATAATTGCTTTTTACCACTGAGCCATCTCGTTGGACAGACTCGCTGACTCCCTTCTTTCCTTTTTCCTTCTTTTTCTCCCACAGACAGGACCTCAGTTTGTAGCCCTGGCAGGCTCAGAACTCACTATGTAAATGAGGCTCCTCAAACTTGCCTCTCTCTCCCACTGTGGTGATTACAGGTGTGTTTAACCACATCCAGTTTATTTCTTTCTCGCCTTCTTTCATCTTGTCTGGAGGTGTGGAGTTGATCGGACCTGTAAATTAGTGTAGCGTGAGGATGTGAGAGATGACGTTGCCAGTGAGCTGGTAACTGAATACTGAAAAGACAGAACACAGCATTGATGGCAGTGATGAATTCTGTGAAAGATTTGCCAAAGGGACAGAAAAAATGAGCTCAGATTCTCTGTCTACTTTTAAAATATCGTTGTTATCTTCTCTATATGGGTGTTTTACCTGCATGTATGCCTGTATAGCGTGTGCATGACTGGTGTCTGGGAGGCCTAGGCTAGAGGAGGGAGTCGGGTTCCCTGGAACCGGAGACACAGATGGTCTGTAGCCACCACATGGGGGCTGGGAATTGAACCCGGGTCCTCTGGAAGAACAGAACAGTTTGTGCTAAGCGATCTCTCCAGCCCCTCCTGTTAGCTTTCCTAGGAGTTGCGCTTTATATTTTCTATTTATCAGAACTAAAACTTAAGAAATGAAGCCCATTGCTTTGCAGGCCTCTGAGTATCTACCCTGCCGTTCAGCAATCAAGTGACACATTGTTTGCAAGAGAGCAAACTAGAACCTGGAGCAGTCAAGTTGACTTTAGAGGCCAGGGTCTCTGGTAGCCCAGGCTATCCCGGAGTGCAATATTTTAGCAGAAGAGGATCTTGAACTCTTGATTCTCCAGTCTTCACTTCTGTGTTGGGATCACAGGCACTCACCACCATGCCCAGTTTTGAGGGTTACTGGAAATTGAGCCCAGGGCTTCAAGCTTACTAAGTAAACACCGAATCAACTGAGCTATATATATCCTAGGCCCCAGAGGTTTTATAAATGTGTATTTCTGTGCATGCATGTGCGCATAGAAGCTTAAGGTACATAGTAGGTGTCATGAGACGGTCTCTTACTGAACCTACTTTATTATCAAGCTCCAAAGATGCACCTCTGTCCACCTCTCTGGTGCTGGGATTACAGATATATGGTAATGTCTTAGTTAGAGTTTCATTGCTATAAAGAGACACCATGACCACAGCAACTCTAATGAAGGAAAAGATTTGATGGTGGCTGGCTTAAAGTTTCAGATGTCCAGTCCATTATCATCATGGTGGGAAACATGGCATGGTGCTGGCAGCAAGGAGGAGACTTGATTCAAAGTCCACCCACAGTGACACACCTCCTCCAACAAGGCCACACTTTCTAATAGTGCCATACCCTATGGCCAAGCATTCAAACACATGGATCTATGGGAGCCAAACCTATTCAAACTACCACAGCGCTCTATCCAGCTAGTAACCATTGAACTCTCCTCTCCTTTTGTTTTTAAGTAAAGATTTGTTTATTTTATGTGTGTTGAGTACATTGTAGTTGTCTTCAGACACACCAGAAAAGGGCATCAGCTCCCATTACAGATGGTTGTGAGCCACCATGTGGTTGCTGGGAATTGGACTCAGGACCTCTGGAAGAGCGGTCAGTGCTCTTAACCTCTGAGCCATCTCTCCAGCCCCCACCATCTCTCCTCTTGAAGTTCAACTTAACCAGTTTTCCTTACACAGGCTATGGAAATTCTACTACTGAGCTACCTCCCCGGCTTTTTTTTTTTTTTTTTTTTTTTCTTTTTCTTAATACTCTGTGTAAAATTGTGGATATTTCAATGAAGATTATCTGATGATGGTCCTTTGATATATTGCAAAACAACTTTGTCATCTTCTATATCCCCAGATCACTTATATAGGATCACCAAGAATAAATACTTTTTACAACTAGTTCCTTAAAATAAAATCTATGTGCTTTTTCAAAACCTGTAACATCTTCTTGCCATCTGTCCAATCACTTGTCGGCTAACCAAAGCTTACTATGAGAATAAATCACATCGCTAGGAGAGATTTCGGGTGTTCTCACAAAGAAGGATGAATGAGGTGATGAATATGCTAATTACTCTGATTTGATCATTAAACAATGTACACCCATATGGAAATATCACACTGTCACACATACATATGTATAACTACATGCCGATTTAAAAAGCTAGAGAGGTGGCCAGAGATGGCTCAGTGGGTAAAAACACACTTGTCATCCAGCATGGTGATGTGCTTTGGACTCCATGTCATAGAGAACGCACTTCCCCAAGTTGTCCTCTGATCTCTAGATATGTGTGCCTGCACACGTACACACAAGTAAATAAATAAGGTAATAAAGTTAGAGTGGGAGTACCCTCAGCAACGCATGAGGCAATACATTTGGGATCTGATCTTCTTTCTAGCTCTGTCCCCATTCTTCTTGTATGACACCTTGTAAATAAAGCTAACCAAGCCACTTACATTTCCCTGAGTACATCATGAAAACAGTGTGGCTACTTTTTGCCTTAGTTTTATTATCTTAAAAAAAACCGTGCCAGGCATGGTGCTGATACATACCTCAAATCCCAACACTCAGGAGTCAGAGGCAGGGGGATATCCGTGAGATGTCCAGCCTGGTTTATGTAGTGAGTTCCAGGGCTACATGGTGAAGGTCTCCGTGTACCTCAGGTTTTCCCCTCTGGACTCAGTATTAGGCACAGACCACACCCAAACATACATTTCCAAACACAAAGAAGAGACATGGTGACTGAATCTGAATAAGACAAACAGCAGCAAATAGTTTTGCAGGTGTTACTTTTCAGAGGGGAAAGGGAGGTCTATGATAGAATGAGCTAGAAGGTGCTGGATACTTCTGGTTGGGTATATTAATTAGGTTAGCCAAATGGGGATTTTTGACTGGTAGACCTTGATGTTTGGATAGTTGTACCTTGGTCATCTGCCTCGAGAAAGGGGCCAAGTAAGTGAATAGACCTTGGTGGCTAGCTTTAGAAATGAATCTACGGTTTAACAAGGGAGAAGGAAGGGGAGGGGGAGGACCTGCGAGCACCGTGCTTGCCATGCTCCGTCCTGTTAATGTTCTTCATGTAGAGATACACACGCACGCGTGCGCGCGCGCGCGCACACACACACACACACACACACACACACACGACATTAGGCTGGAGATGGCCTCCAGCATGCTGCTCTTCTAAAGGACCCAAACTCTTAGAGCACACCTAACTGGTTATAGGACTGTGGAGCTTTGTAAGAACTTACCGAGAGTTACACTAGTTGAGTGTCGTTGGCCCTGTCATGTATTATCAGGAGTGTGGAGTGATCCAGGACCAATAGGATGAATGGATAGATGGCTGGGTAGATGGTAGATGTGCAGGTCAGTTCATAAGTAGTTGGGAATTGACTCACTATTGTGGAGGCTGAGAGCCCACCAACAGCATGTTCCCTAGAAGGGAGGGCAGAGACTAGCATGGTTTGCTTCAAGTATGAAAACTTGAGGACCGTGTGTGTGTGTGTGTGTGTGTGTGTGTGTGTGTGTGTGTGTGTGTGTGTGTGTGATGCCCTAACTCTTAGTCTGAAGCCAAAACCTAAGAAACTGGTGTGGTGGTAGTAGTTTAAGGTCAGAGAGGCCAAGGAGCCGGAGTTCTGATGCCAAGTGACAGTAAAAATTGTGTCCTGGTTCTGAGCTGGGGGAGAGGGAGGGGAAGAAAAGGTAAGGAGGGAGAAAAGGAGGGGGGAAGGGGGGGAACATTTTCTTTTCTGCCAGTTTGTTCTGTCCTGTCCCTCGTTTCTGTTCATTTTGGATCAGGGCAGATTTTCTATACCTATTCTGCTCCTTCAACTGCTAGCCTTTGCTGGAAATACCCTTGCAAACTTACTAAGAAATACTGTTTATTAGGCGTCCATCTAACCCTCAATCTCATCAAACAGACACTAAATGAACTGCTCTCTGCTTCGAGACCCAGATGGACTGTTTCCTTCTCTGCCATGCAGTTCCTGGATCCCTACCTAGTTTAATTCCTCTTTTGTTCTATCCTGGTTGGCTCCTAATCTTGTACACGATTTTTATTACAAAGCAGACATTTCTGTCTGTGCCCTTGCCTCACTACCGAATTGACTGTCTTACATTTAACAACAGCAGTTACCACAAAGCACAGGGTGATGTCACAGGGAAACTGGCAGGAGCATTGTAGTTTCAGTTCCAGAGCAGCCTGGGCTACCTGGTGAGACCTTGTCGCAGACAAACAAAATCCAACCCAGCAAACAGCCTGGAGTTCTCTCTCAAAGACCCTAGAAATACTGTGGCTTATAGATTCTGATGGTGACCTCAGAGCTACTCCAGTGTTCCGTATGCCAATCCTGCAAACCGTTCGTTCTTATGTGAGGATTCTGGCACACCTTATTTCATGTTTATCTGTGCCCCACTCTTCCAGTCTGCTTAGTTGATCTGTTGAGACAAATTTTGCGGTGGTTCTCCAGATATTGGTGTGTGTCCCCGGAGGCTCATGTACGGAAGCCGCTCCTCAGCATGTTGGTGTAGAGAAGCGACTGCTGTAGTTTGGGATGGAATGTTCTTCCGGAAGCTCATGCCCTTAAAGGCTTGATCCTCAGCTTAATGCTAGTTGAAAGTGGTGGAGTTTACAGGGCCAGGCTTTGTGGGCATTTATTGCAACAGTGCTGGAAAGGGACTGTGGATGCTAGTCTCTCTGTCTCTTTCTCTGTCTCTCTCTCTCCCTCTCTTCCTTCCTTCTCTTGCTCTCTCTCTTGCTCGCTGTTTTTGTTTGTTTGCTTGTTTGTTTTTAAGACAGGGTATCTCTGTGTAGCCTTTGGCTGTCCTGAAATTCACTCTGTAGACCAGGTTAACCTCAAACTCACAGGGATCTGCCTACCTCTGCTTCCCAAGAGTGCTTCTGACTCTTTTCTCAACCACCATGAGGGGAATAGCTTGTTCTACAACACATAGTCCCCCAAAAGGAAGGCCACCTTGACCATGGACTAAAACCTCTAAAATCATGAGGCAGAATAGCCCCTTTCTCTTTATAAACGAGTTATTTTAGACACTCATTACAGTCACAGAAAGCTAACATTGTGATGAAAACTTTAGCAAGTAGACCACAGTAGGGTACAATCTCACTTGGGAGGCTGAGTCATGGAGTTGCAAATTCAAGGCTAGCCTGGGCTACATAGTGAATTCCAGGGTAGTTGGACTACAGGGTTCATGAGAGCTTGCCTCAAAAGATTAGAAGGTAGTTAAATGACTGATGGGTAGTTTGACAGAAGGTAGTTAAATAAAAGGGCAGTTCTTTAAGGGTTAGTTAGTTAGTTAGTTAGTTAGTTAGTTAGTTAGTTAGTTAACAGGGCAGTTCTTTAAGGGCGTTAATGCATTTCCTTTGTCCTTGAGAGTGGGTTCCTTTAAAAAGTGATCCTTGGGGCTGCAGAAATGGCTTCGAGGTTAAGAGCACTGGCTGTTGTTTGAGAGGACCTGAACTCACAGGTTCAATTCCCAGCACCCACTTGGCAACTCATAACTGTCTGTAATTCCAGTTCCAGGGGATGCAATACTCTCACACAGGCCATAGATGTTGGTAAGACCTCAATGCAAATAAAATGAATTTAGAAAAAAAAAGAAACAAAGAAAGAAACCTGAGCCTGGTCCTCTATGGCTTCCTGCCCTGCTCTGCCACTGTGATCTTGCCTTCCATAGGATCCAAACCAGAGGCCACACTGAAGGCCTTGCTCAGGGTTGCCTTTCGGTCTCCTAAAAAGGAAAACCCAGGGGCTGGAGAGATGGCTCAGAGGTTAAGAGCACTGACTGCTCTGCCAGAGGTCCTGAGTTCAAATCCCATCAACTACATGGCGGCTCACAACCATGAGATATGATGCCCTTTTCTGGTGTGTCTGAAGACAGCAACAGTGTACTCATATAAATAAAAATTAATTTAAAAATAAAAAAAAAGGATAACCCAGGCTCAGTCATTTTGTTATAGCCTTGGAAATGAACTAGCGCAAATACATAGTGGGGAGGCACTAGGGTAGGCGGTGTTACCCTCCAGTGTGCTGGACCAGTCCTCGGGGATAGTGAGAAGCAGGCAGAAGGGACGAGGAACCGATTCATTCTGTTTCAGGCACAGAGTGTGGGACTATGACCCTTGGACTGCATTTTAAGAGAAAAACCAGTTTATTCTACTGAAAGGGAAGGAAAGGGTAACAGAAAATAAAATAGTCAGAAGGGACGATACTTGCAAAGTGCAGAGGCATCAAGAATGTGGTTAATTTTGCCTGACCCTGGGACTCCGGTCTTCCCATGTTTCTCTGCAAACACCTTCATAAAGCATGCCGTAGGCTGAACGAGCTACCTCTGTGGACGGCTCATCTCATCTCTAACGCCTTCATTTTTAACCGTTTGAGTTTGGAAGACAGTGCCTCTCTAAGCTGTTTCCCCACAGTTCCTTACTGTTGGGTAACTGCCGAAACTGTTCATATGATTACTTGTGGAAAAAATGCTCTTTAAAAAAATTTTTATTTATGTGTGTACGTGCACGTGTGAGCATGCACCACAGTGCACATGTGCAGGTCACAGGACAACTGTGGGAGTTGGTTCTTTCCTACCACCTGAGTCCGGAGTCCTAGGGATCCAACTCAGGCCCTCAGAAGCTTGCTGGCTCTTTGGTGCCTGTTCCCACGTCCCTGTTGATTCATTTTGCAGCGGTGTCTGTGCCGGACTTTTCTTTCCCTCTGTCTTCCCCAGTCTAGGGCCAATGCTGTGTGGCTCCAGCTTGAGCCTGGGGCTTCCTTACTGATTCAGTTAAGGCTGTATGCACGAAGCTGCATTCTGTACCTACATTTCTCTAGAAGAGAAACCTCACAGGCACCAGGAACGGAATGAAATCCTTACCGATTTAACTTAAGACTGTCCCTGAGACCTGTGTTGGGGTTCTCTAGAGGGACAGAATTTATGGAATACATATTAAGAAATTCCTTAACTCGGCTTTAAAAGAGTCAGGACCACAGAAGCACACCAGATCCTTGGGGGTGAGTTCTTCGGCATCAGTCCCTTGACTGCTCTCTCCCTCTCTTCCCCCCTCCCCATCTCTGCGGGGTTGGGGGAGGGGACTGGGTGGCGGCGGCAGGTAGTTGCTCAGTCCGCAAGGCTAGTGTCCAAAGCTGGCACTTCGTTCTGGTAACAGTAAAGGAATCCGCATCAGTGGCCACCGCCGCAGGAGCGGCATCAGTGGCAGCGGCAGAGGGCAGGCAGGCAGGCAGTGACAGGGTAAATCACCTCACTCAGTAGAGGTCACCCCAGCAAAAGGGGAGAGAGGTGTTCGTCCTGTAGCCACACCCTATTTATATTGACCTACCTCAGTCAAGACAGTCAGGATAGTTCTTGGTGCGAGGATCTTCCTCAGGTTGATTTTGATTTGGAGCAAGTTGACTTTAAAACCACACAAATACCCCCTCCCCCTCCCCTCCACCCGGAGCTGCAATGGGTTTAACCCGGTATTTTCTCCTAGTAGGTGTGATTCCTGAGCGCAGAGGCTGCCATGGGTTTACTGGATTGCTTCAGCTCTGCCTCGCTGCCAGGTAACTCTTTAGATGTGTGTGTGTGTGTGTGTGTGTGTGTGTGTGTGTACCTGTTAGTGTGGGTGTGTATGGACACATGTACATGTGTGTGGGGGCATGTGGATTCCAGAGGTAGAGGTTGGGCGTTTTCTTCCATCATCTTCTGCTTTATTTTTTGAGACCGAGTCTCACTGAACCTTAAACTCGTGGTTTCTACTAGACTCGCTGGCTAGACTGCAGGGTCCTCCGGTCTCTGCCTTGTGAGTGCCGGATTATAGCGCGCATCATCACGCCGGCCTTTTTATGTAGGCGTTGAGGATCTGAACTCCAGTCCTCCTGCTTGGGCAGCAAACGCTTCACTGAGTCATCTCCACTGCCCAGTAACTCTTTTTAAAGGTGCACTAAGTTATTATTATATTTTTAATAAGCCTTAAAGGCTGTTTCAGATCCAGGTGTCATCTGTGAGCACTAGGCTAGTGCTGCTTTCTCTGTTTTTATTGGTCTTCAGTCACATATCCTCTGTGATGAATGTGACATGCTATATACATTTTTATATCCATCTGATTTTTCTTCTATATGGAGCATCAGGCCATGGCCACCATCAGCGTTAGCCAAAGGTAAAGAATTAAGAAGCCCAAAAACTGAATTAAGGGTGTGGCTTGTCGTTGGAATGCTTGCTTTCTCCTTGGCAGTTAGTTTACTTGGTCCTGACTGATAAACTGAAATTACAGTACCAGGCATGCCATCGGTCTAGCCTTACCACCACCGGTCTAGCCATACTATTGCAGTCTGCTAAAATTAGGTCCTCCTGATAGGACGGGCTGCCTGCTGCTGCCTGTGTCACAGAGCCACCAACCGTTGATTCTGAGTTGGGACTGAAGATGCAGGTCTGTGGTAAATGGCTGGCCTAGCATGAATAAGGCCCTAGGTTAGAACCACCCACCCCCCCCCCTCTCAGAACAGACCATGATGAGAGAAGTCAGTCTGTGCAGGAATCTTAGTTAGGTTTCTATCGCTGTGATAAAATATTGTGACCAAAAGCAACCTGGGACTGGGCATAGTGGTTCACCCTTTAATCCCAGCCCTCGGGAGGCAGAAGCAAGAGGATCTTCATGAGTTCGAGGCTGGTATGGTCTACATAGCAAGCTCCAGGACAGCCAGGACTACCTAGAGACACACTGTCTCAAGAAAAAGAAAGCATAGACAAACAAACAAACTAACTAAAAACAATACCAAAAGTCAGCCTGGGAAGAAATGGCTTTCATATCCTGAATGAGGAAAGCCAAGTTGGGAACTCCAGGCAGGAACCTGGAGGCAGGAACTGAAGTAGAGGCCTTGGAGGAATACTGTTTACGGGCTTGCTTTCCATGACTTCCTTAGCTTGATTTCCTATAGACTCAGGGTCTGCCTATCCAGGAGTGGCACCACCCACAGTGGGCTGGGCTGGCTCACATCAGGGACAATCCAATGGATGAGTTTTTTTTCCCTATTTCCAAATGACCCAGCTTGTCTCAAGTTGTCAATAGAACTAAACAGGACAGAGAGCAAGAGCCAGGATGTCAGGGGTCAGGAGTGGGGTGAGGGTGGGTGCGGGATGAAAGAAAGAAGGAAAAGGTGCACATTTGTTGCTAGATTGCTTGGGATTTGACTTTTTTTACTTTAGGACTTTGTGTGTGTGTGTGTGTGTGTGTGTGTGTGTGTGTGTGTGTGTGTGTGGCATGCCCGGGTATAACAGTGCACACTTTTATTCCAAGCACTCAGGAGGCAGAGGCAGGAGAGTCTCTGTGAATTTGAGATCCAGCCTGGACTACAGAGTGAGTCACAATACAGCCAGAGCTACCTAATGAGACCCTGTCTTGAAATGAAAAAACCCAAATAAGGAAATAGGTAAAATGCAGTTCCAAGTGCGCCATGATTGGTGTTCGTGTATGGAGGACAAGGACAACGTTCAGAAGTCTGGCTCTTCTTCTGCTGTGAAGTGGGAGTGGGGGGAGGGGGCTCAAGCTCAGTTTGTCAGGCTTCTGCACCAGGCACTTTTACTTGCTGAGCTACCTGGCCTGTATTACCTAGTATTTCTGCCATTTGAAAGGACAAAGTGTATCACTTCCCTAGCTTTTGGCTCCAAAAACAACAAAAAACCAAACCAAAACAAAAATACAAACGGAAAAATGGATCTTCCATAACCATGTAAGTGTCTAAAAAAAAATTAAACGAATCAAGATGGGCCAAGTGTTTACTACATGCTCTGATCCTTGTCAGCTGCCACCCCCCCCCCCACCATCACTGTGATGGTTTCTATATGCTCTGCCCAGGGAGTGGCACTATTAGAAGGTGTGACCCTGTTAGAGTAGGTGTGGCCTTGTTGGAGTAGGTGTGTCACTGTGGGGGTGGGCTTTAAAACCCTTTTCCTGGCTGCCTGGAAGTCAGTCTTCCACTAGCAGATGAAGCTGTAGAACTCTCAGTTTCTCCATCACTGTGCCTGCCTTGATGATATTTGGACAGAACCTCTGAACCTGTAAGCCAGCCCCAATTAAATGTTGTCCTTATAATACTTGCCATGGTCATGGTGTCTGTTCACAGCAGTAAAACCCTAACTAAGACAATCACTAAGGTCAAATTTGATAGCAAGTGGCCACTAGATAAAATCACACATAGGGCTGATGGACAGGATGACACCAACTACATCTACCTGATGCTTCCCAGTGCCAGGGAACTTTCTGGTTGGTTATCTTGTATGATTCCATCTCTGTAACCCTCAAGTCACTTGTACCACCATTGTCTTAGAGATGCACCAACCTGGCAGGCTTATTAGGTTTTCTATTTACATTTATGTTTGGGTGTTTCGTCTATCTATGCACCACATGCATGCATTGGTGCCCAAGGAGGCCCAAAGAGGGCATCGGATCCTGTGGAACTAAAGTTACAGGTGGTTGTGAGCCACCATAAAGTACCTGGGATGAGAAAATACTTCACATAAATTACTGAGCAAACTAACTTTGTCTTTTATTCCTTGAGGGGAGGGACAGGCCTATTAAAATGTTTTCTTTTCTTTCTTTTTTTTTTTTTGAAGGTTTTTTTTTTTTTTTTTTTTACTTATTTGTAAGAGTATGTGTCTTGCTGTGTGTATGGCCTGAGTGAATTTCGGGAATAAACTGAGGTCCTCTAGAAGAGCATCCAGCATTCTTCACTGCTGAGCCATCTCTCCAGCCCTTTGATGTTCTTTGGTTTAGCTTTTTCATTTGAATAGAAGTATATTTAGAAGGGCTAACAATAGTGTAATAGAAGGGCTAAGTGTAATAGAAGGGCTAGAGAAATGGCTCAACGGTTAGTAGCATTGCTGCTCCCTGAGTTCAATTCCCAGCAACCACATGGTGGCTCACAACCATCTGTAATGGGATCCAATGTAATATAAGAGGGATCCAATGCCCTCTTCTGGTGTGTATGAAGACAGCTACAGTGTATTAATATACATAAATAAATCATTTTTGAAAAAGAATAGAAGTGCATTTAAGACACTGGGCATTGTGAGTTTGAGGCCACCCTGAACAGCCAGAATCTCTCTAAAACAAACAAACATTTACACTATGAAATCTGAATAACAGTGAGGCCTTTCATATATTGCTTTGTAGAAACTCCACAAAAATTAGAATGAAAAGACTTGCTTTTGGGTTTGAATTCGTAGCTCAGTTGGCAGAATGCAATTTAATTGTTAAAATCTGTGGAAACAACTCAGTCAGTAAAGTGATTGGCACCAAGCAGAGTCCTGACTTTGATTTCTTAGCTCCTCTATAAAAACCTAGTTCTGGCATGTGTCTGTGATCAAAAATCCAGGGGCTGGGAAAGACAGATCCCCGGAGAGCACATGGTCAGCTAGTTTAGCTAAACTGTAAGCTTCTGCTTCGGGAGAGACCCCACCTCAAAAACTGGAGGGCAGAGCAGCTGAGAAAAACATCCAACATCAACTTCGGGCCTCTGTGTATGCACGAACACACATGGGTATGTAGACATATCACATACATTATAGTATAACTTCCACAAAGTATGCTGTTCCAGGATCTACACCCTTTATAAATCCATGGGAGTTTTTAAAAATTCAGTCTAAATTGAATTTTTTAAGATTTATTTTATTTTATGTGTTTGGGTGTTTCACCTGCATGTCTATTTGTATGCCATGTCTTTGGTATCTGAAGAGGCCAAGAAGAGGGTATTGATCCCCTGGAGTTACAGATAACTGTGAGCTGTTCTGTGGGTGCTAGGAATTAAACCAGTGCTTTTAATGGCCAAGTCATCTTTCCAGTCCCTAAGTTTAATTTTTAATGATGATCAATGATTTAAATGATTCTTATTTCCTCTACTTTATGTCTTAAGATTCTTCATCAAGTACAAATCTGTAGGGGCAATAGGAGAACTTGCTCTCCCTAAGAGATTGTAGCCACTCTGGTGTGTGGAATCCTGTCTCTCTCCATACCCCACTTGTCCAGAGCACTCCAGCCAGCCTGTGCACAACAACTTGGTCAGCAAGGGCTCTGCCACTTGGTCTGATGGTGGCTTTGCATCCAGTGACCTCCCACATGGTCCACACTGCCTCTTGCTAAAACTGGAAAAAAAAAATGCTGTCCAGCCCCTTTATTGGATCCTCTTGGCTTTCTCGTTCTAATTTACCATGTTAGCAAGCTTTAATGTCCCTTCTGGTTGTGATGATGACATCACAGTACCAGAGCTTTAGTCTGGGTGTGTCTTAGGCATGGTGTCGTCATTTCAGCAATACTCATTCCATTGAACGTCTCTCGCCATCTGTGCGACTTCCTGCTTACTGGAACAAGAAGAGCTACAACCATCCAAGCTGCACTCAGCAATGTGGGCTTGTAGTCATGTGCTCTGCCACTTATTCCGTGCCTATTATAGGCCAGCCACCATCTCATTCACCGGAGCATGGGTTCTTCTGTCCCGTGGCTTGTGTTCCCGTGACCCTGATATCAGGAGAAGGGGTTGTTAAATGTGAAGAACAGCTTGTTAGCCGAGACTGGGAGGAAATGGAAGCGTCTGCAGCTGCCAACAGTGTAATTGATGCATCTTAAGTAAGAAGTTTAAACATATTTTAATGGTTATATATGAGCATGACTGCTATTTTCAATTTAATTAGAGGGAAGGCAATATGCAGTCTGTTAACATATTGCAGGAGAGTCTGTGGGGATGGGGCTATTTGTTTAAAAGCGGACATAATTTCTCAAAGGGGGAAAAAAAAAAGCTAAAAATAGAATCACCATATGATTTAACAATCCCATTTCTGAGCATTTATTCAAAAGAACTAAAAGCAAGATCTTGGGAAGATAAGCCTACATCCACGTTTATGGCAGCCTTATTTATTTACAGCTGTTCAAAAGGTGGATGTGACCCAATTCTCCAAGGAAGGGTGAGTAAAGAAACCAAATGAGATATATACATACGGACGATTATTATTCGGCCTCCAAAAGGGGGAGATCGAAGCATATGGGGAGTCCAACTACTTGAGTGGCTAAGCAGAAGAATTGCTTGGACCCTGGAGTTGAGACCATTCTTGACTATGTAGTGAGAGCCTGTATCCAAAAAAAAAAAAAAAAAAAGATAAACACAAAGAGGAAGTCCTGTCCTGTGGTACAGTATGGATGAAGCCTGAGGCACACTCAGTCAAATGCAAGACAATATTGTGTGATCCCCCCCTCACCCGTCAATAACGTGGAAACAGGGAATGCTGGTTTTCAGGGTGGGGTTGGGGCAAGTACTGGGAGTTATACTTAATGGGTCTGGAGTTTTAGCTTTGTAAGATTATCTGTTTCACGATGTGATTAACATGTTAATCAGTACTAACTTAACAAATGGGAGCGTCCAGCGCTTAGGAGGTGGAGACGGGAAGACTGGAGTTGAAGGCCCACTGTAGCTCTACAGCAAATTGGAGGTCAGCCTCAGACATGTGCGCTAGTTACAAGGAAAAGGTTAAGTCATTACATTTTACGTGCATTTTAAGCTCTTCATTTATTTGCAGTTCTGGGGACCGAACCCAGGGCTTATGAACTGACTTACGTTCATAGCTCTATGCGTACTTTTCCCCACTGTGACTAAAAATAGAGATAAAAATGTGAGATTATGCCACAAGGCTGAGGACATAGCTCGGTTGATAGAGTGCTTGCCTAGCTGTGAGTGCTGGGAATTGAACCTGGGTCCTCTGGGGAAAAACAAAACAAAACAAAAGCCAGCACCCTTAACCACTGAGCCATCTTTTCAGCCAGCAACCTCTAAACCTCTTGTCCGGATCTGCAACATAGAGATCATTCCAGCCAATGTAGAGTTGTCCAACAGTGATGTGCGTGTAAGTGCGGCGACAACAGAGAAGTTCCCATGGAGGGAACACTGGGGGCAAGGTGGACGCGTTCCTCTGTTACAAGCCTTTGAGGATGTGCGTCTGGCTACACCGGGCTCTTAAGCCATTGAAACCTCAGCACTGGTTCTCTTTCATTCACCTTCCTACTCTCTCCACTCCCGGATTACAGAGATCGAGAGTGGAATGCCTAGAGAGGCTGCTGCTCCTGCTTTACTGAGTCGGCAGCAGTCGGCTCGCTCTCCTTGTTGAATTAAACAAGAAAGCGGAGAGTCGGCAAGATGGAAGACAGCCACACGAGAACAGTGAGTACCAGGGCAAGGTAGAGTGTGCTGATTGGCTTTTTTCAACTCGACACAACCCTTGAGTGAAGAAAAACCTCAGTTGAGAACAAGCCTTCATTAGATCGGCCTATAGGCACGTGTGTGAGGCATTTTCTAGATCAATGATTGATGTGGGAGAGCGTAGGCTATTGTGGGTGGTGCCACGCTGGGCAAGAAAGCAGGCTGAGCCAGTCGTGAGGAGCAAGTCAGTGAGCATCGCTTCTCCATGAGCCCGATTTTATCCGTTGTGTTCCTGCCCTGACTTCTCTTCAAGATGGAACATAAGCTGCAAAGATGAAATAAAACCTTTTGTCCCCAAGTTGCTTTTGGCTATAGTGTTTTAGTAAAGCAATAGAAACCCTAAGTAGGACAGTAACATTACTCGTGATTAGGACTTTTGGAGTACCTGTGACCCTAGCCAACCTTTGGGAGAAGAAACTGATGCGGATGACGACGACAACGGCGGCGATATAAGGATGAGGAAGAAAATGTAGAGGAGGAGGTGGTGGTGGGGGGAGTAAGAGTTCAGAATTTTCCAGGAGAAAACATCATGCATGAACAAAAGTTCCTGGGGGGAAAAGGCAATGAAGAAAGCTTAGGGTCCAGGGAGGAGGATACTGGCCCATGCATGGTGATGCGGAGGTGTGGTGCAGCGTGGACACCAGCGGCAGGCCGAGGCTCAGAATAGGAGTTCATTAGTTAAATGTACATGTAAACCAAAATCATTTGTGGGCCTGAGACAATTACTGTAAAATCCTAGGGGATTATCAAGGTGAACTCCATAAAATAAGACTAAAATATGGCTGGACCAATGACCATGTGAGAAAAAGATGGAAAGTATGCAACAAAGGACTCGGTCACTTACCGCCAGTGTGACAACTGATTGTTTGTCAATACAGTGTCTTAAAATTAGCTTAATGCAGATTAGAATTTAATAAAAAAATAAAATAAATCAGAGAATGATATAACTTTATCTCTACTTTCTGTGCTTATAAACTTTCTTTTACTTTGAATTATTTTAAAGCTTTTATATTTTTTGTTGTGGCAGTAATAGAATCTCATATCAGGGCTAGACAGAAGGCTCGGTGGTGAGGACCTGAGTTCTGTCTCCAGCACCTACATCTGGTGGCTCCCAAAGACCTGTAACCTTAGTTACAGGGGACCTACTCTCTTCCTGTGGCCTCCATGGTCACCTGCATGCAGATGGTACACATAAACCCATGTAAGCACATATGTGCTATACAAATATGAATAAATAAATCATTAAAAAATAAATCTCATGTATCTTGGTGGGATTTTGAATTGGTGTAATCATTTAGGAAAGCAACTCTCCTGCTTCTTCTTTTAGAAACTTAACTCTCGAGAAAGTTCAAGGTCTGAGAGACGAGTCCAGGAATTCGGACAGCATAACGGTTCAGAACAGTAGGATGCGGGGAAATACCCAAGCCAGCAAAACAAGAGACCAGTGAACTGCAGAACCTTGGTGAACCGATACTAAGTAGCAACAAAAGGAACAGCTCTAGTGTTCTTGTTAGTATGGTTACATTCAAAACACAATGTTGGACCAGGCAGTGGAGGCACTGGTCTCAAAGTCTTTAATCATCCCAGCACTCCAGAGGCAGAGGCAGGATGCTGATCTGCAAGTTCCAGGCCAGCCTGGTCCAGAGAGTGAGCTCCAGAAGAGCTCCAGAAGACCCGTCTCAGAAAACAAACAAACAAACAAAAACAAAACGGAAAAAACTTAAGAGATGCTTTAGAGGTTAAGAGCACTTGCTGCTTTTACAGAGGAGCTCCTCTTAGTTTCCAACACCCACATGGCAGCTCAAAATGGTCTGGAGCTCTAGGTTCTGGAGGATCTGATGCCCTAAAACAAAACAATTGTGGACTGTCTTAGTTTGGGTTTTACTGCTGAGAACAGACAGGAAACTGTGTATCACACTGGGTGTAGCTTGAACACAGGAAACCTCAAAGCAGTGACAGGCTGCCTCCAACAAGGTCACACTTCCTAGTAGTGCTTCTCCCTATGGACCAAGCATTCAAACACATGAATCTGTGGGGGTCATTCCTATTCAAGCCTCTGCATTGACTGAAAGCCAAAATTCAGAAGCTCATACAAAAACTCTATGTTGTGTGTTTAGTAGAATCATGACATCACAGGGATAAAAAGCATCAGATCCAGGTTTTGTTGCCTGGGGCAGAAAAGGAATATGATGGGAGGTTATATACTACATCCTGTTCATCTCTAGAGCTATATGGTGGGTTATATAACACAGCTCTTGTTATTTTTGTAAGTCAAAGTCATTTCCTGAAAAAATACAAAAGTAATAACCTTATAGCAATTAAAATACTATTTATTTTGCCACTAACACCTCCAACCCATTCCCAAAGTTACTCTCCTGTAGCAGTTCCATGTAAATTCATCCAGACAGAGCCTTTGCTACACATTTTCAGTAATATCCTTTAAGCATCTAGGTTTATTTTTATAAATGTCTATTTGTTTACTCCATACACAAATACAAACAAGAGACCACTTTATTCATTATTCTGAGTTGCCTTTCCTCCATTTTATATCATCGACATTTCTCCATATGGCAGATAGTGAGTGCCCTTATATTTAATGATGGCACTACCTCCCACAGTATGGCTGAACTATAATTTAACTACCCTTCAACTGATACATACTTAAATTGTTTCTATTTGTCATTAAAATTCTACAATGAATGTCCCTGGTGAGCCTTAAAAAATATTTTTGTATAAAAGATTTCCAGAGGGATGAATTTTTAAAAGAAAGACTTTCTGAGAATTTGTACTTCAAAATGAAAAAGAGTCTCAGAGGAAATAGAGTATATTCTATGTGAAATTAATATGTTAAGAATTGTGGACATAAATCACAAGTACAATAAAACTGGAATTAGAAAAATAAGCAAAAAGTATCAATAGTTTGCAGGAAAAGAAATATGAGAGATTAATAAATATGTAAAAGATAATCTTGACTATGTGACCTGTATAGTTAAAAGAGTTATGAGTGGTTCCCGACTTTTGGTCCGTAGATTTAGAGGAATAAGAAAGTGGTTTATGAGATTGGTATTCCAGCAGAACCTCCTCAATAACTTAAAACATATTTTCGGCCATACATTCTACTATAAATTTAATTTGAGGAAATAAAGATGTTGTAGACAGCGATCACGTGCACTTCAGGGCTGTTGGTTTTTCTCTCCCCACCCACCAACACACTTGGGAATCCCAGAAAACCCTTCAATACTCCATCTGTACAGTACAACTCCAATACCCTTCGTCCAGCTGACCGAGTCAGGCGTGGGTATCAGAAGACGCCATCGCAAGTTCTGGCTGCTGTCTGCATTGGAGACGGTGCAGAAGTTAAGAGTTTGCTGAGCCATGCTGTGTAACACTATCCTGCTGCGAAGACTGAAGTCCAGTCACACCAGGGGAAGAGAGAAAAGGGGCCCGAGGAGTTACACAGCCTGCTGCCAGAACAAGAACCCTGCTTGTTCCTAATTCTCATAACCCGTCCCCTTCTGCTTACGCCAGCTCAAGGAAGTCTTTCTTGGCTGCGGAGAGAAACACCAGATTCTACCACATAGCTCCACAGCCCTAAACATAGGAAGTGAGGAAATAGGCTTTCATTCCCAGCACCGAAGGGTTAATTTGGAGGATTTAGTGTGGGGAGCTCTTCGCTCTGTGAGAACCTTTGTGTGTGGTTCCTAGTACATGCTAAAGAGATCGGTAATGTTCCCTTCAGCAGCAAATGCGTCCAACAGAGTTGAAGGAGCTTAGCCTGGCCTTCAGATACTAGAACTTATCTGGGAGGCCTTCTATGGTTTTCTCAGACAGACACATCCTGAATTTTTTTTCTCATGTGTGAAATCTGGAATTTAAAAGTAACGGTGAGATACATGTGTGAAAATGTCATGGGGAGACACATTGTTCGGTGTGCTAACTTTTAAAATTAATAGAAAGCATTTTCTGAAGCTGGACGGTGGTGGTGCAGGCCTTGGGAGGCAGAGGCAGGTGGATCTTTGTGAGTTCGAGGCCAGTCTGGTCTACAGAGGGACTTCCGGGACAGCTAGGGTGGTTACACTGAGAAACCTTTTCTTGAATAAACAAAAAAGAAAAAAAAAAAAAAAAAAAAAAAAAACAAGCAAGCCAACATTCTGAGAGTGAAAGGGAGAAAGAGGGGAGTATGAAATCAGGGTCTGGAGGGACCAGTGAGGTAGAGGTTGGGAGAAGATAAATTGAAACTGGGGGTAAAATAATAGAAGTGTATTGTGTACATATGAGAAAATGGCTTGGTGAATCCTATCATTTTGTACAAATAATATATGATAATAGTTTAAAAGTAAAAAGAAACCTTAAACAGAATACAAAGGGTGGAGCCCAGCCAGAACGAAAAAGTGTTCCAAGCCTGTATGATCTATCTCCCTCTTTGTCCTGTTTCCACTTCTCTCTCCGACTCAGATGGTTTTGCACTGGGTTTCCATAAGCCATCAGCCCTTGATCTCTAGATGCACGATAGTGAGGGTACTTACGTGTCACATTCGGAACTGCGTCGCCCAAGAGCAGGGAGCATGCGTGTAAGCGTTTGGACTGAATACACAATGGACGGCTGAAAAAAAAAAACCATGAAAACCTAGTGCAGAACATTCTCTTGATTAAGTGCTTAGAGGGCTTGTCAAAATGTGCTGATCATCTCAGGATGGCAGTGACTCCTGAGAGTGACCGCTGACCATTGCTTACTGGTGACAGTAGAAGCCAGCAGATTTTAGCTAATTACAACTCTTTTCTTCTTCAGGCTCAAGATAGCAAGCATTTTATGTTTCCAATGAGTCTCTTCCAATGTCTGTTTCTCGATTACTTGTGTGTGTTGTTTGTGTGTATTTGTGTCTGTGTGTTCGTGTGCACGTGTGTGCATGTTTTTGTCTATTTGTATGTGTGTGCATGTGTGTCTGAGTCCATGTCATGTGTGTGGAAGTCAGAGAATAACCTGCAGAGCCAGTTCTCTCCTTCCGGGTGGGTTCTGGGGACTGAACTCAAGTCATCAGGGTTTCACTGCAAGCCCTTCAGCACTGAGCCTTATCTCTCGGGCTGCCTGTGCTTATTTTAAAAATACTTTCTCATAAATGCTTTGTTCCTTTGGCCAATGGGTTTGTTAAATGGGTCAGCCACCTTTCAAATCTGAGAATATATGCTTTCTTCACCTGGAAATACCATCAAAAAGAACATTTTTCAAATACTGGTTGTGACCACAGCTTCTGTCTTTTCAAAGCTCTTTAGACTCCACTTCTCGGGAAAATCTTCTACTCAGCAGAAGGAGGGTGATTTGGACACATTCTGTGATCTTGCCCTACCAGCCGAGAGAGTTCTTCTCACCAGAGACAGAACAGGGCTTCTTTGTAGTTTTAGAAAAAGAAATATAGAGGGAAAGGAGCTGCGAGAGCATCATGCAGACTGTATACAGCCTAGTGAGGGGGAGGCAAGAAAATGGGGATTCTAACGTCTTTCTCCTGCCCAGGCACTAAACAGATAGATGACCTCAGGAACAAAACATACCCCTTGTTTCTGAGTCTCTGGGGTGGGACACTAGTGCTTACTCACATGGCTAATTTTGAATAACCCACTGAATTGTTATTAGACGATCCAGCACATCAAGACCGTAAATTGTCTGCTGAAGTCACTAGCTCATAGTGTTCAAAGAATATAAGGGAGTTCAGGTTGAGGTTGATGGGAGGTGTCTTAGGGTTTGCATTGCTATACGGAGACACCATGACCATGACAACTCTTAGAAGGACAACATTTAACTGGGACTGGCTTACAGGTTCAGAGGTTCAGTCCATTATCATCAAGGTGGGAGCATGGCAGAGTCCAGGCAGGCATGGTGCCGAAGGAACTGAGAATTCTACATCTTCATTTGAAGGCTGCTAGGAGAAGACTGGCTTCCAGGCAGCTAGGAGTAGGGTCTCAAAGCCCATACCCACAGTGAAACACCTACTCCAACAAGGCTACACACCTTCAAACCACCACAGAAGGTGTGACCCAGTATTTCTAGTTTCTTTCTGTTACAATTCTTATTTAGGCTTTCATCTCCATATCTTAGTATTTTCTCTATAAGATGAAAATTGTGTTAGCTTTCTCTTCAGTTACTTGCATGTGTCACTTGCACATAGTCAGAGATTATTTGATATAGTGGGAAGATGTTTGGCCTTTGGAAGAGCAGAGTACCAATTATGAGTCTATTGGTTAATAGTTTTCTAAAATTGGTAACTTGGTTCTAAGTTTTCAAATGATAAAATGCAAAGATTATACCAACAGAGTTCATTAAATGGTGCCTACAAAGGTACACTAATTAGCTATGCATGTGTAGTTTTTATTACTATTTTCATACAAGGTTATATGCATGAGCCAGGTGTAGTGGCAGAGGTCTTTAGTCCAGTGCTTGGGAATCAGAGGCAGGCAGATTTCTGTGAGTTTGAGGCCAGTCTGATCTGCAGAGTGATACATGCATGGTAAGACCCTGTCTCAGAAAAAATAAGTAAACAAAATTATAAGCATTATTTTTATAGTTTTACTTTATAAAATATTTTTATTTTATGTGTATAGATTATGTGTACACTTGTGTGCCTGGTACCTGAAGAAGCCAAAAGAAGACACTGGATTGCCTGGCAACTGTAGATAGGTGTGGTTGTGAGGCACCATGTAGGTACCAGGAGTTAAACCTGGGTTCTATGCAAGACCAACAAGTACTCTTTTCTTTTTTCTTTGTAAGAGTAATCTCTTTGCACATATGCTTGCATGACAGAAGAAGGTCCCATTACAGATGCTGTGAGCCACCACGTGGTTGCTGGGAATTGAACTCAGGACCTTTGGAAGGGCAGTCAGTGCTCTCAACGGCTGAACCATTTCTCCAGCCCCCCAAGGACTCTTAATTGTTGAGTCAATTCTCCAGCCCCAAGTCTATAATTCTTAAGACGTCTGCTTTGAGTCTTAACTTGAAAAAAAAAATGTGAGTAAATTAGGCTTGATGATTATACTAGAAAAACATTCTGGCTGGGTCACTTTAACTGATTCCCTCATGTGTAAAATTTGATTTCATCTCAATATTTTGCTTATTTCAATGTGCAGAAAACCTTACAATTAAGGCTTAAAGGTAAACTGAGGCTTGTGGTATTTTGCAGCCTTGTTTGTGTCCATAACCTGAATTTTTTGGGGAGTAACTTACCAAGACCTAACTCAGTTACATAAGTAAGCAAGGGAATTTACTGGTCTGTATAACTCAAGTGAGCTTCAGGCATGACTGGATCCAGCAGTTCTAATGTTAAAACATGATTGACAAGTGTTTTTTTTTTTTTTTTTTTTTTTTCCCAAATGGTTGGCTTTCTGCAAGGTACAGTTGTAAGGTAGTTCCAACTTTAATCATTTCTATGGTTTATGATCTCAACATGTAAAAAAGCAAATGTTGAAGGCAATATAATTGCTGTCTGAGTCATGTACCCATTTCTCTAGAGGAAGGGAAGAGCCAAGCATTATGGTCAACAACTCCTCCAAGATCACATGAAGTGAAGGAAGGTGTGGTCCTCACATGGAGAGAAAGGTCAGGGAGGGAAGTAGATATCCATCATACTAAGGTAGGCTAGACTAAAGTTCTGGCTAAAGGTCAGGGTATGCCTAGAAACAGGGTCTTCGTTCTTCTTCTGAGACAGTCTCTGTGTAATTGAGCGTTATGTAGCTGTTTCTAGGTTGAAGGTTTCCTCCAGGAGGGAAGAGGATGAAAGAGCTAGTGTCTAGAAAGAAAATCCAACTCATTAGGTTCAGGGAGCTCCTGAAAGTTAGGAGACTCACAGTCTCTCTGTAAGGTTATAGCTGATAGACAGTTGATGGGGAGAGAGAGGAGAGCTTCTGACTAAGCTGTCTGCAAATTGTGCAGGTGGCTCTAAGAACATTGTTGTGTGTTGTCACCTATGCTGGGGTGGGCTTTTTGGCGATGTAGCTGCTGAGTCAACCAAGTTCTTATAAACAACCCCTCTCCTGTACTTCTGTAGGTAACCCCAATAAACTCACTAGTTTACTAGGCTAGACTTTGGTGGAAAACTTAATTTCGTTCTACATTTTACTTAATTTACGCTCTTAAAATTGTCCGCACGTTTATTGAAAATACTACAGACCAGGTTCAGAGATCGCCACACCATGTTTTGAAACTCATCCCCAGCATGGGCTGAGTGACCCCCAGAGAGGAGGGACTGCCAGATTCAGCACTTCCCTGGTGTCAGGATCTACCTCAGTGATCTCCTCACCCAGGGCTGAGACCTCAGGAACATAATGATCTCCCCTCCCTCTTCTCCTCTCTCAGGACCTCCCTGGATCTGCTAAATCATTCTTTCTGGAGAAAATGGTGATCTCACTCACACACTTCTTGGTGTGGAAGGCATTTACCCAGATGTGGGGAGTACTCCTCAGTGGTGTGCTGGGCTCTTCACAATTGGTATGAATGTGGTCCATGATGGCATGTCCCAGAAAAAGAGCAGACTGATTTCTTTAGAAAAAAATTGTTTTATTACCAGGTATTAATTATACAAAATGGATTTTGCTATGATATTTTAATGTATGGAATAAAGTATTTGGATTATTTTCACACACATTCCCACCCTTGCCTTCCTTTCCCTCCCCCATTCCTGCTATATTCTTTCCCCAACTAGACCTTCTTCTAATTTCATGTTTGTTTTGTCTTCTCATGGACTCGGCGAGTTTCATTAAGGATGAATTGACGGGAGTATGGCCTTCTTAGCAGAGACTATACCACTAAAAACTAAACAATGCTCCCTTCTTCCACCAACCATTAGCTGTGTATATAAATTACTAGAAGCACTGGGGCCCCATGGGCCTTTCCCAGTACATGGTGGTGCAAACATCTTAAGGAGTATAAGTGGCCAAATGTAGATGCTATGTGATCAAACACTTGGCGTGGCCTTATGACTTAATGAAAAGGTGGAGGTGCAAGGGTCCTGGCGAGATAGGCTTTGATTTGTACCATGGACTGATTTTTACAAATATGATCTTTTTCTTGCTTCTTTCATACACGTGCCCCATGTATTTGATACTCACTCCCCTCCCCCCTCACTGCATCTCCTTCTAGATCCCCTGCCCACCCTCTACCCTTTCATCCCATTTGCATGTCCTCTTTTTAATATTTATTTTTATAACACAATAAATCTGACTTGTGCTGCTCTTACACTGATGGATGTGGGGTCAACCACTGAAACATGGTTGACCTATCAGGGGCCACACCCTTAGAGAGAACTGTCTCTCTTTTCTCCCCTGGAATAATTTCTTTGTCCTGTCCTGGTGCCCCATATGGAGTGAAGTTTTTCACATGCCCTCCCCCACCCCTGGAAAACCTCACACAGTATCTCAGATGGGATCTAGATTCTCACTGTGTAACAGAGCTGGTCAGTACTCACCATTCTCCCCCTTCAGCCTCCCAAAGGCTGGGATGACAGGTCCGAGTCACCATGCCCAGCACTTTAGCCTCCCTAGTAAAGTTCTTGGAGTTGCAGTGAGAAAGAGAAAAAGTTTAGAGCAAAAGTAGTTTGAACCTCCTAGAAATGAAGGTAGAGATCAACTGATCTTTTTTTAAAGCTATTCTTTTTTTTTTTAACTTTCAGAAATATATGGATATTGTAAAGTGCAACCCTGCTGTTGCTAATGAATGCTCCCACACAGCTCCATCACTTAGCGTGGAAGTGCATTTCTCTAATTCCCCAGATCCTTGTCTTCTTCCTGTCACAGGAGGAATGCCAGAATAAAATTAGGAAGGGCAGGAGGGGAAAACATAAAAGTTTGTAGATGGATAAAAAGTCTAAAGAGGATGGCTGTGTTAATAATAACTGAGCAGCTAACATGCCTGTAGTAAATACAGACTATTTAAGTCTGGAGACTAAGCTCAGAGTTAAGACTGAGTCTGCTTATCTGTCTGTGAGGAAATCAAGGCTAGGACAGAGCTGGATGATGTCTGACCTCAGAGTCTGTATTCTTATTACGATTATAACTTGGTATAGCTTCAGTGTCATTTAATTGTGCAAACTGACTTCATAAGCAAAAGTATTGCTTGGTATATTATTTTGTATTCATTCTCTGGGAAATAAAGTATATTTGAAGCTTGTTTTCTTATGTGCACATGTGTGTGTGTGTGTGTGTGTGTGTGTGTGTGTGTGTGTGTCTGTAAAGACCAGAGGTCAACATTTGGTCTTTTCTGCTGCTTCCTCCTATCTTTTGAGACAAGGTCTCACACCAAACCCTGTGCTCACCATCTGGCTATACTGGCTGGCCAGTGAGGTCTGAGAGTCCACCAATCTGTCCTTCCTGCACTGGTTACAGATGCATGTGACAACACACAGATTTTTTTTTTTTTTTTTTTTTTTTTTTTTTTTTTTTTTTTTTTTTTTTGGTAAATGTGAGTGCTGAGGCTCTGAACTCAGGTCTTATACTTTCAGGGCAGGCATTTTATGGATAGAGTCATGTCCCCAGCCCCTCCCTCCTTTTCCCCCCACCAGCCATAATAAAGCTTCCTTTTCTTTTTTCTTTTCCTTGTCACAGAAACTCCCAATGAGACAGTGCAAAGGTTCTTAGTCACTCCTATCAGTTTGGATTACAGTTCAGATTGCTATGTAGAGATGAGAACACATAACCCTTTACATCTTGAGCCATGGTTAGCCACGTTAGCCACATGGAAAGCTGTAAAGGAGCTATGACTTTTGAAGCACATCTGAAAATGTAATTGCAGTACTAAAATTATAATTCAAGAAAATGTCACTGCTGAAGGTGTTTCCTAGTGGATAAATGCAGTGCAAAGAAACATGACATTAGTTCCTCGAGTATAGTAGCTGTGTAGATTACACCTGTCACTGTTGTCCTAAGCAGCTGTTGCCATAGCTTTCCCAGTCTTATCTCAGTCTGTAACCAGCTTCGTGGACTCCTGCTCCCCCCCTCTGCACCCCCTCACCCCCAGCAAATGAGACTAATTTACCTTTGAAGATGAGTGAGGGATAACCCATTCTATGATGCTTCAATTTGTCACTACGTAGCTACCACCTGATATCCTGTGCCTTCTAATCATGGGGTCAGGCTGCCAACAGATAGATCTCCACAAGCTCAGCTTTGAGATCTGGATCGTGGATACATTCATGTGGTAACAATGAACTAAATTTTGTCACTTGATAGTGGCCTCCTCATGGCTATAATGTCTCTCTGTTCATTTCTGAAATAGTAGTTACCAAATTTCTTTGTTCATGTATCGTCCTTCACACATTTTTTGGGAGCACATATTCTAAATATATGTACATTTGTTCATAAAATAGGCACACATCAGCTTCATTACCTTCTAACTTGGTCACAACACTTTTTCTTAGGATATGGCTCACTGCTGGTAATAGTGGATGTGAACGTACATCTAATTATTTTGAGAAATTTGAGTTAAAATATGGTTGGACTTATTAGATTGTCACTTTAACTATGAAGGAGGGTTGTCAAAGATTTTATAATAGATGTTTCTAGTATTTGCTTTTTCTGTTGTTCTCTTGTGAGACCCTTGTAAGGTCATTTGTCTGCTTTGTAGGTTTAGTTTAATTAAACCTAAACAATACACTTGCTGAATGTATTGTTTAGCATACAGAATGTCATAACAAATAGAAGAGACCCTCTCTGCTATCCTCTGCGGGTGGGTACTTCCTGCTTTTCCCTGAGGACATCTATAGTGCTCTAGCCAATGGGCCATTCCTTCTGTATATAGAATATTGACCTTAATGCCGCCTCTTAAACTTAAGCATAGGTGCCCTCATTTTATCTTCTACATTGCAAATTGATTGCCCTGCACTATCCTTGGAGAATGCCCCACTTTCCTGGGATCTATAGATCTCCTTCTGAGATTATTGACCCAGAGAACAAACCTCACACAGGCAAGGATGCTTCCATATTAAAAAAGACCTTCTCATTTCAGTTGCTCAGCTATTTTATAGAAAATGAAATGACTTTGAAATGAATTGTCTTCATAGTCATCCATAATTTGCAAGCAAAATCTTCACTCTACAAAATGTGAAATGTTCTAAGCAACAGCTGTGAGCATTTCAAACGTGCACTACTTTTTAACGGTTCAACTGTTGCCAAGGGAAATTGAGCTGGCTTCAAAATCTTTCTTGGTTTTAATTTTGCATTTACCGATCAGAAAACAGGCTCTGCTTGGTTAGGCTATTAAACGTTTCTAAAGGTTGAAGTATGGAAATATACGTTACTTGAAGTAGGAACTAGACTGGAATCCCATATAATCATTCAGTATGGGGTAGTGAACTTTATTAGAGTAAAGATGGACACTCAGCCAGCTGCTTATCTTCTGGAGTCAATAGGGGGAGCCTGCTTTTATTTAAGCCATCTTTCCCATTTCAGTTCAGGGCAGGAACATTCTCTTTCATAGCAAAGAATTATTATTTTTTGACCCAATTGGGTAGAAATTTGCAACACACCAGAAACGAAAATGCATTGTTGTTACTCGTGGGTATGGAACAGAGCTGTATAAATGTCTATTCCGTAACTGTACAGAACTCGATACTGAGAGGAAAAGCTCAGCTACAGGATGAAGCATATATATATATATATATATATGAAATACAATACTAAAGCTACATCCATATGACAGTGGTTATCTTGGATTTATGGATTATGAGCATTATTATTTGTTCTGTATATCCCCTCCTAGATTTCCAAATTTTGAGCAACTGCAACTGGTTTTTGATCCTTGTAGTTAGTCTGAAGGATTTTTTTTTTTCTCCAACTATTATGTAGACTGCATTCAAATTGATAGTCTAAGAATATTCTTTGGAAATGTACCATTTGGCCTAGGGCTCACCAATGATGCAAAAATATTTATGTATATTAGTACTCGTTCTAGTTAGAGGTAAGCTTCTGTTTAAACTCAGAATCAAACTGTCAATTAAAATCTGTCAAGTTGGGAGCTGGGTAGTTCGGAGTCCTGAAAGGGCGAATGCGGGTATTCTGAATGGGGGACTGCAGGGTTGCCATCTGCATAAACTACCGGAGCACGGCCCCTGCGGAGACTGGCTGGGGCATCAAGGAGCTGATACTCAAAACTGACTTTTAGGGGAGACCAGGTGAGAGTCCAACCAGTGTCCAGGCTTCCCACCGGTTGAGCGAAGGCCACTGGAGGGTTTTTCGGCCGGCTTCCAGAGCCGCGTTTACACAGGGCAAAGGGGACCGTGGGTTCCGTGCTGAGTGGGGCTCTGCGGGATGAACCCTGAGGCACAGGTATTGCCGCACTGTGGCCCTCGGAATCAAGGATGAAGACGGTCGCTGTCCACCGGGTCTCGTCAGGCGGAAGCTCCAGTCTCGGACGCACCCGCCGCATTCCCCTCAGGCCTAGCAGACGCCGCAGTTCCCCAGTTCAGGTGCCCTGGCGGAAGCGGCGGCTCGGTCGCCCGAGCTGGCGGTAGCATCCGGGTCCCCCGTGCCTCGCCCAATCCACGGACCGGTCTCTTCACACCCTCCTGTTTCTCCGCCTCCCCCCCCCCCGCGCCGCCAATCCCCGATCAGCTCTCAGCCGAACATGCTAGCCTGGGAGTGAAGGCGCGCGGAGGCCAATGAAGTCTCGCTTCCCGTTTGAAGTCTCCAGTGGGCGGGCGTCAGAGGCGGGCTCTGCTAGCCAGGAGGTTAGGTTGCGCCTGTGCCATGGACTCAGCCGCCCGGTGATATTGACAATAGGAGAGAGAAAGGGGCATTGACGGGGACCCTGCGCGGGTAGCGAACGGCGGCTCTGGCAGCGGCGGCTCAGGCGGCTCCAACTCTTCCTCCCGACTCCTGCGCTTGCTGCCGCTGCAAACCCAGGCTTCCTCCCTCCTCCCCCTCCCCGCGTCGCCGCCGCCGCCGGGTCCGGTGCAACGAGCAGAGGCGCCGCCCGCCGGGAATGTGAACGAAGAGCCGCCGGCCGAGCCGCAACCGGGTCGGTGCCGATTTGATGGGACGGGCCCGCGGGGAAGGCTCGTGAGGCCGCCGCTGCCACTGCCGGAGCGCCGAGGTTCGGGGCCAGCCGAGAGGCCTAGAAACACTGCCGCTACCGCGGAACCGGAGGGACGTCGCCCTGGTCGGCCGTAGTAGCCCCGGGCTCTCCACTGCTGCCCGGACCTCCCCCTGTGCGTCCCGGGCCGCCGCCCGCCCCCGCCGCGGCCCCTAGCTCGCAGCCCACTCCGCGCAGCTACAGATCATCTTCCGATTCTTCCCCAGGAGCTTCAAGGTAACTTCAGCTTCGGGTCCGGCGGCTTGCCTCCCGGGGAACCTGCGGAGTGGCGGGCTCGGGAAGGCCAGACCGGAGTGGCCGAGGGTTGCGGTGGGGTGGGGTGAGCGGGAGCAAGCGCCCGGCCCACTTGTCTGATCTACCTGCAGAGGCTTTGGAGGCCAGCACCTCTCTTCTACTCGGCCTCGCCAGCCCCTTTCCCTCCCGCTTTTGAGGCGTTTTCTTGCCCCCCCTTCCATTGGCGGGGGCGGGGGAGTAGGGAGGAAGATTCCGTGGCCGCGCAGCTTCTCCAGGGCTTGGGGTTTATGTGAGCATACCTGCGGACAAACAGGCCACTTCCCTGATTTCATGCCTTCCCCTTGGAAAAGCCCCAGTTGCCTGCTCTTTGCAGAATGCTAAAGCCTTGGGCGCAGTGGCCCAGGTGAAACCTGTTTCACTGGGCTTTGCAGGGACCCCGCGGTTATCATCAGTTCTGCAATGCTTTAGAGTTGAGATCCTTGACATTTATTCAGAGCTGCGCGCATAAGAGGCAAATGATGAAAAGGAAAGCTACCTATAGATCATCGTTGGAGATGAGAGAAGAGAAACAGAGATAGAATGAGTGATGGGGCAACGAGGCTTACAGAAATCTGTGTTGCTAGGGTTAGAATGAAATCTAAATAATTCCCAGATGAGATTGCAATATTCGTCCCTAAATTTACAGCGTACCGGTGTGATGTGGAACTTCTTGCTGAGGTCTGATATTTTCGATAGTATTTATAATTTACTATTCCGTTTTTTATATGTCACATTATATTTAAAGCCAAATTAGAGTTAAAAGAAAACAATAACTTTCTAATGAAAGAACCAAGAAGTCCTCAAAATTCCAGACTAAATCTTAATATTGTCCACCCCCTCCCATGTTTATGTTATTTTCATTGAATCCAGGTAATCCAGGTTCTGTTTAGTCTTACATATTGGGGAGACAACTTACTCTGTGGAAGTTAAAAAAAAGCAATTGTCTTAGGTGTTGGTATGACACTTGAGTAGCTGATCGGAGCACTGTGTTGAATGCATTCTGTCGCTCCTGTCTGCCATTAATCTTGTATGGAGCCCGAATGGTACTGGCATCTGTTTAGTTTGGTGAAGGAGACTGAGCTCAAATGCTTGGGATTTTGAGCATCTATCCTTCCTTTGAATAATTTCAGAATATAAAAAAATTGCAGAGCGACGTTTGGTCAGCTCTGTTGGTTTCATGGAACACAATATTTGAACTTAAACTCCATCTTGGAAGGCTGTGAAGTTATGTTTTCAGTTCAACTTGGTGTTGGGTTTTATCCTAGTTTTGTTTAGTCAACTATAATAACTTCAGATGGCTTTATTTGAAAAGCCTTCTTTAAATAATTTTAATCATGCCTTTTGTGCGTTCTCATTCAAGCAATCTAGCCTGTCCTCATTTGCACGGGGTGGTTCATAACAGCCAGCACAGCACATTGCACCAAAGGTCCTGTTTAGAAAGTGTCAGTGGAAAGTACACTTAGTGTCAGGAATCACCTTACTGTCAGATACTGGGGTGGTTTGTCTCGTTTTTTTTTCCTGAGGCAGGATTTCCTCTCACTGTGTATCCCAGGGTTGGAGTCGAGCTTGTTATGTGTAGGCTAGCCTTGAACTTATAACCTTTCCTGCCTTTGAGTGCTGGGGTTACTGGCTGCTACACCTGGCTTCATTTGTTTAGATTCTTGAAGTGCAAGAGGATTTTAGCCCATTCATAATATTAAATATGTCAGGAAAATGTTTCTGTGGATGTTTTCCAGCATCAGAGTAGCTCCAAAATGACTTGAGGAATCCCAAGATGGAAAGAGCTATGCAATTAAAATGGGCAGACAGTATAGAGACTTGAGGTCCAGGTGAACATCTTTTTAAATGACAATAGGTAGCCCTGGCTGTTTTGGAACTCACTTTGTAGACCAGGCTGCCCTCAAACTCAGAGGTCTACTTGCCTCTGCCCCCTGTGTGCTGGGATTAAAGCATGCACTACCACTGCCCAGCAGCAAGACTTTTTGTAATTGATTTTTAAATTTTTTTCGGTACATATTCCCATTTTCACGAATATTGTATAATGGGAATTTTAAGATGTATATAACTTGCAAGAATACTTTCACCATGGAAGCATGTTCATGTTATCTCTTTCTCTTCAGTAGGGATATGTCCTCAGCACCAACTACTCCTCCATCAGTGGATAAAGTAGACGGATTTTCTCGGAAGTCCGTCAGAAAAGCCAGACAGAAGAGGTCGCAAAGCTCCTCCCAGTTTAGGTCTCAAGGCAAGCCCATTGAGCTCACACCTCTGCCACTGCTGAAAGGTAAGACCATGAGTAGGTGAATTTTCTTACCTTCCTCATCCTTCAGTATCTTCATAGTGTTTCATATCTGTGAAGGGTGGAGAGATTTCAGGCCCACAGGTTCCTGGTATGTGACCAGGTCTATCCAATCTTATTAAAGGGCTCATTCAAAGAGACTTACCATTCTGTAGGTGAATTCAGCTGGAAAACTAAGTGGCAGAAATGTCTTTTTCCCCCTCCCAACATTGGTGTGTGTGTGCGAGTGTGTGTGTGTATACTTGCACATTATGCACATGTGACAATCATAGGACAGTTGGTGGGAGTTGGTTTTCTACTTATACCACATGGGTTTCAGGAGTAACTCAGGTGGTTCTGTTTGGCAGCAATCACCTTTATCTGCTGAACAGTCTCATTGACCGTATCTGTTTCAGTTCTTGATTTGCTTATTGACATGTATTAATTGCACTTTCTTGGTTGGAAAGTAGACCCCAGTAAAACAGGTACTAACTTGCATTAAAAGAAGTGGAGTTTGGAAATACAAACATGCATTTGTATTTTTACCTAGTACATGTATAAGTTTATAGTGATTGTATTTGCATGATACAGTACATTTAGAGAACGATTTTCATTTTTTTTGGACACAGTTTTATGTAGCCAAGGCTGCCTTGAACCCTGTGGCCTTTGCCTTAAAACTGGCTTTGAGCTGCTGATCTTTTTCCTTTACTTCCCAAGTGCTGGGATCAGAGGTGTGTACTACCAGGCCTGTCTTAAGAGTGAGGTTTTGATGTGAGCACTAGTCTTTCTTCTTTCTCTCTGAATTGTACCTTTTATTTTTATTTTGGTATGTGGTTATTCTGTCTTTTAATTTTAATGTGTGCTTCCTGTTGGTGAAAAGGAATTATTGGAAATATATTAATAGCTGGTATAATATAGACATCAGACTCTATCTTTGAAGGTGAATTTTTGTCCAAGTATTTAAGGATAAGAAAGAAGGGGGCACAAACAATATAAAGAACTTTAGTAGCTTAGAGACCAGAGAGCCTGGTAAGTGTACCCTCCCTCTCTCTCTCCCCTCCCCTTTCCTTTTCCTCCTGATTTTTGAGATAGAGTTGTGCTATGTAGCCTAGACCAGGTTGGCCTTGAATTTGCAGTGATCTTATTATCTTTCTCTTGAATTCTGGGATCACGGATGTGTGCCATCACAGTTGGCTAAAGGCATACTTCCATAGCAGTGTGTGGAATCAGAAGGTATAAGAATGGCTGATGTGATCCTCATTTGTGGCTGAGGGTTTTTCAGGTGTCTGATTTTCCTATGGGAACACTTTTTTCTTTCTTTTTTTCTCTTGAGAGAATTTCTCTGTATAACCCTGATTATCCAGGAACATGCTCTGTAGATCAGGCTGACCTCAAACTCAGAGATTCACCTGCCTCTGGCTCCCTAGTACTGGGATCCAAGGCTTGTACCACTGGAAACATTTTTTTTAAAGAGGAGAAATTCATAAGTAAGATTGCAGTGTTTGTACTTGAAAGTGGTTGAAAGTATATTCATGTTGATGAATGGAAGGATGGTGTATGAGGTAGAAGGTGCATAGCAGGAGGGCTCTTGCCCAGCATCCTGAGTCTTTGGGTTTGAGTTCCAGCACTGAGAAAAGAAAGGGGGGAAGGACGATCTGTCTGCCAAGTAGGAAAGAGGAGGGAGAGAATACTTTTTTCCTCTCTCTGTCTACCCCCCCTTCTTTCTTGAGACAGTGTCTGACTGTGTAGCTGGCCTGAAAATCGGAGATTGCATGTCTCTGCCTTCTTAGCATGTGTCTCCATACCTGGGTAGAAGGTTTTTGACTTAAGATTTTGCTAGTAAAAATGAGAATAGTTTGTATGAAGTTATAGAAAAAATATAAAGGAAAATTCTAGGGAATAAATGCAAAGGTCGGGAGACATATTCAACCTATTTAATCTGTAGAAGACATGGGATAGCTATTGATGTCTGTGTTGGGGGATAACTTCCAGCAAGCCCAGGTTAAACATTTAGGTTTAGAGAATCACTATATTCATTCTGTAGGGCTCACGTAGTCACTCGAATTAACTGTGCATTCATGGAAAGGTGTAACGAGGCTTGTAGGAGAAAAGTCTGAGTGCATGTTATCTTAATCTTCTCTCCTCCCACTGTAATCATGCACAGTTAAAATAGACATAAATGCTCCATGAACCAGTCTTGGGATTAAAAGTTTGCACCACTAGGCTCAGCTCATTAACCATTTTTAAGGTTTCAATTCAGTGGCAGGAAGTATGTTCTTATTGTTGAGTTATCTATTACAACCATTCATCCACCATCTTTTCATGCTCTCTGTACCCTTCTATTACCTCCGAGCCCCCAGCAACTACATCTTTAGTAGATGAGAGGAAACCAGCCAACCTGGATTACTAGTTCATCAGTACACATCCATCTATTCCTCCCTTCCTCCCTTGTCTCTTCCTCTTCCTCTTTTTCCTCCATTTTTTGAGACAGTCTTGCTTTATAGCCCTGGCTGACCTGGAACTCACATTATAGATGGATGAGCATTTTACTTTCTTTAAAATGAGCAGTATCTATCTATCTATCTATCTATCTATCTATCTATCTATCTATCTATCTATCTATCTATCTATCACATATTGTTTATCATCTATCTATCCATCCATCCATCCATCCATTCATCCATCCATCCATCTATCCATCCATTCATTCTAGCTGTTGGGAATAATGAAAACATAAGTGTGTAGGTTCCTGTTGAAGGACCCTACTTTTCCTTTCTTTTGGGCACATAGATAGTTATAGAATTGCTGGCTCATAATGTTTAGGTTTCATAGCCTTGCTTTTGTAGTTTTCAATATGAGCTATATTTTCATTATCAGTGTACAGGACTTCTGACTCCTCCATACCTCGCCAGTGGATTACCATCAACCCCCCCCCCCACACACCTTTACTAGCATCACCAAGGTTGTGACATTGCTTACTGGAGTTCTGATATGCATTTACTTTCTACTTAGTAATGTCAAGCATTCTTTATAAGATTATTGGACAAATACATAAATGCATAGTTTTTTTCCTTCCGTGTTGGGGGTTGAACCCAGGGCCCCTGTACATGCTAGGCAAGTGCTCTAATGTTGAGCTCCATTGTACTCAGCTCCTTTGTCTGAATTTTTAAAGTTATGTCTGGTAGCACTAAAACTTTTCTAAGAATAGGTTTTGTACCTTTGCATATTTATCAGCAGAGGAGCATTAGAGAGCAGCTGGACCAGACTCTACTCACTAATCGAGGTCCAGACAGCATGACAGTGATTGCTGCATACCTAACATGATGTGGACATGGCCTAGCAAGGGCTTTCTACTTAGGCTTCAGTGTCTCTCTGGAGGATGCCAGAGAAGAGTGGAATCAAGTGTAGACTGAGAGTGTGTGTGCTTGGTTTCCGCAGTGACTGAGTTACTTACCCAATTCTGTGCTCCTCACAGTGGATTGGCTCTGTTTTTTTGCCTTATGTGTTCATCAATTTTTGGGAAGTAGTGTACTGAATAGAAAAAACATAAAGGAAGAATTTCTTTTAAGTATTATTTTAGGAGAAAATAGAATAAACCAAAATTAACTGTATATAAATACTAAACAGTAGATATGGTCTTAATTTTCTATAGCATTTCCCTGACTAATTCAGAAGGCTTGCTTGAATATACTATGCATTGTGATCAGATTTTGCGAATTTTGTTTTTATGATGTATTTTGATTGTATGTATGTGAGTGTTTAGCCTGAATCAGTGTGTGTATACCACATGGAGGGTATGATTACTTGGTAATGGAAAACTAAGAGAAAGTTTCTGTTTTGCCTTTCTTGTAACAGTTGGTCTTCTGAAGCTTGAGTCCTTGGTGGTTTTTCTTTTCTTTTTTTCTGTAGAAAGCAACATTAGAATGGGCTCCTGTGCATATGTATATAGTGGCTTACCTTTACTTTAGCTGTGTCTAATGAAATGATATCCTGACCGTTTAGACATATTTAAATTTTCTCTATTTTTACACTTCTCAGAGTTTTTTTTTTTTGGGTGACCTAAGACTTTTGAAGGACCCATTTTACTGGTAAGAAAATCCCAGTAAAAGTTTAGTGCTTGTTTATTTACTTGCTTGCTTACCTACCTACCTATCTATCTATAATAAAGTCAAAATGTGTGCCAAGATTTGAACTACATCACTAGTGGCACATACCCCTATAGTAGCAGCACTTGGGAGGCTGAGGCAGAGCTGAGTTCGAGGGCAGCCTGGCCCACACAATGTGACCCTGCTTCAGAAAAACTAGAAGAGAAAGAAGCCTCTTCCTACAGCTGTAGTGGATGCACTTTGTATCTGTGCTCCAGGAGGCAGGCCTGTCAGTTGTTCTGGTTAGGCAAACTCAAGAGCTTAGGTAAATCAGCAGTAGTGATTGGTTGGTTCCCCTCACCCTGTCCTGTCCCACGTCTTTACTTCTTTCTTTACTCCTCCTTAGACCATTTACAAGTTTAGATTTGAGTGAAATCATTTTGAAAAACTCTACCTCTCTGAAGGGATTATAATGAAAGTGTCATTATTTCTGGATTCACAGTTATTTTTTCAGAGTATTTTGCAGATTTTTCAAATATTTCAGGAATGATGGTGACTTAGCATGCAGGCAAGTGCTGTGTCACTGAGCTATAGCCCAGTTTCTAAAAATACTCCTTTCCTTTTTATTTATGTGTATGGTTGTTTTGCCTGTATTTAAGTCTGTGCACCATGTGTTTGCAGTGCCCACAGAAACCAGAAGAGGGCATTGGATCTTCTTGGACTTAAGTTACAGGCAGTTGTGAGCTACCATGTGGGTGTGGAGATGTGAACCCAGGTTTTCTTAACTCCTCAGCCACTTTCCAGCCTCACAGAAACACTTATTTCTGCACACGAGTGCCAGTATCTGTATTTGTGAGTTCTTGTAAGTTAGATGGTTCTCCACTGCATGTATTGAGATAGGGTCTTTCATTTGAGCTCAGAGCTCCATGCTTTGGCTGGCCTGACTGACTAGCTTGCTTTAGGGATCCTCTGTCTCTGATTCCTGAGGGCTAGGATTTCAGGTGGGCCACCCACTTGCCTGGATTTTATGTGGGTGCTGGAGTTCTAGCAAGTGTTTTATTCACTGAGCCATCTTTCTGCCCCCTAAAAACGTAAACTTCAGTCCCAAAGATGAAGCTTCCATATTTTATTTTTAGAGTGACACCTTGTAAGATCTTCCAAATTACCATCTAGAGCTAGTTTTGTGCTTCCTAATGAGTGGATTCTTTTATCTTGTACATCTACCTTATGAGTATAGAGTAGGATGTGCAGAATAATTGCAGGTCTGGTAATGGGCTGGAACACTCAAATGTGTTTGTGAAAAGAACCGTTTCCTTAAGGCTGCAGTCTGGTATTGTAGCAAAGCCAGTGTACTTGCACGTTGGACAGGGTGTTATGCAAAAGGCTCTGCTAGGCCGCAGGCATTGGTGCTTGTCCACTAGTTGTGACCTGGACAAGGGAGTTCCTTAAACCTTCTCCCCTGGGTCCACTGAGTACCACCTGTTAGCCCTGCCATTTCAGAAGGCAGTATGAACAGTATGTCAGTGTTAAGATGTTCTTGATGCAAAAACTTAAAATCAAGGTTTTCAAACTTTGTGTTTCAAAACACATAGTTTTGCACTTACAAACTTTTTTCAATGCCAGAATTTAATTTGTGAATATTTTGAATTTGTTAGAGTAGCTGTTTTGAACATCTCTGGACATTTGGCTTTATATCGTCATACTGGCATCTTGTCCAGTAAGCCTTTTATTTTTTTTTAAAGATTTTGTTTTATGTGCTTGCTCATGCATGTGCATGTATATATATGATCATGTGTGTACCATGGACTATGTGTGGAGGTGAGAGGACACCTCGTGGGATTTGGTTTTCTCCTTCTACCATGGGGTTCCACAGATCGAACTCTGATCATCAGGTTTGACAGTAAGCCTGTTAAGTCATTTTGCCTGTCCCTCTTACCTATTTCTAAATGGGACAATTTCATAGTATTTTCAGGTTCTCAAAGAAATAATCTGATATAAAAAAGAGTGAGAATCATTAATCTGTTTGTATCGTAGATTGATGGTTTGTGTTCTGTAGGTAGCTAAACTTGTGTGTATGTTTGGTTTAAAAAATGGCTATGAGTTTTGCTTTGAGCTGAAAGAACATGTATAAGTTAACACACACTAAAATTGTTCTGCACCATTGGAAGGAGCATGGTAATATTTTTCTTTCAGGAAAGGAATGGTAAAGATTCTGCTTAAAGCCAAGTGTCAAACTGTATTTTTATGTGTGAAAGATTATACTCAATTTATTTGCTTTTAAGTAAGTGTTTTTTCTTTTTAGGTTTATTTAATTATATACGTGTGTGTGTGTGTGTGTGTGTGTGTGTGTGTATGTGTGTGTGTATGTGTGTGTCCGTGAGTGTCTATGCACAAGATTCAGAAGCCAGAGAGGCTGTTAGATTCCATGAGACTGGAGTTTGAGACAGAAGCTACTCAATGTGAGTGTGGGACCTGAATTCAGGTCCTCTGCAAGAGCAGACAGTACCTCTAACCACTGAGCCTAACTATTTACTTCTGTGGCATAGAGGATTATCATACAGTTATGTGGGCCAAAAGACATAGAAAATGAGTGTTCATAATTTATGACTTCAAACCAGATTGAATTCATACTCATTTCTATGGTGTCGGATGAGTATGGGTTGAATATTCCTTCATTGAAATACAGTTGAGCAGAAGTGTTTCAGATTGTGGAGTTTGGAATGTTTGTGTCTACAGTATCTCTTGAATGCAGTGATTAGAGGTTATCATCTCCAGCTTCCCTGTGCATTTGAAAAATCTGAGTATAACATTTATTTAAAGTTTATTTTACCATTTATTAGTAGTTCAGCAATTTAATTTTATTTTTTGGAAAAGTCCAAATGTAAACTTTTTATTGTAAATTAAAAATGAAATTCTTAGCCAGGCATGGTAGTGTATACTTTTAATTGTAGCACATTTTAGGCAGAGGCAGGGAGGTCTCTGAGTTTGAGACCAGCCTGGTCTACAGAGTAAGTTTCCAGACACACAGTGAAATTCTGACTCAAAAACCAAACCTAACCTAACCTAACCTAACCTAACCTAACCTGCCTAGAAACATGGCTCAGTGGTTAAGCACCCATGTAGTGGCTCATAACCATCCATAGTTCTAGGAGATCCAGTGCCTTCTTCTGACTCCTGTGGGCCACATGATGCTGCAGGTGAAATACTTTTATGTGGACCTGTGTTGCTGCAGATGAGATACTTTTATGTGGACCTGTGTTCCAGACGGCCTTACTCGGAGATTTCTTTTCTGGTTAGGTGTGTGGGTTCAGGCAAAGGGGAGAGGACTGGAGCAGGGAGGGGAGAACCGTTTCTGCTGCCTGTGCTGCTGGTGCTGCCTGGCCCCCGTTTCCTTACCTTCTGGTGGCGATTTCTGGGAGAGCAGATCTCTTCCCAAGCTGCAGTGCTACCTTTAATCATTCTGGATAGGATTCTTTTTTGCACAGTAGCTGTCTTCAGACACACCAGAAGAGTGTATTAGATCTCATTACAGATGGTTGTGAGCCACCATGTGGTTGCTGGGACTTGAACTCAGGACCTCTGGAAGAGCAGTCAGTGTTTTTAACCACTGAGCCATCTTCCCAGCCCCTGGATAGGATTCTTAAATACAGTTTTAGGATGGTTTAGGGTCTGACCACAGGTACTTCCTATTGGCTTGGCCTGAGAGCTTGGGAATACCTCATCTACATATTTGGGGGTGTGGTTTGAGCCTATGGGAAGTGTGGTCACATCCTCACCTGTGGAGGAGGAACTTGGGGCATGATGTACTCTACTCAAACCTCTCTACAGGGGGCTTTGGGAGGCTGTAGTTGGTGAGTGGGGCCTGATCTCCAAGGAGATTAGGAAGCTACCTACTGTTCCTTAGAGTCCCTGGGGCTTCCACTTACCTGGACTGTGAATCAGGGTACCTTTCACAGCCCATTGCCCCACACTTACAATAAATCTAAAATGAAACCTTAAGATTTTAAATTGGTTAAATAGGAAACAATTTAAAGACCCTTGAAAATGGATTGAGGAAAAACAGACTTCAACATGGTTACTATTAAAAAGAGACATGTTTAAGTAAAAATAATCAAAACCTTTTGTCTTGATACTGGAATTTCATGTTTATTTTTTTCTTACTGGATGACCAGATGGTAGAGGTGGTGATTCAACATTTATGCAGCCTTGCTCTTCTCAGCCTCCCAGCTGGACATGTTCTCAGCTTTTGTCTATTTGCTGTTGGTAGGTTAAGGTTATCAGAGTATCTGCATTGGAAATTGTGATGTGATAGAATTTTGAGGGAACTGTTGACTTTGGGGGGGGGGTCTCATCTTGGTTTTCCTTATCTTCTTCATTACCACCTTCTTTAGGCTGTCTTTGGCATGAATGGCCCCTGCAGAACTGCAGACTATTCTCCTTTGTTGTATATTCTGTCTCTCTGGTTTACCTTATTTTCCTGCAGCCTGATTGTCAGCTTCGCCCATCACTTCTCCCAACACAAGAGCTTGGGATACTGTGGTAGAGCATCATGGGAAGGGTGTCTCTGCACATAGTAAGGTAGGAGCCTTTTTCCTTCCTTTAGGAGAGTTTCCTCATTCTTCTCTCCTACTTTCATAATTCTAGTGCTTCTTCTGGCCCTGTGCATGGGTAGAATCTTCAGTGAGGTCACTGGCTTGAACTGGACGTGTGCAATGGTCTGTAAGATTTGCTAAATGAATATCTTCCCACTCTCCATCATCAGTAATGTGAAATGCTAGTGTTTGTATGGCCCTATTATTTTCTGAGATTATTCTTCTAGACTGGCAGTATGGTAGACATATATCTGAAGCCAAAAATGAAGCCTTAGCTTCATTCTGTTGATGAATGCTACATATTTTCTTAATAAAACCTTTTGATGCTGCCAGCAGGTGCTACCAGCATGAGGCTACCAAGCCACTACCCCTGTGCTGCTGTCTGTGGTGCTCTCTGTGAGCAGTGCTGAGGGTTGGGGCTGGTGGCTGCTAGGTTTTGGTCCTGTTGCTCACAGTTGGATGGTAGTGAATGGCTGTCTCTGAGATGTGACTGTGGTAGGGTTGTTCAGGGCTCTCTGGTCTACTCTTGCTTCTGACTGTAAATTTCATTTCTCCAAAATTGTAAATTTCATTTCTCCAAAATTTTCCTATTAGTGTGCTGTTGACCAGAAGTCCTAACACAGATTGTTGATTGTCATACATTTTTATGAGTTGTATGAGTTATATACTGTGATGCAAAGGGCATGAGAAACATAGGAGACCATAATTTATTCCTGTTGTAATTAACCAGGAAGATGGACTACTTACTGCAGATGTCACAGCTTTAAGCAGATATTGGCATACTGGCAACTCACAGTTCACAGCAGGAGCAGTAGGAGGTGCATATGAAATTATAGTAATATAGTATGGACTGTGGCTAATTTTATGTAGTTAGGATTTAATAATGGGTTTGCTTGCTCTAAACACAAGGTCTTATTATTCCAGTTTTTTTTCCACCAGAGATTCAGATATTTTACTTTTTTTAAAAAAGATTTATTTATTTATTTCATATATGGGGTACACTGTCACTGTCTTCTTACACACCAGAAGAGGGCACTGGATCTTGTTACAGATGGTTGTGAGCCACCATGTGGTTGCTGGGAATTGAACTCAGGTCCTTGGAAGAGCAGTTGGTGCTCTTAACCACTGAGCCATTTCTCCAGCCCCTCTTTTTTTTTTTTTTTTTTTTTTTTTTTTGATCCTGACTAGCTTCGAACTTGTGATCCATCATCTCCTTTAGCTTCTTTAGTAATTGGGATTATGCTTGCACTACTTCATCTGGTTTAAGTACTGTATAATTTGTGCATATGTTTCCAAGTTTTGACAAATGTTAACTTTGTATAGGATTTATGCATATTTTGTGGTAGTGAGTAATAAAGTAGATGATGCTGTATTATAAATTTTATGCACTCATGACATTTTTCCTTAGGTCTTGGTATCTCTAGGCTATGAATTTTTTTTTTTTGCCTATTTTTAAAAAGTGTTACAAATTTCTTATTTCTTAAAAATATTCTACATGTTAAGTGGACATATATAGCTTAAATCTGTGTTCTTCAAAGGTTGCTATATCTGGATGTCTTGAAAATTAGCCCTAAGTCTAAACATAAATTTCTTTTGTTTCATTTATAACTTATAAATATAGCACACGAGTAATCTCAGATAATATTTAGAGAATATACATATTTTGACTGCAACCCAAATGTTGCATAAGGTCAGGTGGAATTTCCATTTGTGACATCATGTTTTTGCCCCCAACTTTGTAGAATTTGCAGCAGTTCTTTGGTTCCTTCGAGTTGGGAGTTTGTGCACTGTGCACAGTTTCAAAAGCTTTCTAGAATGGCAAAGTTCCCTTGTGTAGATTTTCATTTTGAAGGAGAGAATTTGTTGCTTTTGCCTGGTTATCACAGCCTCATCCCTTCAGTTCTTGCTCCCTTTCATTAGACAAATGCCTTGGCTTAAACTGGCATGCCAGGAGTTATCCTTGGTATTTGTTATTGTGTTGGTGACGTGCATGTTTATGTGTAAAGCATTTTAAACTACAAAAAGAATTAATAATTGCATGGGTCTTTCTAGGATGTCACCAAGACAGGTCATATAAATACTGAAGTACCAGGTGAATGTGAGCCAGTTCCTTTATGTGTAGAACTTTCTTCCTTGACTGCTTCAAGTTTTAGTTCAAATGAGACCTCTTTCAAGTTTCTTACCCTGCCTTCCCTCCTTATCTTTCATTCTTTTTGGAGGTTCTCTTGTAGCTCAGGCTGAGTTCAAACTTTTTATGTACTTGAAGATGACCTTGAATTTCTTACTTATACCCTTTACATGTTTCATGTGTATATATGTATGTATAAAATATATACATACATACATGTATATATACATATACACATACACACACCACACATATATTTGGCAGGCTCATGTAGTTCTAGCTAGCCTTGAACTACTGTTGATCCTGTAGCCTCAGCCTGGGTGTTAGGATTGCTTCTGTGAGACACCATGCCCACAATCCACCTTCCTATCTTTTTTCACACACACACACACACACACACACACACACACACACACACACACACACACACACACACACGGTTTCTGTGTTTCCTGGCTGTCCTGGAACTCACATTGTAGACCAGGCTGACCTGGAACTCACAGTGGCCTGCCTACCTCAGCCTCCTGAGTGCTGGGATTAAAGGTGAACACCACTACCAGCTTCCAAATATTTCTGTGATCAGAAAATTGATCTTTGTTACCTTGTTTGTTGTCCATTTTCTTTCATGATTAAAATGTAATTTTTGTTGTAGATTATTTATTTCCATCAATTGCTGTTAAAATAATTTTACATAGTTGGCATTCAGTAACTATTTCTTAGTAATAGTACCCTGTTGACATATTGCTGACAGTTTGCTTGGTAAGTAATAGTAAGATTGATACTTGTTTTTTTTTTGTCTGAAATAGTGAAGTAAAAGAAAAAGCTAGTTTTATTAAAGATAAGATTTAATGCAAATTTTATGTTATTCTTGATACCAACTTCTAAACGTATTTGATAAAACCTTTTAGATATATGTAAAGCACATATATGTGTTTGGTGCCCTTGGAGATCAGAAGTGCTCCATCCTGGAGACCTGAGTTAGAGATGGTTGTGAGCTGCCACATGGGTGCTGGGAACTGAACTGGGTCCTCAACAGTTCTTAACCATTGAACCATCTTTCTAGCCTTGAAACCTTTTTGTTAATATTTTGGTTTTTGTTGTTATTTTTTTTTTTTCTTTTTGTGAGACGGGGTTAAAGGCATGGGCTACTGTGCTGGCAACTCCTTTTTATTTTTAAAGGATCAAATTTGAGTGCTTATCTAAAGTCCTGCACATGACCTTGTGCTGAGGTAATCTAAGTGTTTCAGGGCCAAAAGGAATCAGTGTCTTCTGGAGGAAGGAGGACTTGTATCTCCCCTGTGACAGACTTAGAGGCTGTCTTTGGTTCATGACTTTGTGCTGCAGAGGTGCAGATAAAGGTACAAAGAGGCTGGTTTTTGCTGGTCTGAGACTGGCTGTGGGTTGATCAGATCACTGAACTTTCTTCACATGGCTTGTCGAGAACAGTGAATCCAAGTACTCGATGGACTTTTGAAGTGATGTTCATATAGCTAAATTTTTTCATTCATAAAACTTACATTATAAAACATACTGACATCATTAGAAATTAAATTTTTTAGTGCTTGAAAAAAGATCAGTAGAAATTTTGGATGATTTTTTTAAGAAAAGGCCTAGGATTGTTCTTAGGTTTGTAAAGTTATCCCTTCTAATTAAGATTTTGTTTCAATATTTTATAATTGAAGGTTTTTTTCTCTTCAGAATATGGGTTCTTATTTTCATGTTGCAGTAGACCTAAGTACGTCATGAAAACCTTCTTGCTTGTGTGCTTCCCTGTAGTAAGATTGTAGTATGGCTGTGACATGTACTTGGAAATCTGGGTTTATTTCTTGCTGGTGTTTCACCTTTTCTACTTTGAAATGGAAAAGTAATAGGACCTACTTGAGAGAGTCAGATAAAATGCCCAGAAGTATTTGGTTCAGGCAGTGCTGGGCATACTGTAGAAAAAGAAGAATACTAATGGTTGTAATTATCAGAAAAACTGTGCAATGGGAAAGTACTTATTAGTCTTTTTCAGTTGGCATTTGTTCCTTTAATACATTATATGAATTATTCCCATTTAAGGAAGAAGTGGAAGAAGTGGAACATATAGAGCTGTGAGAATTAGGCTTAAGAGCAGACTGGAGGACTGGCTCTGATGGAATAATTGTTATTACTGCCAGCTTGAGACAGACTGCTTGTGAGGATCAGCACCTAGAGTGGTCAGAGTTACATTCCAGGGTAATTCCATTTATAGACTTATAGGTAAAAGGCAAACTTATTGATGGGTACATGAATTTTAGTAATTAGTTGTCTACCTGGGCAGGTTCTCAAACTTATCTTGGTAGTTGCTTACTCTCATCAGTAAAGTAGAACTCAGTTTGTATTCTGGCTGCTAGACAAATCTACAGACATGCAGGTACACAAGCAAAGGCCTTTAGGAAGAGGGGACACTTGGAGAATCAATATCTACAAACTGTACTTAGGCTTTGCACTTTCTGTCTCTGAGCCATCCACCAGCTCACACTTGGCTGGAATACTGTTTTTGACTTGTTACTGAGGCGGGGGCGGGGGATGTGTGTGTGTGTGTGTGTGTGTGTGTGTGTGTGTGTGTGTGTGTGTGTGTGAGTGTTTTGGGAGCCCAGCCTTCTCTATTATAGCCATTAATAAATGAAGCCAGGTGAGACCTGGGGCTAATGTAAGATGTTGCTTGTACTTTGTTGGGATGGTACACTGAGTGAGCCATCTTACTACTGACTTGAAGAACCTTGAAAATTTTAAGGGGATTACAGGACTTGGCCAGCTTTAAAGCCCTTAGAGTGGTGGAGAATGGCCTAGGTCAGGATTCCAGGAGTTGGAAGAAGGCCAAGTAGAAAGCCAAGGTGAGTTACTCTGTTTTAGAAAAGGTGTGCCAGACACAGGAAGGAAGGCTTGGCACACTACAAGTGGTTTGCTGTAACACTCAACTTTGCTTCCTTTGGGGAACAAGCTTATTGTAGGAAAGGGCTTGGGTTCAAGTATGGTTGGTAATTTAGTTTGCTGAACTAAGTTATTTGGAGCTTGAAATTGAATTTTTGTCCAATAGGATTCCTTTTTCAGTGTTTTCAGGGCTGAGTATTTGGCACTAGACAACCAGTTGTCTCTTCCCTTGGGAAGACCTTTTACCTCTCTCCTCTTCCAGCTTTCCTCAGTTTCTTCCATTTCCTTGTGTGAGGGTTAAAGCCTCCAGGATTAGTTAGTGCTAAAAAATCATTGTGCTTTCCCCCAGGGCACAGTGGCACATTCCTATTGTTATAAGTAATTTTAGCACTTGGGAAGATGAGGCTGAAGAATCAGGAAGTCGAGACCAGTCTTTGCTACATAGTCCTTGTCCATCCTGGATACCTGACAGGAGCCTCTCCAAAGTGAAAGAATAAGTGGCTGGAGAGATGGCTCAGGGGTCCCAGCATCCAGATTGTATTACAGTCACCTGTAACACCAGCTGTAGGGGGTCTGGTGTTATCTTCTGGCCTCTGCAGGAAATAAAAGAAAAAATAAATCTTAAAAAAGTTCACCTTCATCTGTCCTGTCAACAAGAATATTAGAATACATTTATTCATGTCTTTTTTAATTAATTAAACTTTAATTAATTAATTAATTAATTTAGTGTTTGGGTGTGTTTCACACTGTGTACATGGAGGTGAGAAGTGAGTGATGTTGGCTTGAGCTCAGGTTATTAGGCTGGCAAGTGCTTTTCCTACTGAGCCATCTCATTGGCTTTTTTTTTGTTTGCTTCTTGAGATGTTTTACTCTGTATCTCAGTCTGGCCTGGAACTTTCAGACTTAGTGCTGGGATGGCAGGTGTGCATCACATGCCTGACCACTGTGTCCTGTGGTTTTCGTGCTCACCTTCTCCAGCTTTGGGGGTATGCTGGTTAGTTTTGGCAACCTGACACAAGCTAGAGTCGTCTGGGAAGAGGGACCCTTAATAGAGAAAATACTTCCATCAGATTGACCTGTAGGTATGTCTGTGAGGATGGACGTGTGAGGACCCAGTCACTGTGGGCACTGCCACATTTGGGCAGGTGGCCCTGGGTTGTATAAGAAAGCAGATTGAACAAACCAGTAAGCATGTTCCTCCACGGTCTCTGCTTCAGTTCCCGTCTCCCAATTCCCAGCCTTGAGTTTCTGCTGACTTCTCTCAGTGATGGACTAGATAGAACCTGTAAGCCAAGTAAACTCTTTTCGTCTTCACAAGTTACTTTTGGTTATGGCATTTTGTCCCGTCAATAGAAAGCAAACCAGGGACTAATCTTTAGCTTATGGATGGCTCTAACACTGTATTTTTTGTGGTGCCATGGAACTTAGCATCTTACATACATGCTGGGTAAGCACCCTGCCCTAGAGCTTTACTACTGTCTTGGTATCATCATGTTCTCAGAGTCATTAAGAACTCATCCTAACAAAGCCATCCAAAAGTGCTACTGTTTGTAATGATGGTATCACTTAGAACTAATATGTGATAGTGGCTTCTGGACAAGACATGACCATAGTACTTGCAGTCTTTGTTCTTGTGTGTATCCATGTGTTTGTCTGTGAGGGCAGGTTTGTGCTTGCCATGTATTGATGCGGAGGTCAGAATACAACCTTAGGTGCTGGTCCTTTCTTTTTATCTTGAGTCAGAATCTCTTGTTCGCTGCTGTGTAGATCAGGCCACCTGGCCTGTTCTGGAGCCTGTCTCCATCTCTTATGTCATATGTGAGCACCTTGGGATCTGAACTCAGCTCCTCAAGCTTTCACAGGCTTCTTTCCCAATCTTCTGAGACAGGTCATCTCTGAAGCCCTGGCTGTCCTGGCACGGCTATGTGGACCGGTCTAGTCTTAACTCATAGAAATCAAAGGTGTGTGCCACCACACCTCGCCCACACAGTACGCTTGTAAACCACTGATCTGTCTGTCTTTCCAGTCCAGAAAAGAGGTTTCAATGAGAGAGAGAGAGAGAGAGAGAGAGGATGACAAAAACAGGTAATGGGTGGAATGACAAATGTATTGTATACATGAAAGAAATTGTAAAGACTTGAAAAAAGAAATGAATAATGTGTAGGCTGTTTTAAGAAAGCTTAAATATACCTTAGTCAAAAGCAAGTTAAGATGAAAATTTAAAACTCAATAGCCTCAAATTGGGAAATAGTTGAATCTTGGGAGAATCATCTGTAACTTTTCCAGTAGATAGATCCCTATTGTAGCACGTGGTTACTGAGAAAATCCGACTGAGTTCTGTACGACCGTTGTTCAGAGCTATACTGTATTGTATTTAGATTAGGTTTTGGTATTTTAGTTCAGCTAAAATGGAATTTAAGGTTTTCTGGTTTAGTGGAGGGTTCTTGGAAATGGATGCTTTAGACACTAAAGAATATTTAATATTTTTACACACTTTTAAAAACTTGTGTGCACACCTGTGCCATGGCACACATGTAGCAATCAGATGACAACTTATAGGAGTAGATCTCTCTCTTCACTGCCTGTGTTCTGGGGATTTGGCTGGTCAGGCTTGGTGGCTTGTGCTTTTCCTCACTAAGTCACTCTGCTTGCCCTACAGTGCTAGACTACACTTACACTCTTAATTAAGGCCAGGCTTCCTTGAAGCAGATTTCAAAAGTTTTGTCAGGATGCGTGCTCGTCATGCTGCTACTACTGAAGTCTGCATAGTGAGCTCACTGTCTCTTCTCTCAGAGACCTTACCTTCTCATTGAAATACTTTAGTGAACCGTAGAATTCAACTCATTCATTCAAAATTTTTTGTTGACTCCTGTGATGGACCAGACATTTTCCTGGAATTCGGTGGTAAGCAAAACAGCATGTGTCTTTGCTCTTGCAAGTGATCTGTAATGATTAGTTCAGACAGAACTACGACAGTGATGAGTTCTATTGGAAAACAAAGGGGCTTCTTGGAGGACATAATGTTTATGCTGAGATCTAAAGATGGAGGTAGATGATGAGATTCTTTTTCTTTGAGACAGGATCTCATAACTTACTATGATGCAGAACCTGGCTTTGAACTCCTAATCCTCTTGCTTCTACTCCCAACTGCTGGGATTATAGTCATATATTACAACACTTGCCTGAGATTTGTTTTCTGAAAATGCCATTAGGACCAGAAACCACATTGGTGAAATTATTAAAGTTGTCAGGTGACAAATCATCTGGACTATAGAGTCTACCCTTTTCCTCAGGGTATGCCCACAAAATAGCCTAACTCACCTATAGACTCTTCTCTGTAGACAGAATAGTGTCTCACTTTTGTTTGTTATAGTGTGGTGTGTGTGTGTAGTTGGTTGATAGGATGTTCAGTAACAAAATGGAATATTTCTTTTAGATAGCCTTATTGTTGGGGTAGAAATTTATTCAAATCTATTTTCTCTTTTTTAAAATGGTGCAGGGGATCAAACCTGTGAACTCGTGTCTGGTAGGTAGTTGCTGAGCTGCATCCCTAGACTACAGTTGGGGTTTAAACAGTTGTCATGGTAACATTGTATTGTTCACTTTTTTTGTGCTTGAGGTTTCTTTGAAAACTAGCCAGTTAATGGTTGTTTGCTTTTTAAAAGTATTGCAATTTTCATTCTGAAAACAAACAAATGTTGTCTTTCTAAAATTAAATCCAGTCTATAGTTTCCATTTTATGCTGTGTTGGTGCTCCCAGAGCAAGTGCTTATAGTATATGCCCTTAGATTTTGTGTGGTTGTTTTGTGTTTGAAAAAGGGTCTTGTTCTGGGCTGTTCTCAGACTTATTCCTGGCAGTTTTTCTACTTCAGCTTCTCAAGCGCTGAACTATAGACAAAAGCCTCCACACACTACATTCACAGTCTTTAATTCACTGTTTGATGAGCCACTCCTTGGAGTGATGGACATGATACAGTAATTAAACTGGAAAGCAAAGGTTTAGAGGATTAGAACTAGACTCACCTTTTGTTTTAAGAACTAAATTTCCTGTTAGCTACTGTCTTAATTAGGATCTTCATTGCTGCAGTAAAACACCATGATCAAAGAGCAGGTTGAGGAGAAAGGGACTCAAGCATGGCAGGAACTGAAGCACAGGCCATGGAGGGTGCTGTTTACTGACTTGCTCCTCATGGTTTGCTCAGCCTGCTTTCTTATAGAACCCAGGACCACCAGCCCTGGGATGGCACCGCCCTGAATTGCCTGGACCCTTCCCATCAATCACTAGTCGATGCCTTACATACTTGCTTACAGCCTAGTCTGATGGAGGCATTTTCTCAATTGAGGTTCACTCCTCGAGATGACATAAAACTAGCCTGAATAGATTCCACAGAAATTTATTCAGTGAGACCTTAAGCAGCAATAAATGACAATTAGGCAAGGTAGTAAACATTTGTGCTTTAAGATTATTGTGCAGATTAGAAATAAATAATTGAAACATTTCAAATATGACAGATTGAAATTAAGTTAACTGAATTCATCTTGTCACTTGCTGATTTAACACTTTCTTGTCGTAGCTGTGGTACATGACTTTAACTCCAGCACTTGGGAAGCAGAAGCAGCCAGATCTCTGTTACTTCTGGGCTATCCTGGTCTCTATAGAGAGTTCTAGGCTAGCTAAAGATACATAGTGAGACTCTGTCACCTTACCTCTTACAGTTTTTTTCTTTCTGTTATAACAAAAATTATCAAGACTTTTCTGTGCGTATTCGTTGTTTGAGTGCTTTCCTGCTGGAAATGGAACTGGATTTTTGACACTTTAGTCGAGGAAAAGAGATCATCTAAAATCATTTCAAGCTCTAACCTTTGGAAGAGTCTAGCCAGGTAAATAAAAGGACCTTAGAGCTTTTGGATCTTTTGACATAGTCAGTGTCTAAATGACCACTTTTGTGTCTACATGGCTAGTGGATTTCAGAATGATGTTAGTCATTTTCATGGTTAGTCAGATAGCATACCTGGGAGTGTGAGTCTATACTTGATAATAATATATTTTTAAATCAGTTGATTCACTCATTAATCTTTAAAATTTCATTTACTTTACATGTTACACATAGAGAAAGCATGTTAGTGGGCATGGGTATGTAAGTGTAGTAGTGTGCGTGTGGATGTCAGCGAACAACGTTTGGAGAGTCTGTTCTTTTTCCCATTGTTGAAGCAGGGTCTTTAAGGCTGTTGATTGGATCTACACTAGAAGGCCTGTAGGCAGATCTGCCTCTGCCTTCATCTCTTGTAGGAGTGCTGAGATTTCAGATGGTCTCTACCACATCTGGCCTTTTATGTTGTCTCCAGGAATTAAGTCAGGTTGTTGGACTTTGACTGTGAGGGTTCTACCCACTGAGTTTTCTATATTTCTGAATTTGGATAACATATGTCTTAAAAATTTTTGTTAATGATTATTTTTTTATTTGTGCTAATGTATATCCCCTCCCTCCCTCCCTCTCTCCCTCTTGCTTGTACCATTGCTTATATGTTCTTTTTTCCCCCAGTGTATAATTTCTATTTGAGACTACCTTCTGTCCATACATGTGATAATACTGAGTAGTTAGCTGTCTCTCTTGGTTGGGTAGTCATGAAATTTTGTCTGATTCATTTGGAGAAGATTAGTGGTTAATAACTTCCCCCTGGAGTATGGTCAGTTGTGAGGATTGTTGTGAGTTAGTTAGTATAGCTCACAGTAGGAATACTGGTAATATATATAAGCATTATATATATTTTGTGAGTAATATCTTTTTGTGTGCTGTGTTCATAAATGTGGGCGTTTGCTTTTTAAAATCTATTTAGTCTTATTGACGGCATCAATTAAAATGATAAATCACTATATAACATTTGCTTAAGGTGCTTTACAAAGAATTTTTGGGTAACATTTGGAAGCTGTCAAAATGAGTACATGACTGAACCTAAGGAGTAATCTAGCCAAGTGTAATCTTTCTGTGTTACGACAGGTGTTAAAGCATTGTGTTCACCTGTCTTCTCCAGCTGGCAGGGCACGTTGGAGTGGGTGGAGACTGGGGAATTAGATGTGTGTCATTACACTGGTTATCATGATTGTGAAATGTCAGGGGGCACTGTTGGTGGCTGCCAATTATAGTTAAGTGGTTAGTGGGTGCTATCCTGATAGAAAGGAAATAGTTATTATCCTAACAGTTTATGTTAAGTAGGAACATTGAAGCATCTTTAAAAAAATTTTTAGGAGTTGTGCAAAAGTATCTTTGTAGCAGGTGGCCTAGAATATGTATTTTAAACTTTTTCATCATCTGTGAAGTTTTACTTAGAGCTATTTTTATGAGAAAGTAGGATTTGAGCACATTGTAATTTTGATTAGTGTTGAAACCTGCATTTAGTCAAAAGTACATAGATGTCTTTTCTTCCCTCTGAGAAGTTGCACTTATTACAATGTCTACTTGTAATGAGAATTATAAAATAAATGCATCTTTGACCTGCCTTCAGTTCCTGTGAAGCCGAGAAAAGGCATTGACTTTTGTTCATTTTGTCCTTTCTCCTGGACAAGTGACCACAGAGCCTGTTTGCCCCTGTGAGTGGTGGAGTACCCACCTTGCAGGACTCCTGTGAGGGGATGTGTAGAGTGCCTTCAGCAGAGCTGACAGCCAGCATGTGCTTGGTAGTCATGGTTCTGTTGTCATGGTTCTGTCCTCGAGGTCAGGGTCAAGGCCATTCTTGCCAGTGTATTCTTGGTACCTGGGAAGGATCCCCCTCTGTTCTTGCTGAGGCAGAAAAGCAGTCCCTCTTGGGTGTGAATCAGTGCTAATTTTACTACAGTATCTGTTTGTATGCATTCATTTTTGTAGTGCTTCAGGAGGTGCCTGCTGAGGTGAGCCATAAGCTTGAGTGTCACTTTAAAGATGGAGTTTACCAGTATGATCTACTCTGGGTAGCCTGAGAGGTGACATTTTGGCAGAGTGCAGTCTCTGAAAGGCCCGATTCTTAAAGGTTGCCAAGCATTGTGTAAGGTCCTGGGTCTAAGTTTCCTTTTCTGGTTTTGTTTTCTATCTCTTAAGCTGTGTCTGAGACTGACATGTAGGAGATGTGGGATAAGCACTTATTGAATGAACAAGTGTGGCAGTGTGTATATATCAAGACTTGTGGGGTCTTTACTAGCTAACATTTATTTGATTTCCTGAGTTGCAGATACAGTATACAAGCCTTAAGTAACCTCATTGCAGCCTTGGCAATAAAATCAATTCCATTTCCTGTCCCATTTGTGGCTTAGGCTGGGCACAGATTTGTTGTTCCACAGAATTGCTGCTGGGACTAACCTGGAATCTTTTAGCTCCTTTCCTTGAAATGGACCAGAGGAGAATGGGAATGGGACACAGGGCTATAAGGAATCAGCTTCATACAGTCTCTAGAGTCAGTGTGAGTGGAAGGGGATCCTGAGGGAGAGTGGTATTCTGTTTCCTTCTCTCTCTCCCCTTTTTGAGACAGGGTCTTTCTCCAGGGACAACCCTGGCTTTCCTGGAACTCTCTATGTAGACCAGGTTGGCCTAGAAGTCATAGTGTCTCTCGCTAGGGTTAAAGGTGAGTGCCACCATGAAACTTGGCTTCCCCTTTCCTATTCTGCCTTCTCAGTTGAACCATAGAAGTTGAGAATCTAAAAGGTTCCACTCTTTTATTAGTACATATGTGTACCTGGTGTCCACAGAGGTCAGAAGAAAGCATTGGATCTCCTAGAAGGACAGTTGCAGATGGTTTGTGAGCTGCCATGTGGGTGCTGGTAATTGAACCCAGGTCATTTGCAAGAACAGCCAGAGCTTTTAGTCCCAGCTCAGAAAATTTTAAAAACTGCTTTTAATTTTAGATTTAAACAGGTACAATTAAAAAGGAAAAGTTTGAGTTTGCAATTACAGGAATCCTTTCTTCTGTCTCCTGTCTCCTGCTGATGCATAATCATTACACTTTTTACTATATAGGAAGAGTTTTAAGTGATCTGTGCCCTCATTCCTTTGTTTGCATAAGATTAGGTAGAAGGATTTGATGGGGTTTCAAATTTTTTGTTTGCTTAAATTTTTTCTTTGAGATTTATTTATTTTTAATTTAATGGTCTGGGTATTTTGTTTGCATGTGTGTCTGGTGCAAAATGTGCATGAAGTACCTGAGGAAACCATAAGAGGGTGTGTTATTCTGCTGCAGCCGGAGTTATAGACAGTTGTGAGCTGTAGGTGCTGGGAACAGAGCCCAGGTCCTTTGGAAGAACAGTTAGTGCTTTAACTACCGAGTCACTCTCTGGTCCCCTCTTCCCCATTTTGAGAGGCTCTGCTCTGTCACAGACTAGTTTGGAACTTGACACTCCGTAGGCCAGATTGGCCTTGAACACACCCAGTGCTGCCTCATCTTTCTGTGCGTAGCCACCATGGACAGGTGTAAGTTGCCATGCTCAGGGGGTTCTCTACATTGTTGGGCAGCAGAGACACATTTATTTGGTTATATTTTTTAAAAAATTACACAGCATTTAGGGAGATTTTTTAAAACTAGGACATTTATTTTCAAAGCTCTTTAATTTTCTGGAAGCTTGATTTCACAAGCTTCAGTCTGTCCTTGTCCTTTGCACCCGAAGGTGCTGGTGTATGTGATTTGGAGAGTGTACCTGTAGAAGCTGTGCTGGTCAGAATCTGGCTCCAGGGATTTTCCTTTTTCCTGGACACCCACTTTCACATGTCAGACAAACTGGTCTCTGAACTTTGATGGCTACTTTCATTCAACCATCCAAAAAATTCCTGTTTTGGTTCCAAAAAGGCAGTTTTCTCTCAGCCATTAAATAGCTAGGTTTCCTTTTTTGTCTGTTCTTTGGTTTTTGAAGAGTGGGGTCTTTCACAGCTCTTGGCTTCTCTTTTGTGATAACTGGTGAGCTGTTTCAGAAACTAACCCATTCTAATGCTGCTTTAACTCAGTATTTTTCCATTAGGTCATTACAGGATTTGGAATGGATGCAATCTTCATAGGCTTATGGTTGTGGCATGTTCTGGACAGCAGGAGACGTGGTGCTTTGGGTACAGCAGGCACTGAAAGATCCTTGATAAGGACCTTGGTGCAATTCATGTAAGTGGTTGCCAAACAATTTCATATGGAGGGAGGATTCTCCTTGGTTCATAATGGTAGCTTGGAAGAGTATGTTTTGTTCAGTGAGGCTGGAGCTCAAACCCAGCTGGTAGGCAAGACTCCAGTGTAGAGCACCCTTCCAGCCCCCAGACAGACAGATGAATAAATTTGTGCACATACATTCTTACATGTGATGGACAACCCCCTCTCCCCCAGCATGCATATATATCAGAAGTGTGGTATTGTACAGCTTTGATAAGAGAGCTGGTTTGAAGGGAACAAGAACAGTGCTCGGGCTCTCCTTTGGGGAGTGGGAACAGAAGAAGGGTTTCCAGGTTAGTTGACAATGTTGGTCTTCCTAAGAGGTTGCCATCTCCTTCAATCCTTCTGCAAACTCTTCCACAGGGGTCCCAGACTTTCATCCAATGCTTGCCTGTGATTACCTGCATCTGTCTCAGTTAGCTGCTAGGTAGAGCATTTCAGAGGACAGCTTTGCTAAGCTCCTGTCTGCAAGCACGACATAGTATCATTAATAGTGTCAGGAATTGATGCCTGCCCATGGGATGGATCCCAAGATAGGCCAGTCATTGGTTGGCCATTCTTTCAGTTTTTGCTCCATTTTTTCCCTCTGCATTTCTTTTAGACAGGAACAATTTTGGGTTGAAAGATCCCTGGCAGCTCCCAGAGACTGAGCCACTAACCTAAGAGCATACACAGGCTGGTACAAGCCACTCCACCCTAGCACATGTGTAGCAGAGGGTTGCCTTGTCTGGCCTCAGTGGGAGAGGATGCATCTACTCCTGTAGAGACTTGATGCCCCAGTGTGGGAGTATACCTGGGTGGGGGGCAATATTTGGCAATAGGAGTTAGACAAACAGTAGGACTCATGTAAGACATAACACAGCACTTAAGTATAGTTAAGTGCTTGGTTCTGTTGTAGAGCTTTGGGTATTCAGTCCTATCTTTTCCATCCTGCAAACACCTGTCACCCATCTACTCATCTGTCTGTAAGCTAAATACAGAGTGAAGCCTGCTTGTTACAATTGCTTCCGTTTCCATAAGACTTTAGTTGATTATCCCTCTAGATAATAGAGTTAGAGAAGCCTTATCTATTATTATTATTGTTTTTAGTTTGAGATAGAATCTCATTGGAACTTGCTCTGTAGACCAGGCTAGCCCTAAGCCCCCAAAGATCTCTCCTTGTCTGTCTCCTGTGTGCTAGGATTATAGGCATGTGCCACCATGCCCATCTGAGAGGCATTACTTTTGGTGTTCACTGGGAGGGCAAAGTGTTTAGTTATTTTAAGAAATGGTGTGGAACATTGACAAAATAGACTCTTTTGGTGTGAAAATTTTGATTCTCCTTGCTTCTTGAGATTCTAATGTTAATGATTTTCTTTCTGCTACACTTGAGTGAACTGAGCAGTGATTTGTGCACTATGCTGTTTTGCATTTCTCATTGCTTCATCAACACCATTGCCACCTATGACAGCTTACTTTGCCCTTGCAGCTTGGTGTTATCCTTAGGTTGGGGCATGTTCAGTTTTTGGGTGACAGTGCTTAACAAACCCCTCAAAACTTGGTTTAAAATGGCAGCTATTCCTTTAGTTCACCATTCAGGGGCTTGGTAGTTGGGGCTGGGCCCAGCTGTGTGGTGTTCTTGTTCCCTCTGGATCCTTCCTGCAACATCAGCCAGCTGACAGTTGATGGTCTTGCCCAAATATCTGATGGGTGGGTGACTGTTGGTCAGCTGTGACTACAGGTATTCCTGGGCTTTGAGGGTCATCACCTTTTCCAGTTGATGAGCCTAGTCTTTTCCAGCATGAGATGGCCTAAACACTTTGCATGATTTTGCATGTATATGTTTGGCATTGTCTTTGAGCCAAAGCAAGCTGCAAGGGCTTTGAAAATTCAAGAGTGAAAAAGGGGGGAACTCTACTGTAATGGTATGAATTCAAGCAGGGAACAGAAGTGGCCCCTTCTCCATCCATGAAGGAGTGATGGGCCCAGTCTCGTGTAGATAAGTGCAGCTGCTGTGAGTTCATGAGTTCAACAGCCATATTATGTCCAGAAGACAGAGTAAAGCAATGTTTTAATTTGATGACTTTTCTTGATAAATATTTATTACCTTCATAGATTTGGGCACATAATCATTATATGCCTCTAGCTGATGTAAGTGCATGGCTGTGCATCTGTTGTATGTTTTAGAGAAGGTGGCTAATGGGCAGACGCTCTTAAGTCAGACTTGCAGTAATGCCTTCTTGGACTTGTCAAATTCCCATAGGCTCCTAAGTCACCTTTTCTCGGCTGTGTGCCAACTCACCTAGGTCACACCGGGCAAGACTTCCTCTGGGCTTTAGCTAGCTCAGGCATACAGTACTGGCTTTCAAAGGTGATTTGTTTCTCAAATGGTTTTCCCATTGCTGCCTGTCAGGGTTCAAGTCTGATTTCCATTAGTCCCCAGGCAATTACCACTTGCATGCATGTGCTTATAATAAATAGCCAGAGTTTTGTTTGGAACAACAAGAGAGGATGAGAATGAATAGGAAGAAGGGCATCTTGGTCTTGTGATATTCCCAATTCACAGAATGTTAAAACATAAAGACATTTATTGGTATCTTTTTATTTTCGAGACAAGATCATGCTGTGTATCCCAGGTTAGTCTTGAACACACTATATAGTCAGACTAGTCTTGAAATCAAAGCATTCTTTGGCCTCATCACCACAAGTGTTGAGGTTATAGGCATATCACCTTGTCTAGCCAATGTAACTGGTTGACACTGGGATGATCTAAAGATTTGAGGCTCTGTGTAAGTCAGTGGAAGGGTTATTTGTTTCAGAATTGGAAGGCTAATCTATAAAGAAGCAAAGGAATTTTTCCTTTGATTTATTAGATCTTTGATTTGGATGCTGCTGATTTTATATTACTATTTCTCTAATATGTAAGCACATGCAAATTCGAAAGTGTGTATTAAATTGTTCTTGATTAGATCCACATTCATGTCTGAAGTGTAACTCTCAAAGAGCTGAGACAGGAGTGTTGCCTGCTGTGGCTTGCTTGCTTCCTTGCCATTCTAGATCCCTCTCTGTAGAGGACTCCTGCCCATCAGAGCTTTCTTGGATGTATGAAGGTCTTGCCATGTGGTCAGCTTCTGCCTGGAAGGTGTCATGAGCACCAGACCCTGACTTACTCTTGACCCCGTTTGCACAGCTCATGTGTTTGGTTGCAGGATGCACATGAAGACAGCTGTGGAGAAGCTGACTCTGACCTGGCAGCTTCATTGAGTCTACCTTGCCATAGTCATGTGCCTTAGGATGGGGAAATTGATGGCTGTGTGCAGTTGATGACATGGTTGAAGCTAGCATAGAAACCAAAGGGAATTGTCATTTTGGACTCCTCAGCTTCCTGAGTCATGTGACCAGAGAGAGCAATGCCATTTTTCTTGAGAGTGGTGGATGAGAACAGTGAGTAAGAAGGCTCAGTAGCCCAGGGTGCTGTCTGGGAAAACTTCCCTGGCCAGGTGTTCTTGGTATTGCCAATGCTCTGGGGGTTCTAAAGTTCAGGCACTTGGTGTTGTAAAAGCCCCACTGTCCACAGGCATGTAGTAGCTGCACAGTAGCTGACATTTAGAGGAGCATGTTTTCTTAATAATTAAGATGTGATGATTTCACAAGGACTTAAGTGGGCAGTCTAGAGCTCAGTCTTAGGTGATGCTTTGGGCTCTAGGGAAGTGGTTCTCAACCTGCCTAATGTTGGCAGTTTTAATACAGTCCTCATGTTGTGGTGACCCCAACCATAAGTTTGTTTTAGTTGCTATTTCATAACTGCAATTTTGTTACTGTTGTGAATCATAATGTAAATATGTTTTCTGATGTCTTAGGCAGCTCCTGTGAAAGGATTATTCGAAAGGGGTCATGACCTACAGGTTAAGAATCTTGACCCTAGAAGAAGGTGGAATGCTGTGGTGTTTGAGGGTGGCATTGTGACTGGTACCAGGCAGAGAAGCAAGAGGCTACAGCACTTAAAGCTATGACAAAACACCATAGCCAAAAGTTATGGGAGAGTTTATTTTGGCTTATGGTTCCAGAGAGAATCTGTAAGAGGGGTCAGGGAGGCATGGCAGCAGGTGTATGGTGGTTTGAATATGCTTGCTTCAGGGAGTGACACAATTAGCAGTGTAGCCTTGTTGTAGAAAGTGTGTCATTGTGGATATAATTTGAGACCCTACTCCTAGTTGCCTGGAAGCCAGTCTTCTAGTGGCCTTCAGATGAAGATGTAGAACTCTTAGCTCCTCTTGCACCATGCCTGCCTGGACTCTGCCATGTTCCTACCTTTATGGTAATAACCTGAACCTCTGAACTTGTAAGCCAGCCCCAATTAAATGTTGTCCTTATAAGAGTTGCCTTAGTCATGATGTCTGTTCACAGCAGTAAAACCCTAAGATAGGGTGGTTGTAGTAGGAAGTTGAGAGATCATGTCTTTAACCACAGAGCAGAAAACAAAGTGGGGCAGGCCATAAACTCTCAGCTCACTCCCAGGGATGTTAACTTCTCTCGTAAGGCTTCACCTCATAAAGGTTCCATAATCTCCCCAAATAGTACCACCAACTGGTGACCAAGTGTCCAAATGCCTGAGAGTACGGGGACATTTTTCATTCAAACCACCACACTTGGTAACAGAGGCCTAGAACTCTAAGGGTACGTTTAAGAGGGCAATGGGGAGAAGGGGAGTAGACTGAATACTTGCAGGCTATTGCCAGGACAACCAGGAGCTACTCAAGCTAGGATCATTCAAAGAAGAGTGCTCTAGAGCTGTGGGAGCATGCAGTTCTCCCATTTTAAGTCCCCAGATTTTAAGCCTTTCCAACTGAGCTGCTCCAGTGCCCTTAGGCACAAGAGACTCATACATGCCACAGTAATCCTGTTGTTTGTTTGAAGACTTATTTTTATTTAGAAAATTCAGAAATTTCCTAATATAGTGCAGATCGAGTATCCTTTATTCAGAATGCTTGGGGCTGGAAGCGTTTCTGATTTAAGATATTTTTGGAGTTTTGGTATGCTCCTCTGATTTCGGAACATCTGTATATACATAATAAGATACTTGAGGGTGGGATCTGAGTTCAAACAGGACATCACTTCTGTCATACACACACCTTATATGCACAAAAGATGATTTTTTTTGTGCCCTTGCTTTTGATTAGTACCTGTCATAGATTGTACAGAATTCAGTATTTCAAAACATTCACCTTGGCCTGCAGAGACTTGACTTCCATTGTCCACTGTGGGGGCACATACTTGTGATCCTGGTATTCAGGAGACTTAAGTAGTGCTTGCTATGTAGTGAAACCTGTTCTACAAAAAACTCAGACTTTCAAGTTAGATTCTCAACCTGTAGCTTCTTTTCATTCTAAGGCCTGGTGTGTTCAACACCTCCCCCCATTGTCCCAGCAGGAGGTGCTTGTTTGTCCTCTGCTCAGAAAGTATTTCTGCTGGTAACTGGCTAACAGGTGAGGCCTGTGAGGGGAGCTCCTTGCTTCTCTGTGATGCATTGGGGACCTTTTAAAAGCCTGTGGTAGCCCTGCAGTGCCCACTGTTTGTTCCTCTGAGCTGCTGAGATGTTTCCTTCCCAGGCTTCTGTGAGAGACACGAAACAGGAAGTGATGGTGTCTGTTGACTAGTCCTGTCCTGCTGTGGGCAGTGAGTTTCCTTCCGACCACTCCCTCTGCTCCTTTCTTCTCCTCTTTCTAAAACATGCTGTGCCTGTATGCATCTATGTGAGTGACGGGGGAGGAGGAGGAGTAGAGAGAGGGGGAAGAACACAACCAACTGGAAATTGGTTCTCTTCTTTCACTATGTGGGTCCTGGGAATCCAACTCAGGATATTAGGCTTAGTGGTAAGCACCTTTACTTGCTGAGCCATCTTATAGGTCTCTGGCTTCTTTTTTGCTGCTTTTTATCTTAACATTCTTTAGTTAAAACTTTATTAGCACACAGTATTCTTATTTCAAGTATATTCTCTGTGCAGAGTATTTACAAGGTTGTATAATCACCACAACTTCTCAATTTGAAAGCAATTTTTATCTCTTCTAAAGTTCTATATCCTCCTGCTATCTCCATCACTGCCACTCCAAAATGTAGCTTTACCTGTCGTGCATGTGTCACAGGCTTCATAATGTAAAATATGGGTTTTGTGTGTGTGTGTGTGTTTGACATATTTCACTTAGCACTGTAAATTCAAGGTTCCCCCCTGTAACAGTTGTTATTCCTTCTTATGGTTGAGTATATTTTATTGTAGCACTTAAAAAAAATAGTAGCAGTTGGTGTCTTAGTTAGGGTTTTACTGCTGTGAGCAGACACTATGGCCAAGGCAACTCTTATAAGGACAGCATTTAATTGGGGCTGGCCTACTGGTTCAGAGGTTCTGTCCATCACCATCAAGGTGGGAATATGGCTGGCATGGTGCAGGAGGAGCTGAGAGTTTTACCTGTTTATCTGAAGGCTGCTAGCAGAATACTGACTTCTAGGCAGCTAGGATGAGGGTCTTAAAGCCCACACCCACAGTGACACACCCACTCCAACAAGGCCACACCTCTAAATAGTGCCACTCCCTGGGCCAAGTGTGTTCAAATCATGACAGTTGGTGAACATTTGTTTCCACTTTTTGACTATTATGAGTAATTCTGGTAGGAATATTCATATATAAGCTTTCATGCACATAGTTTCAGTTTTGGAGAGTAAATACCTAGAAATGGAATTCCTGGCTAACCTGAGGACCTTTGAGGCAGGTCAAAGCTGCTATACTACCTGACATTACCAGTAGGAATGTATGGGATTCTATCTCTTCATTCTAACTAGTCCTTTCTAGCCATCATGTTGGGATAACTGGCACTCCCTGAGGATGCTGAGCATCTTCTTTTCGTTCTTGGTTACCTGAATCACCTGGGTATCTTCTTGGATATATCTGTTTCAATCTTCTGTGTTTATGGGTTATTGAATTTATTATCAAGGGTCAGGATTCTTTTTATGTTTGGCTACAGGTCCCTAATAAGAGTAGATTGTTTTTTTGTAAATAATTTTTTCCACTTATTAGGTTACCTATTTGGGCTTTTAATTTTTTTACTTTTTATTTTGCTGATTTTTTTTTCACTTTTTTTAATAACATTTTTTAACTTTTGTAGAATGCTGGCTAAGAAACAGAATATTTAATATCATGGTTAGTGATTTTTATTAAATTTTGACAGTTTTATATATTTTTATAAGGAATTTTAGTTGTTTTCACATACATTCTCCTCTTCATCCTCCACTGTCTCCTACTGGAACCCTTCTCACCAAGTTCTTCTCCTACTTTAATGTCTTCTTTTTGTATGTGGCTGCTGAGTTTATCTTCTTGCCAGAGCATGAGTGAGGGGTTGTAGAACAGGCAACTAACTTCTCAGTGGCTACACCCCTGAAGACACAACACAGTTAAGGACTGTTAATTGTAATACTCCTATAGGGAGGCGTGGGCCTCGTGGGCCTCTCAGCCATCTATGATAGAATGTTGGGTCCCAGTCTTGTATAGCACTTCAGGTAGCCACAACTGTAGTGACCTCATGATGCAGTGGCTCTGTCAGGGCCTGAAGATGTCTGTGTTGCACAAGCGTGCTTCCTGTCTCCCCATCTTCTGGTTCTGTAGAGTCTTCCTATCCCACCTTGCTTGATGTTCCCTGAGCCCTGGAGCGGGCTGTACTTACCTTGGGCACTTGGGTAGTTGTGGGTTGTGCTGTAACCCATATCTGCAGCCTAAGAAGCTCTTTGATGAAGGCCTACTGCAGCACTAATCTCAAACAGTGATCTTAAACTGGACTCTGATGGTTAGTCTGGATGCTTAGTAAGGGTCTGGAATCACTTCAGTGGCAAGCCTGAATGAATAGACTAAATTAGATTAGTTGAGGCAGAGTCACCTAAAGCATGGTGGCACCATTATCTGGGCTGGGGTACTGGATGGCACGGAAAGGAGAAAGCCAGCTGAGCATTCCTCACTGTCTGCCTCACAGTGTGGATGCTGTATGATCAGCCCCTTCAGGTACCTGCTGCCATGGCTTCCTTCCACAACCCTGTTACATCGAACAGTAAGAGGAGTGAAAATATCTGGGTTTGTCTCAGTTGTCATACCCTGTCACAGCAGTTCCCTAAATTAAATGATTATGGCTCTTCTTTACAACCATTCACCCATTTTCTCTCTGTAAAGGACAAATCTGGCATTTAAAACTTTGCCACAGAAGGCCCTTTCTGTCTCCTCCTTTTTCCTTTCCTCCTTTTTCTTTCTCTTTCTTCCTCCTTCTTTCTTTTTATTGGGACAGGATCCTGCTGTGTGGCCCAGGCTGGCCTTAAATTGCTGATCCTCTTCCCGTCTCAACCTTCTGTGTGCTGAGATTGTCAGTGTGCACCACCATGCCTGCCTAGAGCGTTTTAGCACATCCTCCTTAACTTAGCTTTCATATGCTGAATGTTACCCAGGTTTGAGATAGTCAGACCTGTAACTTCCTCACTTTGCTGAGTATCCTAACCCAGTGTCTTCCTTACTTCTTAGCCCTCTTAACCCCTCTCTTCAGGTAGTAATTACCTCCTTGGATTTTGAGTCTAGATAAGTGTCTATTGTGCTGTATGTTGCCTAGTATGAAGTACATGCTTAGTGATACATGAGTGTAGATGTGTGCATGCCACAGTGGGCATATCAAAGGACAAGATTCTTCTGCTGTGAGTCCCAGGGAATGAAGAAGTGCTTTTGCCATCTCACTAGCCCAGCCATACATACATACATACATACATACATACATACATACATACATACATACATACATACCTTCCCTTCCTTCCTTCCTTCCTTCCTTCCTTCCTTCCTTCCTTCCTTCCTTCCTTCCTTTATCCCTCCCTCTCTCTTTCCCTCCCTCCTTCCCTTTTTCCTTCCCTCTCTTCCTCCCTCCCTTCTTCCCTCTCCTTTCTTTTCTTCCTCTCCTTGTTTTTTTTCTTTTTCCTTTTTCCTTTTTTCAAAGATAAGGTTACTCTGTGTAGTCCTGGCTGTCCTGAAACTAGTGCTATAGGCCAGATTGACCTTGAACTCCACCTACGTCAACCCCGAGTGCTGGGATCTAAAGAGTGCACCACTATGCTTGTGTGGGGATTCCCCCCCCCCCCCTGCAGCTTTTTATACAAAGTTTACAAAGCTTCCTGTTTTAGATTCTAAAGGTATATAGCTTTTTTTTTTTTTAACCTTACAGTATACCTTGTCTTTTAAAGTTTTGAGCCAGTCTCCTTAGCCTTGAACTCAGCATTCTGTTTTTTATATACTTCTCCCACCTTTAGCGCAAGGCTGAATTTCTGGCATGCACAAAATGGTGGCTGAGTATAAGGTGGTCAGAAATGATGCCCAAGGCAGTGCATGGATTTCTTTGTGGCCATTGTCACATTAAAGGGGAGGCATTTGATCTAGAGTGTTGGGTCTCAGTTTCCATAGACCGACTTAGAGGAGTGCTGCAGACAGTCGGGAAAAGAGTCCCAGCTTTATCAGCGATGGGCTGGTTCCCAGAATACAGTTCCCTTGGGTAGCTGCTTGAGTGTGGAGAAGGGGTTGGAGAGCTGAGGTAAAGGCAAAGGATTCCATTTGCAATCAAGTTCTTGTTATCTAGCTTTATGCATGTTACAATTTATTCATTATTGTGTATGTGTTTTGATAGTAGTGTGTGCATGCCCGGCCTCATTTTCAAGCAGTTACCATTCATTTCAGCCACCTGTAAGCTGCTTTTTGGCTTCTTAAAAAAACATCCAGGGGAGTTACCCAGGGAGATGATCTTAGTAACACTGTAAGATTTCACCTCTTCCTCTGAAGTACTTCCTAATTACTTTAGTTCTTAATCTTTCCAGCTTCCTGACATTAGTTACATTTATGTGAAGAGTGTGGTATCACTTGTTCATTCTGGTAACCCTGTATTGGGGATTTGCTGAATGCTGAAGGCATGACTTACTCGAGTGCCTAAGTAACAGTGATATGAGAGTCAACAGTAAATATGCACACACACCCCTACATTCATATATATTTCCCAAGCACCTTACACACTGAGTAAATAGTTTTCAAGACTTACCTAATGGACTTCGTGGATGGGGAATTTTTAAAGTTGGTGTCAAGGAAAACTTTTGGCTGGAAAAGCCAAGGGGCATTTAGGGAAATCAGAACTTTGATGGAGACTCTGTACAGTATATATAGGTCTTGTGTGCAGTAGTCTGCTCAGGTAGTATGTTGTGGTAGGTTCTTCATTTGAGAGTAGCTTGAAGAGTTATTCTTGAAGCCCTTCCAAAAGACCTCATTTCTGAATAATGAACTGAGGTATTCAGATCTGGGCTCAGAGGACTCTGAAGTGATTTCAGAACTGCATGCTTAATCAGAACTTCAAAGAGCTTGTTTTGTTTTGGTCTTACTTGGCAAAGCAGGCCTTTCTTAGCAAAGCACTTTTGGGGTGTTGGGAGGATGCTGATTGAGTTAGTTGGGATTTTCCCAAATGGCTGCCTTATATTCTGACACTTGGACCTCTTAAATAAGGGCCTTTAAATAAGGCCCTTACCTAACTCTCATTATTACATTACACTTAGGAGACATGTTATTTATGCAGATATGAACATCATTGTAGTATATAGTAAGTAAGCTGAAGTGTTTTTGCACCAGGGTAGTAGTAGTGGTTCCTGCAGTGTTCACACGGGATTTAAGTTTCCTTCTTTTGTCATTCCTTATGCCACTTCTTTGCCCTGGGATAGTTGATGTTAAATGACTGTGTGACTAAATGAAAATCCCCTGGGAAGTGGTCTCAGTTGCTCTTTGCACTCCTGCATGGCTCTCATTTGGGGGAATCTCACCTGGGGATGTGCGGCCGATGGCTTGGCTGGGATCCACAGAGCAGACATGGATTTGGACATGCCGCAGTGCTTTCTTTTTAATCCTGCATGGACCAGGTGACCTGTCTGTCCCCAGCTTGCTGCCACACACCCTGTGTTCTCGATGGCTTCAGTGTCTTTGCCCTGCTCATTTCTCCTAAGAAGGAATTCCCTCTTCTGTTTCTGTAGGGCTCAGTTTAAGAGATAGGCTCCCTGTGTGGTTCTTGGAGGTATTTACTTCGTAGTCCTTGGTTTATGGTCTGTTCATGCGTTGGACTATCTTCAGGTATTGCCCCATTTTACTATTTTACTAGTAAAACCCAACATTGATGGATTATACATTGTAGATAGCATGCTATTTTTGTGTGTTTTGAGGCTGAGGCTTCAGGATGTTGCTTGGGCTGGTCTTGAACTTATAAATTCAGATAATCTGCTTTCCTTAGCCTACTGACTGTCTGGGATTACAGGTACACTCAACTGCTTTTTTGTTTTGTTTTATTTTTAGATCTGGTCACTGCATATCCCTGGCTGTCTTGGACCTCCTTATGTAGACTCACAGATGTCCATCTGTGTTGCTTTGTTTTTCAAAAAAAATATTTTGAGGCAAGGTCTCCTGTAGCTTATTCTTACTGAATATTAGCAGACAAACCTTGAACTTCTTATATCCTGTCTACCTTACAAGTGCTATTTGTGGTATTTGTTGCTAATTTTTTTCTTCCCTTTTTCTACTTTTAGAAACAGGATCTGACTATGTATCCCAGGCTGACTTGGAACTTCCTATATTTCTATATATCACACACAGCCTGTACCCCCCCCCCCCCCCCCGACTCCTTTCCTCCCTTCCTTGAGATAGGGTCTCTCTGTAGTTTTGGTTGTCCTGTATATGGACTAGGCTGGCCTTCCAGAATATTCTTAAAAATGCTGTTTTTTTTCCCTTAGTGCCTGAGAACTGAGATAACAGGTGTTTGGTCTCATACCTGACTTTGTTACAAGGAGTGTTGGAAGGGGCTAGAGAAATGCTGAGATTGCTTGCCGTTGTCTTGAGGACCTTGGTTTGGTTCTTAGGTGGCTCATAACTGTAGTAACTCTGGCTTCTGGGGATCTGACACTACCAGCTTCCTCACATTTGCGTTCCCATGCACATGCCCATAACAGGCACATAATTAAAAAAATAAAATGTTAGAACTGTAAGTAATATTTTAAGACTCACTGACATAAAAATGCTATTGAATGCTGTCTTATGAAAATGTTTAAGATTTTGATGTAAAATTTTCAGTTAGAACCTTACTTTTTAGAATCACATTTTGCTTGTATTTTGTGAACTCACATGTGCATTCTATGATGCTTAGGCAAAAGTTAGAGGACAACCGTGGGGGTCTGTTCTTTTCTTTACCATCATGTTGGCAGCAGGTATTGAGCCATTCCCCAGGCTTCCCAGTTAGAACCTTTGAGCTAAGTTTTTCTGAATCTTGCATTCCTAAAGAGAGTACAGAAAAGTACAAATTAAAACACTGTTGTGTATTTAAGGTGGAGTGGAGGAAGGCGTGTTGTCTACATTTGCACGAATTCCTGCTCTTTAAAGTAATTTTGAAAACACTTTTCTCATCTTAGTGCTGGAGTTAGACCGGGGGCTTCACTGATGCTAGGCCTATGTTCTATCTCCAAGCTATCCCCCAGCCTCCAAATATATTCAGACTACACGGTGTATGAACTGTTGTATTAGTTACTTTTCTGTGGCTGTGGTGAAACACCAAGGCCAGAAAGCAAGTTAGAGAAGGAAGGTGTGTTTGGATGTACAGCTCCACTGGGACAAGAATCCATCATGGTGGGAAGGCACAGCAGCAAATGGCAGCATGGCCGCAGGAGGAAGAGCCTGCAGTCTCACGTCTTCAAAGGCAAGCTTGAAGTGCAGCAGCTGGAAGTAAGGCATGGTTATAAACTCTCAAAGCCCAATCCCAGCGCTAAGATGCCCTCAGTAAAGCCATGCCTCTTAAACCTTCCTCAGTGCCACCAATGGGAGACCAAGCATTCAAATGCCTCCCCTTTTGGGGGACATTTCTTATTTAAATCACCACAAAACTGTCTTAGTAGCCTGGTGAGACTTAACAGCAGGTCAGCACTGTGAGTGACTGATAGTGAGGCCATGATGAGATGGATGGCTTACCTAGTAGGTTGCACAGCTCGGGTTCACACTCTGCCTTGTTGATGTCCAAGACAGGGAACTCTTGGTCTGAAGCAGTACTTCCAAATCATATATCTAGTTTGAGAACTCTTTTGGTGTCCTGCTTTTTGTTTGTGTTGTTTATGGGGAAATTAAAAGAATTGAGCCCAATGTTTCTTTGCTGTAGTTTGAGGAAAGTGTTCAACCCCTGCATTTTGGAGAATGGTTTATGTGCACACATTTCTCCAGTTGCCAGGTTCTCATCCTTTTCATCCTCTCATCCTTCCTGCTTCCAAGCAAGCAAACATAACTGCTCACTGTTGTCAGCACACAAAGTGGCTCAGGAGTTTGCCACTTTCTACCTGTGTGAGACCTTCAGCAGGAGGCCAGACCCTTTGAGTCACATTAGTCCAGCAGTAAGATGGGACTAGACCCAACATGGAAACATCTCTGTGATGGGTACAATTTACAGTCCTACCTCATTTCCTTTCTTATTTTCTCAGTTCTCTGGCAGGAACCTCAAGTGGTGGTCAACTCTATGAGTTGTTTAAAACTGTATTTTATGTTATTTTACTGGAGATTCATCTTGTTGAGTAAATCAGTCTTCAATTCTGTGTCCTGGATTTTTCTGCTGCCTCTGGTCCCTGCTGTGTTAGTCACCCCCTGCATGCTGGCTCTCTTTTTTTTCTCTCTGGTAAATTCTTACCAGATGACAGCTTTGAGGAGGTGCCCCTCTTACGTATCCTGAGCAGCCTCAGGGTTTCTTTTTTAAAACAAACAAAGCAAGCAAGTAAACACCACCCCCACCCCAGAATACAGTTTATCACTATGTAGTCCACCACCCCAGAATACAGGTTATCACTATGTAGTCTACCACCCCAGAATACAGGTTATCACTATGTAGTCCACCACCCCAGAATACAGGTTATCACTATGTAGTCCACCACCCCAGAATACAGGTTATCACTATGTAGTCCACCACCCCAGAATACAGGTTATCACTATGTAGTCCACCACCTCAGAATACAGGTTATCACTATGTAGTCCACCACCTCAGAATACAGGTTATCACTATGTAGTCCACCACCCCAGAATACAGGTTATCACTATGTAGTCCACCACCTCAGAATACAGGTTATCACTATGTAGTCCAACCTGGGTTTTAACTTATCATCCTCCTGTATCAGCTTCCCTGGAGCTGGGATTGTAGGTATGTGCCATCACATACAGAGCGCTGGGAGCTGGACATGGTGGCCCCAGTCTGTGGTCCTCACATTTGAGATGGTGATATAAAATGATGAGTTTAGGTTAGCCTGGGCCACATTTAAAATTCGAGGCTGACCTGGGGTGCATAGTGAGAGCCGTCTTACTATGCAACAATTTCTTTTGCATCTTTGACAACCTCTGCCCTCCCCTGTGTGAGTACATATACGTGTACATATATATGTACATGTTTATACATGCGTGTGTGGGAAAGTCAGATGTCAACCATGCTGTCATTTTATAGGGCCATTTTGTTTTTTGACATAGGGTCTATCATTGGTCTGAAGCTTGTGTAGTAGGCTAGGTTTGGTGGCTAGTGAACTCCAGGGCTCTGCTAGTCTCACCTTACCCAGGACTGGAATTACTAGTACATATATCTTGCATTTTAAGTGGATTCTGGTGGGGGGGGGGGTGTCAACCCATGGTCTCTGTGCTTGCATATCGAGCATTTTATTGACTGAGCTGTTCATCTCTTCAGCCTCTTTCTCATTCCTCCTAACTTATGCCCCATAGATGATGCAATCATGAGCCCCCCTCTCAGCTGCAGAGATGATTTTACCACTTCAAACATTGTAGTGTATTTTAAGTTTCTTACTCCTGTGGTGGTAGTAGTCTCTATTCGTATGTGCTCATGATCTTGTAAATAATTCTAAATATATTTAAATTTATTTCATTTTTATATATCTATTATAAAAATATAAAAAGTATAATTTGCAGTGCTGGGATCAGCTCCAGAGTCTTGCACATGTTAGACAAGCTTTTAACGAATAAGTTACACCCACAGCCCCAATCATTATTGTTTTTATTTATTGTTACTTTATTTAATTGGGATGTTGTTCATATATCATATACTGTACATTTAACATGTACAGTTCTTTAGTTTTGCTTGAATGTTCAGAGAATGTAGCCATCATCATGACCCAAATTTAGGATGTTTTTATCATCTCAAAATGAAATTGTGGCCCTGGCTATAGGTAGCATATAGATATATAAGGCTCTGATGGTGTACCGAGAGGAGAGAGGGAGACAGACAGACAGACACACACACACGGGGGGAGGGGGGACAGAGAGAGACAGAGACAGACAGAGAGACAGAGAGAGTGTGTGTTAGTTTACCAGGGTTTATCAAGTACTACCCATTCCTGGCCTCTGCAGTTACCACATTACTTTCTGCACCCTTAGGTTTATATGTTCTGCACATTTTATATAAAAGTGTCACCATTCTTTATATGGCTTTTCTCTGTAGACTGTCAGGCTGCAGTAACTAGGTTTATATCTTGGCTTTCCTCTTGTAAGTGTCACTGATGCATTTGTCATTTAACGTGACTCTGCCTCTGATTTGTAAAGTGGGAGATGATAGGTGTGTGTGTGGTAGATAAATGAGTCGGAGAGCATTCAGGGCTGTTCATACCTTAGAAAGGACTCCACAGTCCTTGGCTCCTATTAGGACATTTCTAATTGATTCATTTCCTGGTCTTCCAGGTTGATGTTTAGTCTTTCTGTGTTGTTGCCAATTAACCTTCAAGTACATAAAAACAGTTACTCAGACCAGTTCTATTGTAGTTCTAAATCCCCAGTTAAGAATTTAGTCATTATAGACCTCTGTTCTGTCACAGTGACTTAAGCTGGAGAAAAAAGCTGCAGCATTTTGGCAGTATAATTATGTGTCCTCATTTGGCACCTCAGTGTATTTATTTGTATGAGAGATGATGCTCTCATCTGATTTAAAGTCAAAGTAAATCTAGGGCATTTGTTTTTGAAGACTGGGTTTTACTTTCATTAAAGTGAGTTTGTTTCTTCAAAAGTTGCTTTTGAGAGTAGTTTCAAAACAAAACATTTTTTCTTTCATACTTTTCCTCCAAGATCAAAGATGTCTTATGTTTTATAAGAAAAATTCATGGTGTCCAAAACATTCCCATCATCGCCTTCAAAATGGTCAAGGTTTCACTTGAGTGATTGATGGAGACTTCAGAGAAGCTGTTGAAAATAGCAATTCATTTTAAAAATAAAGTTCAACATGAATACGAATCACACCTAGATTAAAGCATGTAAGATAGATTGCAGCATGCCAGACAAAAAAACTGGAATCACTGAGCTCGGAACCACAAATCTGAGATGAGGACTTAACAGGACTCTGTTGAGCTTTCTCTGAAGAGTAAATGTAAGTGGTGTTTACTCTTTCTGGGTCACAGTCTCCACAGCTGGAACTGGAGGCAGTTGGCCTAGAATACCTGTGGCACTCATCCAGAGAGAACTGCTTGGTTCATTTCTTGTGATGACAAGAAGCAGCTGAATGGCATGTGCCTGGAATCCCAGCTGTTTGGGGAGGCTTGCATGAGCTAGAGTGGGTTTAGGCCAGCCTGTGGAACTTCGTTGAGACCCTGTCTCAAAAGATTGGTGATGGTAGGGATACAGATGCTATGGTGGTAGAGTATCTGCCTACAATATGCAAGACCCTAGGTTCTGTCTCCAGGTCTAGACAGACAGACAGACATGCATGCATGTGTGTGTGTGCACATTGTACTACCAACCACATGTGCCAGTCGGGAAGTCTGTGGACTAGCCATCTAAATGTTTGCTGCACCCTTTTCATTGTCGATACTATAGCCTTCAAGTTGCCTACTGGAGTGTGTTCTTACGTTTCTGACATTTTGTGCATTCTCTTTTTCTGGTAACTTTATTCTCAATACCTTCAAAAATTTAGCAGTTCTGTGTTCTGAGGCTTTTAAAAATAAGTAGTTTCTTCTCTGTAAAAATGACTTACAAAAGGCAGGTATGGTGGCATACAGCTGTAATGCTCACACTTGGGAAATATAGACAGATATAAGGGTTAAGAAGTCAAGGGCATTCTCAAGCACCAGTCAGAGTTATATCAGAGCCAGCCCTGCTTCCAACCCCTACCCCCGCCCACACTCCCCAAGCTTCCTGTGCTAAATTATCTAGAAAGTATAAAAATTACTTTTTGTGACATAGTAGGATTGTAGTCTTATGGAAGAAAAGCTTTTGTGATTGACACAATAAAATTTCTCTTAAGATTTCAAATATTTTAAGAGAATTTGCTTGTAACTAGGTGGTTTTCTATCTCATATTGTGACATTGTAGTCAGTCATGGACCATAAAAGCTGGAGAGGTCTAGAAAATTTTTATAAGGGTCCATCATTCATCCAAAACATAGTCTTAAATTACAGACTGAATAAATGATAGGTGTTGAGCATGACTGTGTTACCATTCTTTAAATATATATAGTGACTTGGGATTAATAAAGATTTATTTTAAAACATTTTTATGTTTATAAAACTCTTGAAATTTATAAGAATTACAATCTAAGGGTCTTCTAAAATATTTTCAAGGTTCACATTTGGAAAGTCCAAGAAACACCCTTGTCTAAAACACATAAGAAATCAGTGAAGTGGTGACAGGCCTTTGTTTCCAAGTATGCATGTCTGTGTCATTCTACCGAAAGCAGTATTTAGAGAACTTAAGCAATCTTTGCTTTTTCATAGAATGTAGCCTGCTGTAAAAGAGCTAAGACAAAACAAAAATTATGGAAAAAAAAGCCCTTGCGTCCTGTATTGGTTCCTTTTGTTGCTGCTGTGGATAAAACAAGGCTTGACTAAGGCAACTTATAGAGGACTTTACTATTTGGGCCTTACAGTTCCAGAGGGATAAGAATCCATCACCATCACAGTGGGGATCAGCAAATTGCTCCTCTCCTGAGCTACCGAGCTACAGAAAGGAAGCTTGGAGAGTGTACTGGGGATGGCAGAAGGCTTTTGAAACCTTAAGGACACCCCCCTCACACACACACCTTCTCTAACAAGGCCACATCTTCTGATCCTTTTCAAGCAGCCACCAATAGGTTTTCAAATGCCCAAGAACCTATCGAACCACAGAAAGTCCTTTCATCCTACTTAAAAATGCTGTTAGAAAGAAACATTTGTAGCTTTGTTCTGATAGGCTGATCAGTTTTGCTTACTAAGTTGGCACAGTCAGTGGTTGCCTAAAACTTAACCAAACAACAAATGTGTTATCTTCTAAGTAAACAGAAAAATAATATTTGCTAATGTTTATGTCAAAGGAAGTATTAAGCAGTACCTGAATGCTTCTGGCCATGTGAGGAGTGTGTCCTGTGATAACTTGCGTTGATTTTTGGTTCACCATTACAGACTGAGCAGATGTTACTTACCCAATATTCTTTAGGTCCCCCCTTTTTTTTTAATTTATATTTTAAAGTTGGCATTGGTCCTGGGTTCCATAAGGATGGTTTCATAGGTGCATGTAAATACATGTGAACATATTCCCTGGCTCCCTCTTTCCCCTTTCCCGTTCCATTAGCCATTCCCTTAGATTTTACTTTTATGTTATATATACCTACATTAATTTATGAATGACATCAGTGTTTAAGTTAGTCTTAGAAGGACAATACATTCATTTATTCATTCATTCATTCATTCATTTATTTATTTATTGCTTGCTTGCTTGTTTGCTTGCTTGCTTGCTTGCTTGCTTGTTTTTATTTATTTTATTTCCTGTGGTCCAGGCTGGCCTTGAATTTCTGATCTCCTGCCTGCCTCTGCCTTCCAAATGCTGGGGTTTCTGGTGTATGCCACTAAGTGGTTGTTAGCTCCTTTTGGGTGTGTGTGTCTCACACACAGAGATAATGCTGAGTCAGGGAAGAGAAGAAGCCTGTGGCATACTGTTGGGGCACCAGTCTCTTGGAGCTAGCCCTGACTCAGGGCTCTGAGTGGTTGAGGTATTCAGAGTTCCTTTGCCTCACTCTTTGAATGGAAAAGGAAGCTGTTCATATTTATGTATCTCTATAAAATGCCTTTAAATGGTGTCAGATGGGCATTGTATGTTTGTGAGCCGAATAAAGGTCATAATGTCATGGAAAACCAGCAAAACAAGCAGGAGGGAGAGCGATTATTTCATTGTTAGCAGCTTAGAATGTTCCACTTAGAAGCAGTTAAACTGGCTAGAGTTGGGGCAAGGGAGGGGGTGCTGGGCAGTTTAAAGGCCGCAGCTATTATGGTGAGTGCTTGACATTTTGTTTTCAAGTGTGTATTTTAAAACCAGAAAAACCCCTTAGAATACTGTTTTTATTGTGTGCCTTGATAAAACAGTTATTTCAAATCTAGACTTGAGATTTAAATTTTTGTTGTCAGGTTTTTCAGTCTTTTGGACATTTGGCTTTGATTTAAGTGGGAGAAGAAGAGCGATATCAATCAGTTTTGATGCTTTTAGTTAGTAAATTGAGAAAAAAGAAATCATGTAAATTTAAGTTCATATGCAAAGATTGTATTAAAGTATATATTATTTCTTAAACATTTATGAAATGCAGACATTCTGCTATTTTAAGCTTCTCCTCCTCACATATGCTGAGGATTCAGTCTAGGGTCAAGGCATGGCTTGCCCGCTCTCCACTACTGAGAAAGCCTGATTCTCAGGCAGCCCAAGCTGGCCTCTGCCCAGCCATGTAGCCAGGCCCAAGTTCTGTATGTATTCGGAGCTGATGGTTGCTTAAGATTAAGAGGCCAACTAGGAAGGGTTCTTGGTTCTTGGAGGTTGACTCAGTATATATAATTGCACTGTAGAAGGCTTTCTTTTGGGAGCCCAAAATATGTTATTATATTGATGATGGATATTATGATATTAATGATATCATATCCTGGTGCTTGCCATAACAAAAACTAATCAAAGTCTGAGACAAATTTGAACAGTGAAGATAGTTTGAAGTTTAAAGTTTGGTCTTAGAAAAAAAACAAATGGCTTAAATAAATGTTTGTTCAAACATCAATAAATTAATGTCCATTTTAGAATTTCTCTCCCTCCCTTCCCCCTATATATATGCTTATATTTTATGAAAATAAGATGGTAGTCATATATTCACTATAAGTACTTCTAGGGGATATTTTATTCCACTTAAGGATTTTTTTTCTTGTTAAGTGGCTATATAGTTTGTCTGTGTAAGAACATACTGAAAACCATTTGGTTATTTCTAATTTGTTTCTGTTGTACAAAACATCAGGAGGAATGGTTTAATGTATGTTTTGGTGTATGTATAGGTGGAAAAGCTGTAGAATAAATTTTTAGAAAAGCAATTTGGTGTGTGTGTGTGTATGTGTGTTGACAAAGACCAGGGAGTAGTTTATTGTTTGCAGGGGTATCTGAGCTTGTTTTTACTTGATCTCTCCGGCTTGTTCAGGTTTGTGGATTGAGTGAAAGATTAGAAAGTGACATCTAATTTTTGTTGAGAAAAAAAAATTAAAAAGGGGTTTTTACTGTTGTGTGCAGATATTTATTACTATAATGAGTGTATGGTGTATGGGTGTGGGCCTGTGTACAGCATGTGCATATGGAGGTAAATGAGAACTTTGTGGAATCACTTCTTTCCTTACATGTTTTCGTGGGTTCTGGGATTGAAGTCAGGGCCCCAGTACTGAGTAACAAGTATCTTTACTTGAGGCATCTTGATGACTACTCTTATTTCCTTAAAAAAAAATCTAGTGTGTAACTTTATATGTAGATCAGGTTACCCAGCCTCAAACTTGCCGAAGTCGCTATTCTGACTCCTAAGCACTAGGTAGCATGTATGCACTAACATTTCTTACAAGTGTTCACACATACATGCACATATACAGGACAATTTATGGCCGTTGATTCTCTCCTGTGACCATGTGACTCCTAGATTGAACTTTGTTAGTTTTTGTGTCAGATGCCTTTACCTGCTGAGCCATCTCACCTAGCCCCAAACCTTTGATTTTTTTTTTTTTAATTAAAAAAAAAAGGGGGGGGGGGCTGGAGAGGAGGTTCAGTGGTTAAGAGCTCTGACTGATCTTCCAGAGGTTCCTGGTTCAATTTCTAGCATGGCGGCCCACAACTATCTGTAAATCCCATTCCAGGGGATACAGGGATCTCTTCTGGCTTCCACAGACACTTTACACATGTGGTAGATAGACGAAGCATGGCAGGCAAAACATATAAATATGAGAATAAATACCTAAAACTCCTAATGTGTGTGTGTGTGTGTAAGTCAAGTGTAAATCAAGGGGCAACCTCTGGGAGTCAGTTCTCTCAGTTACTGGAAATTTTGGGGTGTACTTTTTTGGTTGTCAAGTGATAACGAGGAAAATCAGAAACCTTTCTTGGGGTTTTTAGTATCATCAATAAAAGATTTAAGAATGGACTTATAGAAGCTCAAGGACAAATTTATTAGCATTAAAACAACAACAACAACCACCACCAACTCAGGCCAAGCAAGCCATAAATTTCAGCAGCTGCCTGGAAGTGAATCTGAAAGAGATGGGGTAAAGGATGGGGAGCCATGCTTGTTAAGTTGGTATGGAGGTCATCATGGCAGACAAGCAGCCACATGAGGTGGGACAGGGAGGGGCTTTAGAGAAAGAATAAGGAATCCTAAAGTACTAGAGAAAGCATTCTTTGCAGGGGAGTGGGGGAGACACACAGACACACACAGATACACAGGCACCCCTCCATGCTTTTCTGAGTGATTCAGAAAAGTAGGCAAATGTAAGCTACGTGATTGTGCTAGGATGTTGGAATTCGGGGAAGGAAAAGCACATCATTTCATTCAGGAGATAATTATTCTACCTGTCTCTTAGCATTACTTAAATCCAGGATCTGAGGGGTGGTCTTTTAGCCAGGTTACTGACCTGCCCAACTGGAGTCGTTACCAAGGCCAGAAATCTCAATTCTCTTGACCAAAAAGAACTAGTCATCTCTTCTTGATGGGCCCTCTGTGTCCATTCTACTGTGGCATTTCTGCTGTATCATTTTTACTCATGGACCAAACTGACTGTTGTGGTTACTCTGACCTGTAAAGGACATTTGTCAACGTCTAGCTGGTTGTGATTCCTGGTAGGCTAGCAGGCAGAGGGTGGGAGAGGAGGGGAGTGCTATTGGCATCTGCTAGTAGACAGGCCGGAGCAGGCTCTCACTATTTAGAGCAGGCTCCCACTATTTAGGTTGAGATTATTACTAGTGCTTGAAGTTCAGAAGCCCTGTGCTGTGGTTTGGATCTTAAACATCTCCCAAAGGTAGGTTGTGTTAAAGGCTTTTCTTTCTCAGAATTGTCAACTGGGAGGTAGGTGGAAGTTTTAAGATAGAACCTTTAGGTCATTTTGGTGTGCCCTCTAAGCAGATTGTGAGGTCACAGTACTTTTCTTTCTTCTGTTTTTGCCTCCTGGCCAAAAGTGAGCACTTTTGCTTCCCCGTGCATGTGGCTTGATGCCTCTCCACGTGCCCCACAGCAGTGTGGTCAGTGGGCTATGGAATGAAACATGCAAAACTTTGAAGCAACTTTACTTTTTTTTTTTTGTTTAAATAAGTGGCCTTTAGTGTTGGTTATAGTGATTGAATGGAATTAGGACATTCTGCATTAGAGCTGTCTGCTGCCTTTACTTGAACACAACCTACCACATTTTGTTTGGCTATTGACCAGACTTACCATTTACTATGTCAGCAGTTGACTGCCTTGGCTACTTCTGGAGACTGGTGCTATTTCCAGTGACCTCCCCTGTTTTTTGGCTCTAACATAGGCAAAGCTAGGTAGAGTTTGATATAATGCACCTTAATATTTTCTCTGAGGTTATAGAAATAGTCTAAAGATTTAACTTTTAGGTTTTGGTAAGGCTTCTGGTAATTTCTGGGCTGGAAGAATCAGCTGCCATTACTTAGTCAGTAAATACCTTTCTGCCCAATTGTGGAAGTAAAACAAACACTGAGGCCTATTCTCTACCCCATATCTAAAACACGACAAAACAGTCCACAAAACAAAGCAAAAGACCGGGGAGCTGGGTCCTGTTGTATAGCTGTTCTTGTTGTACTGTTCATGTTTGCTGTTGGCCTGGGCTGGCTGAGAAAAGCCCAGCTGCCATGGCCATCCTGATTGCATTTCCAGCAAGGAGACCTGGGCAGTCCAGAAAAGGCTTGGGTCGCCAGATCCTTTTAGAAGGCCAGATTCTTTCCATAGGGTTAATTTAAACCTGTTATGACTCTTTAAAAACCTTTGCAAGAGGCTTCAGAGCCATAATAGCATGGTTCTCTGCTTGTTTAGTGGTTACTTCTAGAGGGCATCTTATATTTATGTAAAAGAAACAGCAATTTTTAAGTTCTCAACTGGAAGCAGTAGCTGCTTAGGCAGCTTCTCATGAAATTAATTTCCAGTTAGAAAGTAAGATATCCTATTCTTTTCCCAAAGCAATAGAGGTTTGGGTTACATGTAAAGTCTGCATGAAAGTGTAAACATTAAGTGCACTGTTCATATAGACATGTCCGAAGGTCCAGCAGTGCAGTGCTCAGAACTGTGAGTCATGCCACAGAGCAGTAGACAGTGACTGAGCTTACAGTTTCAGAGTAGAAAGTTTCTGTGTGATTGCAGGTCTCGACTGGAAGTTTACCCTCTTGATATTGTGTCTGTGTTTGTTTTTCTGATTGTCTTACTTTAGTGCTCCGCAGTAAGAATGTGATGGAGGCCACAAACACAAACAACACAGGCCTAACGTCAGGTACTTGGGAGGCAGAGGCAAGAGGATGATAAATTCAAGGCTAGCTCATATTTTAGGGAGACTAGTCTCAAAAAGTAAATGGTTGTAGGAAGAATTCTTGGACATAATAAATAAAATGTATTATGATTGGGTTTAGTGCTGTGTTTAAAGATGTTTGGAAGCTGAAAGACCAGTTTGTGGAATATGAAGCAACAATATTAAGAACCTAAACATTAAGAATTAAAACTTAAAGCAGTCTGGGCATCTGACCCATCTCCTTAATTTCTCACTTGAGAGGCTGAGGTGAGAGGATGGTAGCAGTTCAAGGGCCAGTTTGGGCAACACAGGGACCCCACTGTTGTATAGAACTACACCCTCTCTGAACCAAACAATGACCATCTTTGGGAGTTCAGCTGTGTCTGCTTGCAAAAAGACCACCTCAAAGCTAAGTATAGTGGCACATACCCTTGATCCTGTCACCTAGGAGGAATAGGGAGGCAGATCTTTGAGGCCAAAATGGTCTACAGAGTGAGTTCCAGGACAGCCAGAGCTTCAAGGAGGGACCCAGTCTCAATCAGTCAATCAAACAAACAACCTCATACAAACAAACACCCAAGACCAGTAAGTAAACAAACACAGAAATACCATCCAAGCTGAGCTTGTCTGTTGACATCTCCTCAGAGAGTAAGAGGTGGGGAGGGTGCCGTAACTGGTGTCCATGCACTCCACACCACCTGTTGTATGCAGTTCTGCCCTAATTTTACATGGCCCAGAGGAGAGGCTAGAGCATAGGCAGGGAGATGGAGTAGATAGGGGCATGGAGTTGCATTAGTGTGGCTATGAGAAAGACTGCTGGGTAAAGACTGCAGTGTGGCCTTTGGGGGTTACCCATTCTCCTGGAAGTAGTCCTTCATTAGCACATCAGCCTATGGGATGATAAAGAAGGAGGGAAAAATGGGAGGTTCTGGGGTAACCCTAGCAGTGCTGTCGGGGAACACTAGCCAGGCTTTCACAGTGTGCATGTGCATGCATGTGTATGTTACAGCGTGCAACCCATAATATGAATATTGGTTCATCTGCATGGTAGAGTTTTGTGCATAGACATGTTTGTGTGTGTAACTGTAGAACAGAATGTTTGTTTTAGGATTTGTTAGATAACTTACTATTTGTACAAATGTTTCTACTCATGAATACAATTTTAAAAATACTTTCCTAGTAGAACTTTTTTAAGAATATGTGAAAAGTGGGGGAGCGGAAAGGAAAGTCGAGTAGGTTTAGGAAGAGAGGCACTATAACTGACTATCATTAGGACAGTTCCTTAAGGAAAATACCTTTGAGGATATTCTTCATCAGAAATATGGTCAATGTGTACACAGTCACACAGAAGTAACAGATTACTTCTTAAGTGGTACAGAATCGAAATGCCCTATCATTTGTCTACATATAAACAAGGAAGGAGGGTATTCTCATTGCATAGTTGTTAGTATGCTTTTTAAAAGTGTGTGTGTGTGTGTGTGTGTGAGAGAGAGAGAGAGAGAGAGAGAGAGAGAGAGAGAGAGAGAGAGAGAGAGAGAGAAAGAGAGAATGAGAACACACATGTATGGAAAAGTCTTTATCTCTCCCCTTTCATCTTTACATGGGATCTGGGAGAGAAATAATAGACCATCAGGCTTGAGAACCAAGTGTCTTTACTCACTGAGCCATATTGCTGGCCCTAGTGTACTTTTATCTGAACAACATAATAGTCCAGATCTTCTGTGAACTGAGTAACATCTAGGCCAAAACTGCACAAAAGAAATGAATACTGTAAGCAAGGTATGGGTGACACAGATGTTTGTAATCTAGCTTTTGGGAAGTGGAGGCAGGAGGATCAGAGTTCAGGATTATTCTTGGGCTACATAGAGAGTTGTAGGCCAGCCTAGGCTACATGAGATCCTGCTGTCAAACCCAAACCAGGTCAAACCAGTGTGACCTCTAAGGTGGAGTAACAAGATTGTTGTGGGTAGCTTTTTTTTTTTCTGCTTAGATTTTTTTTTAAATTCAAAGAAATTATTAACATAAATATGTTTATTGTGGCTTACTGAGATATTAGGATATTAAAAGTGAAGGCTGTCATTCCACAGTGTTTTTCTAGTTGGAGAAAATTGTGAAGGAATTATAATCCATGTGTGGGAGAGGGGCAGTAAAGACCACTTCATTGTATGGTTAAGTCTGTTACATAGCAAATAAAGAAAGCAGAGAGAAAAAGCAACAGGGTGGACATGCCCAGGCTATCTGTGAGTGAAAGGATGCGGACCTGTGAGGACAGCAGGTGGCAGAGTGGGGATGGTAGACTAGCAGGTTACAAGGAAGGTGGGTAGCTGTGGGGAGGAAAGGGCCAGGAGGGGGCTTGAAAATGTATTTGTGAATAGGTGGCTGCATGGGCTTTGATGTGCAACCGTGGGAACCTGTCAGTGTAGGGCTGTATGTCTTTTCGCCAGAGTAATCGGTTCCCCAGGAATGCTGGCTCTTACCCTACTGCCAGACACCCTATAGTCCAGTTAGAGTTCATTTCTGGATCATACTCTGGATGGGCCTGAACCTAATAGTCTGGATCTAGATTTACACCCTAGGTCTGACCTGCCTGGTTAGGAACCCCCCCCCCCTTTGGCTTGAATTATTAACTGTATTTCTGAAAATAGTTTGTAAATGCACCATTCTTGTAATTGCCTCATTCTTAAGCTGTGTGTGAATATTTCTGGGTGATTGACTCAATATATGCTTAAGGCAGATGAACGTAAAAATAGTAATGTTAATATAAGCAAGTTCTTTATGGAAAAGGAAATGACTATAGGTTCTTTTGCTCTTTGTAACTGGTATAATTCAGAGACAGGTCAGGAAGGGAGGGAAATGCCCATGCATTTTGATACTCTTGACTTCCGACTTCCCCTCATAGTCTTCGTTCTACATCTTCAGGTTTAGCTTTTCTTCAGTTCAGTTTTCCATTTCTAGCTACTGCTAGGCACTTCAAATTTAGCATGTCCTGAATTTCTCTAGGATCTCTTCTTTTAGGGTTGCCCATTTTAGGGAAAGGCACTATCTTCTCTTTTGTGGCCCAAATGCCACCTGTTTGGCCCCTAGCTGAGTCCTGGTCTCTGCATTCCTCACTCTGCTCCTGCCCTTTCTTCCTATTGCAGGAGCCCCCAGGAAGTCTGCCCAAGCCTGGTACTTCTGTAGTTACCTTTCACAGAAGCTGGTGGAATGTGCCATCAACTTCCTTTCTGGGTTTCCTGCCATTCTCAAGGTCACTGACTATAACTCCCCTCCTAAGCTAGACCTACTAGACACTGGGTTTTGCTCCTCTTGGTTCCCTTGTACGGCCTAGAAAGCCCTTCTTCCCCTATGCTGCTGGCCAGGTTCTTTGGCTCACTGCACAGTCAGCTTAGGATGTCACCTCTCTGATATCCTGAGTCTCCTTATTCCCACTGAGTTTTCTCCTCATCCAGTACTTACTGCACTGATGTGTTATTAGTATTGAATTGTGAGCCTGCTCCCGTCACCCACATTCCTTTGCCTTTTCTCTACTGCTCTTGTATCCTTTTGACATTCTGCAGTGTTGCTTTTGATACTTAGCTGTCTGAACTCTACCAGGGCAGAATCTCTTTTGTTCATTGCTGATTTGTTGGTACTATTAACAGTGCATAGGACATAGAAAATATGGAGAAAAATGTAAGAACAGTATGCTGTTATAAGTTCAGGACCCAGCTCACAGTTGTCATTGAGTAAGGGAAGTGATAATAACAGGATTCTTTTTGGTCTTTAGGGCCCTTTGTGTCCTTGTTTGGTCCTTAGTTAATACAGTTAAACAGTTTTTATCATTCAGATCAATTCCCCTTTTTAGTGTCAGTTCTACTCTCTGCTTTCTTGTTTCAGATGTCCTTATTTTTAAGCTGTGTTTCAAATCACTCCAGTTATCCCCAGTCCCCTTTCTTTAGTAATCAAATCTCAAGAGTTGAATTGCTTAGCCACTTCCCAAAGTTCATGCTTTTAGATTATGGCATATGCAGAGTCCCAGCCCACTTGTGGCCACATGACAGCAATTTTCAAGCAGTTTTGTTCAAATAAACTTAAATTTTGTATAACAAGATTTGTCTCCCACCCCTTGCTGTTAAATACATTTTTTCTTTCATGTTTAGGTAGTGTCCTGGTTCTGTTTTTGCTAGTTTGACACAAGCTAGAGTTATCTGAGAAGAGGGAATCAGAGATTGAGAAAGTACATCTTTAAGATTAGCCTATAGATAGGCCTGTGGGATATTTTCTTAATTAGTGATTGATATACCACCTCTGGTTATGTGGTCCAGGAGATATATAAGGAGCAATCCAGTAAGCAACACTCGTCCATGGCTTCTGCCTCTGTTCATGACATGGTTTTCCTCAGTGATGGACTTTGATGTGTGAATTCTAAGCTGAAATAAACCCTTTCTTCCAAAAGTTGCTTTTGTTCGTGGTGTTTATCACAGCAGTAGGAACTCTAACTAAGACAGGTGTTGCATAACATGGTGCTTTTGTCTGTTATAAATACTGAAATGTACCAATTAAGCTGTTTCATTATTCTTGAATATTGAACCAATTGAATTTACAGAGAGCACGTGTTTCCTGTTACACTTTTTTTTTTTTTTTTTTTTTTTTGGTTCTGTGGTGGATTTACCTCAATTTTCCTATGCAAGCTTTATCATCTGTTTTCTTTTTTAAAGTTTCATTGATAACTATTTAATATTTAAAAATAATTAAAATAGAGGGCTAGAGTTGGCTTAGTGGTTAAGAATACTTTTTGTTTTTGCAAAGGACATGGGTTCGATTTTTAGAACCCACATGGAAGCCCACTACATCTAAAAAGATAATATAAAAATAACTTGTAATTAAAGATTTGAAAGGATCACTATTTTTATTACATTTATTTAGTGTATGTGTGTATTTCTGTGTGTATATTTGTGCATGGTGTGTGTGTGTGTGTGTGTCTGTCTGTCTGTCTGTCTGTCTGTCTGTGTCTGTGTATCTGTGAAAGTCAGAGGACAAGTGGTGGGAGTTGGTTTTCTCCAGTCATGTTGGCCTATCACACTCAGGTCATCAAGCTTGGTAGCAAGTGCCTTTACACGCTGATTTTGTCCCAAACACGAAGTCCAGGTTCAGCATATGATCTGCCTGTCTCTGTTGCTTTAGCATATTCTATGCATGCGTACCACTGTAGTCAGCAAGGCAGTAATGTTAACCGAGTCTAGAAATAAACAAAATAATCTTCATTACCGAATAACTCAGACTGATTTAATGATATTAAAATTTTTGATAAAAATGATAAAATACTGAATAGAATTGCTTCTACTACTATTGTGATGTGAATAGGGCTTTGCCTTAAAATTAGAGTTCTTTGTTCATGGATGGGTTTTGATGATTGGCAGAGGACAGTTCAGAATGAAGTCTCCACACTTGAATTCTTATATTGCATTGTGTTAAGACACCACAGACCTGACTGAGAGAAGACAGGATTGGGAAGAGTTCTGCAATTGCAGAGTCATTCAGGCCTTGGACTTAGGTTAAAAAAAATCTATTGCCAAAATTGTTTTTCGATTACAGCTGGGCCCTGTGCTTGTTCACTTTTCCTATTGCCGGGGAGAAATGCTTGGCAATGGCAGCCTAAGGAAGGAGAAGTTTATTTGTCTCCGTTTAGAGTAGTGGTTCTCAACCTCGGTAATGCTGCAACACTTAATATAGTTCCTCATGCATAAAGTTATTTTCATTGCTACTTCATAACTGACTATTTTGCTACTGTTACATATCATAGTATAAACATCTGGTATGGGACACCCATAAAAGGATTATTTAACCCCCAGAACGTTGTAACCCCTGTTTTAGCAGATCCCACCCACCTTGGTGGGGAAGGCATTATAATGGAAGCTTACAGTAGTTGGTTATATCCTGTTGTTAGACAGAAACCAGAGAGATTGGAGCAAAAGGGCCTTAGTGACCTCTGTCAGCTACATCTCAAAAGTCCCAGAACTTTCTGAGAGAGAGAGAGAGAAAGAGAGAGAGAAGGAGGGAGGGTGGGGGGAGGGAGAGACTAAAGGTTTAACCACAACAGACATTCCTTTCAATATTGTTGAAAGCAGAGAAACTACCAGACTTGCAAAGTAATTGGTTTTCTAATTGTAAGCTATTCATTTTCTCCGCCTTTATACAGGTGTCAGCTGGTCCTGTCTTTGGTGAGAGAAGGGAGGAAGCGAACTGTGCTCAGGTTGGGGATTGGTGGGCATTACATTGTTCTTGTTGTGTGTCTTCTTTGTAAATTTGAGCAGGGAGGATTTTGAAAGGTTAACTGAAAAAAGAGGACTCAGCTCAGAGGTAAAGTAGGGTTCAGGCAGATGGCAGAATCAATGCTTTGGAGATGAATTTCCTTAAAGTTATATGTGGAACAGTATTGGCAAAGCTTGATAATCGCCAGAGTTGGGCTGTGGGCATGTCAGGGTTCACTGTGGGATCCTTTTCTGCTTTTTGAGTATAAACATTTACACAACCAAGTAGCACAAGGCACATTTGCATTTGGGAAGTGCTGTCTGTGTCTTCCAGTTTTTGAGGGTCATTGTCAATACTCCTAGTTCCAGTACCCTTAACAAAATAAAACATTATGTTAAATCGAGACAGAAAAGTACCAAAATCTGACGATTCTTGACTTATAAAATTGGAAATTTCATACAGCTCAACTTAATATTGGAGTACATGTGTTTTAATTTTTTTTTTTCTTCTGACAGTTTCTTTTTACTAGTGTGAGTGTAATCTGCAGACTCAGAGAAGCCTTTCCGCTTTTCTATTCTCTGGGGCTGTCATTTCTGGGTATGATTTATCAGGAAGAATTTACATGTGCCAACAGTACTGTGCTGGGTGCTGCCTACACAGAGTTAAGTAGACAGCCACTTCTTGGTTTTATTGTACCAGCCTTGGAAGTCAGGGTGGGGGCAACAAACCAGTCGGCTCCTCTAGCCAAGTGCCGAGTGAACAGACGGACATGTTCAGCAGCAGGCAGGAGGAGCTGCCGCCTGTGTAATACTTAGGAACTTCCCTTAAAGAGAAGTTAATCTTCCAATGAGCCCTGAGTGCAAGTCTGCAACTTCAGTATTATGAAACCAGGGAGTGATGGACAGGAGATAGATGCTTTTTCCTCCTTCGGTGACTTTATTAGGACCTAGGAAAGTGAAGGGATTTACTCTGTTGTAGAGGCAAATTAGAAGTGGATGCAGATCTTGTATATATTCCAGATCCTGAGCCAGGTATATGCTTGGGAAGACCTGCACACAGCTCTGTAATAGAGCAGATTATATTCCAAGGCTGGATTCACTCCCCAATACTATAAGACATCCAGTTTGCATTGGGCCTCCCGGAGGTTCCTGAGATGATTCAGCAGTCTGTTAAGTCACAGTTTTTATAACAGTACTGACAATACATGCTTTTATTTTCTCATGAGCAAGCTGTGGAGTTGTCTAGAAGCTTTCAATACAGCAAAAATGAAGGCAAAGTGGGCTTGAGATTTCAGATACTTGTACTTTCTAAATGAACATTAAAGAGCTTCACAAAAGTGTGAGTTGATGTAATTACTTTTACTAACTTGATTTTAAAATACAGTTCCAATGAAACTTATATGGGCTGTGGATATGGCTCAGTGGTATGTTTGCCTCGTGGGTACAGGGCTCTGACTTCAACCCCTAGCACTACTTTATTTACATTTTTAAACTTTTGGCAGACAGTCTTAACTGTGTAGTCCTGGCTGGCCTGGAATTCAAAGAGTTCTGACTCTGACTCCTGAGTGCTGGGATTAATGTCCTATGAGACCCAGTAAGCACCATGGTCGTTGTAAATGTATGTGTGGATAGCTATTAATTTGGATCTGGAGTAGTCCCAAAGGCTTTATGTATTTGCTTTGCTTTTCATGCTGGTTATTTAATATCTGGGTGTTGAGGGCTTGTTGGCACCCTGTGGCAGTGCTGGGAGAGGATGGAGCCTTTAGGAGGAAAGGTTTCCCTTCAGGGAGTTAGGTCACTGGCTGTTCTTCTTTGGTTCTCAGTTGCTATGAAGAGAATACAATTCTTCCACTATGCCCTCCCACTGTGTACACTATTTTGCTATAGCCCAAAGCACAAGGGCCAAGTAGCTCAGACAACCTTTTTTCTTTCTATTAGTAATAAGATTTTTTTTTTTTTTTTGAAGAGCTGAGAACCAAACCCAAGGCTTTGCACTTGCTGGGCAAGCATGCTACTATTGAGTATTGAGTTAAATCTTCAACCTCTAAAATAATTTTTAAAATTATTATTTTTTATTTTGTGTGCATATGTGTGTGTATTATATGTATGCCAGCATGTTGTAGTGTGAATGTGGAAGTCAGAGGGTAAGTTATTGGTATTGATTCTTCCTTCTACCACACATGTCTTGGAGTTAGAAGTCAGGTCCTTAGGTTTGGCATCAGGCCCTTTCCCATTGGGCCATCACATCCCCATCTCAGGAATGTTGTCAGAGTGACAGAACTCTCTAGTACAAAACTTAAGTGGTTTACTTTCTGAATGTGTGTTTCCAGCTCTCTACTTTGTGGGTATCATGATTGTAGTTTTCTACTAAGTAAGAAATAGTCTGGTAGACAATTATTATGATTTTTGATATACCTCTGTGCAAATCATTTAGTTAATATATTTTATCTTTATTGCACAAAGCCAAATCACACAAAAATGGAAATAGCTCTTCTAGAAAATTTGTGATAGTATTTTTTAATTTTTAGTAAAGAATTGATTTTACCTTCTACACCCATGTGAACATCGTGCATGCTTGCATGAGCATGCCCACTTACACACACTGAAATGTAAGTGTAATCAATATGAAAGTGAAATGAAGATAATCATTTTAAAATAATTTAGAGACAGAGTTTCACAATGTAGCTCTGGTTGTTCTAAACCTCCCTATGTAGATCAGGCTGGCCTCAAACACACACAGGTATCTTCCTGCCTCTTGCTTCCTGAGTGCAGAGATTGACAGAGGCCCAATGCATTTTACCAAGAGCTTTTCCAGTAAGATACTGTATTATATGGACAAGAGACCCATAACCTCATTGCTGCTCACTTGCCCAGTTGGTTTGAAGGGACCTCCCTTAAATTGAGTTTACACATTTATTTGGCAGCTAACTTACATAAATAAGGTATTGGTTTGAATAAAATTGGTCCCCATAGGCTCATATCTTTGAATGTTTGGTTCCCAATTGGTGGATTGTTTAGGAAGGATTAAGAGGTGTGGCCTTGATGGAGGAGGCCCCTTGATGTCATTGGGGATGGGCTCTCAGGTTTCAGAAGCCCACTCCAGGTCCAGTCTAACTCCCTTTCTCTGACTGCAACTTGAGGATGAGATGTGATCTGTCAGCTACTGCTCCTATACTTTCTGCTGCCATGCTTTCTGCTATGTGGTCATGAGCTCACCCTCTGAAACTGTAAGCAAGCCTCCCTTAAAATGCTTTCTTTTATAAGTTGACTTGGCCATGTTGTCTCTCCACCATGTTAGAATAGTAATTAAGACAGTGTCTAGGTCTCCTTTCCCACCTTTCTCTTATTCACTCTCTTTCTCCACCTCTGCTGTTTTACTTGGTGTTTTCCCTTCCTTCTTTCAAAATAAAGCAGTGAAACAATAGAAAAAAAGTTAATAAATATTAAACTAAAATAAAATCTTCGATTGGTATTATTTAACTTGGATATTTTTTAAATTTATTTTTATTATTTCATTTTAAGTATTTTATGTGTATGGGCATTTTGCCTAGAAGAGGGTGTTGGATCTGCTGGAACTAGAGTTACAGACAGTTGTGGGTTACCATGCAGGTGCTAGGGAACAAACTTAGGTCCTCTGCAAGACAACCAGGATTCTTAACCACAAGCCTTTCTCTCCAGCCCCTACTTTGGCTATTCCTTACCAAAGCTTATACTTTCTGTTTTTATTATGGCAGTATTTATTGGTCTCCCTCCCTCCCTCCCTGCCTCCCTCCGTCTCTCCCTCTCTCCCTTCACCCCCCCCCTCCCGCCACCAGATAGGGTTTCACTGTGTAGCCCTGGCTGTCTTGGAACTCCATTGTAGACCAAGCTGGGCTCAAACTCAGATAGATCCACCTTCCTCTGTTTCCTGAGTGCTGAGATTACCATGTACCATCACCTCCTGACTGCCAGCTTTCTTTTGCTTTTTAATTTTTTAAATGTATATGTTTATTGTGAAAATTGAGTGGTACTTGTAGGATCAATTTCTTATAAAGTATTTCTCATGTGCTTGAGGTGGCTTCTAGGTATTTAGTTCGTTTCACCCGCCGATAGTGAGAATAGAGACTTTAGCTCCGTGTTTCTTGATCTAACTGCTGCTGTGACCTTGGGTAACATACTTGGTCTCTGTGTACCTTACTTTCTCCATATGTAAACCGTGATTTTATGAATTTCTGTAGTGTTGACTCATTGTAAAGGCTCAATGTATGCCAGCTGCTGTTAGCTTTTGTTATTAAAGCAGGTTGGCCATTTGTAACTTGTATTGAGAGTACTCAGTAAGTGCTGGTTATTAATAGTGCTGCGGCTAACATTGTCTTTTAGATGGTGTATTGGGTAGGTTGGCCTGAGCTGGATGTGCTTGTCTGCCTGCTCCCTCCTCCCCATTTCCACACATGGCTTTTGTTTTGCAGTGTGGCTATGTAGCCCAGGTTGACCTCATACTTCTAATTCCCTTGCCTCACTCAGCTTCCCGAATAGTGGGATTGCAGGTGTGAGCTCCCGTGGCCAGCTTTCATTGTTAGCCTTAAGAGAGTAACTCTGTGACCTTGAGCATTTCCATTTCCATTTCTGGGATTTCAGTCTAACCAGGTATAAAACAAGGTTGTGGAGTTGTTTGATTTTTCTTTGTTTTTTAGACATTAGTTTATTGTTTGTTTGTGGGTGCACATGTTCTGAGGCATGTTTGTAGAGGGCAGAGGACAACTTTTTTCTTATGCTAAGGTTGCTACTTGGTAGCAAGTAGCTTTACCCACTGTGTCATTTCTACCCTAGTCTAGGTGTGTATTCACTTACATGCCTCTTAATTTAATTAAGAGATTAATTAATTATTTTAAATGACAATGATTGTGTGTGTGTGTTTTTCTTTTAAAAATTGTTTTTGTAGTGCTATAGATTTAATGTAGGGCTCATGTATGAGAGGCAAATACTTTACTGCTGAGTTATAATCCACGCCCTCCAGCAGTGATTTTCTTATGAAATGCTATTGATAGTGTGGTTACTTCATGTCTCTGATCTACATATTTAGTAATTAGTGTACCTTCATAAACAATACTTCTGAGGATAACCCCATTAGATTAAATGGGAGTTGATAGAATTAGCCCTTTTAAAAAACCATTTTAATTTAAAATGAAGATGTATTGAAAATGTGCATATTAAAATAATAAAATGAATATTTTGGTATAATGACTCATTCTGTTCTTAATTTTAAAATATTGTGGACACTGGTCAGATATCATAATGTAACTTCTTATTTGGTTATTTTGCTTTAAATACGATCTTCCACATGACTTATCAGTGTCTTATGGATTACTTTATGAATTTCAGTTATTAATAGGTTGGAAAGCACTTGAAATTTTAAGGAAAGTTGAAAGTACCATGAGTGCCACCCCCTGTAATGATCTGTGCTTTCTTTAAGGAAAAGAGTACATTATGATAAATGAGCTGCAAAAATGGCTTCCGTATAAAACTGATAGAGAGTAGGGAATAAGGTGCTTCTGAACTGATAACCATCTAGAGATGCACGTGGCTGAATAGTTGAATCTGGTTTAGAAGTCCTAGTATTTGAACCAATTCTAGCAGGGAATCTCTTTCTTTAGGAATATAATAATGTCCATTTGCATGGAAGGAACAGTAATTCATAAGATAATGTCTTGAATGTGATCCCAGTTACAATTTTGAGGAAATCATGCATCCTTGCTGAAATTTACATTTCTCTACTGCAGAGAAATCAAATCTAGTTAGCCTAATTACATGGCTATTAGGATTATGAAATAGCACAATCCAGATTGAGAATGCTTAGTTTGCAGGTCTTCTCATGTTCCCTGTAATGTGTTCACTTTCTCATTCATGCTAAATACCTTCTTCCCTGTCTCATTCATGCTTCCTTTAACTCTTTTTCCAGCTGAACATATTGACCTATGTGTCTCTTTTTAGACCTTAGGCTATGCTGGTGGAAACAGACTTGAACACCTAGACTCATCTCACTAAAACTTAGGCAGAACTGACATGTCAGGTGTTCCAGGACAAAATGAAATAAGACATTACCCTTCTCTGAAAAGTTAAAAAAAAAAAAAATGAAAAGAAGGACTGTGAATGTCTTTGAAAGCAAGCCAGTAGGGAATGCTGGCAGGCAGAGAGAATTTGGGGTTATCTTTTGAGAGACTTAACACACCATAGTGAGATCTTTTAAACATCAGGAAGTAACAAGCCAGCTGGAGATTCTGATCAACCTTGCATTTTGTCTTTCTGTGTTGTTCAGAGAGGAACTAGATGGCCGCCTGCCTGCTTCATCCTGTATTGAAGTCTTTTAAAAACATCAACTCTCACAGACATGCCCCCACCCTTACTCTATGCTGTAGATTTAGATTAAAAACAAAATCCTAAAAACTGGCTAGAATGATTCCCATGACTCTTTTGGCAGAGGCAGTATACCATGTACGGGTGCCTTTTGAGCTGTGCGTCGGTAGGGAAATAACCGAAGTGCTTTGTAACTGTTTCCTGTATGCAGAATGTTATCTGTCCATAGCAGTGTGGAGTGAGTTAAGGAGTTAATACATCTGAGCTGCTTAGAATGGCGGCTGCAGCAGAGTAAATGCTTACTAAGTTTTTACTATTATTACATACACATGAAACTACTGGGAAAGAATGACTCATTCCGGACCTTCAGAAACTATTCTGAACCAGGAAATGGCTATTTAGAATGTGGATTTTTTTTTTCTTCACCCGCTGTACCTGACCTGTCCTCACTGACCCTTGCTTATTTTGGTGTCTCATTTGGTAGCAAGTGCCTTTGATTTGTAGTGTTAAATGTAGTGTAGATATGCCATTTTCAGTAATGAACAGTTTTTGAAGCAGGCTGTTCTGACCCCTCTGGATCCACGAGCCCTCTGTTCACAAGGCATCTGACTTCACAAGTCTGAAACACGCATTTTTATGTGCTTTCCATTTCCTAGTAAGCCTGGTGTCTGCTGCACAGATTTAAGCTAGGAGGATTTTTAACATGTACAAGTGTCACTGAGAACAGTCTATCTGAGCTTGTTGTACTTGTGACCATTTTCAAGGGACATTGTCATCTGTGCATGCAGCCTGAGTGCCTTTACTGCATGGTGGGACAAGAAATGTGTCAGAAGATCCCGCTCGATTGACATGTGCCCACCCAACTGCTGGGTTAGCTTACATGCCTCCTCACGGTCGCCTTTCTCTATCCAAGTTATTATTTTATTCTGAAGTAATCTCAGTGGATTGTAATGACTAAGCTCAACATTATTTTATTTCAATATGGCTTGAAAGGCTAGATACAACAAAAAGGGGAAGGAAAACTGTACCGACAGGTTAGAAGTGTTCACATGTCCATTTTCTTTCTGTAGACCAGCACTTGGCATTAAGCCTCAGAACACACATTTAAAGTTTTCTGTAATTGAGCACCATATGAAATATTTTGTGTGGTTTGTGATCTTTTGTGAAATCTTTGAACTGTTTTTGAGAATTTCTTTTTTAGATTAATTTTGTTTATTAGTAATAATTTAGAAGCTAAAGTTTATTGAGCATTATGTGCCCTAGTTGGCTTCATGTGTCCCTTTGTTCACTGCCGCCTTAGTCTTAGGGACAGGTGTAATTATCATTCATGTGTGAGATCATAGAGACAGAGGCTCAGCAGTCTTAGCTGTCACCCTGCAGTACTCACAGTTGCTCAGCAGGTCCATGGTAAATCTGATTTGAGCCCAGGTCTTCTAATTTCAGACTGTTTGGAAGAATGCAGAAGAAGTTTGTTTCCCTCAAGTTTTCAGCCTAACTTGTCTGAAATGATAAACATTTCCAGGATCCGTTTCCAGAATTAGAACTGGCAGACTTCTGAGATAGTGAACTTAGTTGCCAGTTACACTTTAGTTGACTGTTTAATAAAACTGGCTCTTGTTTTTCAGATCTCATTTGGCTCCTCAATGGAAGATGCAGTTATAAACAATAATAAGTTATTCAAGAGGGAAAGTGGTTTTAGGGATAACAATAGGAAATGTTTAAACTACCCAGTGTCATGTTTAGCTAGGTCCTACCTAGGGTCCAACATTGAACAGCAGAAACACTGAGTTTAGGGAAAACTGGGTCTTAGGGATGCATCATCAGCATGTGTAGCTCTAGACTTCAGTGCTGTGCTTATCCTCAGGAAGCAATAGCAAAGAAGGGACTTAGCTGCATGTATCTGAGCCAGCTAATGTCACATTTTACTGTTCTGAAAGTGTTTTCCAGGCACTCTCCTTTTATTACTGCTTTCTATGATTCTATTTTGGAGTGGTACAGTCACATAGTTTGCATACATATTGAAATACATATATTTAATTTCTCTATTTCATACTCAAATAAAACTGTTTTATGCTTTTTTAAAATGGTATTTCAAGTGGATACTACTTTTGTTAGTCTGATACTTCAAATTGTAATTTTGGATTTAGTCAACTAATATAGGCCTTTACCTTTGTATTTAATATATGTAAAATAATAGTTATCCTGTGGAGCACAGGGTAGCTCCATCATTAGGTTCCGTATTACATGCCACTACTGGGTTTCATTGCTCAGATTAGAACTTTAATTATAAATGTAAGCTTTGGTACTTTTGAGATTAGAGGTCATTCTACTCTCCGTAGTCCTGTGTCACTTTTAAGAGCTTAAGGTCTAATGTTTAAACCTCCCAGCTGACGAGTATCTCTAAGCTGGCGTTGTAACATTAGGTTGATGCTTTTTTTCCTCTTGGTATTCTAAGTCGGTTTTTAAAGTTTATGGTGTCTATGGGTAGTCTGGATTATTAGGATATAAATTAACAGCTCAATTGATGGTCATGTGGTATCTGCTTGTAATCCAGCCACCCATCTATCTGCCCATCCATCCATTTGTCTGTCTGTCTGTCCATGCTCTCCCTTCCCATTGTTTCTAGCCTCACATTGTTAAAACAGACACAGGTTTATCTCGTTCTGAAATGATTTGAAATGATGTTAATCCTCAAAACAAATGGGAATGCTTAGGCCTTTTTTATCCCTTGTAGAAATAATCTCCTGAGAAAAGATCCTCAATCAGTGGTTGAAAATAATGCGTTACTTCATTGGGAAAGTATTTTGTGTGGGTTGGGCCATGTAACTGAATAAGTGTTTCCTGCAAACCTTTAACTCTGATCATTTTTCCCTCTACTTTATAGTTGTGACATTTGTTAAAGTAAACTTTTGAAGTTTTTGTTGTTTATACTTTTGGGTCTTTGCGATATGCCTCAGTGGCTGTCCAGTGACTATCTGGTGAGCAAATGAATGAATGAGCACAAAGCTCATGACCTGTGTACATGTCTTGTGCAGTCAGGCCCAGCCTTTTCTGTGGTCGCTGGAGATGGAACTTGCATCTTCACTCTTGCATAGCAAGCACTCTTGCTGAGTCAGCTATTTCCTTAGCTCACAGTTCAGTCTTTTCAATTTTAAAAATTCTTTTCATGTTTGGTGAGTGTTGTTTTGCACCCCGTGTATGCTTGGTGTCTGAAGAATCTAGAAAAAGGCATCAGGTCCCACAGAACTGTAGTTACAGATAATTATGAGCTACCATGTGGATGCTGGGACTCAAACTTGTGTCCCTTGGAAGAGCAGGAAATTATCATAATTACTGAGATATTTTTCCAGCACTCCCACTGGTTGATCTTAAAAAGCATCTCGTGTTTTAATTTTTTTTTAATGCAGTTTCAGAAAATGAGGCACTATCTTATTGGATGTTAATAGGAAGAGATGGTTCAAAGACAGACAGAGAGACACAGACACACAGACACTCACACACTCTTCATGTAAGCCAGTCTCTACTTTTTACATTTATAAATTTTGTATCACTAAAATTTTACATAGTTTTAAAATTTGTACTTCAGGACTATACTACAAATAGTGGTTTTTTTAATTAAATTTGTTTTTTATGTTTCTTCTATTCATGTGTCTTTTAAAGAGACATATGATTTTCATTTAAAATTAATTTACACAGGGAAATAAAATTCAGTATGCATACTCAAATCTGGCTAGCCATCTTGCCCTAGGGATCCCCTATCTCTGTCTTCTGGGTACTGGGATTACCAATGGCTGTTGTGCCTGGCCAGCTTTTTTATGGGTTTTGGGGATCCCAACTCCAGTTTTCATGATTGCACAGCAAATGCAAAATGCCCTTAAGCTTCTATGCTGCTGGTGTCTATCTTTGGAAATAAGTTCTCAGGAAATGAATTAGTAATAGAAACACTAACCTTGCAAGTCAGAGGTTTTGGTGGCTTCTGTCCTGTGGTGAGCTGGTAACAGGAAAATAATTTATACCTATAATTAGGGGTTGAAGAACTTAACAGTATTTCGTTTCAAGCTTCAGTAATTACCTTGATGTTAGAAAGTAAAGCTCATAAACTGTTGGAAACAGAAATACTTGTCAGAAGTGTGTGTGTGTGTGTGTGTGTGTGTGTGTCCACAGACTTATATCTGTATCTATTTATTTCCTGTTTATTCTGTTGCAAATATAGTGTCAGAACACCACAAAAGCCTCAAATCAGAATTTTTGCTGTTCAAGCCACTCCAGTGTATGCTTAGAGTAGTGACCTTTGGGTTTTGTTTATAAATTAGCCCACATGTGTTTGTTAGCTTTGGGAAAGGAAACTAAAGAGGTTCACGAAAGAATAATAATAAACACATGGTGATTATCTAAACGGGGAGGGATAATGTTATTATTTAAAAACTAAGTTTAGCCACCTGTATTATTTTGTTTTAAAACATACTGGTATTTTTTAGATTACTTAGAGAACTCACTAGTCATGACAGTGGACAAGTCTCTTTAGTTACTGTCATTTATCACAGTCACTGTCGTCAGAGTCATCATCATTGCCACCTTTTCTTTGTGGGCCCTTCGATAAGACTGTTTTGGGAGGCAGACAGTGAGGAACTAAGGTTTTAATTAGCATGGGATGTTGGACAAGTGACTTGACTGTTCTGGACATGAATTTCTTCAACTGAAATAGTGGATCTGGACATTCTGAGAGTTAAGAGGGGAATGAGTGTTAGAATCTTAGTACATGTTTGCAGCAGTGAGTGTTTTTTATTACTGTTTGGTCCCTCCATTGTGTCTAGGTATTTCAGTTTCTTGGAGCTCAGGGTTTTGATAGTGTTGTATTTTACCAGCTGTTCTACGAGCTATGTTTTGAAGCTGTATAGAAAAGTGGGCACTAATAATCAACAGAGTATTTGTAGGCTTCCCACTAGGTTGACAAGAGTTCTGAAAGCATTTATCTCTACATTCAGCTTTTATGACCAAAGCCAAGAAGAAATGTTTTCTTCTCATAGATGTTTCTCAGGGTCCTTCCTTAGCTTACAAGACTCAGAGTTTTCCCTGCTGGCTGTAACATAACAGAAAGAAGGAATTTCAGAAGTGGAGGGATTGAAGCAAGGATTTTTAAAGTTCTTGCTTTAAAACCTGTGGTTTTCAGCCTTGGCTACACAATGAAATCATTTGAAATGCTTTTTATAGAATAACAATGCCTAGCAGTGGAAGTGCTGTGCTGCCTGTCACCATCCCATTAAAACAGTTTGAATATACAAGTGTAGTAGAGGTGAAGAATTCAGTACTCAACATTCTGGATTTGGATTCATCTTCCTTACTTTGTATCTTGACATACCCTGGATCATGCTACATTTTGCTGTAGTTCCTAAGGCTGAAGTCTAATTTTATTATTTGATTCTTCTTACAAACTGGTAGTTGTCTTCTTAGATTTTGCCTTGTGTGCTTGTTTTGTTTGTTTTTGTTTTGTTTTGTTTGTTTTTGAGACAAATTTCCCTGTGTAGCTTTGAATGTTCTGAAACTCACTCTGTAGACCAAGGCTGGCCTTAAACTCCTGAGGGCTGAGATTAAAGGCATGTGTCACCATAGCTTGGCTGTCTTCTTGTTCTGATGAAATATTATTGGCTGTTTGTGATTTATTAGGTCAAAAGTAATTTCTAGTGGAAACATATATAATTCTTTCTAGGTTTTCTGAAATACTTGCTACACAAAGAAAGTGCTGATTGGGTCTGTGTTCAGAGTATCATTGCTGAAAATGATTTGGATAGATCCCAGGATCAAATATCTAGGCATTTTATCATCTTTGTAGTGCATTTTTGTATTAGATTTTCAGAGTTAAATATACTTAATTTGTATGAAGCATCTTCTTAGAATTGAGACATTATTTCAAGGTTCCTCTAAGTGTAGACTCATGCCTTAGACAAGGAAAATTCTTACTGATTTTTTGAAGATCATCAAAGGTTGCCAGAGAAACTGATAGTATACACGATCAGGGTTAGTTCATTCTAAGACAAAGTTTAAGAGGTAGGGTGAAGGGTCAGAGACTACAGATTTAAGTATCATGTCTATTCTGTGCTGGATCTTATTAATGTATTTTATTATCTCTTTGCCCTTCCATCTACCAGTTGAGTCAAGACAGGGTATCATGCATCTAAGGCTAGCCTGGGACATGATGTGCTACTGGGGTTGACCTTGAACTCTTCATGTCTTTGCCTTTCTGTAGGCTAGGATAAGGAGAGTGGTTATGGCTGCTGTAACCATGGATATCCTATGGAGTACTCTGTATATAAAGAGAAACCTTATTCCATAATCTCATCTTGCTTTCTTTTGAATATTGTGGTCACTTTTTCATTACATGTCATCCTGTAGGTTTCTAAATTATCAGTGTGTTCACACCTTAGGACAGTTGACATTTTTTGTGGGTTTCTCCACTCTTGTGGATCATCAGCTGATTCAATCCACAAAGGCAGTGTGGGAGCAGAGACATCAAGTGGAGGATTCAGAGATTCTATGAGAATGTACAGTGAATAACCACACTGGGACCAGCTATCAGGAGGCAGATGAACTTTATTTAGGATGATTTGATTCTTATAAAGTTTTGGGGGACTGAGAGTAGGAATATCCAGGATGAACAAAGGTATACAAACTTAGCTGCTCACTGCATTTTCCTCTTCAATAGGATGTGTTTAACTCTAATAAGCCTTCCAGATTGATGTAACCTGCTTTGGTGGGATCCCACCACACTGTTGTAACTGTATCAGTTTATTCTCTCCTTTAAGCCTTGGCATTGGTTGGGAGAGTCATTGTGCTAATAATGACCTTCATGCTATTACACAACTATGTATTAATTTTTTGTTACTTCTGGTTATGATTCCACGGGGTGCTTCTGTGGGCAGGATAGATGAATTTCGTAGGCCAAGCAATACCATTGGATGGATCTATTGATTGCCTGCTTGGGAGTTATTTGACCTTATATTTTAATGATTTATATTTATTTCTAAATGTCTAACATTTCCACTCAGTTTTAAGCTCCTTCAGAAGTGTTAGGATATTCAGGTAATTTGGTTTCGGGAAGTAGTAGCAACTGTTACACATTGTGGTCAGAATGTACTGACTATTTGCTGTCTTGTTGTAATTTATGAGATTTTCCTCTTTTCATGTGCAGGAGAGCAGGTTACCTATTCTCCCTCCCTCCCTCCCTCCCTTCCTTCTTTTCCTTCTTTTTTTAATTATTTATTTTATTTCATGTGCATTGGTGTTTTGCCTGCATGTATGTCTGTGTTAGGGTTTCAGATTCCCCAGAATTAGGATTACTGATAGTTGTGAGTTGCCATGTGGGTGCTGGAAGCCAGTGCTTCTAACCACTTAGCCATCTCTTCAGTCCCCCTTCTCTCTTTCAAATAAATGTTTCCTGAAAGAGTACATTTGCTTTTGGGAGTGGTCCCCATAGACTTAGACTTCTCCGACTTTGTTGAAACCTTCTAGACTACACAGTACTCCTCTGGTCCTTACTCAGTCCTATCTTCTGACAACCCACCAGGGCTAGGGAGATGAGGGCGTGGAGACTGAGGCAGCTCAAGAGTGCAGTCCCAGTGCCAGTTTATACAGGAAGAGCTCCTCACTTGGACCATTCCTGCCCCCACCCCCACTCCACCCCACCCCCACCCCACCCCCACCCCCACCCAGGAAGATGGGATGGGAGAGGGATGGGAGTGGGAGAGAAAAAGAGAGACAGAGAGACAGACTCAGTCCATGTTTCCCAGGCTGCTGTGAATGCTTGGGTTCATGTTACCCTCCTTAGTCTTCCTGTAGTTAGACTTAGTCCTTGATCTTCAACTGATTTTATAGCTCAGCCTTCAGTTGTTATGGGAAATTTTTTTTGTAGGCTGTTACTATACAAATTGTTTAAAGGACACCCCCGCATCTTGTGGTTTCTTCTGACTGCTAACGTTCTTTAATGCAGAGAGGCCTTCTTAGAAGAATTTAATCTGTAATAAGGATAAAGAATGGAAAGCAAAGCTTTGCTCTCTGCCTGGGAAGCTCTGGAGGCAGCTAAAGGAGGGGCTCAGTGTGCTAGTTCATGAATGGGGGCTGATGGGAGTGCATTTGTGATTCTCTGCTTTCTCCTGCTGCTGTATCTTATTCTGGCTTTTTCTGTGATGAATGCTGCCTGGTGTAGAAGAATCCAGGCTCTGGAGCCAGACTTTTGAATTGTGTCTCCACTGTTTTTAGCTGTATGATTCTGGGCAAGATACTGAATATTTTTGTCTTGATTTACTCATTTATTAAGTTGAAAATAGCACGTATTTATGTACATTGTTGTGGAGATTAAATGAGAATTAGTGTGTCTAAGTGCTTAGACTAGAGCACAAAGAGTGTACCCAGCATGTCCATTAAGTATTAGCTATTATGTCTCCTCCAGTACGTGGATAGCCTGCTTCAGATTTGTCTGTGATGGATCAGCTCCCAGGAATAAAGAATGGATTCCAACTGCTTACCATTAAAAAGCTTCTAAATGCCAACTGCCTGACTGTTTTGAATTGTTAAATATGTAAATCTATTTAGTGACCACCCAACTTTGTTTTTGCTTGAATAACAGTTTGCTCTTTAAAAAGCTGTCATTCACTGTTGCTCTACACTTTATATTTACTTGTGAGCTTTCTCCATGTAGATGGAGTCTAGTTTGGGACTTTGTTAAATCTGTGGTAGCAAAATTTGAATGAATTAAAACATCCAGGAGATTTTAACATTTAATGTTAACATGAGCATGCCTTTTTCCTGTTCCCTTTCCAGCACCAAAACTCCCATTGAGGTCCACAGTGTCCATTGAGCTGGTGACTTATGTGGAGTCCTTGAGTAGCAGAGGTGGTGTGTGTGTGTGTGTGTGTGTGTGTGTGTGTGTGTGTGTGTGTATAGAGACCCAAATGCTGTTCCTAGCAGCATAACTCAATCTGAAATCTCAATAATCAGTTCTGTTTTTAAATGGAAGAGAATGCCACCTGCTTACCTGTATATGTATTCTCAATGTTAATGAGTCCTTCACTTGGAGATGGCAGTTGAGCCTACCCTGAATGTGTCAGTCACTTATGACATGCTGTGACAACACCACAACTAAGGCAGCTTACAGAGGAAAGTGTTTATAGGGGCTTACAGTCTCAGAGGGTGGCAGTAGGCAGGCACTGGAGCAATCGGCAATCAGCTTTTTTTTTTTTTTTTTTTTAATAAGCTTTTTTATAAGTAGGAGGCAGAGAGAAAGAGAGAACTGAGAATAGTTTTGGCTTTTGAATCCTCAAGGCCCACCTCCAGTGACATTGATCCTCCAACTCTTTCCAAACACTTCAACCGCCTGGGACTAAACATTCAAATAGATGAAGTTCTTCTGGGGCCATCTTCATTCAAACCCCACACTGATGGTAATTTTCATTGCCTTTCAAGGGAAGCTGCAGTATAGGGGTTGGGTGGGGTGGATAAAATAGTAGAAAGAAATGGGGGAGGGGAGTAGACTAGCCAATTGTAGATCATATTTCTTCCTAGTTGGAGATATTTTTTAAAATACTTTTTATTGATTCTTTGTGAGTATCATATCAGACATTCTAATCCCACTTATCTCTCTGTCCCTTCATACCCCCCTGGCCCTAATAAAATAAAGTAGGATAGAAAAAAAATCTTATCATGGAAGCTGCTGTGTGTCACATACTTGCAAATGTTCATTGCGATGAGTCAAAGCCTCTGGCTTCAGCTGTCCTAGCCATACTGGATTCTCACAGACACTCCTCTAGGACACCCTGTTGTTGCTCCGTGTCATGTATATCCTGCAGCTTTGGATTTGCAGGGCTGGCCCTACTATTTGCTTGTCATAGATGGGGTGAAAATGGGGTGGGTCAATCAACGGCCTGGATTTGGGCCTGGGAGGTAGTTGAGTTGGTCAGCTCACCAGCTGTCCTGTGTATGCACCACCAGGGCAGGCAAGGGGCAGGGGTCAGCTCCGCTCTGCTCGTGTCCTGGGCTGGTTCCCCAATGCCTTTGCCACCAGGGCCAGCTACAGCAGTCCAGGCAAGGTGCTGTAGTCAGTGAAGGGTGGGGCTAGTTGTCCCACTTTCATGACCTTGGTGTTAGCTTTTCACCTGAGTCAGGTGAAGAGGGGCTGGGGGAGCATCTCGCCCTATTACTCAGATACCCCAAGGCAGATGAGGGGTCCAACTAATTCTCCCAAGTTCTATTGCCAGTGAGGGGCAGGGTTTACCTGGAGAATTTCAACCCCAAATTTCTCCTTCACTTTTAGAAACAACACTCAGCCAAATGTCTGAGCTATTTACCTCTGTGTGTGTGTGTGTGTGTGTGTGTGTGTGTGTGTGTGTGTGTGTGTGTGTGTGTGATCTCTTCAAAGCCCCAGGTGTCCTGGAACTCATTATGTAGACCAGGCTGGCCATGAACTCACTGAGATCAACTTGCCTCTGCTTCCCCAGTGCTGGGACTAATGGTGTGCGCCACTACTTCCACCTATCCTATATAGATTGAAAGTATTTTTATTAATTGAGAATTTCATAACATATATTCACACCACATTCTTCCCTCCAAGTTCTCCCAGATCAATCCCTACCCGTTTACACAGTCCTTAACTTTAGGCTCTTTTTAAAAAAATGTTTCTGTCAACTTCAGTTTGTGCTACTCCAGTATTCCTGGGTGTAGGGCCATCCTCTTAATCACTCTTGACCTACCAGGACCTTATCCTTAAAGAAAACCCACTTTTTCTCCCCTAGAAGCCATCAGCTGTCCATTAACTCCTCTGTTAGGGGTTCGAACTCCATGTAGACTGTTAACTGGCTTGGTTTTATGCAGATATCCACAGCTGCTCTGAGTTTATGGATACATGGTCCTGCCATGTCCAGAAGACAGTTTTGCTCTGGTCTTCTCTGATGCCTAGCTTTCAGAATCTTTCTGCCCTCCTCTCTTCCTGAATGATCTCCTGGACCTTGGGGAGGGAGGTTGATATAGGTATTGTTGCTGAGCATCCCACACGCACTCTCTGTACTTCTGACAGTTTTTGTTTTTTTAAACTAAAAACAAAACCAAAAGTGTGTGTGCATGCACGTGCATTCCATGTAGCACCTGTGGATGTCGGAGGATTATTTTTTGGAGTCAGTTCTCTCCTTCCACCATGTGAATCTTAGACTCTGGAGTCAGATAGTCAGGCTTGGTAATAAGCATCTTTAACTGCTTAACTATCTTGCCACCACCCGAACACCCCTTTTAGAGAGTCTTATGTAGCTCATGCTAGCTTCAAACTTGAGGATGCTCTTGAAATCTTGGTCTCCACTGCTTACACTTTCTAAGTGCATCCCAAGTGCAGGGATAATGAGCTAGTGCCACCACTTGTTTTATGCACTGTTGGGGATTAGGAGCAAGGACCCAGTGAGTGCTAGGCAAGTGCTCTACCCGCTGAACTGTATCCACCGCACCCCCCCTCCCATGCTGCTCTTTGTCTGAAAAGGGAACAGATGCCTATTCTGAGAACATTAAACAGTTTTAAAGTTATATTTATTATTATTTTTGTGCATGCATGTATATGCATTCCATAGCACATGTGGAGGTCATAAGACAAATTGCAGAGAGCCATGTGGGCTCCAAGGACTAAACTATGATTGCCAGGCTTGTGGAAAATGCCCTTTTCTCCTCATCTAATTTGCTGGTCCTCTGAGAACATTTTAATAAAGATGTTAGTAGGTTTTCCTAATTGCTAAAGAAGACCGTGGACCAAAAGTAGATACAAGTGTAATCGTCTCTTCAATCTCCACTTTGTACTATTCAGGTGTGTGTGTGTGTAGTTGTGTATGTGCAGGCCAGAAAGTCAACTTTGGGTATGTCCTCGGAAGCTTTTCACCCTGTTATTTGAGACAGAATCCCCTAAGGGACACAGGGAGCAGCAACAAACTAGGCTGACTGGGGGCTGGCAGGCCTTAGGAATCCTCTCCATCACGGGGCTACTCACAGATGAGCACTATCATGCCTGGCTCTTCTGTGATGGGGTTGGAGCCTGGGTCCTCGCTGTGTGGAAAGCACTTTCCCAGCTGAGCTGTCTCCTAGCATTGCTGTAGTGGTTGACATTATTTCATTTGGTTGGTTTTCCAAGTTTCCTTGACAAATCAACCTTAGAGGTTCAAACCAAAATAAAACAAAAGCATAACAAATAAGAAACCAAACCCACAAGCAGCTATGCTTTAAACACCAAGGATGTCAGCATGAAGTAAATAGATTGACATTTCTGCTTTGAAATCTTTTAGTAAAGGAATTTAAGCTGACTGAGAAGTTGTGGCTTTACTTTGTAAGGGCACGTTTGACCTTTCTCAGTGATTTTTTTTTAGAAATAAGGACAGACACACTGGGGTGTTTTGGGCTAAACGTTGCTTTAACCTGCAGCTGGCTCTTAGGATTTAGTCAGTCTTCAGCAGACAGAGTCACTTGTGTTGTGCTTTCAGACATGAGTGAGGCCTCTGACGTGCTTACCATGTCTCCTACCTGTGTGTGACGGTAAAAGAACACTGTTGTCTTGTTCTTTTGAGTTTGCTTTTGAAGTAACTTTCAGAGAATTCCTGTTGCCTAGAAATTGATGACAGACTTACACCATTTCCTCTTTTTTTCTTAGACGTTCCAACCTCAGAGCAGCCTGAACTGTTCCTAAAGAAACTTCAGCAGTGCTGTGTCATTTTTGACTTCATGGACACGCTATCTGATCTTAAAATGAAAGAATACAAGCGCTCCACTCTTAATGAACTGGTGGACTACATTACAATAAGCAGAGGCTGTCTGACAGAGCAGACTTACCCTGAAGTAGTTAGAATGGTGAGTTTCCTTTTTCGCCGCTGACACTTTTAAGCATCTTCTATAGCCACTCATGGGTGTATTGATTGCAGTGAGGTCACCGAGGTCTCCTTCACAAACAAAAGCCAGCCTCCTGAGAGCTAGATGCAAGCAGTCAGCACAGCACTAGGATTTGAAGAGCATGATTTCATGACGATGAAACCCAGACCGTCCCACCGACTGCAGCGTTGAAGGAGTGACCTCAGAGCGTGATGCTAAGGCCAGGGTGCCGTGGATCTCTGCAAAGACACAAGAGAATCAACCAGTTTTAGATTTTATTGAAATGATTCAAGCCTGTTGAGTATCTTAACTTTCACCACCTCTACACTGTGGCATATTGAAATGGCATCATACTTAATAAAATTATGACATAGAAAATCTAGTTAAGGCCTCTCTTGGCTTTATAATGAATTGTTCTCTTTGTAATTTCCTTGAAATCAGGAGTAATGCCTTTTATGGTGTTAGAACAATAGCACTGTGTGTGGTCCTTAGGAATTACAGGAAGAAACATTATTTGTATAATGCAAGCAATTATGTTCTTACTGTGTCAATAATTACATTAGCTTTTTAAAAATTGAGCTGAAATCTGACTGTTAGGTCTCTGTGATGTGGTTGCCTTCCTTGGCATCCTAGAAGATTATAGATTGAGAGGCTGTTGTTCACAGGAGGACATGGGGTAGGGGGATAAAGGAAACAGTGCAACTACAGAGGTTTAAAGGGGCCGAGCATCATTTAGAGCCCATTGGAGGAACAGGCACAAGGAATGCCTTTGACAGATGAGCTTGTAAGGGCTTGATATGTGGCATCCATATGTACATCTGAAGGGGAATGAAAACAAATATATATGGCAGTACATATATATGTATTGGATTTGTTTTATTTTGCAGGAATGTATTATTGAATGTTTTGTAAGTTAATTGTTTCCATTGTTGCTTCTGAGTAGCGGTTTTCAACAAGGAGCACTTAGGCCTCCCAGGACATTTGGCAGTGTCCAGAGCTGTTTTTGGTAGTCACATTTATATGGGAAGAAAGAATGTCCAACATCTTCTGGGCAGAGGCTACAGACACAATGCTAAGCATTTTAAAAGAGGGCAAGAAAGCTATACAAGGAAAGGTGATCTAGTCTCAGATATGAGCAGTTGCACTGTTGGACAATCCAGCTTCTGAGTGTAGGTCCTTTCTAAATCTCCCAGCCAAACATTTAGCATTTTCTCTTGCCAACCTGTGCTTTGCAGAGCATGGTCTCTGGATGTTAGCTTACCTGTGCGTTCAGAGATACCCAGTTTAGAGTTTTCTTCTATGACGTTCTGTGAGAATGGAAGCATTTACTGATATATTTGCATTATTTTTGTAAACACACTAATTGTGTCTGTACACACTTTCTGTATGTTCCATCTTTTAGCAGTTTTCAGTATGTAGAGAGCTTCATTTTTTATAGCTACTCAGTATTTTATTGGATAAATGTGTTGTGTTTAACTGTTATCCTATAGATGGCCTTGTAAACCCATTAGTTTATCCTTTTATAAGTTTTTTAAAGATTATGGGCTTTTATTTTTCACGACAAAATTGAGAGGAAAATACAAAGATTTCCTATTTGCCTCCATTTCCAGTCGTGTGTGGTCTTTGCTATCACCATCCCAAATGGCACATTTTCAGAATTTATCAACTACATTGGAACAATGTAATCACCCAGAAACTGTAGTTTACTTCAGGGTTCATGCTGTATGTTCTTTGGATTTGGATTAAAGTCCAGTGATAAAAAGCATCATACTCTATCACACAGAGGAGCTTCATGCTGCTCTTCTCTCTTAACCAATGACTTTGTCCCTGACTTCATAGCAGTTTTTCTGGGACACATTAGCCTTTTTTACATTGGCTTCCTTAATGCCCTTTCATTCTTGTTTTGATTTTCAAGATGGGGTTGAATACACTAGCACAGGGATAGCCTGGAACTTGTTAGTAGCCCAGGCTGACCTTCAGCTCCCAGCACTCCTGCATCCGTCTCCCTAGTGTTGGGATTGCAGATGTGAACCATCATACTCAGCCAGTTCAATATTATTAGTGCTCAGTAATATCCCAGTGTGTGAATGTGCCACAGCCTTTTACCTGCGAAGTTAGTTTCACCCACATTTTGGCAGTTATAACTAAAGCACCTCTGGAAATCTGTGCACATTTGTGTAGGGCATACATTTTCAACTACTTTGGATAGATACTGAGGACTGTAATTCATGGGTCTTATGTAAGTCACTGACAAACTTAATGTCCAGAGTGGCTGTACTGTTCGGCTTCCTGCCAGAAATGATCGTCCCATTGCCCCATGTCTTTATCAACATTTGCTTTCCCTCCCTTCCCATTTTGCCCCTTCATGTAGGGTCTGGCCCCTAATTCTTATTCTCATTTTCCCTAATGGGCTGGCTTACAGGGCCACTGTTTCTGACAAACCCAGGGTTTTCTCCTTTAGTTCTGCTTCTTGGCAATTGACTCATGGAATATACTACTTTTATTCTTCCACGCATGCATCTAATTTTTCCAATAAAGAGCTAAGTATCCTAGAGAGGAATTGTCCTGCATATCTTAGTAGGCTCTGGAATGCCTCTTAGCTGAGCCTAACTGATTTCAGGCTCTAAAATTATCATGAAGATGGTCTATTATTCAATTATATTGAGTCAGTAAACCTTGTATTTAACATAATGTAAAAAAGTCTTCCATTTTTTGAATCAGCTTATCCTAAATTAGCTTTAGTTTCCTAAGGGAGTCCATCGTTTTGTGGCCTACATTCCCCTTTGTCTTTAAGCTATTTATATTTGTTTTAAGACATTCTTGAGCCTTGCTTTAGGCAGCTTTGAATATGTAGCATTCTTTCTTGAAAGACAGCTTTACGTAGAGTTCTCAGGTGTATATTTATTTTTATATGTAATTTATAAAATTTGTTAGCTATTCATTTGTTATGGTACTTATGTAATCTGGGCTATTTATAGAATTTATGTTTGAATAGAAAGTGAAACCTCCTGGGTTCAAGGGCCACTTTTGGCCATACTCACTTGCTTTATCACTGTGAATTACTTATCTTTGGGGTCTTCAGTTTCAAATGATGCTGAGAGCTCTTCCTAAATAAATGGATGTTCTGTGTGTACATTGGTGTTCTGAGTACTTCAGCACGTATGTACAGACTAACTGCATACTGCTTTTTAAGAAGGCTTAGAACCAAAGGCTACCTTGGTGCCCCCTCCCCCATCCTCTAGGCTACCCTATTTTGCTACCTCTAAGGTCCTTATGAGTATTAAGTCTGGTCCTGCTTATCTCTGTATCATAACTCTCTTGGGGAGAGAGAGGGTTGTGAAGATAGCAATAATGTATGTAAATCTCTTAGAATAGCCTCTTAACACATGGCAAAATGTTTAGTGAATGGCCTTGTTATGCTTTGCTATTACATGCTTGAATTTGCATAGCCCATGTTTGTAGATTTTTACATTCTCTAACAGCTAGATGTATTCTGTTCATTGCTTCAGTTTCTCTCAAATTCTGTAGCTCAAGGATGATCCTGCCTGGTGAGTAGTCATTGTCCCTACTGGCTCCTCTTTTTTGTTATTGTGAAATGAAACTACTTCTCCAGAATGAGGAAGTGGTAATGTTTTTAATGAAATGCTAATGAAATATGCTAGGTGGTTTTGAAAACAAGGATGAATCAGAATGACATGGTATGGTGTCATACCTAAAGCTCAGTCAACTTGTTGTGACCTGTTCTTGGAGAGTTGGTTTACTTGTGAGGGGTGATGGAATAGAGAGAAAGTAAGATATGAGCTGGGGAAGCTATTTTTACCATCTAAGCTAACTCTGGGTACCACCTACAGGCTACTAGAATGAAAGAAAAACATTTTATGTGTAAATACAGTCAACAATATAACATAAATTTACCTCGTGGAGAAGAGAATGTTTATAGGGGAAGAGTCTTGGGGAGAACGTGTGGAAGTTACTCTACTTATTACTCCTCTCAAGTAGTGATGAGACTTCTTTCAAGCTTCAGTTTCTCCTATTGTCAGTGGAGGGAGCTGATGATACCTCAGATCCTTCTAGTTTTGAAAAGGATGGCTTTTGATCAACACTGCCCAAGTTGTTTAGAATGACGTTGTCAGGGTTTACTAATCACTTTCCAAACCAATTGCTTGCATAGGTAAGTTTGTTTTATATTTTTGTGCTGTCTTCTCTGATGGAAAAAGGTGTCAGGGCCTTAAGTTGTTTTGGGTCTTGCTGTATTCCATTCTGTATTGTCTCTAGGGTGAAGTTTTTGTCTTTATGGCATACACATGTACATATTCATACATACAAACCATACCGATACTAATCCATCTTTTTGGTACTGTTGTATTTATCCATTTAAAATATTCCTTAGAATTTTTTGATCTTCAAATAACCTAGTCACTTTTATTTATGTATAAATTTGAACTCTGTTTTTTATATTTTTATATTCACATATCTTTTCTAAAAAATAATTTATTGGAGGGTACTCCAAATGTGGGATGTATTCTTGTTGGTAAAAGCATTGTCTTTGTTAATGCTAGGTAGTATTCAGTGAATGACTTAATGCCATGTTTTTACTTAAAAAAAAAAAAGGTGGTGTTGAGTGTTAAACCTATGATATTTATGAATTCCAGGTGAACATTCTAGCACTGATCTTTATTCCCAGCCTTTGGTTAGTTTGTTTGATACAGGACCTTTGTGTGTAGTGTAGGCTGGCCAAGACTTACTTTGTAAATTAAGCCAGTCTCGGTTTATGATCTCCATGCCATAGCTTCTTCGCAAGTGCCAAGAATTATGTGCATATGACATTATATCCAGCTTATATGCTTATTTTTTGATGACTATTAAAGATGGTTGTTTTCTGCCAATCATAGAAAGTATAATGTAGACAAATTAAAAGATGTCATACTAATAGAATTATCTATTAGGTAAGGAAGAGAGAAGGTTTGGTAGGGTGTCCTTTGCAGACTATCTAGAATGTGTAAAGCCTTAGTAGGGTATAAAAAGATTTTTCAGGTGGCTGAGCTACAAGGGAATTCAGAAACCACATACATACAGGGGATATACAGTGCTGTGTTGTTATAGCATTAAAAGTGTGTGTTTGTGTGTGTGCCTGTGTCTCTCTGTGCGTGCATGAGCTTACAATGGAAAACATGTTAGTTTTGGCAGCTGAATGTGTTTAATGAGTGTCAATTTGTGCAGGTACCTTACAGACGGTAGAGGCCCCTACCGGCTTGAAGTTGAAGAGTGATGCTGCACTGATAATTTTAATGGCAGCAGAACAGATAGTGTGGTAAAGACAGGATCAATAGCGGAGTGTTAATGTTAAGAAGACATGCAGCCCTAAGCCAAGAGCTGGGAGGAAAAGGTAGAGAAGGAAGGAAGAGTTAACTTTTGAGGATCACTGAAAACTTCAGGGGAAGCCACTTTCTGTGTGCTTATTTGGGAGAGGAGGGAGATCAGATGGCTGTGGTGTATGGCCCTCATGGTGTAAGGTAGCTGTGGTCCTTGTGGTGCTTCTGTTAAGGTACAGCAGTAGGGAGAACAGGTTTTGGTTGGAAGCTGAGAAGTTGAGCTTTTCCTATTGTTGATGGAGGCCAAATATAAAAAGGTATATGTAGAACTGGTTGTTGTCAACATGGAGGCAGGCAGGAGACAGGGACAGAGATGTGCTCCATGCTGTCTGTGCCATGGTCCAGGTGGGAACAAGTTGGTTGAGAAGTGGGCAGGATGAGGAAGTTGAGAACATGGTGACACAGTGATTTCTCAGACTGCAGTAGGACCTTGAATATCTTGGCTTCATTTGAGTAAAATCTTAACCATTTTTTTTTTTTCTATAAAAAACTATACAACTTTATCATATGGTTACTGCTGTTAATATTTTATATTTTGTCCTTATGACTTGACTAGTCTTGGTTTTAAGCTTATGTTGTTCCTAGTGGTTAAATCTCTGAATACTGTGATTGAGGCTATGTAAGTTTCAGAATTAATGTAGCTTTAGTATAAATTATATTGGAAAGTCTTTTATTTCTATTGAGATCTTTTCTTGAGTCCTTCATATTATTTCTTGGCCACTGCTAATATTTTTTTCTGCTTTCACATTATATCCTGTTACTTGGTTATCTAAATGCTCATTTTAAAAAATATATTCTTTGATTTAACTGGAAATCATAGCTCTGATTAGCCTCTTAATAGAATAATATGGTTTTATGGAGAATTAGGAATTCTTAATTAAGGTCGTCAAAGTCTGCTTCAACATAGGTTAGGATGCTTTGCTATCGTTATATCCTGTTGACTGGATGATAGAGAACTTCTTGTTATTAATGTAGCATCGACTAATTAAACGCAGCATTGGAAATGGTAAGAAACAGGAGGATGTAAGAACTTGTCATTTGTCAGATTCTTGCATTTGATAAGAGAGTTTACTTTGGAGGTATGTGAGAGGGGTGTTTACTAACTGAACTTACTGGGAAATTTTGAGAATAAGTTCAAGATACTTGTGTAGAAACACCTCAGAAGGAAGACCCAGAAGCAGATTAGCAATGTACAAATTCTTGGTACATAGGAGAGAGCTTATGGTTAAATATTGAAGATCAGCAAAAGACATTTTAGAAAGAGCAGGAAAGATTGACTAGGCAAGGCCAGGGGCAGGTGTTGGCATTCGCCATTTGTCAGGTTCCCCTAAGCTGCCGTTCTGTGCTTGTCTGGTCAGTGTTCCCTTAGCAAGATTTGTTGACTTGGAGAACACAGATTTATTTCACAGGGCCACTGAGCTCTCTGATTTTGACTGCATTGTGTGTGTGTGTGTGTGTGTGTGTGTGTGTGTGTAAGGAAAGAGTCTCAAATAGCTTAAATTTGATTTTGTCATATGTACATTAACTGTCTACATTAGATGTCTAGGTGAGAGCATCTAAAACTGAATTTTGGGAGGAGCTTTCTCTTTCAGTTTGTATCAGCAACTGAAGCTGTTAAATACAATTGTCATGATGTCTTCACCGTGCAACCACCTGGGCCTGGCTCTGTGAACTGGTCTTTCTCTTTGCCTTTGCTAGGGATTGAACCTTGTGCATGTTAAACTTTCTCCACTGAAACTGTACCTACAGCTCACACGGAAAGACTTTTAGTCATGTATTCAATATTGTAAACACACACACACACACACACACACACACACACACACACACACACACACGTGACCATGTAGAGCTTTGTATATATAGAATGAAGGCACATGAGGAAGCCAGAATAGAATATTGATCCTCTGGAGCTGAAGTTACAGGTGAGCTGCCTGACACAGGTGCTGGGAATCAAACTTGGATCTTTTGTAAGAATGGAGTAAACTACTAACTACTGAGCCATCTGTCTGGTCTTAGCCATTTATTCTTTTCTCGTATATTTTCCCTTTTTCTTTCTTCCCTTTTTTAGATTTATGTGTATTAATGTTTTACTGCATATATATGTTTGTATACACAGTTTGTGCCTAGTATCTGCATAAGTCAGAAAAGGGTTTTGGGGTCCCCTGATACTGGAGTTATAGATGGTTATAAGCCACCATACAGATGCTGGGAACTGAACCCAGCAAGTACTCTAAATACTGAGCTATCTCATTAGCCCTTAGTCATTTATTCTTAATGCTTGACCAATTATTAATCTCTTTACTTACTACTCATAACTGCAAATGGAAGCTTCCATGACTAAAAAGCTTCTGGTGGCATAAACAGTTGTTTTTAAGGCAGTTTAACAGGCGTATCATGCTCCATTTTTCAAAACAGCAATAATGCCTTTCTTCTAGTGCCTATGACTTCTCCAGCTATGGCTTTTGTCTGGGATTTATGGCACCAGATGTGGATTCCTTGCTGTAGAGCAAACAACAGATCCAACCAGAAAGTAGTTGGTTACCATTATGACAGACTTGCCACTATTGCATTAAAGGCTTCTCTGGGCTGGACAGTAATGCTGCACACAGGGTCTACAGCTGAGCAAGACCATTATTGCCAATTCTCCCCTACTATCCTGCATTATGCCCTCTGATACTATGAAGGGTAGATAGCAGGAAGAGCTTCCAGGCCAGATCTAGTTTGCTTTCTTTGTGGTCTACCAGATGGGCAACCAGCAGCAATTACAGTTGTCTAGACTACTTTGGGGTCCCAGGTACCTCCATGACCAATAGCTTATAGGGTCATAGCCCACCCCGGCACTGGAACTTTCATTTAATAACCTTGCTTCTGGGAGCAGCTCAGAATGTCAGTTTGGGAAGGTTGATATTTATATTTACATAAAGTTATTTTTATTCAAAATATGTATATAATATACTAAATATAAATATATATTTATTTGTGTGTGTGTGCTGCTTCTATACTATGCTTTTATTTTTAAACTTTTCTTTCTTGATTTTTTTTTCCCCCCTGGGACAGGGTTTTTTTTTTTTTTTTTTTTTTTTTTTGGTGTGTGTGGCCCTGGCCATCTTGGAACTCACTTTGTAGGTCAGGCTGGCCTCAAGTTCAGAGATCCACCTGTCTCTCTTATTGAGTGCTAGGTATGCATCACCATGCCTGGCCCCTTGAACTTTCTAAATCTAAAGTTTTTTTTTTTTGTTTTGTTTATTTGTTTTAAGACTTATTTATGTATGTCTATTTTACCTGCACACCAGAAAAGGACATTGGATCACAGGGGATTGGTTACAGTCATAGACCATTGGGAGCCCTCATGTGAATGCTGGGAATTGAATCCAGGACCTCTGGAGGAGAAAGCAGCCAGTGCTCTAAACCATGGAGCTATCTCTCCAATCCCGAAGCTAAAGATTCTGAAATCTTTTTCTGTATATTTGGTTGCTTCTGACAAAGGCAGATGATATGTGGATTGAGTATCTAAATGTCTACTTTTTAATAGGAAAAACTTTCACTATTTTTTAAAAATTCATATATCGTTAGAATATGTCTTGATCATACTGGCTTCTTACTTCTTCCAGCTTCTCCCAAAGTCACCTAATTAATACTTCTTGATATAATTGTGTATTCATACCCTTCCTGTCTTAAAAATTTATTGCCCCTCAAGAATTCTTAAGGAGTTTGAGATTGGGATTTTAACTGTGATTAATTTCAATTTTTTTAATTAAAAAAGTTTTTTTTTTAGGATATAACTATTTGCTTAGTTTTCAAGCCGTATTCCTTTTGGCCTGCTTTAAATTAAGGTTGTTCAGGGTTTTTAATATACTTAATATTCTTTGAAAGGTGTGACTTGTCAATCATCGATATCCAACAAAACCACCCGCTGTACTGAGCGTCTTCCTCTTCTGTCTCCAGCCCTCCTTTATGACACTGGCAGCAGAGCTGTGCTTAGTAAGAACGCTGTATTTAAGGTTGTAGTGTCCTTTTTCCCTCCAGCTTTTTTTAACTTTATTTTAAAAACAAAAATAAATATACAGATTTTTAAGCATTTTTGCATAAAAGTATACAAACACATTTTTATAAGGTTGTAATTAAGTATTTGTATACATACACATATGTATATATGTAACAATAATATAGGAAAAGAGGTTATTAATTTGAGGGGATAGGAGAGAAACTGGGAGGGGCTGTAGGACAAAAAGGGGGATGTGATACAGTTCTATTTTAATTAAAATATATTCTTTTTTTCTCTTTTTTTCTTGATCTTCACACAGTCTGTGGGTTGGTTCTAGGGTGTTCAGGGCTTTCTGGGGTTAGTATCCCATTATCAGTGACTGCATATTACGTCTGTTCTTTTGTGACTGGGTTATCTCACTCAGGATGATATTCTCTAGATGCAACCATTTTCTTAAGAATTTCATAAAGTCATTGTTTCTGATAGCTGAGTAGTACTCCATTGTGTAAATATACCACAGTTTTTGTATCCATTCATCTACTGAAGGACATCTGGGTTCTTTCCAGCTTCTGGCTATTATAAATAGGGCTGCAATGAACGTCATGGTGCATGTATCTTTGTTGTATGTTGGAGCGTCTCTGGGGTAAATGCCCAGAAGTGGAATAGCTGGGTCTTCAGGTAGTACTATGTCCATTTTTCTGAGGAACCGCCAGACTGATTTCCAGAGTGGTTGTATCAGTTTACAACCCCACCAGCAGTGGAGAAGTGTTTCTCTTTCTCCACATCCTCGCCAGCATCTATTGTCCTCTGCGTTTTGGATCTTGGCCAATCTAACTGGTGTGAGGTGGAATCTCAGGGTTGTTTTTTTTTTTTTTTTTTAAGATTTATTTATTTATTTAATATGAACACACTGTAGTTGTTTTCAGACACACCAGAAGAGGGAATCTGATCCTATTACAGATGGTTGTGAGCCACCATGTGGTTGCTGGGATTTGAACTCAGGACCTTTGGAAGAGCAGTCAGTGCTCTTAACCACTGAGCCATTTCTCCAGCCCTCAGGGTTGTTTTGATTTACATTTCCCTGATGGCTAAGGATGTTGAACACTTCCTCAGATGTTTCTCAGCCATTTGATATTCCTCAATTGAGAATTTTTGTTTCTCATTTGAGGAAGTCTGTACCCCATTTTTTAATAGGGTTGTTTGATTCTCTGGTATCTCGCTTTTTGAGTTCTTTGTATACCTTGGATATTAGGCCTCTATTTGATGTGGGGTTGGTAAATATCTTTTCCCACTCTGTTGGCTGCCGTTTTGTTTTCATGATAGTGTCTTTAGCCTTACAGAAACTTTGCAATCTCATTAAGTCCCATTTGTCAATCTTTGATTTTAGAGCTCGAGCTATTGGTGTTCTATTTAGGAAATTTTCTCCTGTGCCTATGTGTTCTAAGGTTTTCCCTACTTTCTCATCTAATAGTTTCAGTGTACCTGGTTTAATGTGGAGATCTTTGATCCACTTGCACTTGAGCTTTGTACAAGGAGATAAGAAAGGGTCTATTTTCATTCTTCTGCATGCTGAGTGCCAGTTGGACAAACACCATTTGTTGAATAGGCTGTCCTTTCTCCATTGAATGTTTATAGCTCCTTTGTCAAAAATCAGGTGACCATATATGTGAGGGCTCATTTCTGGATCTTCTATTCTATTCCATTGATCCACGTGCCTATTTCTGTACCAGTACCATGCAGTTTTCAGCACAGTTGCCTTGTAGCTTGAGGTCAGGGATAGTGATTCCCGCAGATGTTTTCATGTCGTTGAGGATGGATTTCGCTATTCTAGGTCTTTTGTTATTTCAGATGAAATTGCACATTGATCTTTCCAACTCAATGAAGAACTGGGTTGGAATTTTGATGGGGATTGCATTGAATCTGTAGATTGCTTTTGGTAAGATGGCCATTTTTAAAATGTTGATCCTTCCAATCCCTGAGCATGGGAGATCTTTCCATTTTCTGAGATCTTCCTCGATTTCCTTCTTTAGAGGTTTGAAGTTCTTGTCATACAGGTTCTTCACTTGCTTAGTTAGAGTCACACCAATGTATTTCATAGTTTTTGTGACTATTGTGAAAGGTATCTTTTCCCTAATTTCTTTCTCCACATGTTTGTCCTTTGAATATAGGAAGGCTACTGATTTGTGTGAGTTAATTTTGTATCCAGTCACTTTGCCGAACTTGTTTATCAGCTGTAGGAGTTCTCTGGTGGAATTTGTGGGGTCCAGATGGGTTTAGTGCAGAATTTTATTAGACATTTATTGAAGACATAATACCAATACTCTCCAAACTATTCCACAAAATAGAATCAGATGGAAAACTACCCAACTCATTTTTTGAGGCTACAATAACCCTTATTCCTAAACCACACAGAGACCCTACAAGGAAAGAGAACCTCAGACCAATCTTACTTATGAACATTGATGCAAAAGTACTCAACAAAATCCTTGCAAACCGAATCCAAGAACACATCAAAACGATCATTCAGCATGATCAAGTAGGCTTCATCCCTGGCATGCAGGGATGGTTTAACATACGGAAATCCATCAATGTAATCCACCATATAAACAAACTCAAAGAAAAAAGCCACATGGTCATCTCACTAGATGCTGAGAAAGCATTTGACAAAATTCAACACCCCTTCATGTTAGAAGTCTTGGAAAGAACAGGAATCCAAGGCCCATACCTAAATATAATAAAAGCAAGATACAGCAAACCAACAGCCAACATCAGACTTAATGGTGGGAAACTTGAAGCAATCCCATTAAAATCAGGGACCCGACAAGGCTGCCCACTCTCCCCCTACCTATTCAACATAGTACTGGAAGTCCTGGCCGGAGCAATTAGACAGCAAAAGAAAATCAAAGGGATACAAATTGGAAAGGAAGAAGTAAAAACATCACTATTTACAGATGACATGATAGTGTACTTAAGCGACCCCACAAATTCCACCAGAGAACTCCTACAGCTGATAAACAAGTTCAGCAAAGTAGCTGGATATAAAATTCCCTCCAACTTTTAAATTTAATCTTGAAAGTGCATATTCAGTTTACAGGGATAGCAGTGGCCATCCAGAAGATGGTAAGTTGCAGCATGCGTAAGAGGGTCTTAAATGAAGACCTTCTAACACCTCTAGCTTGTTTCTACAGTGTGGTTATTTCTTTGCTGGGAGATGGGAGAGAGGCTGATCGAAGGGAGAGGAGAGGAGGGAGGATTGATTGGACAAAAGAAAGCTGCCTGCATACAGCTGATCAGCAGAAGAAGCAGAGAAAACACTTCTCTTCTGGAGTGGAGTTCTCAGAGACTGTAATGCAAGGGGCAAGAATTTGGCAGAAAAACAACGAGCAGGTCTTTTCCAGGACGTAGCTAACTACTGACCAATATTTAAAGCCAAACCTGATTTATACACTAAAACAAGATGAAATGTGGTATCCAGTGACACCCTAAGTTCCCCTGCAGTGTGGCCAGAAGATACGTGACTTTGAGAGTGAAAGCACAGCTCCAGTGTCCACCTGAGAGCTAGAGGATGTGTCTTCATGTCAGGCCAGCATGAGTGGGCACATGGGACCACAAATACAAGAAAGATGCTTATGAGTAAAAATAGTACTGCTCTGAGCTTTTGATAAGCTGGAGAGCAAGCAGAGTTCAATAAAATGGCCGAGCAACCCATAGTGAAGATAATTCTAGGCCCTTGGTAACAAAAGATTTTATTAAAGAACAGTTTTGAAATATTGTGAATTGCCTTTCATGCAGAAGTTGTAGGAGGGTGAGGTAGGACACTGTTTGGACTAACTCATTTTCTTTCCATGGCCTGTGTTGTTTTCCTTTAAAAAAAAAAAAAAAAAAAACAAAAAACAAAAAAAACAGTTGTTTGTTAAGATTAGGTGATAGAGTTGCTGGGAAATGGAGCTTGCTATATGCATATATACATATATAATTTGTGATGCTTTTAATAGAAGAGTAGGAAATAAGAAAAAATTATAAGGTAGTGATGTTGAAATAATGAGTAAACCCTAGAACTTTCTCTGGGTTTCCTTCAGAGGAGCTAATATCTCCTGTCTTCTGATGAAGCCAGCATCAGCTCTTCCTAGTCTGTCTAGGTAGTAGTTCTAGGTAAGGAGAACTGTTATCTACAGGCAGGATCTATGTGGTCAGATTTAAGTCTGGTGTGTATTGATGACCCCTAAGCTAGTTCAGGACATTGTTTTACTAATGAAAGGTCACAGAGCCTATGAAACAGGTGCACAGGCTTAGAGGGGAGATGGTGACAGTTTGGTAGTGTTTCTTCATTACCATAGTGGTTTCTCCTCCCTTCCTCCCTCCCTCCTTTCTTCACTGTTTTTATTTATATATTTTAATTTTATGTGCATGACTATGCATGCACACTGTACCCCACTGAGGCCATCAGACCCTCCGGAACTGGAGTTACAGATGGTTCTAAGCCACCACATGGGTGCTTGGAGTTGAAGCCAGGTGCTCTGGAAGAGCAGCCATTGAGCCATCTCTCCAGCACAACACTGTAGTTTCAAGTGGGAACAAGTACCATGGCTAGAAATGTACATTAGGAGTAGTGTGTTTTGTGTGTGCTTTTTACAATTCTAAATTTCAGAGACCTTCTTTTAAAATTTAAAAATTTTCTTATAGTGTTAAGCTGGTTTTGAATCTTAGTGTTCAAAGCAGTTGTTCAGCATTTATGGTCTCAAAAGAGCCTGGTGTTTAAGCCAAAGCGTTGTTCTGTTTGTAAGTTTTGGTTCTCAGAAATGACCAGGTTGAATAAAGCCTATCTCATGTGCTGCCTGACGGGGTGGACTGGGGACAGTGGGGATGGGACTTGTCTGCAGACGCCAGTGGTGCAAGGGTCTGAGCTTTGTTTATACAGAGTGAGCACTGGCTGCTTCGGTGTTTACATCTCTATTTTTGGATTCTAAGATTTAATATCAACAATTTTTACTTTTGGATTTCTGCAGAGGATGCAATATAGTCATCTCTGTGAAGTTGATTTCTCTGTGATGTTTTTGTGTGAGGATCTCATTCTAGATAATTAATTCAATATCCATGTAACCATTTCATCAGGTAAAAAGATGCCCTGTGTTCTGAATGAAATTTAATCTTGACATAGAAGCCGACCATAGCAGAAGGTTTGTGGTTGAACTCCTGGGTAGCAGGAAAGTCAGGGGCGGGTCTAGATTGCAGAGAAAAGAGCAAGGTAGGAAGACAGACATGGGCAAGAGGTCACCGGTGAGGTAGAAATAGGGTTTTACTTTTTTCTGTCTCTGTGAAGAAGGTCTGTGCTTGTTTAAGGAGGGCGAGGCAAGCAGTTTAGCACGTAGGAGTGAGTAGTTGAATTCTGTTGTTTTGATCTTGTCAGATGGATACAGAGAGACAGTAAATGGAAAAGTGCATCTATGGAAAGTGTCTTCCTATTGCTTATGCTCATCACAGCATCGTTAAGTTTGGATACTCATCACTTTTTTTTTTAAACCAGTTTCACCTCAGTCTTTACTTTCTCCTTTAAAACTTCAGACTTAAACATACTTTCATTTTAGGCAGTGGAAGTTTGATGAATTTAATAATTGTATAAAATCAGGGACACCTTCAAAGGGCCAAAAGAATAGCAACCCACTGGAAGAGTAAGAAGGTAGGAACGTCATCCTTCCAGTGTAAGTGGGGGCCGGTGAGGCAGTTTGGGTCTGAGCAGACCCAGTTTGAGACAATGTCAGAGCTGTTCTGGACAGGAAATGGAGTAACTGAGGATATCCACAGGCCAAGGTGGAAATGGTGACAGAAAGCAGAGAATGAAGCCTTGATTCTGCTTTGACTTCTGGTGCTGACTCCCCCTTAAGATGTGTGTGCTTTTTAATTTAATGAGAGGGTGGCTTGAATCCATTCATTTGAAGTCTGTGTTCATCTGCAGACCCTGAATGAGACAGTTCACTTGGGGGGCAGGAGCTTATGCGTGTCTCTCATTTTGCCCTAGCTAAGATTAGAGAAGCTGTCATTTGGGTTTCTTACTGTTTCATTGGATTCTTTCCCAATAAAAAAGGTACTGATATATAAAGAAATTAAATTATTGAATTAGCAGAAATTATTAGATGATGGAAGAAATAATTTGATAGGAAATTGGTTGCTGACTCTTTAGTAAATAGATGGAATATGTGCATAGTTTCTTTTCTTTACCACTTATAGTCTCAACTAAATTTATGAAAAGAAAGACATGAGAACATGGAAAATGGGGAGGGTCATAGAGTCATCATTTGGGAGCTGGGTAGCTGATGAAGCTCTTTCACCACCTTGATTGATCAGAGGAAGAGAAAGGTGGCTCTAAAGCCATAGCAAAGGTGCCCTGGAGATGATCTAAGTCACACCCCTTAACAAGGAGGCTGCAGAAACAAATGCATCTCAAAGAAGGATGCCTGGGGGTAAAACCAGGTGCTTTTGGAGCAAAATTTATATAAGAAGTCATGATTGCTGGTTCTGCCTCACTCTCTCTAAACCAGGTAGTGAACTGATTTTACCTCAAAACAAGGTAGCCTCCCCAGAGATGCTAGAACTGGAGAGAACTATTAGTTGGGGAATGTAGGCGATGCTGAGAGAAGTAGGTCTTCTGGGGATCCATAAGCATCTTCCCAGCTTACAGAGAACCCTGTTCTCTGGAGCACCATCAGCACCAGAGAACAGATTCAAAGGGGAGCTCCCAGGGTATTGGGGTAGAAAGGAATCAGCCCAGCCAGCTTCCGTCCAGACAAACCCACAAACCTCAGGGGCCCCATTTAAAGTAAGACTGATGTGGTACAGAGAGCATTAGAGAACAGGTATGGATCGGACAATAACGCTATTTAGTTTTACACAGTTTCCAGCTCTGTCTAAATGGTATACACACATATAAATATACATAAGTATACACACATATATTAGTGTGTCTGCTTTTATTCAATATGTAAATAACATGCAACCAAGTTTTTAAGAATAGCTATAGATTTTTCAGTTTTATGAGAGTTATTATTACATGTGTTATTTTTTTCACTGTTTATACTTTCCAAATTTTTGTGCACATTTCTCTGCCTTGTGCTAGAGATCAGATTTTCTACTATTGAATGAACACTTGGGTTTCTGTTCCATTTCTGCTATATAAATATTGCCCTCTATGAAGCTTGATAGATTAGGCATTGAAAATCACTTTCTTTGGGCAAGGTCATACCTAAATGTCATCTTTTCTTTTCCCCCCTCTAATCTCATCTCTTTTCCTGTCTTAGGGGTGTCTCTGTATTTTATTAGCATGGAACAGGTCAAGGCCAGTGGAGCAAAACAGTTGTTGCCTTTGCTCGGTTTCTCCTTTTGTACTTACATTTGATGTGTATTCTGAGTTTTTAGCTTTCTGTTCTTGATCTCTCAGGACATGGCTCCTTTTCTTTGTAATTGACAGGACTCTCATCCTTTTGATACTTAGTATATAAAGAGGCTAAATTATTTGCAGAAACAATCAATTATGTGTTTAATTTAATCGTACTGATTTACCATAAGAACTACTAAACATTTCCAGGAGAAATAGTAGCAATGAAAACACATTTTTGTATATTTTTAAATCTATAAAATTATGTACAACTTACTCAGTATAGTCAGAAATAACCTTTAAAAATTAATTTTTTGAAAAATAGATTCTCACTGTAGCCCAGGTGATCTATATTCTAGATACCTGGTAAAATGAAATAGTTGATAACAGAAATATAAGTAAAAATGATTTCTTCCTTGTAAAGCTAGAAAAATAGAAGGTGCCTAAGTGGTGTTTTTATTTGTTTAAAAAAATCTTTCATACTCTTTTGGAAATGTCTATATATTAAAATTTTCTGATTAGGCAATTTTAGAGATTTAAAAATAGTTTTTTTTCTTTTTTATCAATTCCTCTTTGAGTTTTTGAAAAATCATTAAGGATGTTCTTTCTGTCTCTTCAAAATGTATAGCAGAATAGTGCTGTGTTCTAGAAAGCCTGTAATCCATATTTGAAGTATGATGATGGATGTACCACACGATCTTCAGAAATCTTTTTAGTCTACTGAAGATTTGTGGATGTTGTCAAAGATCTCACAACTCTTATAAAGGCATGTCCCTCTGTCACATAAGTCATGCAATGGCCTTAGTCAGCAGAAGTTTCCTCAAAGGCATAGAACTTTGTCCACAAATGTAGTTTTATACTAAAAATTGGGATGTGACCACACACACATTCACAGTGTTTCTGTCATTGGGCTGGTGAGACTTGTACCTGGGATAAGTAGGTACTTAGGAAGTCTTGTTTGATTCAAGTTAACATGGTTGGAATAGTAGCTTTTTAAAATTCTTGTCTTGAAAATTATAAGTGTACTGGCAATATTACTTAACATTGATATTATAATATTTAATGGTTTCTGATAATTCTTTAAACAATATTATAATATGCTTTGGTATTTTGTTCTTGTTTTACTATTTATCCATAATCAATTAAAAGAAAAAAAATTCAAAAGAGGTTTCATCATTATTATTGTGTCATTAACAATTCTTTAACTTGGTGTTACTTTAAGTAATTAACACTTTATACTTTTGTATATTTTCTGTAAACATTTATATATGCATATATATTATTTTAATGTTAGAAAATTTGTTAGAATTTTAGTTCTTAGTTCAATATTAGTATACATTTTGGTATGTTTGAAAATGGTTTTATGTGTTCAGATAAATCTGATTTAGAGATTGAAGTCATGTTTATATTTTTTTGCTTCTGTATAATTGCCTTTTAAAATGTCATCTATGAGAAATGCTGATGAACTGTTAAGATTTCCCCTTTTTCTCCCTGGTGGTGGTAGTTTATGCCTTCAAGTCCAGCCTATGGGAGGCAGAGGCAGGTGGATCTTTCTAAGTTTGAGGACAGCCAGGACTGCACAGAGACTTGACAAAGATTTTCCTGGTTTTTTTCCTTCTAGATACATTATTACTGTATTTATTTGGATTAATCATTGTTGATACAAGGTTATGTGAATAATGTACTGATTTAGCTTCAACATTGTAATTACTAGGTTCCCACTTGGATTGTGAATGCTTGACTAAGGAAATCTTTTAGTGACTTTTCAATATATGTTAGATTATTGGCTGGGAAATCAAGTAAGTGAATAAGCTAGGCAAAAAAGCTCCAGGATATTGAACTGATTACTTGTATGGGGTCTTACTGTGAATAGTGACAGAAAAATAGCAATGCCTCTTAATCATGTGGACACTCCCTCGATGACACAGTTTGCATGAGTTTTCTGTTTCAACCTTAATGTTTTTAAATGTAATCTCAGGAATTCACTTTACGCCTCTTGTGGTTTTCTTTTCTTTTCTTTTCTTTTCTTTTCTTTTCTTTTCTTTTCTTTTCTTTTCTTTTCTTTTCTTTTCTTTTTTCTTTTCTTTTCTTTTCCTATTGATATGCTTGAGTTTTGCATAGTTTGAAATGGTAGCCTTGCATATTAAAGTAGGAAGAATGTTCTGAGGTCAACCAGTTCATCTGCTTTTGTTTAGTAATGATGGTACTCAGCTATACAGAGAACATATTGTAGAGCACAGAGAAATGATTTAGGTCAGTTTATTATAATTATACAGTGATGTCTCCAGATTCCATCACCTGCTTAGTTTAGCAGAACATAAATATTAATGGGGTTAATAGACATATAACTAAAAGAAATCTAAGTATTTATTCTTTTTAGAAGATTAACCATTACTATGTATTGCCCTTCCCTTTTGATTTATATTCAGGTTTGTGACTGATTAGGGAGCAGTTACTTTCTGCCAGCCACAAATTTTTTTTATAATATGCAAGACACAACAATAACAAAAGAACAACCTTAACCATGTTGTAAGATTAGAGGTTTCTATGATGATAAAAGGGTAAGGACAGTGAGGTTGGGGGGGACAATAAATTGAGTAACTTTAAACAGTAACAGTTATATTTTGCTTTTATAAATCTCAGAGTAATATTATTTAATCAAAAATGATTAAAAATGCTATGAAACATCCTCATTTGCTAATCAGGCCATAAATGGGAATTTTGTAGTATTCTCTTTCTCATTGGCCATGACTTTGACATTTGTTTTGCTCTCAGTGATCAGCAGTAGCCTAAGTTTCGAAAGAACTACTGGAAAGGCAGGTCCTCACAGCAGTCCTTCGACTGAGACCTCATCTGCACTGGCTCTTTTGCATAGGCTCTTACTAGACTAGCATCAGTATAATTTTACATTTGTCAAATTTAGCAACTGCAAATACAAACCATATGGTTAACTTTGAATTTCAGATAATTCTTTTTAAACAAGATTGTCCCAAATATTACATGCAGTCAACTTTTAAAATGTCTTACGAAATTTAGACTTAACTAAATGTGCTGTTTCTGTTTGTCAAGCCTAGTTATTTCTGTTTATAGGTGCCAAACATTCAGAAACCAGTAAGGAGTTCTTGAGGGTCTCAGAGTATGAACAGAAAAACAAACACGGGATTTAAGGAAGGCAGCATTAGAGTGGAGAGGTTTGGAGATGCTTGATACCAAGGATCTGAGCAAGGATTGGGGAGTTCAGGCAGGGAAGCCATTGCCTGTGAGTTGTGAGTGCCTTGGAGTGTCACTGACAGGCCAAAAACCCAAGAAGGAGCTGGGTGCTGGGCAGGAGGAATGGGACAGATGGGAAATGAGAAGATGAGACAGTAATGAAAATTCGAGAATGTAATAGAGGCAGGGGAAGTTAGAGGACAGTGAAGGAATGAGTCAGGCTCATCCTTGGTCTCCAGGGGTGGCCCTGGGGGAGGAAGGTTATCAGGGAAGGAACCGTAAGAACTAGACTCTTGTTACCTTGAGGATCTCCATGCTCAGTACACTCAGTCTCCATACCGTAACAGGAAGAGTCTGCACTTTAATTCCTAACCCTGCTTTCTTGCCCCTTGAGAGAGCTGAATGTGTTTTTACACTGCTTCCTTCCATTCCTTCTATTCCTCAGCCTTGTTCTCCTCTCTTTGGAGGTTGGAGGTCAGGCCAGTGCTTTCAAGCTTATAGTCGGATTATAGTACTCAGTGTTCATTATATCTTTGGGATGAAAGTGAGACTCCCTCAAGGACATTTTTGTCTTACACTTTTTCTTTATTCTAATTTCAGCTTAAGTTACAATAAAAAAAGCTGAGAATGTCTAGTATATGATTTGCTTATTTTACTTTATATATGTGTTTTGCTTGTATGCATGTGTGTACTGCATATATATCTGATTCTCGCAGAGGCCAGAAGAGAGTGTCAGAACCTGTAGACTTTGAGTTATGGATGGCTGTGAGCCACAGTGGGTACTGGGAATCTAGTGCCTCATATATCTTAAATATAGAGGGAGTTTGTTTGAGCCTTTGGAAATACATAAGTATATTTTCATCTAGCCACATAAGCTCACTATAGAACTTCTGCATGGTTGAGCATGATCCTGGTGGTTGCTGGAGGTCATGATCTACTTGTATACATATGCTAAGACTCAGCTGGACATTAGCCAGTCACTGTAATCACAAGTGCTTCAATGGAAGCAAATTTATGATTTTCACCATTTTGGGGGTGGGACTATCAGGTACCCTTTCCCTATATCGGGCCCCATGTTCAAAGTGTTGCAGATAAATCAAGTGATTTAAAGGAGACCTCTACTCCCCATCCAGGAATGACTTTATGTTCAGATAGTTGTTGGACTCAACTGTACACTTAGATCCGCCCACCTAACTATCAGCTACCTATTACCCACCCACTCATTCAGTCCTGAGTCACTTATGGGCTGAGGCTTTCATTTTTGATTCTTTTGATGACAGTATTCTTTTTACCCGTGTTTGTTCTTGGTGCCACAGCGGTAGTCAGTTAGCATAAGGCACTCAAATCCTTATCAGGAACTTTCCCCCTAAGTTTTAATGTTTCCCTACAAACACAGTATTTAAGGTTTCATACTATTTCCTGGAATTGATGTATGTTTCTAGTTGACTGGTCAGAAAGTTTATCTCCAATTTTATACTTTGGAGAGTGTTGCAAATGACAGCTTTATGTAACCCCTTTCAGCCTCATCATAGATTGTTTCTCAGTGTACATGGCATTTTGTTAATACATACTGAATTCCAGGTTGGGCCAAAAGCTGGGCCATTCATTACTGCTCTTCTCCTTTGCTGGAGAGTTATTCAATCAGACCATCAAACTCCCTGGAGATGTAGAAGTAAGCTAATGAGCACCAAAGAAATGATTATACACCTTGGCGTTCTTTTGATGTTGTAGCAGAAAATAAGTGACCAAACCAGAGACTTTGAACACTGTACAGCCATTAATGTTCTGCCAAATAACCTGCATGTATGTAAATCACCTGGAAAAGTTAAATTGAGATTAGGTTAAAGTAGAACCACATCCTATAACTTTTTTTTCTTACTGAGTTCCTTGTAGGTCTGGGGAGACAGATGAAAGAACAGATGGCCACAGCCAGTGCCTTGTCAGAGTTGGCATGTCCCAGTAGACACTACTCAGGAGTAGTCTAGTTAGCTAACCTCTTTCTTTCCTTTCCTGACTCAAATATGGAGAGAGAGGGAAAAGGCAGTTATTGCAGGTGACAACTGCTGAGTGGTGGCTGAAGCTCTAAAGTTCCCCCAAAGCGTATCAAGTGTAAGTGACTTAGGTCAGATGAAAATATGATTTGGGGAAGAAAATCACTGGCTATAATTATTGGATAAAGGACCCCGTGAATTGGGATATGTGTGGCTGGCTGGCTGAGGAGATTTCCAGATGCATAGGTATCTATCTCATAATTGCTAGAGAAAATTACCCACAGCAAAAAAAAAAAAAAAAAAAAATCTAATATTTCCCCTGTTATTTGAGATAAAATATAGAATGTTGTCAGCTGACTTCTGGAACACTGGGGAGATTCTGACACCCCAGGTTCTACTGTAACTGCTGGGTGCTTGTAACAAGCAGCTCAGCTCCAGGGCTTCTGTTTCCAGGACTCTGTTGGAATTGTGACAGCACTCACTTCTTGGCTATCATAGACATGGCATTTTTTTCAGCCTCTGGACAGCGTTCCTGCTACTCCCTCTTCCTTCTCATTAGTCTCCTCTTTTAGCTTAGAGACCCCAACCTCTAGTTCATTCTTCTACCCCTGCTTTAAATGTACACTTGTTGCTGTACTTACTTTCTAAATGTTGGGGGTGGACAGCAACCCTTCCAAAGTGATCCAGTCAAACCATGGCACTAAGTATCCATACACATAAGTTCTACAAGTCCAGCTTCATATTTCTTGCCTTTAGTACATCTTCAGCTGAACCTCTGGGTCTTCTACCAAAACAAGCAAACAAAACAAAACATCTTTTGCTTCCCAGTCTTCATCTTGGGAAACCATCCTTTGTTTATTTGTTTCTTTTTTAAAAATTATTTATTTAATTTTATGTGTAGGAGTGTGTCTGCATGTATTTATGTGTATATGCCCGGTGCCTGTGAAGTGCAGAAGAGGATGTCAGGTCCCCTGATACTGGAGTTATGGAAAGTTGTGAGCCACCACATGGGTACTGGGAACTGAACCTGGGACCTTTGGAAGAACAGTCAGTTTGCTTAACCACTGAACTATCATTTCATTTGCCTATTCTTTATCCTTTCTGTCTCTCTACACATCCTCTGCCATCTCCTAGTCTGAGCCACCTCTTTCCTTATACTATCTAAACTCTCTGAAGCTGCTAGACCGATTTAAAAGGAAAAATCAAGTCATGTGACTTCCCTTTTTGCCATCCATTACAACCTCCTGTTGTACTTAAAAAAACATCCAGTCACCTTTTATAGCTTACACATCTGTGTTGAGTGTTCATAACTGGGAAGTGGGACATTGCAGCTTTACCTAGAATAGAATTTTCATGAAAGGTGGCTTTTCTTTGTTCACTGTTATTTTCTTAGTGCCTAGAACAGTGTATGCACACATAGGTACTAATAAGAACTTGGAAACACATCAACCCTATGGGACTTCTAAAGCCCTTCTCCTTTCTTTTTCAAACCAGCACAGCAAGCCAGCATAGTGCTTTAATCTCAGTACTCTGGAGGCAGAGGCAGGCAGGTGCATCTCTGAGTTTGAGGCCAGCCTAGGTTACACAGGGAAACAAAACAGCAAAACTTAAAGCAGCGCAGTATAGCTCATCATTTTCTCCCCCATGTAGAAAGTCCTTCGTGGCTTCTAATGTTCAGTCACTCTCCTTTCTCCCCTTCCATCCATTTCCCTGCTGTTCCTATTTGAGTCTTCAGATCAGAGAATATGTTTTATTACAAGGTTAGGTGAGTTTGGAGGAGAAGAACCAGCAAGGAAATGAAAAAGGAACCCCGGAATAGCATTAGCAGCATTTAAGAAATGTGTTTTGTGATGACAGTCTTGTGATAGTAGGAGATACGTTGAGTCTTCTTTGTCCTTCTTCAACATTTTTCAGCCTTAAGCTGTTTTAACAGTCAGCATTTAATTTAGCTATTGCCTATGGCAAAGAAGTGGTGAGTTTTGTTGAGATTTAGACATATACAGCGCATCATGGCTTCCATAGTAATTTGTAAACTCTTTGGGGCAAGATTAGGTTTGATTTTAAAGGATATTAAGAAGGTTTTAAAATTTCTTTCCAGACCCATTTTAAAAAAAAAATCTGCGTGAATGTCAGAAGTTTCATTATGAGTTTAACAATAAGTGTGTAAATTGTGAATGAGCCAGGGAAAGGAAGTGCTTGCAAGCCATTAGTAGTTCTTTGTGTGTTAGTGTAAATGGGTTTGTTCGAAGCACACTTGGCTGGTGTGGAAACAAGCGGGGTTCTGGTGGGATACACCCCATAGGGCTGGAGTGGGATGTCAGTGAGGACAAGAAACCCTGCTCAGGAGACTGCCATATGCTGCCCTTGGGCTTTGCAGCTTTGCAACTTTGCCTTGAGGTGGTCCCAGCCTGGAGCCTGTAGAAAGAAGTTCCATGGCATTTCCCAATGCACTGTGTCCCCAGAGCACCTGCCAGAGGTACTTGGAGCTGAGCTGATTGCTGCTTGTTTATTTTTAGGTATCTTGCAATATATTCAGAACTCTCCCTCCTAGTGACAGCAATGAATTCGACCCAGAAGAAGATGAACCTACCCTCGAGGCATCATGGCCCCACTTACAGGTACTTTGACTTTTCATTTATGTTACCAAAGAAAGCGTCATTAATTCTTTTCCCTGTTTTGCTAGGGGATTCCTGGAGAGACCAAATTAGAATACCTAGTGGCAAACTAAAGAATGCTTTTGTGTTTCTTGTGCTTGCTAATTAGCATACCAGAAAAGAGGAACTTCTGGGGGGGGGGGGTGTCAGTGAATGCTTGATTGTGACCCACAGGCTCTCTGTATTGCAGTCCAGCCTGTAGGTCTTATCTGAACCATTTTACCATCCTGCCCATCTTTTCACATTTGTGTTAGCTACATGTGATTAGGTCATAGAGTATGTACCTCAGTTGTTTTTTGTTTTGTTTTATTTGTTTGTTTTTATCAGTGGGCGCCTGAGGACTTTGTAGAACTGTCTTTGCAATATCAGTTAGCGGGTTTCCTTAGTTTATGCAAAGGGTAAAGCCATATGGCAGTGAGAAAGAGGAAGAGCAGAGAAAGCTGTGGCACCAGTGCTAGGCGGCCTACTTAGTTTACTCACATACCAGCTCCTTATTTTTTGTGTCCTTTCTTGAGGCCAGCATTCCTTAAAAGAAGAAAACAGAGATGCTTGAACTTGTTGGCTCCTAAAGCCATCTTTCCATTGAGCTGGAATGTCTTCAGAGGACAGTGAAAACTCCCAGGAAGGAGAGAGAGGGTGGAAGAGAAGGAGTGAACCCTGTCCATCAGCACCCAGCGGGAGTCACTGTGTGTGGTGCTCACTCACTGAACATGGTGAAAGGTCCAAGTGTATGTTTTCCCCACATTAGAGTTTTATAGTGTAGATTTCTCTAGTCCTTTGTTAGTGCCTATAGGTTGCTATGGGTACATTGTATGTGGTTCTGGTTACAGGACTCTTTCCAGTGCTATTTTTAATAACCTGTGCTTAGGCTTGAGATACTGTGTGGTCCTCTTAGAGGTACCAAGGTAGCACAAATACATCAGTTTTAATACTGTTTGATTTCTTGGGTTAGGTGGTCTTTAATCATCTGGTGAAGTGTATATACTGTAAGAGATTTGTAGGCCTATTGTGCTTTTCATGTGTATTTTCTGGATGATACAAAATTCAAAAAAAAGAACAAATCAGCCCCCCCCCCCCCATGGTGGAAATCTTGTTATATTTTATTTTCTCTCTCTTTTTATAAAGAACAGTTTTAAATGACATCTTGTATGAGCATAATAAACTGTCATTTCCCTTCTCTACCCTGTTACTCCTTCTCTTACTGAGACTTAGTTTCAGCGGGGCTGTATACTACTCTGATTTTTTTCTCTCCATTTCTTTTCAGTTTTGGAAACAGACTCCTACTGTGTATGTAGCCCAGAGATCTGCTGGGCTTTGCCTCCTGAGGGCTGGGATTATGGCATGGGCCATGCTGCTTGGCTTGATTTTTTTTTTTTTTAAACCTGCTAAGTTGAATTAGGGTTGCTTGCATGAGTATGAGTCAAGGGCAGCTTATCAGTGGCTGCACACTGAAGGAAATGTGTCTTATTTATAGTGCTTGATACTAGCCAATTTGATTGAAATTTAGTCTGAGAGAAAATATAATTTTTGAAAAAATGTTCATCTTTCTGAGAATGCCCTCCATTTTGTGGTGTACAGCCCAGTGAAAAATCAGGTTATTCTCATCATCCACAAAGCATTTTCTACACTCACTTAAAGTTCTGCTAAAATTCAGCAAAGACTTAATATTTCAGTTTATCTTCCTGAACTTAAAAAATTGTTAAGATGTCATTATAAAGAATCTGCAGTTAACAGTGTACATAAGGACAGAAAATGGAAGGCTAAATTAATTTCTAAGCTTTGCACTAATGTTCGGACTGCATCCCAGCTCCCCGGACCTTACTGTGGAAATATTGGCTGCGGGCTCATAGGAAGCCACAGCTGCAGTGAGGGCTGGTGACAGGAGACTTTTGCCCTTTTAGATTTTAGATACAAAGTCAGAGATGTTTATAAACTGTGCAGGCTTTATACGTGCTGACATCTTGTTCAAGACTATAATCTTTCCAGTCCATGCTTAGCTCTGAGGGAAATATGTCTGACTAAGGTTGGGTCAAGTGACGGAAACTTCCTTTTAAAAATCACAGAAACAGACATGGTGGCACATTCCTGCCATCCCGCTCTGGGAGAGAGGCTGGGCAGTCGGGCTCAAGGCTGTCCTCAGCTGTGAAATATGTTCCGGGCCCGTTAAGGCTAAGTGAGGTCCTGTCTAAATAGATAAAACAACAAAAAGCAAAAAATCTGAGGTGCAGCTCACATCCTCCCACTCTTAGGAGAGTGCTTGCCTGGTTTGCTCCATTCTCGCCTGCTGTGTGGACATTCTGGTGCAGACTCCAGACTTTAACAAGAATCCTTGATTTCCTTTGGGTAACTAGTCACTTTTTCGTTTCTCAAGAGCGTGGCTTCAACTGACAAGATTATTTAGAGTGTTTAAGAAATCTCTTCAGTCAGGCAAGATGGCTCAGTGTAAAAGTGCTTGCTGCACCTGTTGAAATTCAAGATTGTTCCCTGGAACAGGAAGGGAAGCAGAGAAGTGACTCTTTTACTTCCATATACAATATTCTTCACAAAGTCCCTTACAATGTGTGTGTCATAGGCACAAAACATAGAAAGTAAAACTACCTTTGTGATAGACTGTTGATGTCATAATCACATAGCACTAAGTTCAATATTTTTCTTGTTGTCCTTGAAGTTCTAGGGACGAACCCAAGATTTTGGCACTTGCTGGGAGCTGTCAGTGTTTGGCCTATATCTCCTGTTCCCACCCCCTACCTCCTTTATTTGAGATAGGGTCTCCCCATGATGCTTGAGCTAGCCTTAAGCTCACAGTGTAGCCCAGGCTGCCTTCTGACTGGCCATCCTGCCTCTGCTGCCTGAGTTCTAGAGCTGTGTGCCACTCCACCATCTAACAGCTTTGTAATTGTTACACCAGCTGAGGCCTTTTCTGACCAAAACATAGTGTGGAGATACATCCTTTCACTTTGTGAATTCTGTAATTCACAACATGCTGCTGCTTCTGAGCTACATTTTAGAGAAAGCAAAGTGTGATTGCTGGAAAAGAGTAGAGAAGAGAATCACAAGACTGGTTACTAAGCTGTCTGTCTTCTCTCTATGCATGGATCATTGGAAATACTTAGAAATAGACAACAGAATACTATGTTCACAAGGTATTTGACTAAACCATATCAGAAGTCTATTTGTACACGTTATTTATTTTTTTAGTACTTTTGTTGGTGTATTTTAAGCTGGTGTGACACAGTTGCCATGGTTATTGTTTTATGGGTTTTCTGACATTAGATCTGCCTTTCCAGTAGAATGATATTTTGCAGGACTTCTGTTTACAGTTAAGGATTGCTTTTAGTGCATCACAGTGAGACTTGAAACCAGGAATGTTAGCTTTTTGTTCATAGACCTTATGAGACCGTGAGTAGTAATTTATTTTACCACCCCAGTTTTCCCTTTAAAACCTCGAGGGTAGTTTTTGTTTTTTGTTTTTTGTTTTTTTAAATTCCAAGGTCAGTTTGTTTCTTAAGTGCAGAACAACTTTATGCTTATTTCTAAATGTATCTGAAGTATTTCCTCCAAGTTACTTTATGTTACATCTGCTTTCACAGGACCAGACTAGAGAAATCAAATTGTTAGTCCAGGTAGAAAGCCTGTTGGCTGAATCAGGCCTGGGAGGTGGATCTTTTTTACCTCAGGACAAGGGGTCATTTAACTAAGTCTGGAATTCTTACAAGAGTTGAAAAACAAGTGTGTTGAAGAAGTACGGTTGTGTGGGCAGTGAAGATTTAATCATATTGTGACACGAACCCTCACATGTCACTGGGAAAGACTCTCTTACTTGAATTTAGAAAGTTTCAAGATGGAAAAAAATTCCATCTAATTTTGTGAGTTGTCTTCCCCATCATCCCTTATTTTGACATGAGATATCTCTATGCCACCCCCGCCTCAGGCCACATCTACAACTCCTTGACCGGCCTGCAGGCACATAGCATCACACCACAGCAACTTTATAAAAACATTAAGTGCTAATGGGGGAAGGGGGCAGTGAGAGGGTTCAGCAGCCATAGCTGCAACCCAAGCTTCATCCTGGAATCAATATGATGAACAGAAAGAACTAATTCCACAAGTTGCCTTCCACTCATATATACATATTAAATATATCCTAAAAAAATGCTAACAGGAATACCAAATTTAAGTGTTAGAGTCTGAAGCTACCAGGCTTCTATAGGAATATTTGTTAGTTGTATTTCTGGACCCATAGAGATCCCTTAGTTAATTTTTAGTGGCCTAAAAGGCTAACACATTTTAAAATAAAAGTTTTTAATTACATTTATTTATTTGTGTGTATGGGGGGAGAGTGGTCAGTCAGAAGACAGCTTTTGAGAGTTGCTTCTCTCTCTGGGAACTGAATTCAGTTCATGGGTTTGGCAGCAAACACTACTTGCTAACTCATTCCACCAGTCCCTATTATGTCTTTTTTTCTTAGTTCTATGGTATGTGCCCTTGTCCCTGTGTTGACTAGTCATTGTAGCGTTTGTACTGTTCATTATAAAAAATGGTGGGTTTTGATGCTGGTTTTGGTTTATTGAGACAGGGTCTCACTATTTAGCTCTGGTTTTCCTGGAATTCCCTGTGTAGACCAGGCTGGCTTGGAACTCACAGAGATCTGTCTTTCATTCCTAATGCCAGGATGTGTATGTTACCACTCTGTCCAACAGTGGTGTTTAAAAATGCTGTTGACTTAGCACAAATAAAGGCAAGTGTCTGACTAGTCAAGTGTTCAGTTGCATTCCCTGCCTGCACTTGAAATTTGAAGGTGCCTGTTTTACTGAAAAGTGCATTTGAAGAACACCCAAAGTGACTGATTCTATTAGATTTCGACCCCTGAAATTACATTTAAAAACATTCTGTGGAAGGATCCGTGGCAATCCTGCGGAAGGATGCTGTGATGGCTTTGAATGGCAGGCCAGACGAGCTGCTTGACACATAAGAAACTGGTTGTCAAGACCTAGGTATTTGTCAGATATTTCTCTAAAACAATGAAGGCAAATTGATAACACTTTATTGCTGATAGAATTTGAATACTAGAAGCATAACTGAGAAATTGAGCTTTAGAAAGTCTGTATCTGTCTTATAGTGTCTATATGTTTATAGTATAGCATATATTTGCCTTACAGTATATTTGTTATATACCAAGCATTAGACTGTTCTTGGGAGAAAATAAAAATGTGATAAAGATATTGTGAAATGGAATGTGTCAATATTTGAGAACTCTGTGTGAGTCAGTGAGCCAGTATTTCCTAACTGTAAGATAACTCATGCTAGGAGCTCACACAATCAAGGTCCATTCAGACTGTGCTGTGGTTGGATAGTTCATCCGCATCATTTCAGATTCTTTATCACAACCCATTGGCTTTTCTTTTTTTTCTTTTTCTTTTTTTTTCTTTTTTACTTTTTATGCTCTCTCTCTCTCTCTCTCTCTCTCTCTCTCTCTGTGTGTGTGTGTGTGTGTGTCTGTCTGTGTCTGTCTGTGTCTGTCTGCATATGTACATATATGTCTATATACACACATACATATAAACGGAAGTATATACATGTGCAGGGAGTCCAGAGGCTGGAATCGGGAAGCATTCTCCATTGTTTTTCAACCTTATTCTTTGAAGCAGAGTCCCTCAGTCAAACAGAGCTCAATGGTCCACCTCGCCTGGCTAGCCAGCCTGCTCCTGGATATCCCCATCTTGACCTTCTGTCGTTGGAGTGCTGTGCCCACCCATCCTGACCCAAGTCCTTGGAGCTAAGCTCCAGTTCTCTTGCTCAGTGTTCTAACTTCTAAGCTGCACTGCAACTCTTGTTCACAAATAATAGGTTGTTTTGATGTTTGTATTAAAGAAGAATATAATTCTGTAAGAAGACTTGAAAGTACTCCCTCCCAACCTTGATTTTTAAAAAAGTATACTTTAACAATAACAATAAATTCCAACAGCTTGAATAGTGAAGTGGTTATAAACCTGTCTTCTGATATACTGAGTATTAAAGAGTGTTACCGAAAATGTGAACAACATGATTCTGTATTATCTTATTTTCTTAAGCCAGGGTTTCCCAAGTCAACAGCCTACCCTTGAACTCACAGCCTTCCTGTCCAGTCTCTCAGTGCTGGGATCTTAGGCATGTGCCAGTTTCTTTCTCTATAATAAAGATCTAAAAGAACATTTATTCTAAATATATTTACATATGTTTATGTTAACATACATTTTACTATAAAATGAATTGATACATATTTTAATTTTATTATTATTAATTTTTATTTAAATCAGCTTTTCCTTATAAAAATATAAAACAAATATTCACACATATGTGACATGTATGTGTGTGTGCATATAAAATTAATGCTTTTGGGTATGTTTGCTAATTTTAAGTGTGTAAGAAAAATGCAAGTGTTGTTTTGGGCAGATGATAATGATCATGTTTGTCACTGGTTTTGTGTGAAACATTACATTTAATCTCATTATTCCATTGCAAAATGAAAGAAAGAATTCAGAAAATGAACATTCTTAGACTTATACAGTCAGGAAGGAACAGAACTGGGCTTTGAGCCCAGGTTTTCTCTCTTAAGAGTTTTGCTTCAGTAATGTTGCTTTGTAGTCTGATGTGGCCTATAACGTAGGTTTATTGTACAAAGAAAGAGAATAAACATGGGTCCTGCACTGTTTATCTGAGCAGTTGAGATCGACTCTGTCTGTGAGACTGCTGCTTCCAAATGAGAATACTGTGTCACACACTGTAGTGCTCAGAAGAAGATAACGTACTCTCTTCCTTTCTTTTCAAGATTTATTTATTATACACAAGTACACTGTATATCTTCAGACACACCAGAAGAGGGCATCAGATCCCATTACAGATGCTTATGAACCATCATGTGGTTGCTGGGATTTGAACTCAGGACCTCTGGAAGAGCAGTCAGTGCTCTTAACCGCTGAACCATCTCTCTTAAAGAACAATCACACTCTCTTAAAGAAAGTCTGGCAGTGATTATGAATAGTCCAGAGTGTTTGGGAATCTTTTGATCTGATAAGTCTACCTTTAAAAATATTTATTTGTGCTGTATGATATGAATTGTGGAGTACTTTGCTAGAGAAATACTATAGAAACTACTTAAATATCTGCATAGGAGATTGCATAATTATGAGTGGAATTCAGTATAAATTATGAGTAACAGTTTATTTACCAAAATGGTTTGGATACTGTTGACACAGATTATTCATAATTTATTATTTGAGTGGCAAAAGTATCAAGAAATGCAAATATGTATATATATATAAATAGGTGTATGTTTCAGAGGGAGGGTGAACATGAAATGTTAACAGTGAGCTCAGCAGGTCAAGGTGTACTTACCATCAAGGTGACCTAAGTTCAATCCCAGGACTACATGGTGGAAGGAAAGAACTACCTACCTACCTACTTTTTTTACCCCCTACCCCCAACACACACGGGGGTGGGGGGTTAACAGTAATGTTCTCTATAAACGGCACCAATAATATAGAGTTTTATTTGCTTTGTCTAGCTATATTTCTTGCTTTTAGTTTTAAAAATTAAAATTATAACAGTGACTATGAGTCACAAGAAAGGCTGACAGGATTCCTGGATTGATAGGATAACTAAACCCTGTCAGTTTTAGTGTAGTGTGCTTTCATGGTTTTCAATATTCTCAATGAATTCTAATTTGAAGTTAACCATAACCTTTTTGTTGCAGCTTGTATATGAATTTTTCATACGATTTTTGGAAAGCCAAGAATTCCAACCCAGCATTGCCAAAAAATACATAGATCAGAAATTTGTATTACAGGTAAGCAATTTTTTGGTAGTTGTATGTATGTAATCTGCTTGCTAACTCTTTATCTCTTTTTCTTGGATATTGTTAAAAATGACAGAAACTTTGCTGGTGAGATTGTGTTGCATCCTAAATAAATGTTTACATGGTAGCTTTTGTTATTGCCCATTAAAAGTAACAGTACCTTTAAAAATTATTTGTAGTAGAATTTAGTTCCATACTAAACATTCCATAAACATCAGGAATGGCCATTCCTAAATCTTTGTAAGTTCTCTTTTTTTGTAAAAGTTTAATTATAGAAGAATTTCATGACTAGTGTGTACGAACCTTTAAAAATTGTATCTGTTTATTTATTTTGTGTGTATGTGTATTTGTTTGCTCATGTGCATGTGGAACTGTAGTGGAGAGGTCAAAGGACAGCTCCTCCGGAGTTGTTTCTCTTTGCCTTGTGGGTTCTGTGATTGGGACTCAGTTCATCAAGTTTGGTGACAAGTGCCTTTACTGCTAAGCCATCTTTCTGGCCCAGTGTGTGAATCTTTATGTTGCTTTAAAACTTACTATCTAGGATAGGAAAGGCTCCTATTCAAAATGAGCAGGTGTGCTCGTGGGTGCAGAGCACAAGTAATCAAAGTGTGAGGACTGTAGCTGTCTCTGCTGGGAAATGGCTCAGTTCAACACTTTAACATTTCCTTGCAGAGATTAATTCTAGCCTATCCATTTGGGGCAGCCTAGAGAACCTGTGTTTCCTGGTTTCTCATCTTACATCTTGAAAGTGTCAACTACATCTTCTTTTCTGCCTGAGATTCGGGATAGTTTGCTGAAACTGAATTTTAATGAGCACCTCCTTGTTCCTGTTGTCTTTATTCATGTATGTACCGGACACTATAGTATACAGTATACAGTATACAGTAGTCATGTATGCACTATGGTATAGTGTACAGTAGATACGATACTGGCGTAGAGTGGAAAGTGCTGTATGGACTGCTGTTCCTTTGGTTGACATATGGATGCTTTGTGTAGGGAAGAAAGTACCTATCTTCCACAAAGATGTTCATATAAGCAGAACTTAAGAAAGAACCGTAATTATGGCAGATAGCTAATCTCATATGCCTTGACAGGGTAAAAGCCACTAACGTTCATAGTGAGCTCATGTCCTACCCTAATTATACTAGGCTCAGAATTTAGAATATCCTCATTGAGCCACAGCTAATATTTTGTTCAAAGTGTAGGAGGATCATAGAATCCAACCCAATTGGTACCAGGAACAGGCAGGCTGCTGAGAGCCGAGGCTTTGTGGGTGCTCTGGATGTTCTGAGATTCCAGCTGGGGGCAGGGAAGGAGAGCTGATCATCACTCTAAAAGTGGGGGGTTCTTTAGTACTGTACACCTCTTTCTCTGGGTACACAGGCAAGCTACTGAGTTTTGCTGTGCACATAGAATCCACTGGCGCTGCATTGGTGTCATTGACTTAGAGCTGTTCCTGTGCATTCTCTATCATGGATGGAGTCAAGTCTATCAACCTTTTCTCATTTATTCCACTTTGAATCCTTCAATAGATTATAGAAGTCCTTTTGTCTTTAAGTATGAAATATAACTCTGAACACTGTGTCTGGAGCTTGGTCAGGCCAGTTCAGCTTGGTTTTGCCACTTTATTTGACACTCAGCAGGTTAGTTCTCATCCACATTGACCTTTGAATAGGCACGTAAGTTTGGTGAATCCTCATCCTCATTACGTTTTCTGAATAAATGTACTTGGATGTGATTTGGAACATTCCTTATTCCCTTGGCCCAGACGGCTTTATTGAGCCTGGTGTCAATGCGCACATCGGGAGTCCCCATTTCCTTCATAGCAGATTTCCGAATTTCTTTGAGTGCCGGAGGACCACCTTTCTTGAAGCGCACTCCATGGATGCGCTTGTGAATGGTGATGGGGGATTCTCGGGTCACCACCTCGCTGATGGAAGAACATGGAAGAACGGCCCTTCTTGCCACCTTTCTCTGCGGGAGCCATTCTGCCGGGCAACAAGTTTGTGGCTCAGATTTCTTCCTTCCTCCCTTCCTCCTTCCTCCTTTCCTCCCTCCCCCCCTAAAAGATTTTATTTATTATATGCAAGTACACTAATGCCTTCAGACACACCAGAAGAGGGCATCAGATCTCATTACAGATGGTTGTGAGCCACCATGTGGTTGCTGGGAATTTGAACTGTAATCACTGAGCCGTCTCTCCAGCCCCATGACTCCGGTTTCTTAACGGGGACATTTCTATAACATTTCTTAAGGTTGGATGATTTTGCTAACTTATGTTGAACTTCTGGTCTTGACTGACTTTCATAGACTGCATGTTATGGTTTCTTTTTTCCTTTTTTTTTTTCCTTTTTTTTTTTTTTTTTTTTTTTGTCTTTGTTATATAGCTTACAGTCTAATTGTGAAACTGGACATGCATTCTATGGAGTATCATCATCTCTCTTCAGTTTGGAGATATTCATGGATCTTTATTATTACCATTTTATTCACAGCCTTGTATTTATGGCCTTTTTGACTTTTGACTTGATTTAAGTTATTAATTAGAATTGTGCTATTTGTCAAGACTGGTGGAGACCTGTAATGGGTTTTGGGAAGTGTCTCTTTGTGACAGAGTCATGCATCAGTAATGACTGGAAATCAGTTTTGTTTATAATGAGGGCAGAGAGACTGGCTAGACGCCTGGGCTTATAGCATTCCCCTCATTCTTGAGCTGTGTAACTTTATCATTAAAGAAGTCCCACACACCTGCAGCCTCAGCCCTTGGGAGGTCTTCACAGGCTGAAGTATGGCAGTTTGAATGAAAAATGTCCCCATAGCCTCTGGTATTTGAACACTTGGTTCCTGGTTGGTGGAGCAGTTTAGGGACCTTTGGGAGGTGTGGCTTTGTTGGGAGAAGTAGGTTATCAGGGGCAGCAGGCTTTGAGATTTATAACCTCTCCAATTTTCAGTTTGTCCTTACTTGTAGTTTATAATGTGACCTTTCAGTTTCCTGAGTCTGCATCCACACCTGCCACTTGTGGTCACACCTCTCCCTGCTGTAATGGACACTCATCCTTTTAAAACTAGAACCAGAACAGACTCTTCATCTGTAAGGTGCTTTTGGTCATAGTATTTTATCACAGCAACAGGAAAGTAACACATAAGGAAGGACTGTCTCAGGAAAATGGGGGAGATGGGATTTGAGGCAGTGAAATACTGTTCCTTAGCCGTATGGCATAAAATAGTAAACTTGTAGGGCAGCTGTTTGATTCTGGCCTGGGTGCTTGTAAACTAAGGGCTTGGCCAACCTCCCTAGGGTTATTTCCTAGACAAAAAGATTAAGTGAAAACAGTGAGTCTTTCAGTATCTGGTAGGTTTTGGCCACTTCATTTTTCTGGCCTTTGTCACCCTGATCTGATCTACTTGCTTTTTCTCCAGTCTACTAATGTACACCTTTCACTTCTTTGTCTATTTCTGAGCTCTTTGGTGGTTTGTTCCCAGCTTGGGCTCTGGCAGGGTACATAAACCTTTGGGGCTTAAGGAACCCTTTGATAATTGCCATTATCCCATCCCAACCACATCTGTCTTGCTGTGCTTTGCCTTAGCTGTCCCTCACTTGTAGGTGCTTCCCACTCGGGATTACTATCAAGTCTTTTCTCCAGCCTCCTCTGTCCCTGCTTACTTTCCTCACACCTAGACAAAGTCCAACCTTCTGTGCTTTGTGCCTTAGGTCGTGGAAAGCCTTCATACTCATATTTTTCACAAAACAAAATAACATTTTTATTGTACGTTTTCTTTGAGCAAACCTTATTTTCTGTAGGTGCTTTATGATCTCAAATATTTTTGGTGGTTTCAACCAGAGACTTACTAAGTTAAAGCTTATTCTAGCCACAAGATTTATACCTGTTTTTTCTTTTTCTTTTTTTTTTCTTTTTTCTTTCTTTCTTTCTTTCTTTCTTTTTTTTTTTTTTGTTGCAAGTAAATGTAATTCTTTACTTTTTTCTTTCCCTGGCTATCTTCCTATCAGTGAATACAAAAACAAAATAAGAATGGAGCTGCTTTACCATGCTGTAGTGGTCCGAAGGAAGCTGCTCTGCAGTGTGCATAGAACTAAGGAAGGACTCTTGTGCATGCTCACAATGTTTGGTTCCTAAGCTCGAGTTACTCATTCATGCTGTGTAGACTGCAGCATCACAGCCCAGTGCAGTTGCTTGATCTGCTTTGTTCATTTGGAAGGATGGATACAGAGTTACCTTCAATATAGAGCGCCTTATTGTTGATGCTTCGGAGACTCAGTGTCTTCTTAAGTCACAAGTTGGCTTCTTATGGAATGGCTTGTACACTTCAGTTCACTTGCTGCTTCTTTCTATCAGTGAATCTCATTGTTACTAAATACTCATCCTTTCAGACCCTCTCCATCTCACTGTCTGCTTGGTTCTAATAGTAATTAAAGATCTTCACCCTTTGGAATACTCTTTTAGTGCTGTGAGTTTAACCCAAGGCCTTACATTGGCTAAGCATATGTTTTACTGCTAAACTATATTCCTCGTTTTTAAATAAAAATTTAAATATATGTGAAACTTAACAGTAAAACTTTACAGAGCATTGAATGAATTTTGGACTACAATATATTGCTAGATTAAAGTAAATTTGCCATCACAAATATGTTTATATAATCTCTGACTTCGTTTGTATATTTGGTATACTTTTTTTTTTTTTTTTTCCTCTCCTCTGAGACAGGGTTTCTCTGTCTTGGTTAGTCCTGGTTGTCCTGGAACTCACTTGGCAGACTGGGCTGGCCTCGAACTCAGAGATCCACCTGCCTCTGCTTCCTGAGTGCTGCGATGAAAGACACTACGATGCCCAGCTAGTATAGCTGTAATTAAAATCCTAGTCTTCTTCTTCTTCTTCTTCTTCTTCTTCTTCTTCTTCTTCTTCTTCTTCTTCTTCTTCTTCTTCTTCTTCTTCTTCTTCCTCTTCCTCTTCCTCTTCCTCTTCCTCTTCCTCTTCCTCCTCCTCCTCCTCCTCCTCCTCCTCTTCTTCTTCTTCTTCTTCCTCTTCCTCTTCCTCCTCTTCCTCCTCTTCCTCCTCCTCCTCTTCCTCCTCTTCCTCCTCCTCCTCCTCCTCCTCCTCCTCTTCTCTCTTCTTCCTCTTCTTCCTCTTCTTCCTCTTCTTCCTCTTCTTCCTCTTCTTCCTCTTCCTCTTCTTCCTCTTCTTCCTCTTCTTCCTCTTCCTCCTCTTCTTCCTCTTCTTCCTCTTCTTCCTCTTCTTCCTCTTCTTCCTCTTCCTCCTCTTCCTCCTCTTCCTCCTCTTCTTCCTCTTCCTCTTCTTCCTCTTCTTCCTCCTCTTCCTCTTCTTCTTCCTCCTCCTCCTCTTCCTCTTCCTCTTCCTCCTCCTCCTCCTCCTCCTCCTCCTCCTTCTCTTCTTCTTCTTCTTCTTCTTCTTCTTCCTTCTTCTTCTTTTTCTTCTTTTTCTTCTTTTTTTTTTTTTTTAATTTAGAATCTTTATAGTTCATGGGATACATTTTTGAGAAAGATACCTAATAGGGTACTTTACATAATTAAATAGTTCTCAGTACTGAAAAAAAAGTCTATTCAGGAATATTAATTTAAATTGTGGTGTTGGGGCAGGAGAAGGGATATAGCAGAGGCTTGGGTGGAGGGTACTCTTCTGGGTAAGTCAGAAGCCCATCAGAAGATATGTGCTTGTAAGTGATGGACAAGCACACATGGCATCTGCTCATTGAAGTGGTCAGTTCTGGAGAGGAAATCTCATAGTATTCTGTCAAGTTAAGAATGCAATCCAGCCAGATGTACCTCCAAAGGTACCAAATGCTTCAGTGTTGATGATTATAAGGTTAGAAAAAAATAAATATGTCTTTATAAGGAGTTGATTGGCGAAACTACAGACACTCATGTAATAGAACATTCATTAGTTAGTAAAACAAATGAGAACATTGGTACCTGTGATGTGTTTGAAGTGGTACATGCACATTATAGAGCCCTATAGCTTTTGAGACTGCCTCTGTGATTTTAGGGGAAGGCATGTCTGTGTCTTTGTCTTAGTTCATTCTAATGACCGCTCTTTTCTATGAGAGTTGTGCTTCAAGCTCCCAGTGCATCTTGGCCCCTGTATCCAAGTACAGTGGTACAGTGGTGGGCGAGCGACGGCCACTGAGTGCCCCGACATGGATACAGATGGTTCGTGTTTGGGTAGGATGCAGAGGGACACTGAGGCCTTCTTATGCTGCTCAGAACGACTGTTTAAAACTCTGGAATTTCCCCTTTATTGTTTTTGGATCCTGGTGCAAAACTTAGAGCAGATATGTGGTTCAGGCAGAAACAGTTTTACCTGAGACTGGGCAATTTCTAAAGAGCAGAAACTCCCTTTTACAAATCCGGAAATCAGACAGTTCAAAATTCGTGTGCTGACATCTGGTGAGCATCCTATTGCTGTGTCCTCACAGAAGGCTGCAAGGTACAGGGTGCAAATGGGGCGCTCCTGAAGTCACCTTCTTACCGTGGTAGGACTCTATTCATGGGTACTGTTGTGATCTAAACACCTCCCAAATGGCTTCACCTCTGCAGGATTGGAAAGCAAGTTTTCAAAACCTGAGTTTGGGGGCATGTTTAGACTATAGCATTATGCATTAACACTTCTGGAAGGAAACATATCAGATTGTAGGTAATTGTGGAAAGGATGTGATTGTCTTTTCCTGTTTTTTGATCCATCTACCCTGTTAGCATTTAAAAGAACTGTATACGCCATAACACACATAAAGCGGTTTCTGCTGCAAGTCCACTCTCATTTTCTTTGCATTTTTCATAAGCCATAGCTTATTTGCACATTAGCCTTCCTGAAACTATATTTTTATAGCCATTTTATGACTGATATACATTGTATTTCCTTTCTTTCAGGACTTGGGTATGCCCCTTTACAGTCTGGAGCTTTCTTTCTGTTTAGTACTTCTTCCCTGCCATGAGGCAGAGTGGATAGGTGGTTAAGTGTAGAGGCTGGTTTGAGCTCAGAGTCTCACTATGTCACCCTGGCTGGACTGGGACATGCTGGATAGACCAGGGCGTTCTCAACCCTGTGACCATCCTCCTGCCTTTGCCTCCTGAGTGCTGAGAATATACGCATGTCACCAAGCCCAGCTCTACTAGTTTTCACTGTGTGCCCTTGGACAAGCCGCACTACCGCGCTTGCTGTCCGTCACTTTCTTCATCTGGAAAGTAGATGTCAGACAGATATTTATCAGCAGGTTCCTTGCAATGCCAGGATGTAATGAGTGACGCTCCCGACAAGGCCAGGAACACTGCTTATCTGCGGTCTCCAACCACGGATTCACTGAAGATCAACTTTGTTTTGATAGCATTTTACATTGTTTTTTTTTTTTTTTTTTTTTTTTTATGGTTTCAGGTTGCAAAGTTATCCATTATTAGCCTGTTACATTTGCTAAACATCTTATGATTATTTGACATCTGACTTTTAATCTAAATTTCTTGAATGCCCTTTGGCTCATCTTTTTCTTCTTTTAGATGTCACGTGTAGTTTCCTGTCTCTCGAAATTCTTTATCAGTTTTACATTGCCAACTGATTTCTTCTGACTGACTGGTGTTGTATTTGAATGTGTGTTTGGAGCAGGGATGGATGCTTAGATGTGTACAGAGGCAGTGTGGCTGTGATGGCGGAGTGCTAGCTCTTCTGTCCACTCCCACTAGCCTGCATCATCTAGGCCAGACAGTGTCCAGGCTCCTAGGGCTTTTAAAGAAAAGCTGGAAGTCTGGATTATGGATGGATTTCCAGACAGAACAGCCTGTCTTGTTGGGTTTTGTTGCAGAGTCTTTGAGTGTTTCCATTTGAAGGGCCTTGCTATTCATCCAGGAAAGTTCCCTACTTGAGCAACATTGTAATTTTATAAAGTTGAGATTTATAGAATCTCTATCATTTTTAAAATGTAATCATCTAATCTTTGTCAAAGATGGCTACTGTGTAGTGCATCATGTTTGTGGCAGTGTAGCTTTTAGATTTATGTAACCTGCAGACCTGCCTCAGCTCATGGAACATTTGCTACCAATAAAGATCATTTTCATTTGCTTAAAGGGTCTTAGGAAATGGTTTCTTCTGACTGCCGTTCCTGTCCCTCCTTTTAGAAGCAGGCTGATTGCCAACCTTGGATTGTGTCTTTGGGTGAATCACTGTGGCTCTTTAGCAGCATGTTTCTAAAGATTGCCTTCAACCCTCTCTAAATCAAAAACAGTCAGTGGTTGCTAAGAGACACAAGTCAAGAATCCCCGTAACATACCTACTGCTGGAAATAGCTATTTAGCAGTTTGTACTTCACATTTGCAGTTATATTTAGACCAAAGTTGCATCATTATTATGCAAATTATACAAATCATTAAGTTTGACCTCAAAAGTGATCTTTTGATATTATATATTTAAAGCCTCAAGATAAAACTGGACGTGGCCCAAACCAAGCTGTGAATGACTTTTAGCTTCTTGTCTGAAGTAAGGTCCATGAGACTTTGAATTCCTACTCTAACACAAAGATATTTTCCCGAACAAGTTCCCTGAATGTCTCAGAGTGTTTACATTTCTCTCTTAGAGGCTACAACAAATAAAACTAGAGAATTTATTTTTGTCTGAGGTGTTAGCCTCACCACTTAACAGAAGAACACCTCATTTCCTCCTTTTTTTTTTTTAAAGATTTATTTATTATATATAAGCACACTGTAGCTGTCTTCAGACACACCAGAAGAGGGCATCAGATCTCATTACAGATGGTTGTGAGCCACCATGTGGTTGCTGGGAATTGAACTCAGGACCTCTGGAAGAGCAGTTAGTGCCCTTAACCACTGAGCCATCTCTCCAGCCCATTTCCTTCTCATCTTTAGTTCAGCATTTAACTCCAGACCTCTCTAAGGAACCAGTGAGGTTTGCTATTAAGCCTGATGACCCTACACTTTAGGTGGAAACTTAAGGGTTCTTTGGAAAGTCAGTTGGATGGTGTTTTCCTGGGGCAAACATGTGAAGGAAAGTTTTGCTGAAGCAGACACAGGAGAGAGGATGCTCTGCTAAAGCAAGCACGTGAAAGAACATGTGATGAAGGATTATTTGCTAACTATGAGCATGTATTTGGTCTGCCTTACATTGCATATTTGAGCTTCATTTGTCAGGACTCTCTAGAGAGAAACACACCAAAAAACTTCTAGTGGTGTGCTGCAGTTCTTGCTGCTTCTGTGGACTCTAGCTAGTTTGCAGAGGTCAGCTGAGACAGACACATGTACTGAGGTAAGACCCATGGAGGACACACAGTGTTTGGAGGGTGTATAAAAAAGAATTGACAGACAGTGATGGAAGCTGACCTTGTCTTGCTGGTGGAGCTAGCTCTGCAACACTTGTTGTGTACATCATGTGGTCCAGGGACTAAAGCTTTTCAGTTTAGAATAGCTATTGCCAGTAGAGCCAGAACCTTGGCGCTTGAATCATGGTGCTGTCAGTTTGGATGAAGACATTTAGAACATCCAGTCTTATTCATTATCTGCTTGAACATCTCTTTTGTAAAATAATGCATAGAAAACACTTAGTTTGTATATGCACACGTGTAGTGCATGGTAGTCAGAGGATAATGTGCTGGAGTCAGTTTTCTCCTTTCTACCAGATAGGTCCTGGGGATTGAATTCAGGAGTTTAGGCTTGGCAGCCAACACCTTCACCCACTGAGCCGTCACCACAACCATCCACCTATCTCACCTATTCCTCTGAACTCGGGTCTGTTTGTCTTCACCTTCCAAGTGCTAAAATTATAAAGCATGGACAGTTACACTTAGATTTCTTGAAAATGCTGTTCTCAAAAATGCTGCTTTATATGGAAAAGTATGTTTGTCCCCTTCTGGGTCCACTGTAGTTGTGACATAAAATATAATTAAGTCAAAACATACTGTTTGCATTTGTATGACTGTGTGCGTGGTCCTGTTGATAATCCAGGTACTGTGACCTTCCTATCTTTTATTATTGTTCATTTGTTGTGTTGTGTTTGTTTTAGGGTAAGGTTGACTTTTTCTTTAAAGACAGGTCTCGTATGGAAGCCTCACTATGTAGATCTTCCTGTCTCTGCCTCCCGAATGCTGGGATTAGAGGCCTGCACCATCACAATCAGTTTGTATTTCTTTTTTAAAATGTTATTGATTTGTTGAGAATTTTGTGCTTTGATCATATTTCTATCTCATTTCCTTGCAGATCCCTTCTCCACCCTTGCAACTTTGTATTCTTCTAAAAATATTTAAAATAATTTTAAAATATGGATTTATTTTACTATTTCGTTATATTTGTGTAAGATTGTGAATATGTTGTGGACACAAGGAATGCAGGGCCTTAACCACTAAGCCATTTCTTCAGCTCCCTGCCACACCTTTAACTCATAAAGACCAATTTGTGCAGTTGTCGCTCCCCTCTGAGAGAAAACTATCCCCTTTTTCCAGCACAGAGCTTTTTTAACCCTAAAATTAACAATTGCTGGATGTTTCACCCTGTTCTTTCTTCTGTTGGTCAATTAATTCTCCCTTAATTCTCCAAGGATGGACACGCACACAAACACACGGAGACACACACGTGCACATGCCAGTCTGTCTGTTGTGATGTACTGGTTGCTTTCTCAACTCTGCCCACGGCCTCATTCTGAGAGCACCTTTCACCTTTCTCCGGGGACATGGGTTTGTTCAGTTCGATTTATCCCACTTGCTATACCCCACCTCTTGCTGTTTCTTAGGGAAGCATACATGAGATGCAAATTCTTGGACGTGACTTGTCTGATAACAGTTTTTACTATTTATGTACACTTCGAACATATCCTTAACTACTCGAATACATTGTTTTGGTAATCTAATCTATCCTGAGGTATTTAAGGAATTGCTTCATTGACTTATAGCTTCCAGGGTTGGTATTGAAAAAATGAGCATAGTACAATTTGTTGTCTTTTTTTTTTTTTTTAAAGAGATCTGGAAACTTTTGAGACCTTCATACCTTGTGCATGAACTATATTTATAGAGGAACACATGCCTTCCCCACCTCACAATGCCTTGGGAAAATTGCACTGAGTTCTTTTTCAGATAATTTGCCTTCTTCACATTGTTTTCCTGTCTTTGTGCCTTTCTGGTTGGCTGGTTGGTTGGTTGCCTGCTCGTCTCTGCTCTGCTTTTGAACCTGTGGTCCAGTTGCATTCTTCCTCCACGGTCCCTGCTGACTGCTAAGGGAGCTGGTTCTGACACTTAATTTATAGTCTTTCTACCAAGATGTGTATTTTCTTCTCATTTTGACTTCCAAACAGTCTCTCTCTCTCTCTCTCTCTCTCTCTCTCTCTCTCTCTCTCTCTCTCTCTCTCTCTCTCTCTAATATTGTGATTATTGTGTTATAGTGTTCTACTCATTTGTTTCAGGAACCTAGTATGTTGAGAATGTCATTTTGCAAGTTTTCCCTACTCCTTTTTTTTTTTTTCTTCAGCATTTGGTTCTTTATAACTGTCATTACCTGCTCATCTACCAAGACGGGCTTAATGCCTGCTTGTGGGTTGTGAGCATGTGTACTTGTTGTCTTTATAGCTGTGACACTCTGTGGGGATAGTGGCTCACAGTAGGATAATTGAGCAGGACCTTGACAGCCCACTGAGAACTCCTCGATATTATTATACCTATAGGTCTTACCTCAGGATCCAAGTGTCACTCAAAGGAGACCTCCTGATCTCTGCCTTACCCCCAAACTGGGAGCTTAGCATTGGCTAAGACCTCACTGACATATGCAAGGTTTCGGTTAATCCTGTTACTTCAGTAATGCTTCATTTAGCAGTATTTGATATCTGAAACTGGACAGACCATAAGCCTTTAGAACACCGAAACATGGGTGTGAAGGAGATTGACAACTACAAACTTTGAAGCGGCTCTGGCTCTCAGTGCCTTCCTTCTTAAGCCCCTGTAGCTTCTCTGCTGGAAACTGGCACCTTGTTAGCATCCTCCCTCTGGGAGGATGGAAACCCCTTAGAAGGAGCTAGAGGAAACTGGGGTTGCTACTTTTTGTCCATTTTCCAAGTTGGGGAAACCCACACAATGTCTGACAGTCTGCTCTGTTTTCCAGGCCCCTTTGCTGAGGGCGGGGTGTGTGTGTGTGTGTGTGTGTGTGTGTGTGTGTGTGTGTGTGTGTGTGTGAAGTGGGTGTGGTAGATGTTTATATGTTCATTCTAAAGTTAAACTCTGGGAGCTCCCCCACCCCTTAAGTTGGCTCCAGTATGTTAACATAGTTGTCTTTGCTTTGTAATCAATTTGGAAACTCTAGGTTTTCTTTGACAAGTTACTGTGGTATGGTGGATGACGTAATCTATAGATGTTGAGAATGGTGTTGTGGAAATCAGACCTCATCCTGCTTCTCCCCTTTGGCCTATATGCCATAGCCCCACCATAATGTTTCCAGAACTTCCTTGTATAGGCAGGTCAGCAGGGAGCAGCTGAATATGGAAGCTCATCTTTCTTTGTTGCACAGGATGGTGTGTTTAGCAGGACTCTGCAAAGGTTCTCACTAAGACAGCTTTTCTGTTCTTTTTGTTTGTTTGTTTTTCAAAACCTAATGGAATATTTAGTTAAATAATCTGTGTTTAATTGTATAGTTGTTAGACTTCAGATTAGCAATAAAGAAGCACAGTTGACTTAAGTTTAGCTGACATTCCACCCCCACAAATCTTCTCTCATGTCAGTTGCACATTGTTCATTAAGCCTTTCACTTAAAGTAGAAACCCAGTTAAAAATAGAACTTAAAATGGTTAATAATTTCCAATAAACAAGGACTGGAATGCAGTAGATGGGTTAGATGTCTTGTGTAATTTTGAGTATCTCTTACATAAAGAGATAATGAGTCAGTCCAGAGCACACATACCCCTCCCTCTCCTTTCTGGCCTGTTAAAGCCACATGTCTTTGTTTTCTAAGCAGAATGCTTACCTGTGCAAGTAAATTGTTAACTTGCTAGTTGCCTCCCATGGTTAGCTGGAAAATTTTTCCAGCACTCTATGTGCTCAGCAGCAAGGATATCTATGGTATGAGGAAAGACCTCAGTACATACTTGTTTATTTTATTGCTAAATGGGCAGAGATATGACAGTTATTGCTAAGTGTCATCTGTCAGGTTGTTGCCTACTCCATATTCCTTGGGAACATTGTACTAATTTGGGTGTGATTTAATTGAGAACCACCAATCTGCCTTCCACCAACAGTCTTTTGCATTTGGACACTTGATAGCCAAGGTGATAGTGTGGAGAAATGATAAGGAACCTTTAAGATGAGTGGGAGGTCCCCAAGGCCTTTGGGGCATACTCTTGGTAGGGATTGTAAGACACCAGTCTCTCTCTTTCTCCGATTCTGGTTGGAGTTGTATTCACTTCCTTGTTGTATAATTGACCACCCCCTTATCAGTGTGCTCTAGGGTGACCTTGCTGTGGAGCTGTGTGTGTTATACCATTTAGACAGTCTGCTTTAAATTGAGATTGAAAGAAAAAAAAAACCTAATTTTTTTATATGTACTTTGTTATAGTGGCAAAAGCTGATAAATAGACACTTGTCTCAGTTTGTGTGTGTGTGTGTGTTTGTGTGTCTATGTGTGTTTGAGAGACAGAGATAGAGACACAGAAACAGAGACCGTATGTATTGCGTTTCCTCTTCCAAGCGGAGTTAGTAGATCCCTTATACATTTGTACAACATCTTGAGATATTTGTGCTCTTTGTTTATTTTTATCCTCATTAGACTAGACTCTGAAAGCAGAGTATATCTGACTTGCATATCACTATATCCCTGGCACCTCCTTGACCATTGGCTAGCCCTCAATATACGCCAATAAATATTTACTAAATAGTCAATTTAGAACAAACAGAACAGATGATGAATATGAGCATTGTAAAGCTAAACTGTGTACTGTTTCACTGTTCAGACTATTCTTTAATTTTTACTTCCTGCCATATTTGAAGTTACTTTATTTCTAGTTAACAAATTTTGCCCAAAAATGTCTTTCATCAAACAAAAATATGTAACCAAATGATGTCCATTTAATTATTGTCTCCTCTGTCAGGTTCACCCTCACAGCTTCATCTCTTAGACTCATTTATGTATAAATATATATAATCATGTGTGCATAAACACACATGTATGGCCTTTTGTGAGAATGAAGGCAGGCAGCTTTTATTTGCATACTGAGTTGGTTTGTTTTACTGTAATTGTTATGGACATAATAAAAATTAATAATGTTAAGGACTGTTTCTAAGTTTGTTGTTCTTCACTCAGAGAAATTTTTCCCAGTATAATTTTTACAAAATAGCAGATTTGTGAAATCATACTTTATGAAACATAAAGTCACCCTTTTGAAGTTTACAATTCAGTGGTCTGCATCTATGTATCTAAATGTATATATGGGGGTTAGGTGTGTGTACATATGTATGTATGTGCATGTGAAGGCCTGGTGGTCATTCATTCCTTGTGTGCTATTCACTTTTGTAGAAGACAGTACCTGTCATTGGCCTGGAGCTCACTGGTTGCCTGGCCAACGAGCCCCATGTATCTTTCTGTCTCCTCCCAGTGCTGAGATCATAAGCATGTAACATTCAGCTTTTTATATGGGCTCTGAAAATCTCCTACCTCCCCAGCCCTCCAGTTTCAACAATTGTAAACACACAGGACTGTGCAACTATCCCCAATATTTTCAGTTCAGATAATTTTGTTTTGTTCATTTCTTGTCAAAGTTGAATCACTTGATTTGGAGATGTGATGATTATTCTTATGTTTTCTTTATCATTTGCTCCTATCTTTAGGTTGATTATCCATCTTGAGTCCATTTGAATATGTAGTATGAGCTCTAGAGGTCTGACTTAGCATTTTATACTGTCTGTCTGTTTGTCCCAGCACCTTCACTTGGAGACCTTCTTTTTGTACTGAAAGTCTTAGCATCCCATGGAACCAGTTGACCATGAATTTGAATTTTTTTTTTTGTGGACTCTGTTCTGCTGACTTACATAGCTATCAAATGTCAGTAGCATTCTCTTGATTACCACAGGTTTATATTGAATTTTAAAACAGATTGTGAGTCATCTTATTACCAAAATTGCTTTGGCCCTTCTAGGTGACTTAAATAAATTTTAGAACCAACTGATTTTGTTGTTGTTGATTGCCTGATATCCAGGTCTTATTTAGCTATCCTTGAACTCTAAGGTCTTTAATTTTCAGCTTCCTGAGTGCTGGGATTATAATGCCTCTAATCATATATATCTATATATAATGTTCATATATATATATGAATATGCACACACATACATACACATATACATATGTGTGTAGTGGTGGGGGACTCTGTCATTGAGCTTTATCCTCATCTCTTCAACAAGAACAAAACAAAAACTTTGGATCTCTTACAGGAATTAGATTGCACCCAAAGTGGCTCCTGATACTTCGCTTAAGACTGAACTTGTTTTCTCTTTTAATGGCATAAGATTTGGGACCATGTTATCAGAATTCTATGGCTATTCTGGTAGAGTGGAGGGGCTTTACTTGAATTTATGTTTGTACTGAAAAGTCAGGTGTTAGTGATGTAGTGTTGAGGGCCGAGGACTTAGGCATTCACGTCCCAGTGCTAATGCTTCTCACTGTGACATCACCAGCAAGTTATTAAGCTTTCTGTGCTCCAGTTTGCTTATCTGTAAGGCAAGGATAAAACTACCTCACAGAACTGACCTGTGTAGATTGCTTAGAAACTCATGAACACTGCATTTGCTGTTATTGCTACTGCAGCATGATCTTTCTCCTGGACATAAAACCCTTTTCTCAGTGTAGCTGGCTTCCCTAAAGGCTACTGCTGTGTTGCATGTAACTTTTATTTAGTAGCTTTCTGAAGAGGGAAGGGAAGAAAGAAACAGAGGGATTGTAAATAGTGAACAATAGAATTTCTAAATTCTTTACTAAAGCCGTCTCTGACAGCCTTCTATTGTTGTTTACAACAGCTTTTGGAGCTATTTGACAGTGAAGATCCTCGAGAACGGGACTATTTAAAAACAGTCTTGCACAGGATTTATGGCAAGTTTCTTGGGCTTAGAGCATTTATCCGAAAACAAATTAACAATATTTTTCTAAGGTAAGTTGATGGTGGGAAAGCAATAGAATAAAGCTGATGTTTTTGCAGAAGCATTAAATAAGCCTGCAGTAGTTGAAGGCAATGCGCTAACTTCTTCCCCTCCCTTCCCTTCTCTCTACTCCTCCCCTCTCCTCTCTTCTCGCTTTTTTCTCTTCTCAGGTTTGTTTATGAAACAGAACACTTCAATGGTGTAGCTGAACTGCTGGAAATATTAGGAAGGTAAGTATTTGCTATTAACTGCTGGTTTCAGGTGAGCCTCATTCTGCAGGTCACGTTCAGGATGCAGAAGGGAATGCTGGCTGACCTGGAGCTCTCGCTCCATGTACCTTGGTCTCTCATTTGTGCTTAGCCTGTTTCCCAAGTGACTCTAAAGGGCTAACTTTGTTCTTTGTTCCATAATTATATATTGTTAACTCTCCCTCAATGACCGCTTACTCAGTGATGGAGTCTGATTGGGTGTTAGGCCAGTGACAGCAGCAAAGCACCTTATTCTCTAGCCCTAGCATGTAGGCCACCTGTCCTTTCTCAGTTCTCCTGAAAGCAGGTTTGTAATGAATTGGAAAGACTGCATAGCCAGGTGTGGAGCTGTAGGCAGCTGCTGCCCTTGGAGGTGGAGCCAATCAGCTGATGTCGCTGGGCAGAGCGATTGCTTAGCCCTTCCTTCTAATAAGAGGAGGAAAAGGTGGGATCTCCTGCTTCCTCTCAGTGACCTCCCAAGGCTGGTATAGGAAGAGCAGGTCAGCAAGGTAGTCTGGAGATGGACAGCTCCTGCTTTAAGAGAAGGTTAGTTGTTCAGAAGACCAGAAGGAGGACAAAACATGGGTTTGATAAGAAGCTTTGGGCACCATCTGCCTGTTTGTTGGATATGTTCATAATTAAATTTACTTCTGTTAAAATTCCTGCTTAATAAATGATCTCTATTGAAGTAACTAAAAACAGTCTTGAATGTCATTGGTGGGGTTGGTTATGGTTTTTGGACAAATATAAATGAAGAGTTAGCCAGCTCATAACAACAGCTTGTCTGGGGTCAGTATGTGGGATAACATTGCTAACCCTCTCTCTTCTTTCCCAGTATTATCAATGGCTTCGCTTTACCACTTAAGGCAGAACACAAACAGTTCCTGGTGAAAGTGTTGATCCCTTTACACACTGTCAGGAGTTTATCACTCTTCCATGCCCAGGTAGAACTTTCAACTAAACCTTGTTTTTGATACAGAGTCTCCTCCGTGGCCAGGGTTGGCTGTAAATTTTCAGTCTTGTAAATCTGCCTATTTCTTTGGAGTGCTGGGATTGCAGGGGTGATCCACCACACCTAGTTTTAAGTACACCTTCTGAAACAAAATAATAAGTTTGTGTACCTACAATATAGAGTGTTGTCTCAGTACAAACAGACACAGCTCCTGTGTCACCCTCACTGTAACTTCTGTCCTGAGCACTGCACTCAGTGTATGGGAAGCGTGTCACTGGAAGGCATAGCTGATGGAGTGGTATTTTTAAGTTTAGCATTCTAAGACTCTGGCTCCCTTCTCTTTTGAGTTTGCATTAAAATGTAACACATTTTTCTTAGCAGAGTTCCTTCTTAAATCTGAAACTCTGTATTTTGAGGAAAGAATTAGTTCATATGTTCCAGATTTAGCACACCATCAAAATTTTGGTTTTTAAGAGGATAGGTTTTCTGTTCAGGAATTTTTCTGAGGCCTTTAGAAAACTTGTCTTTAGTCTGTGCAGCGGGATATAGCATTTCATGGTTATTTGAAAGCATTCCTGTTGGGACTGGGAACACTCCCCAGATTCTGACTTTGGCAAGTGTAACCTTTGATCTCTTCAGGTTCCTCCACAGGCACTTGCCTGGGTTTTCACAAAATGCCTGCTTCCCCGTAGAAACTGAAGCCCAGAGCTTGAGAGGTAGCCCAGTCTTAAATGTCTGTGAGATCTTTCCAGGCTGACCTCCCAGCCTTTCAATAGCCTCCAAAATCTAGTCTCAGTGCTCTTTAAGAACAAAATTCCTCTGGAGCCTTCTATTTTGTCCTTGACTTGAAAAACATAGCTTTTGGCTGCAGTCTCTGATGCTACTCAGGAAGCTGAGGCAGGAGAATCATGTGGAGCCCAGGAGTTCAAGACTAGCCTGGGCAACATAGGTGGATTCCAGTTCTTTTCCTGAGGGTTCAGATGAAATGATGGTGAGGTTAAGCAAGTCTGGAGAGGTTAAGCTTTAGAGAGGTGGTACAGTGCGCTTCCTCCTTTATTGTGTCGAGCTAATGCTCTGTCCTTTCCTCTTCCTTCCCGTTCAGCTGGCATATTGTATAGTACAGTTTCTGGAGAAAGACCCTTCCCTCACAGAACCAGTAAGCTTTATTTTTCCTTTCTATAATGTGAAAAAATTTAAGAAAAAAGAACATCTTTATTAAAATCATGTCAAACATTAAATGCCCCATTTTTCCCCTTTTTCTTTTAGGTTATTAGGGGGTTAATGAAATTTTGGCCTAAAACATGCAGTCAAAAAGAGGTAAGTACTTAACATCAAAGAGTGCCAGTAGTGAAGGAAGTGCTTTGCCATGTTCTCACTGTAAGGCCAAGCACACATGAGTATATGCCTCATCTAAACCTGGCTTTGTAGTTCCATGGCAAGGCAGTGTTCTCGGTTTTTACTGGTAATAAAAGTGAGGCTTCAAGAAGTTTAGTAGCACACCCAGGCACACTGAATGAGAGTGTGCCAATAGACTAGACTCTGCCTTCTGAACTCTGACCTGGGCTTCTCTCCACTGTAACCCCTACCAAGCCTGTGTTCAGTTATTTAGCTCTATTGAGGTCACTTTTGTAGTGGCTGTGCATAGCACGAAGGTTTGCTGTAATTGTAGATAGATTCCTGAGCATCCTGCTCCAGTCTCCATGTTAAATTGCACTATAGGTGAGGGCTTACAGTGTATAGTCTCAAAATATACAGCACAGCTTGACACACCCAGGAATGAGGCACATACAGTCACCTAATCATGTGTGTTTGTAGGAAGTTCCGAAGCAGTAGCTTGAATGGTTACTGTCTCCACTTCAGATCTGAAGCCCTCTCTAAGCCTGGAAACAGAGGCTACCTATCAGCTTTATGTCCCAAGAGAATGTATGTATCTTGATAAAGGATGGGATATATAGGAAGAGCCTCTTCCTCACATCAGCTGTCATTCCAACCCTAGTCAATACAGCTTCAGCAAATTTTGTTTCTTAACAGCATAAGGTGAAAGGCATATGTACTGCCCTTTGTACCTTGAGATACGAAAAAAGTGTCATCCTTCATATTTTAATTGCCTGTTTAGCTTTCCTAATGTTATTTTTAGTGAATAAATAGGTAATATCTTTATCATTTTCATTCTATTTATACAACTGTCTGAATCTATGTCTCTTGCGCCATTGTGTGATCTTCAAGCTCTCTTTTGCATACAGCCTCGAGGCCTTGATATTTACTGTGCTCTAGAGAGATGGGAGAGGGGAGAGGAAGAGCATGTGTGCATGTGTGTGCATGTAAGCATAGAAAACAGGTCAGTGTGTGCTGATGTGGTTACTATGTTACCGTAACAGAATGAAGACAGCTAGCTGCCTGTCTAGTGACTGTTCTCTTGTGGTGGTGTGGACTAATGCACATTTGTTCAGGAGTCTCAGCCATTACTTTTAAAAGTGGGGTTGGGTGAGGTGTTAAATATCTTGGTTGCTAGCAGTGGGCAGAGTTCCAAAGGCCTGAACTTTGGAGGGCAAGGCCAGTGATTTGCTTTAACAGAAGGCCCTGTGTTGAGGTCTTTGTGTATAGCAGTGGGTATGGTATGCACATGGAGGCCAGACAAGAACTCTTGACACAAAATTTGGAACTAGGCTGGCAGCCAGCAAACCCTGGAGATCTTCCTGCCTCAACACTCCATAGCAGTTGGGTTTGCAGACATGCATATGGTCTGGCCTGTCTTTTTATGTGGATGTTGGGGATTTGAACTCAGGTCTTCATGCTTTCATAAGCAAGTACTCTTACTCACTGAACCGTCATCCCAGGCCAAAACAAATAGAATAAGTGTCTGGTTTACTTGGGTTTTGCTTTTTTTTTTCTGTTTTGTTTTTTTGCTGTATGTGTATACATTTTTCTTAAAATTGTAAGTAAAGTTGATCATGTGGAAATTTTAGTGGTGGATCTCATATTTTATGTTTTGTTCCTATTTATAGGTCATGTTCCTTGGGGAGCTGGAAGAAATCTTGGATGTGATTGAACCATCACAATTTGTTAAAATCCAAGAACCTTTGTTTAAACAAATTGCCAAGTGTGTTTCTAGCCCCCATTTTCAGGTTAGTAGTAAAGATAACATGAGTCAGAGTGGTGTGTGCCATGTGAACTCATTAAGCCAAACTTCATGAAGACTAGCTACTTTAAAAAAAAAAAAAAGACTTATTTTTTTTATTTTTTATTCTGTGTCTGTCTGTGGTTATGCATATATGAGTGCAGTGTGCACAAAGGCCAGAGGCATCTCAGATCCCCTGGTGCTGGAGTTTGGGTGGTTGTGAGCTGGCTAGTGTGGGTGCAGGACACTCTGCAAAAGGTAGTCAGTTTTCTCTTAGTAACTCAGCCATCTCTCCAGCCCCTTGCTACTTGTTAACAAATTGTTACCAGATGTTGAGCACCTCCCTCTAACAGGCCCCATCTTTTAACTTCAATTCTCACAATACCCTGCAAGAAGACATAATATGTTACCAAAGCTGGAAGCTGTAAAATAAGCTGTAAAATTAAGTGAAGTGAGCTGCTGGGTTTCTCCAGTGTGTGAGGAGGAGGGGAGAGAGGCTGGGTGCTGTTCTACAAACTGTCCCACTCTTGAGGCTGCACATGCCTTGCTCTAGGTTCCAAGTATACAAAGGCATGTCGATGGATTTTTATTTTAAATGTGGCTTATTGCAAAAGTCCAAAGCCCATGACCTTTCCACAGCCCGCTCTGCCTCCTTGTGGTTGTTTAGGGAGAACACAGGGGAGGTGCAATTGGTGTTTTCAAGGAAGTCCTGACAGCAGTGCTGTGAAACCCACACAGGAGAGAAGGGGCCAGAGTTGAACAAAGTACTTTATCTTACCTGGTGGCTGTCTTACCAAAAGTCCATCTTGCAAATCTAACAGACTCATCACACTGCCCCTGGTTGGAAGATCCTGATCAACAGCACAAAAGCATACTTCAAATTTGATGGTGGACTGTCCTTTAAGCTGCCAGGTTGAGGCCCCGACTGTTCCTGGTTTTAAATCTAAAGACTTACTAGTATATTAAGCTAGTGCTTAGGACACACAGAACAAAAGGGGGGAAAGTAGGTAGAGCACTATTCTGGACACAGATAGAAAAGCTCAGAACAGTGTATAGAGATTGTGCACAGTACATTAAATCTATAGTGCTCGAACAAGCGGACTGTTTAGTTTCTAAAGATCTACCACCTAGTTTCACTAGGTTCTTTGACTAAGGGTCTTTCATAAAGAACGTGTCAGAGAAGCTTACTGGATGCTCAGTGCACAGAAAGAAAGGTAATTTGTTAGACTGAGGATGAGGTTCAGTAGATGAGCATTGCCAAGCACTTGCTGGGCCCTGGGTTTGATTTAACAAAAAACAAAACAAACAAACAAACAAACAAACAAACAAACCAAGAAGAAAAAGTAGACACCCATGGGAAAGAGTGTATGGTAGGCTCAGATTGACATAACAAAATGCTCCAGACCAAATAGTTTTAACAGCACAGTCCTGGAGGCCAAGAGTCTGGAGTCATGCACACCGACTCTGCCATGATCTTAGGTAGCTCCTGTATATATGTACAGGTTGTTCATTCTGCTCCACGGCCCCCATCATAGTCTACATCAAACAAAACTGTACGCGCTTCATTCCCACCAGCTATCCGGTCTGTAGGGACAGCGGGGAAGTGTTGAGAGCAGGCTGCTCCATGTGACCTTACGCCAAGGCTTACCACCGAGCTTCTCAAGTCCTCATTCATTTTAAAGATTTGTTTATTTATTATATGTAAGTGCACTGTAGCTGTCTTCAGACACACCAGAAGAGGGCATCAGATCCCATTACAGATGCTCCTGAGCCACCATGTGGTTGCTGGGAACTGAACTCAGGACCTCTAGAAGAGCAGTCAGTGCTCTTAACCACTGAGCCATCTCTCCAGCCCAAGTCCTCATTTATAAAACTGGAATAATGGCACCAATTACAAGGTTTAAGAGCAGTAACATATGAGTGGACACAGCATAGTGGCTTCTGTGTGGGAGTGCTCCTTGAAGAAGTGTCAGGGACCGGAAACCAGTAAGTCAGCAGTGTTTCAAACCAGCCAAGTGGTATAGCTGGAAGTACTCCAATTTCTCAGTGGGTCAGTGTGTACAGTCTTGTTTCCTTTTATCCTAAATCATGATTTCTCAATTCACATAAATAAGCCATTTGAGTTCAGCAAGTCCAAGATGAGGATGATGAAGTTAGAGTATTGTGCTCAGAGAACAGGATCCAGATCAATAAGGAACTCAGCTGACTACTGTGTGTAGGGAAGAGTAGAGAGCTGAGATTGTAGAATGAGAGTGTGGGGGAAGAGTGTGGAACAGATGAGATATGTACACAGACTGAAAGAGAAGAGAAATTAACAGGTTGGGAGGGGCAAGAAAACTTTTCTTCCCCAAACTGATGAACCACCTGGCAACTTCTTGAAAGATCATAAATCTTAGAAAAATGTAAAGATTTATTAATATTTAATTATACTTTTGATGGAATGATTTAAAAAGAACCTTTTAAAATACTTGTGTTTGAAAGGATTAAACTTGTGTTATAATTGTCCTTTCTCTTTCCTGAAGGTGGCGGAAAGGGCACTCTATTATTGGAATAATGAGTACATCATGAGTTTGATAGAAGAGAACTCAAATGTCATCCTTCCCATCATGTTCTCCAGCCTTTACAGGATTTCAAAAGAGCATTGGAATCCGTACGTCTTCAGTTTCCTTCCGTCCTCCCTCCCCTTCCTGTCCTCACTCTCCCATTTGTCCCTTCCCCTTCCTCACTCTGCACCAGATGCTGTGGCCCTTGTGAAGGGTACACACATGACAAGATAAAATCCCTCTGGAAATGTGCAGGTTGGGGCTCTGAAAAGCAAACAAATATTTTAACAAAGTAGTGCTGTTTAATTAAAATATCTTTTTATTTGAGAGGCTTTCTGACTTGTCTGAAGGTAGCCATATGTGTTTTGGGAAGGTGCTGCAGTCCCAAAGAATGTGTGTTGACTGGCAGGGCTCAAATTAAATGTGTTAATTTTTTCAAGGCAGGATCTTACTGTCCAGGCCATACTGACCTGAAACTCATGATCCTCCTGTCTCAGCCTCCTGAGTGCTGGGGAATGGCTGTGCTTGGCTTCAGATAGTCTTCACGGAGTTTGGTGGATGGTGCTGATAGGGAAAGCCCCTTCAAACAGGGGTCAGATTTCTTCCATGTAAAAAGACACACAGAATCCTTCGGGCTCAGGGAGGCAAAAGAGACCTTTGGTGGAACAGTACTAGAGACAAGTCTAGAAAAGGAAGTGGGGCCCCCAAGAGCCTTCACCAAGGGCAGCATCAGGAAATACTGGGGGGCTGTGAAGAAGTGGTCTGAAGAGATTTACATTTGATAGGAAGACCCATTTCCCAGCAGCCAGCTCAGCTGTTGGAATTTTGAAGTTATAAATTTCATAATCTTCAAGGACGAGTTTAATTTAGCCCTAGGAGAGTTAAAGTATTTTATATTGCGATGCCTTTGCGTGTTTCTCTATGCAATAAAGTTTTATGTGGCACTGAAGAATTATTAAGTACAATTCAGTCTGTGCTTTAATTTTTTTGCATGGAGTTGTAAAATAACATTTTTTCCTAATTTCTAACTATAATGCTTCCTATATTAATAAAACTTTGAAAACAGTTAAGCCCCATTGTGCAGATTCTCTCTCTAGGGTCTGCAGAGCAGCTCTGGACAGTGTTAGTAACTGCCCAGGATCCAGTGCTTCTCCAGTGCTGCCCTTGGAAAGAAGGCCATTCTCCAGCCTCAGCTTAAGTTTCCCTTCTTTTGGGCACCAAGCAGACACCAGACCTCCCACTGACATGAACCCTCCTACTAACACAAGCTCTCAGTTTTAAGTGATGCCTTCTTAGTAGATTGAGAAGTTTGTTGCAAAATGGAAGCAACCTTGAAAGTTTTGAAACACCTTTTTTTGCCCAGTCTGAATCTTTCATGTGTGTCACAGCTTAGTCCTCACATTGTCCAAGAGTGTATTGTACTTGGTAAGAGTCGGCCAGCAGCTCTGCATTAGCTGTGGAGCAGTGCTCCACGGCCATGAGCATCTGGCACCAGCTTGACAGTTTTCAGCACGAATATTGGGTCAGCAGAAAGGGTGAGCAGGAACAGACAGACTGGAAGAGCAGCTTGGAGGGGCTTGGTAGCCTGTCTTTGAGCCCAAGTGATCTATATATTCATTTCCACAGGAATAGCTTCTGATTTTAAATGATTACTCTGAAAGTAATTTTTTTTAGCCACTGGTACTTGTTTTTAGGGTATGACTATTCTGTCTGTCTGTCTGTCTGTCTGTCTGTCGTTTGTCTTAAGGTTGTATCCATATGTATATAGTTCACAGTGCCCTTTAGTTCTCAGTGCTTTTACCTCTACGTCCCACATGCTGGGATTATAGGTGTACACACACACACACACACACACACACACACACACACACACCCTCTGCCTGTCTTAGCTATCTCTCCTACCCTTAAAGCAGCTTTATCTTATACTTGCCTTTTGTTATGTATTGGCCATAAGCATGTCTGTTCTGGGCAGCAATAATTTGAAAGAACAAAGTTGGGTTTTAACTTTGCCATCCCTCAGGAAGATGGAATGGTAAAGAACTCAAATCTCTTGATGTGGAAATGAACTGTATAAAAGGAAATAGGAAACCAGGTGTGCTAATACATGCCCATAATATCAGCACTGGACAGTTGGAGGCAGGAGGATCAGGACTTCAAAGTTATCCTCAGCTACACATTAAGTTTGAGGCTAGCCTGTGCTACATGTATGTTGGAAAGGGATTTGTAGGGGGCAGTAAGGGTAATAGGTTGGGAGAGAGGTTGGGCAGTAGGGTTATGATGATCGGAATGCACTTTAGAAGTGAGTGACTTTGTCAAAGGGAAATGCAGTAAAAGGTTGATTGTAGCATATACACTAGAGGAGGCCTGACTCCTGCAAAACTGTTCTTTCGCTTTTCTACTCAGCATCCCATTTTGAAGACTAACGGTACATTCTCCTTCTCTGCCTCACAGGGCTATTGTGGCGTTGGTGTACAACGTGTTGAAAGCATTTATGGAAATGAACAGCACTATGTTTGATGAGCTGACAGCCACATACAAGTCAGATCGTCAGCGGTAACTTTTTAAAGCTCTTTTGTCTGCTGTGCATAAAGCTATTGAATCATTTCTGAACTCTGTTAAAGTTGCCATCTGCACATCAGATCATAAACAGCAGTCTGTATTTACCTGCTCTCTCTGCGTGCTCCTTAGCTGTCCCCATTAGTGTACCACTAAGTTAGATGGTTTTGTAATGGTGTGATTTTGATGAAGTCTGCTGCTTTTCTTTATTTCTGTTCTACCACAAGGTTAAGAGCCTGGCATAAAACTAGTCCTTCAGACTTAAACTAAAATTGGACTGATGTACTTTACTCCAGCTCAGGAGAGACCAGGCACTATTGTCCAGAACTTATTTTCTAGTCTAGAAACCAACAGATTCATCATAACTTGAAAGAGCAATAAAGAGAATATAAACTTTAATAGTCTAGTATTAGAACATACTGAAGTACTTAAGGCTTTATTTTTACATGGTTCTTTCATTTTATCTTTATATTATAATTACTATTATTTTGTCTTTTTTTTTTTTTTTAATAATCACGGTTTGTGTGGCCCTGGCTATTTCAGAACTCATTTTGCAGTTCAGGGTGGCCTCAGACTCAGAGATCTGCCTGCCTCTGTCTCCCATGTGCTGGGATTAAAAGTGTGAGCCTGCATGTGTGGCCCAAGTTTTACTTTTTTTTGTCCAGTATATTCAGCTTTCCACAAAAGGGGTTCTCTTGCTGTAAAGAGGCCCCAAAGTAACTAACTTATAAAGAAAAGCATTTAATTGGGGCTGGCTTACATTTCAGAAGTTTATTCCACTATTGCCATGTCAGGGAGCACGGCAGTGTGTAGGCAGAACTGAAGATGTAGCTGAGAGTTCTACATCTGGATTCCCAAGCAGTAGGCAGAGGGAGACACTGGGACTGGCTTGAGCATTTGGAACTCAAAGCCCATCCTCCAACAAGGCCACACCTCCTAATAGTGCTACTCCCTGGTGATCAAGCATTTAAATCCGTGAGCCTATGGAGGCCATTCCTGTTCAAACCACCAGAGACCGTAATGCAGATTAAGGAAAGCACCAGGAGTTCTTAGGGATTGGTTTCCTGGCTTGACTGATAAACACAAACACCCACTTTGTATGTCATAAAGCATGGAGAGTCCCCCAAGCAGGTTGGGTGTCCATGCCTTGGGTTTATTGAACCCATGAGAAGGAAGTTGCTATGATTTTCTTGCTTCTTTGCTTTGCCTTATTTAGAATTCGTTAGTTGTATCTTACTGAGGAAAAGGGCAAAGAATAGGACAGTTTGGGGACAGAGGACCAAGGATCATGGTAGAGATTGTTTTTAAGTTACAGATATGTGGTTTATGGAGAACAGTTTAATCACAGAATATGGTTGTAATTACAATATCATTTTTGAGGTAAACATCAATTCTGGATTACACTTGAAACCTAAATAACTGTTAATTTACCCATGTTATCAAGTGTTTAAAATTACTAAATCTGTAATGACCCTCCTCACCCTACAGTTATTAAAATCTTTTAAAACATTATTATTTTTTTTAAGGTACTAAGGTAGACTGGAAAGATGGATCATTAAGAGCACTTGGTGTTCTTCCAGAGGACCCAGGTTCAAGTCCAGCACCCATAACAGCTTCTGAAGTTGTACCTCCAGTTCCAAAGGATTTAATATGCTCTTTTGGCCTCTTTGAGGATCAGGCAGGCACACAATTCTCAGACATACATGCAGACAAAAATAAACACATTAAAAACAAAACACTTTTAAAACTGGAGGGCTCTGCCAAGGGTATATTAGAATACCATGATGAGTCATTAAATTGTCATAGCATTTGTCTGTTAGCAGACTAAATTTCTGTGATTGTTAATCTAGGCAAAATCTTATTAAGAATATTAAAGGAGCTGCAGTCTAAGTGGTAGGGTGTGCTTGGCTAGCATATGCAAAGGCCTTATGCTCAGTTTCCAATGTCAGTGTGTGGGAGCAACACACACACACACACACACACACACACACACACACACACGTTAATTTTTCTAATAAATTCTCACAATAAAGTTATTTTGTAACCTTTTAATATCTAAGCTAAATACTCACTTGAAAGTTAAATGGATTTAACTAAAGGAACAAAGAACAGACAGAAATGAAATTGACTCCGTAAGCTAGAATGTTAATGTAGCTTGTAGTGAATGGACTACCTTAAATGAAAATAGTTTTTGTTTGTTTGTTTGTTTGTTTTGTTTTTAAAAAGCATGGTTGCTATTTTGCCAAACAAATAAACATAGAAGATTGTACCAAGCAGATAAAGTATGGGTTTCTTCATAGAAACGACACTAACTGTTAATTAGTAATTGAACATGAATGTTTGGAGCTGTGATGAAAGAGCCAAATATGAGATTATAGTTAATGATGACAGGAAGTTGGTGGTTCAAAGCAGATTTTAAAGTATTATAAATGAGAATGGCAGGTGGAGTGAGCTTCTAACATCGTCAGGCAGGGCAGGGGAAGGCAGCATTGGTGCTCTACAGGGAAATGGGGAAAGACTTTGACAAGAGTCCCAGCACCACAGTGTGCTGCGCTCTTAAGATTCCCACTGACAGAGACTGGGAGAAATAATGGCGGTACTAAATACATCAGGGTGTGTAAACTCTTAGGAGCTAGGCATGCACATGTGTAATCCTAGCACTCAGGAGGAGCAGGAGCAGGATTATCATTAATGAGTTAAGGATAGTCTGGACTACCTGAGACCCTTGCCTCAAAAAACAACACAAACCAAAAATCAACCAAAATAAGTAATGTTTAGATTTTCTTTCACATACAATTTCATCTATATGAAAGGCCAATAGAAGACAGTTCATAGAAACAGCAGACTGGTGGTTGCCAGGGGCTGGAAGAAGAGGCTGTGGGCAGCATGATTTCTTCTCTGGGGAGGATGAGAATGTCTGAGACTGTAAGTTTCAGTATGAAAGCAGTGAGGCAACTCAGCACACATTCATCTGGAGAAGGCCTGAGCACAGGACAAACCCTACCGTACCCTGTAGAGCTGGTGAACTTGAGTGACAGCTTCAGTGGCAAAAGGATGATGTCATGGGTCATGGTGTCAGCTACAGATTAGGGCAGTGTGAATTGCCATAGGATGTGCTGGCTTTCAGTCAAAAAAGTTCCCAAACATTTGCTTCCCTCAACCAAAATAAAAAAATCACTTAGAGCTGCCATGTGGGTGCTGGGAATTGAACCCAGGTCCTCTGGAGGAACAGCCAGTGTGCTCTTCACCACTGAGCCATCTCTCCAGTCCCTTCTTCCTATTGTTAGAGAATTTAATATAACTTTGCAAAGTATTGATGATTACTAAATAGTGTTTGTCATTGGAATTTCATGCAAAGTTCACACTTTTATGGATTTCTCTGCGTAAAGAACATACTGTTGTTGAAGTAGCATGTGCCAGGACCAGTTCCTGGAGTCTGAGGCTGCAGAACTCCCGTGCTTAGGAATTGTTTCACTAGTGAATTCACAGTGTTATCTTTTCACCAGTTCATTGCAGTAAGCTCAAGGTAATGAAGTGAATTATGTTAGTAGATGAGAGTTTATGTGATGAAATATTTTTAATAAGCATGAATGTTTAATTTATAATACAGTTTTGTGTTCTTTGATTATGTACTTCCTACTTCATTGATATTAAAACTTAAAAAAAAAAAAAAAAAGAAAAAAACAACCCTGAAGTTTTGAAATGGCTTTGGCAAATTTAAATTGTTGAACTTGTTTTGGCCTATCTATTGTGGTGAACTTTGCCAAACAATGCAGTCTGAAATTCTGGAGAGCACTGGTATTGGCATTTAACCAAGTCAGTATTGAACCATATTTTGGTATTTAATGACTACATATCAGTATTTAACCAAATTTGAATGCTTGCTCACTTAAAGTTTTAATACACCATAGTACCAGTGTCTACAAGGTTTTATGCAGATCATTAATATATTTTTATAATATATAGATATATAACAAAACATAAATACATTTTTATCATGTGTTTTCAGAAATGACCAGTTCGGTATGCATTGTATGGGAAATAGACATAAATAAAGGAGAGAATATATTTTCTGGATCTTGTCCATTTTCTGTTAGTGTTGTTTTCAACCTCTCTTTTGAGAGTTTATTTGGGAGCAAATAGAAGGTTGGGTTCTAACAAGGCCCTGAGCATTTAAAAGCCACTAAGCACAGTGTGTTAAGATATGCTACTAGAAATCATCTCTAGTTTTGTTTCTTAGTAACTGTACATTGGGTTATAATTTATATTATCTACGGATAAAGGAATGTTAATGTAAATCAGAACATAGGCTGTTTTCTGCTCTGCTCATTAGTCCTGCCTCTATGTCAGAGAGTGTCAGAGTAGAGCCATACAAGGGAAGACCCAAAAGGAAACAGCAAGAAGCTGTCTGCCAAATGCTTCCCAGCCATTGCCAGGCATCTGTGAGGGAAAGGCTGTTTCTCACCAAACCCCTTGGTTGTTTACATTGTTTTCTGTTTCTTCCTCTAGTGAGAAAAAGAAAGAAAAGGAGCGTGAAGAACTGTGGAAAAAATTGGAGGATCTGGAGTTAAAAAGAGGTCTTAGACGTGATGGGATAATTCCAACTTAACAACAACCTGACAGCGACACACTAACCCATGGGTCACACGCTTATGTAGTAGAAGGATGGAGCAACCGTTTTCTGTATTGTGCAACTTTACAGTAGATTTCACATTTGTCTCATTATTACAGCAGCACTGTATATACCTGTCTCTAAGTAAAGGAAAACATAAGGACTTCAAAGTGTGGACAGTAGATGGACTCTCAGAACTTTGCAAACATAATCATTGTTCTAACCCTCTTTCAAAACAAACAAACAAGGCCTACAGAGATCTGTTGGGGAAATTGCTATGTTAAAATTCCATTATCAGGAGTTCCTTATTTATCACTAGCAGAGAGTATGATACAATTTTCAAATGTGAACAATCTTAAATTTAGCTTGTCTTTCTGCTAAGCTGTTAAATGTATTTATAGTAAAGGAAGAAAGATTGTCATTTCTTTATAAGTTTGTATAGCGCCCTCCTCTGGACATGACTGTAATGTGACATCCTTTCCTTTTGCACATCCTCATGAGTCAAGTGTCCATGTGGAATGGGGCTGTGAATCACAGGTCCCTGATGAAAGTCTGTCTGCTGGGCGAACATCTTCCCAGTGACCAGGTGTTCCTGGTACTCCTTTACTTTTCAGATTAGGAGTAAAACATAAGGGGTGATAAGCATGGTAGCAAAGGGAATGTTGGGCTTCGTATCAGATATGGTGAGTCCAAATCAGCGTCTTGAATCCTTTGAAAACAGGCAGTGGGACGCACAGGCTTCAGCACCTACAGCATGGGCTGCAGACATCAGTGTGCATCCAGACCACAGACAACTTAGAAATGTCAGAGAACATCCTTTCGGATCCTATGAAGTAAGAGACAGAACACTAAGCGATAGGACCATGAAGCTAAGCACCAGGACTGCGCATCCAGTTGGGAACGAAGTTGAGCAAACAGCATGAACTGTTTGGAGTTGTTGCCTTACTTTTTAATGTGTACTTACAAAGTATTTCAGCAAAAGAGGATGCAGCCTCTGGGAGAAACAAAACATGTTCCAGTGGTTTTTTGTAGATTCTTGTTCTATAGCTCATCACAGCGCCAGCCCTGTTTTTAGTCAGAAAGGATTCAGGATCAACATTATGCATTCTGAATTGGATGCATATTCCTAACTACTGTATTTGTTACCAAAAGTGGTTCTACAAATGCTACTGAAAAAAATCTGGAAATTCCTAATGTCCTGAGTATTAATAATAAAGTTTAAAAAATGCTTTTATATCAAAGGTGCATCGTGACCAAATTGTTTAAGAAAAAAATAAAGGAAAAGGAGGGCTGTGCTTAGATGTACTTACTGGCTCTCTGCTGTGTGTTAAAAGGAAGAGAACCACACATGGGTAGGTAAGTTGTAGTGTACAGGTGGGCAGGATGTATTTACCCGATGTGTACTGGCAAATGTGTGTTGTGGGGTTTATTTCCAGGAAGCTTTTGCTTGGTAGAGACAGGACAGCAGTGAGCCAATCACCTCGATCCATCCCGTCTAACAGTGTTCATGGCATAGGGCCGACTCTGTATTCATATGTTGAATTGTGATTAGAGCTAACATGAACACACGTGAGCTGTTGTTGCTCTTAGTAGAAATACAGTATAAATACGGGCTTGTATATTTTCTTCCTTCCTATTAAATGTAAAATAGAATCTATAGAGCTCTGTTGTTTCTAAGGAAAAGAAGGGAAAAGCCACTGACCTTTCTTACTTACGAAGTGTTTCCAAATTGTCAGTCACAAATGTGTACATAAAAGTAAGCTAATTATGGATATTTTCGTTTAGGTACCTTTGTCTTTTGTTTTTTAAAGGTATACATACCACCAAGTCCAGGATGGTTCAGTGGAATGAATAGGAGTCCTTAGGAGCATTAAGGAGTGCTCCATATGAGTACCTGGAAAGTGCTGGCACAGAGCTGCAAGTCACTTACGGACGCTAAGAAGTAAACCCACAGCACGTCTCCTTTAGCTCTATTTTAGCCATTTCCATCTTCATCACACTTATCTTTGATAGTATAGATTTCGCTTGCTGTCATCCCCGGGGGTGACATGTGCTTATTTGACATGAGAAAGGTCAGGGCCTCTTTCTGCACCACGCCCTGTCCTCGAGCTGAGGGTGAACAGCACTGGCACTCTTTCTGTCAGTTTTGTCTGTTGGTCATTCCCAACTGAGAGGACTAAAGCTAAGCTTTAGCCTATTTAAAGACATGCTGAGAGCTGTTGATCTGAACTCAAAGAGTAATCTCTGAGAAGAAACAGTCATTTTCCTTTTTAACCAAAAGTGACAATGTGACCTCTGTCATGTTGTGTGTGGCGATGAGAAGCCAGCCCGGGTAACTTGATTGTTGCACTATGTGACATATTTAAGGTTGTACTTGCTGCATTTGCAGCAGCCCCCTGTCTGACTCCCCCTGGGCAAGCCTGCTGTCACTCAGTGTGATTTGACTGTGACAAACTCAGCTCTGTGTTATATTTTGTTTGCTTCATAGTTTCCAGAACTATATATAAATATATTTTTTCAATAGCAAATACTATAGTTAGAGAGTGGTGACCACTCCAACCGTTATCCCTACCATATTGGTTTCAGGGATGGGACTAAGAGTGTCCTTGGAATAAGAAATTAAAATATAATCCTGTGACTTAGAGTGACACCAAGGTTGCAGGCGGCAGGCCTGCAGTAGCTGTGTGAACTAAGTGACCGTCTCCCCTGGATCAAGTGTCCCCTCATCACTGTGCCCATGTCCCAGGGCTCCTTCATCACTGTTTAGTTATTGTCCGCTGCAATCTTGATTATATTTTGTTCTTCCTGACATTGACTGTTTTTTAATAAAAGAAAATAAAAATAAGTGAATAATCCCCTGAATATGACTGGGAGCAAGGGTAAGCTCCTCCTCCTTGGGCTCTTTCCCTGAGTGGCAGGGTCATGGCTGATTCTGTACCTCCTGTGCCTGTGACAGCCGAAGTTGCAGACCTAGGGAGCGCGTGTAATCACACCTCCTATACTGAACACATAACCCTAGGCTCAGTCACATTATGGAAGGGGAAGTAAAGTGTGCCTAGACCTCTAAAAGCTGTTTTAAGCTTTTGTAGGGATGAGGCTGGGGAGTGGTGTGTGAGTGGGAGGCTGGTTTAGCATCATTAAGTAGTCCAAAGGTCGTCGTCTTCTTGCTTTGTTTTCCCTTTTAACTGAATACACTGGCCCAGAAAAGGAAGAGCTTCTATCCTTTGATGTTATTAACCAACATTTCCACAAAGTGACGGTCACCTGCTTGGAAAGGTGGCAGGAGGTATGATCAGTGATGTTTGATTTGCACATGAATATTTTATTTTTGTATTCTGGCTCAGCTGCTTCTCTGAGTAGAGTTAGGGAAGAGCCATAAAGGACTTTTGTAATAACTATATAGGCAACACATTTTATATTCCTCTACATTTGATTTGAGAACCTGAGAAGGATTGTGCATCCTGAGAGGAGGATGAGCGAGCTTGAGTTAGAGGAATGTTCATTTGTGCTGCTGCTTGTGCACCATAGCGGCCGTAGTATCTCTCCTGAAGCCAACACCCCGTACTACGAGTATAGGTTTCCGTTCCCCCTTCTCTCTTCTTCCCTCCTTTCTTCCCCATCCTCTCCTTGAGTTTCTTTCTTTCTCAACCTAGCCCTTTTTCTAAAAATATCACTTACTGTAAATAAGTTGTAATCTAAACCTCATGTATCAATGGGGAACTTTCAAATATAAATATTACCAATGCATTTTCCTGTCTGGTTTTTGATTGGAGTAGAATGAGAATGGCATGTCCATTCCCTGAGGCTCAAGGAGTTCAACTCCGCTCCAGACTCCTGCTCCTCATTTCATTGTTGTGGCAGGAGAGGGCAGCAAACGTTCATTTTTACCCCGCGAGGAAGCCACAGTGTTAGCTGTGCGTGAGTGCTAACTCTGTTTTTCAAAACAGCATCTGCTTGTGCATAGATGTAAAAATGAAACAATATGAAAAGTTGCGTATGAAAATTACAGACTGGCTCAACCAGGCAGGGAAGCCTTCTGATCCACTTCAAAGTAAAAAAGATCCAAGACTCTTCCAGCCCCTGTCGAACCAGACTTCTAACTTCTCAGACAGCAGGATGCAGGTGGCAGCTTTACCCACTTGGAACAAAGTGTTCATCTTTGAAAATGATGTACTCTCTCAAAAGTGGTTACAGACTAAGCAAAGGTGCTCCCCAAAGCAATGTACCCCTCCCTCTCACAGCTGTGTGAGACTCTGTACTGGGGGGGGTCCCTAATAAATAAGCAGTGGAGGGTGCAGGAGCCTGGCTGCTTGTCTTTATTGTCGTCACTGTGGTCTTTTGACTCACACTGATATGTTTAACTGAGTTTGAGATGTGTGTGCATGTGGGCGGGTGACCAGGTTTCAGTTTTGAGGGTTCTGTCTAGGGGTGTGTGACCGTGGGGAGTGGCCCAGGAGCTGCCGCTGTAACAGTGTGCCACTTCCTCTGTCTTCCAGTCTGCAGCATGGGGACAGATGGGTCCTTTAGTGTGACATGGGATATCTAAAGGAGGAACAGAGTCACTTCAGCAGGGCTGACCGAGCGAGCGAGGACTGCCACCAGGTGTCCCATTCACAGGACTTCCTCATTGGACCACCACTTGGCAGCCGGAAGTGGGAACTACCCATTCTTTGAGGCCTGACTCCAGAAACTCATAGCACCCTTTTCACCACGTCCTGCTGGTCAAGCAGTCGCGGAGCCTGCTCAGAAGAGTGGGAAGTCATTTGTACTCCTAAAGCTGCCATGAGGTCCGTTGTTTGCAAAGCATTTGCCTTTTGTGGGATTTGCTCTCCTGGCTAATTAGAGCATATTACAGTTAGAATCACTGAACTAGGATGTTCCATATGTAGTTAATCTGAACTGAAGAAGCCATAAGTCTGACTTGGGGTTATTTCCTTTGTGTGCAGGTTGTTAAGTGGGAATCTAGACCCATTGTTTTTCACTGTGAGCTTCTAGTTATTGTAACAGGGTTATGACAGAAGTCTTGCCTTAAGATGCCACAAAAATGTGGCTTTAAATCTCAATTATCTTTTCTCCAGTTGTCCCCCTCCCCTCATAGTTTTATGATGTCATCAATGCCTTTTAATTTGGTTTTTTTTTTTTTTTTAAAGGATTTCAGTATGGTAGACCCTTTGTATTTCCACACAAAACTGAGGGATGTTGTGAGGTTCCTAAAGCAAGTAAGTGTTGGTGGGTTGTAAGGGCGAGTATATGGAGTTGTTAACTGAGTTGTTAACTTCAGAAGAATCATTACTTGGATGTCATCAAGTCTTATATTCTGTTATGGTTTAAATGTACCCCCCCCCCCCAAAAAAAAAAACTTGTAGGAAATGGAATCTTCAGTAACATTTAGAAGTGGTGCCCCATAGGTGACAGTCCGTGAGGATCTGACAGGCGTGAGTGGCATGATCCTGTCACAGCAGGAGTGGCGTTCATTCTGAAAGAACAGGTCCAGGCCTGCCCTTTTTCTCTCTTGCCCCATCTCTTACTCTCGTCCTCTACCATGAGCTGATGCAGCAGGAAGGTCTTCCCCAAATGCTAGCACCTTCCAGCCCCCAGAACTGTGGGAAATATAGTGTCTGGAGCACTGCGACCGCAGCACAGACAGACAGAGATGTGGTCCAGGAGCACAGTGGGTACAACATCCTTTCTCTGATGGTCAGGCTGTCAGGGTCTCCCTGCCCTTCTCTCTGCGCAGCAGAGCAGAGTCATATGAGCTATATAACCTTTCAGGCCTGGCCTTTCATTTTGCACAGTATTTACATTTTCTTATGTGTGTGGTTTTGTTTTTGTTTTGTTGTTGTTTTGCCTGAGTATATGTCTGTCTGTCATGTGTGTCTGGTGTCCACAGAGGGCAGCAGAAGTTGTTGGATCTAGTACTGGAGTTGCAGATGGTTGTGAGCCACTGTGTAGGTACTGGGAATCGAACATAGATGCTCCGGAAAAACAATTAGTGTTCTTAACCACTGAGCTATCTCTCCTGACACTTTGAAACATAATACTTTGAAGATTATTCAGTAACAATAGTTGCGATGGCTGAATAATCTTTTGTGGGGTGGTAGTATGCTTTCTTTTTATTGGTCATGAACATTTAGATTGTGTCCACCTTGGTGCTATTGTGAATAACTGTAGACATTGGTTTGGATATTCGTTTTTGATTCTTCTGGGTACATTGGTAGGGTCGATTGCTGTTTAACATTATTTATTGTGTTGTGGGGAATAAGGACGCGTGTGGAAGTCAAAGGACAACTTAGGCAAGTGGGTTCTCTCCTTCCACCATGTAGGTCCTTGGAATTGAACTCAGTAAAGGAATCTGCTTTTACTCTCTGAGCCATCTTGCCAGCCCCTGTCTGTGAACTAATTTTTTTTCCACCAGCAATGGGTGATGTTGTACTTTTTCTCCATTTGTGGCAGCATTGTTACTTCTGTATGCATTGGTTATAGCTTAATGGCAGGCTGCTTATGGAAAAATTGCCTTTAAAGAAAAGTTCTTCCAAGTAGACAACTTTAGTCTCTGAGCTTACTGGCCCCATTCTCTCTCCTCTTTAGGCCATGTGGTAACATCCTTCTTTTGTAAATTGATTTTACTTTTAAAATTTCTATTTGTTTTGGAGTTTTCTCTCAGTTAAGATTGTGTATCTAGTCATTGCATATTTTTCTAAACATATGCATAACTATAAGTGTAATGAAATTCTCATTTTTAAATGTCAACTTCTGGTTGGGCTCAGACTCTTAATATTTTTCTTCTTAAGAATTGGCCACTAATTTCTGTTCTTCATACCAGGCAATTGGGGTTTCTGTCGTGTTATCTTGAATATTATATTTTGAGAACTCTGGATGTGTATATGTTCCTCTGAGGAATATTGGCTTATTTTCAAGAGGATCTCTAACTTGGAAGAATTTAGACTGTGAGTCCTGAGTCTGTGGCACCAACCTCAGTCACATCTTTAACCTTCCCCGGAGTTTTGTGGCCGCAGGTGCCATGGCTTAGCCATGGGGTCTGGTTGGCTTACACCCAGTTTATACCACTACTTTCAGCTCTTTGTTTTCTGATCTGTGTTTTAGGACATTCATGTGAATGAATATCCTGACCTCTCTTGTAGGTTCTTCTGGCCACAGGTTTTTCTGTTAGTGTTATCTTCAGCCTAGAAACTTATAAAATCTGAAGCTATACCCAGTGGCATCCTTTTTCCTTAAGAGTTCAGTTCCCTTGAGTACTTTCCACTTGCATGGGTACCTGTTACCCAGAAGCTAAAGTCTCCTACCACTGTTGGACGTTATTCTTAGATCGGTGCTGAAGAGCCTGTTCTGTTTCTGTAGTCCCTGCCTTTGATGTCCCTTTCTTCCCGAAGCCCGAACTTGAGTTGTTTCCGTAGTTTCTTCCAACCTAGGAGTGTTCTATCTTTGAAGGTTTCTAGTCAGTTGCTTTCTAGAAGGTATCTGGAAATGGACATTTCTGATCTTTTTCTCTGATTAGACTGAAACTGTATATTTGGAGAATGATTTCGGAGGTGCCATGCATGGTATCTGTGTCAGTGTGGTCTGCGATTTCTTTGTAATGCAGTTCATTGTTAGAGGCTGCTTCCCCTCTCCCTTCACATCCTGCTCAGTTGAGACTTGCAAACTGTCCATTTATCAGACACTTCTGTGGCTCTGACGGAAGCAGAGTCTGCTGGGACCCCCACAGTTCCATGCAGCCAAGTTCCACTGTCCCTGCCACCACAGCTTCCTGTTGCCCCTTAAAACGGATCCCCCTGTCGACTCCACCCATGGCAACCGCCAGGCTGTTTTCCTGCCTCTGTTTTTTTCTGTTCTCAGGTGTCATGGAAATGGGCCCACTCATTCACAGACAAACAAGTGGGCTCAACAAGCAGGTAGGTAGACTGTGTGAGTCAGAGCCTTAGAGCAGAGCTCCTCTGTTTTTTTATCCCTTCATTTTCCTAGTCCATGCTCCACTTGGTACCGAGTTGCTAGGATTCCTAGGTTTCTTCTGCTCTGAGAGCCTTACTGTTTACAGCTGACACTTTGTTTAGAAAAATCCCTCAAAGTGAGCTTTTTTTGAAAAAATGTTCTCACCTGATTAGCTTGAAGTTATACATTATTTTGAAGGGTGTTCCCGATTTCTGGATTGTTTTGTGTGCTCTGGAGAAGGGTCTGTGGTAGCTGTGCTTTCAGTTTCGGATGCATGCGTTTCTTGACTGTATAGCAATCAAAAGTAAATGGATGTGTACCAAGAAGCAGAGGGGAAGAGGCAGACACACAGAAGGCCCCATCAAAGCAGGCACTGGAAGCATTGCTCAGAGACAGCTAGAGTAGCCAGATTGAAAGAGCAAACAAAAGTAACATCTATCCAAGGGAACTATAGGGTAGAGGCAGTCAGGGGAGTTCCCTTTTGACTTCTGGCTTCCTGTTCCCACTGCAGGCATTTTTGTACAATGGAATAAACATTGTATAAATGTTGGGATCTGTTGGAAATGATCAACCTTCTAGCTGGATACAAGGGTGCAATGTTTTTAACACTGCTAGCCATAAGCCAGGGGACCAGCCTGATACAGGACAGAGTTTCAGAGGAGACTGGCTAAAAAAAGCACAGGACAATTTATCAACAGAATTTACAAGTTGGTTATTTATTTGTTTCTGAGACAGTCTTGTGAACCCAGGATGGTCTTAAACTTAGTCTGTAGCTAAGGATCTCTTTGAGTTTATGCATTTACTTCCTGAGGGCTGTGTCAAGACACCTACCTTATATGATATTGAGGATTGGACCTAGGACTTGGAACACGCTAGGCAAGCACTCCATGAACTGATCCAACCACAAAACAAATTTGAGAATGAGATAATCTACTAGGCGCTCATCAAAAGGAAAAAGTCTCACTAAATAAAATACATACTTGAGCAATGTTCACTGCATGAAAGGTACTGAGCAGACATCCTGAGCTTACAGTGGACTCAAAATGTCATATTTGGAAGATCAAACAGAGTGACATTGACTTCATCAAAACTAACATGGAGTAAAAAGTGGGACAATGCTTTTAAAATTAGTGGGCTAATGAGATTGGGAAAAGCACTTGCTATGCAAGCCTAGTACCCAGAGCCTACATGATGGTGGGAGAGGAGAATCAGCTGCACACAGTTGTCCCCTGGCTTCCATGTCATGACGCGCATACTTTCTCAGACAATTTAAAAACTTAAAAATTTACGAAGGGGATTTGTCAACTTAGAATTCCATATACGTTAAGTTTCCTTCTCATGCATCTTATTTAGGCTTAAAGCTGTTTGAGGCTCTACTCCAGGAAAACAAAAGGTAAAGCAAGAAAATGGAAGACGCGGGAGTCCAGAGCAGAGGGAGCTCTGGAAACCAAGGAAACGGATAAGGAGAGAAACTTGGAGGAGAAAAACTGGTGTGAGGTTTGAGAGGGGATGCTGAAGTGTAGATGAGAGAGGACAACAGAGTCCAGACTCCTGGGAAGAGCGGACAGCGTAGCTCATCCCCACGCTGGCGGGGATGTTTACAGTCCCACCACGGGCTCTCTCACTGTTGAGTAAAACTGGTGATAGCTGTTAGATAGGAAGAAAGACATCAGAGAAACGAGAGCTGCATCCTTAGGAAATAATCTCTGATGAATGACTAAACCAAGTATCAGGATCGGTAAATTGGAAATGTGGGAATAATTGCTCTCCACTTAAGACTACTTAAAAAGTAGTCAAAGAGCAGGGGCATGCCTGTGCACATCTGCACGTGGAGGCCAGCCTTCAATCTTGGCTGCCATTCCTCAGGAACTGCCATGCTTGCTTTATGACTCAGGGTCTCTTATAATCATGGGCTCACAGTTAGGCTGATGACCATCAAGCCCCAAGGATCTAGCTGTCCCTGCTTCCCTAACATTGGCCACTGCATGCCACCGTACTAACCAAGCATCTTTATGTGGGTTCCATGCCTCTTTGGCAAGCATTTTACCAGCTGAGATTTTCCCAGCCCTGCAACTTAGTTTTGTTTTTTTGGTTTTTTTTTTTTTTTTTTTCCAGCTTGCTTCTTGTGATGAGTATTTGGAATGTCTAAAGGTCTCTTGCTTTTCAGTCCACAGTGACCTTGTTTTTGCTGATAACTTTCTCACTCTGCAAATATTTAATAACATTTAATAAAAGCCATACCTTAAGATCTTCTAGAGGTAAATCTTCTCAATCTTGGCTCCTGTTGATTTGATGAGTCCCAAATTTCTGATTGGTCCTTTGACTTGATTATGAGGCTATGTGAGGCACAAGAATGTCTTCAAGAGGGTGTTGGGTCTATAAGGAGCTATTTAATGGTAGCTGTCTTCTGGGTTAGGGATGCTGCTGTTACCCTGACCTTGTTCCACTGCCGTGAACACATTGCCCTGAGTATCTGTTACTTTGGGGTTTAGTGTCTCTGCTGACTAATGAAGACAAATTCCCTGGGAGCTATGGATATAGATCATGGGGCTTCTGGAAAATATTACCATCTAGTCACCTTAATTGTCCACTTTTTACTTTTGGGGATGGATAGGACACACACAGGGATCCCAGGATACGTTTTAGCTAATGTGAGGATACAGTTGGTTAAGAATGGCTTATGGGGCATGTTAGGGATGGAACATGTGGAGGTGGTTTTGCGCTTCATGATCCTAACCCATCTGGAAACTGACTACCCAGCAGGCCCTGGACCACTGCCTGCATACATCTTCCAGCAGTCTGACCTTCAAGTAGAATGAGTTGTTCCCACGATGACTGTCCCCGGTAGTGGCATCTAGGGCACCTAATCATGCAGACACATGATAAAGACACTTGGGGCTGGAAAGCCCTTCTGGCAACCCTATTCTGCTTCTAACAAGCCGAGATGTCATCAGAACACCATGGCTTTTGTCCACTCCTGGGGACACATCTTGAAGATGAGCCTGGAGACTCTGGCTCAGGACCTCTCATGGCTCAGTAGTGCTGTGCAGCATTTATCCTTGGTCCTTGAGTCTGCAACTTTTTTTTTCTATAGCAAATGTCAAAATGGCAAATCTATAGACATTTATCTTCCCTAAGCATCATGCCTATCTAACTTAATATGCATCTCAGGAGCTTAATTTAACATGAAATCATGAACACTGGCTGTATGACCTTAGATCTTGGTGTCCTTTCGTCTCTGCACAGGACACTGCTCTGGTATCAGTAGTGTGACAATTACACATTTGTGTAACAAAATAGTAAAACCAATGGAAGAAGATTTCATTCAATTGACATTAGTATATCCTCTCTCTCTCTCTCTCTCTCTCTCTCTCTCTCTCTCTCTCTCTCTCATGTGTGTGTGTGTGTGTGTGTGTGTGTGTGTCTCTACTTTACAGATGTATGTACATTTGTCCATGCATTCATGTGAAGACCACACAGCTTTGGCTGTTGCCATTTCCTTTTAAAAGGTAAGGTCTCTTACTGGCCTGGAACTCACCAAGTAGACTAGTCTGTCTGGCCAGGGAGACCAGGGATCTGCAGCACTGGGGTTACATGTATGTGCTACCATGCCCAGATTTCTTTACAAATAGGATCTGGGAATTGAACTCAGATCCTCACACTTGTATGCTAGCACTTCACTGGCTAAGCCATCTCCTCAGTCTCTCTTACTTGTCTATTAGAAAGGCTCTTCCAGGGCTGGAGAGATGGCTCAGCGGTTAAGAGCACTGACAGCTCTTCCAGAGGTCCTGAGTTCAATTCCCAGCAACCACATGGTGGCTCACAACCATCTGTAATAGGATCTGATGCCCTCTTCTGGTGTGTCTGAAGACAGCTACAGTGTGCTTATATATAATAAATAAATCTTAAAAGAAAGAAAGGCTCTTCCCATGGGTAAGGTTACTTCATTGTTGTTCTTACTGAGAGTGTGTCCAACTTTCTAGCCAGCTTTATTGTCTCCTTTAGAAGGTGACTAGGAAACAGGTCTCAGAGACAAGGCGTCTTAGTGAGGGTTTTACTGCTGTGAATAGACACCATGACCAAGGCAACACTTATAAGGACAACATATAATTGGGGCCAGCTTACAGGTTCAGAGGTTCAGTCCATTATCATCAAGGTGGGAACATGGCAGCATCCAGACAGGCATGGTGCAGAGGAGATGAGAGTTCTATATCTTGATCTGAAGGCTGGGAGCAGAATACTGGCTTCTAGGCAGCTAAAATGAAGTCTTAAAGTTCACACCCACAGTGCCACACCTACTCCAACAAGGCCATACCTAACCCAACCTTCTAATAGTGCTACTCAGTATAGACAAACCATCACACAGGGTCATAGGGTAACAATATTCTCAGCTGTAGTGAGAAACAGGCCACCTTGAAGCATCTAGTTAAGTAGAAGATGCCAATTCTTTATAGTGACTTAGTTATTTTCTGTTAATTTTATGCCAGTCTGTCTCTGATCATCACGCCTGGAGTGTAGATTGTGGAGAGATCAAAGCAGACTGGTTGGCAGAAGTAAACTTTGTTTCAGGCTGTCCTTTATGAGAGCTGGCTTCTCCATTCTCTCAGGCTGGGGTTGCTTCAATATATTCTCTCCCTTCAGAGGGCCACAAATAATCAGCGAATGAGACCCATACAATGTTAATCATCTTGAGATGAGCATATTTTTAGATTGGCTTAAATGCAAGAATAGGTGTCTTCATAAGAGAGGAGACAGAAGCATTCCCATAGAGCAGAGGGTAGAACACAGTAGAGTTATCCAGCTCCTAAGTCAAATGAGTCTTGCCAGGAACTATCAGATCCTGAAAGTTGGGTATGAAATGTGTCTCCACCCAGACTATGGACAGAACCCACCTGCTGAGGCTTTTGAGTTTGGATTTGCATCTCTCATATCCTAAAAAAAAACAAGATGTTAGTTTGGTGATTTCTAGGCAACTCCAGTAGGAACACGTGGCAGAGACATGGTGCTCTTGTAGTGTTTGGTGTGCTAGGATCCTTGGAGGTTCCTTCAAGAGAAAAACAGGGATTGGAGGAAACGGTGCAGAGCTGTTTGGTGTTATGGATCCAGGATGGCTACTTCAAGGCCTTGAAACCACAGGAAGCTAAAGCAGGAAGGACACTGGCCTGGAGGTTGCCTTAACATTTATTTGGCCTGAAGAATGGGAGTGAGTGTACGTGTCCCTTCGGAGAGGCCAGTCTGAGCTGTCTGTGTGAAAAGCCAATGCCTGCTGGGACCAGATTAATTTATGCTTAGATAAGTGAGAAAATTTGTCCAGTCATTGCCAGTGCAGACACAGGTTAGAAATGGGAACCAGGGCTGGGACATATACCTCCTGTTTGTAGCAGTCTGAGATCTGTGACCAGCAAATGCCCATTAGCATCTGACTTACGCTGAAGCCCTAGCTTTCCCAGCTAGAAAGGGCAATAGGAGCTTGTGTTTTCATGTTTCATGGAATGGGGGGTGGGGGGTCCCTGGAAACAAGAGTGGCTATTATTTGTAGGTGTGGCATGTGGATGGGACCATCTATTTTCTGGTCAGCCACTGGAGGATAGTTGCAGTTCAGACTGAAACTATCCAGCTCAAGAAATTTTGTTCCTGTCTCCTGTTCAGAAAAGGTTCTCTGGCCATGGCTGCTTTGGCTATAGCTGGCTTTGGTCACTGGGAAAGTGCTTGGGTTAAGAGGTTTTTTTTTTTTAAATCACTAATTCATTTTAAAATATATTTTAAATTGAAATAGAATTATACTACTCTCCCCCTTTCCTTTTCTCCATCCAGCTCCCCTCCAGGTACCCTTTCCCCAAACTCCTCCATGTTCCAAGTTGATAGCCTCTTTTTTTTTTTTTTTTTTTTTGAGTATTACTGGTGTGTGTGTGTGTGTGTGTGTGTGTGTGTGTGTGTGTGTGTGTACATGAAATTTACAAACACAATGTGGGCAAGTCTATTTTTGTCATTCATGTGTATATGGTTTCAGAGCTGACCACTTTGCTCTGGAGCCAATAAGGAGGCTCATCCTCAGGAGAGGTTAATTCCTTTTTCCCCAGCAGTCATTGGCTGTCTGTAGTTCTTTGTCTAGGAGTGGGACTCTGTAAAATTCTCCCCCTTCCACACTAACATGGCCATTGATACTACCAATATTCCAGCCTTGTTTGTGCAGCAATTTCTAGCAGACACAGTCTCACCAGTCTTCCTGATATCCTGGCTCTTAGAATCTTTCTGCTCCCTCCTCCACCATGTTCCCTGACCCACAGATGCAGGAGCTGTGACAGATGTAATTGTTGGGGCTGGGATCCAACCTGATCCACTCATGTGTCCAGTTATGTATTTCAATGATTGTCTTCACTTGCTATGAAGAGATGAGGGGTGGTAGCTACACTTACCCAGGAAAGGTGGCGCAGGTGCTGGGAATGCCGATCTGATGCTATAGCAGAGCCTCTTTCTAGCCTGGAGTTGCCTCAAGCTTATGAGATGGAATCTGGGAGCTCTCAGAGAATCTGGTTTTCCTACAGATGTCATCAGGCCTGCCAGAGAACCCAGGTGACTTGTGCTCTACCCAAGCTTCCAGCTGCTGTCTCTACTGAGACAGAGCAACTACTAACACAGTGAAGGCCATGACTCCAGCTCCGTTTGTGCCTCTGATTTATCTGGTATGTACTTACACCTGAACCACCTTCTGGCCCTTCTCCACCCTACCTCCCAAGATACAGTGGGGCTTCCTCCATGGGTGTGAGTGTCAGGAGCAGATACTGTGGGATTCTGATTGTTAGGCCCGACTAGTGTCACTTTTGCTTAGCTAATGATGGATGGTTTATTCTCCCCCCACCCCCCACACCTTATTTTTCTTAAGCATGACAAAGTAAAGTTTCTCTTGTTTGTACAACTGTACGGTTCTGTACAAATTACAACTGAAAACAAAACTTTGAAGTTCTAGGATGACAGATTGGAAGGCAGAAGGAAGAAAGGATTGACTAGGGGGTAGAACAAGTGTGCACACACACTTTTCTCCCAGTCAGTAGAGGGGAAGACTATATCAGAAAACAGAGCTGTCAGTTATTCACTGTGGCCTGATTCATGGGAGCAGAAGCCTGCAGACTGAAGCCACAGAAGATCATCCTGCCACAGGCCTGACACTCACATTCAGTAGGTTTGTTATTATTTAAAAATGCACCAATAGCTTAGTTAGTATTGAAAAACAACTTCTAAATGTTCATTTGTGCCATAGTAAACATTGACAGGCAGAAATCTCCGGAGGTACTTTGTTTTGGTAAATATTAAAACGATGGCTTAGCCTTTTATTGGCCCCCTCGGTTTCACTCTGTAGATGCTGCTCTAGTTTGGAGTTGAGCACTGGACTCCATCACTCAATCCGAAAGCTACACTCTCTGCACAGTTCCCCTCTCAGGTGGTTCTGCCTGCCCTGTTGCTTCTGTCCAGGGTGAATACGACCACCCCGGCATGTTCCTTTCCTCCGCCGCCAGGCACAAACATTACTCTAAATCCTGATAGCTTTCCATGGTAGGTTTATATATTAAATTCTCAATTCACAAACCCTCTACACAATAAGATTAAATCCAATGGACAAATATACAAACTGCCCTTCTTTAAGAGTTAAAAAGATAAAAAAAATCCTTTATGAATATTCATATCTACCTATCGCCAATTACAGATCTAGGTCTGCTTTCTCCAGCTCCATCTGCAAGTCCTGTACTGTTGCCTCCCTACCAGTCCTGTACTGTTGCCTCTCTACAAGTCCTGTACTGTTGCCTCCCTACAAGTCCTGTACTGTTGCCTCTCTACAAGTCCTGTACTGTTGCCTCCCTACAAGTCCTATACTATTGCCTCCCTACAAGTCCTGTACTGTTGCCTCTCTACAAGTCCTGTACTGTTTCCTTTCATTTAACACCTGTCTTCCATGAAAACTTCCACGAAGGCAGGAACAATTGACATTGTATGTGTTCTGCATCTTCATGCCTGCTTGGCAAAGTCAGGTAGCCCTCCTACACCATTAGCTCTCTATTTTCCCCACCTTGTCTGTTGCATCTTGCTACTAAGGATGTAGTCTATCATGTCCCTGTAGCTTTCCTAAGCTGGGCAAAAAATGGAGGACTCCCTTTTCTTAGCAGGGTTTTTCTCTTCTTGGCCTGATCTGGTGAGCCCAACCCACACTCTCCTTGGGGAAAACCATGTAATCCCTGGTGAAATTACAGGTTCAACTTCCTGGAATGCCTCTCCATGTAAATGAGGTATACCCAATACTTTAGGCCCCAGTCAATGAAACTTTACCCTAAGAAGGACCCCTTCCCACTCTCTAAGGTTCATATGTATAGCCCTGGTTCATCCCAAATAAAGTGTGTGTATAACCCTAGATAAAAGTGTGTTCACCAACTAAGATCATCTCAAAGAGTTGTTTCATTGAATATGGTTGATGAAGGTCTTCATGTAAAAGAGCTGTGACACTAAGATCCTCAGAGAAGGCCTTCTCCCCTGCCCCCATACACCCTGCACTCACCCCCAGCCAGACCAGGATCCTGCAGACCCTACCCATTCTAGACTCCACTTCATCCTTTCAGTCTGGTGTGCAGCAGTGTCTGGACACCCTGAGAGCAAGGAAAGGGAGGATGCTGAACCACAGCTGGACCCCAACATGAATACCACACTGTTGCAAGTTCAAGCAAACACTATGCTGCTGGAACCAGGTTTCTACTCTGACATGAGTAAAGAGAAAGAGACGGCAGAGAGGAGAGAGAAGTTTTTTGTTTTTGTTTTTGTTTTTTAGATAAATTGGGGCTCTGGGGAGACAGCTCAGCAGTGCCTTCTTCTAGCCTTCTTAAGCACTGTATGCATATGGGGCACACACATATACATAGATACATGGAAGCAAACCCTCATCCACATAAAATAAGAATGCTTGAGTAAAACATTCTGAAGACTGGTATTGGATTTCACAATTAGACTTTCTATTTTTTTAACAAACTATATAATATACAACAAACACTGTTTAATATAGTGAATGGACATCTCTATCTAATGTCTGGTATTGCTCATCACCTTCATGTAGTACTCTCAGAGGCCAGAACAGGGTATTAGATCCCCTGGAACTGGAGCTACAGACAGTGGTTAGTCAGCATATGGGTGCTGGGAATTGAACCCTGGTTCTCTGGAAGAACAAATAGTACTCTTAACCATTGGACCACCTCTCTAGTGTCTAAATTGGGCATTGTTTACAGGTCAATGTGTAATGAAATCACCTGCCCTTAGTTCTAACCTCCCCCCATCCCCCCAGTTCTTCCAGTCACTGTTACAGTCTTCTTCTACCTAGTCATCAAAACCAAACGGATGCTCTGAGATGGCCCCCATCTAAGGCAGATCACATTGAGTTAACCTCTCGATGAGATTTCAGCTGTTCTCTTTCCTAGAGAATGTTACAACAAAGTATGGCCTTTTGCCTCTGTCTCTCTGTCTCTCACTCTCACTCCCCCCCACCCCCATTTCACTCATCACCAAGTTCTGTTACTCTGGACCAAATATTTTCAACTCTTTTAAATTGAGAGAAGCATGTGAAACATACAATTTCTGAGAGCTTGCATTTCTGAATGTTTCTCTATTACAACTCTCATTGTCAATTTAAGCTTTAGCTGGGTATAAAATTCTAAGGTAAAAGCCATCTTCATTAGAATCTTGAAAGCACTGGCCCATATTATGTTGAAGAAGGTAATGTAGGAATAATAATGATAAACATTCTCTAAATTTATATAAATATATATATAAATGAATAAAAATAAATATAATATATATTAATATATATTCATTGTCATGGATATATAGGCTAGTTTCACTCCTTGCCCTTGTGTTATGGTTTAAATTTGAAATGTCTTCCATAGACACATGTTTTGATCACTCATTTCCCAGGTGATGGCTCCATTTTGGGAGGCTGTAGAACCATTAGGAGGTGGGCTCTAGTTGGTTCAAGTAAATGGACCTTTGAAGTATAATAATGGTTCTCTGGTTCTGACTTGTCTGTTTCTTCATCTAATAAGTCCTTACTGCCATGAACTACTCTGCTATGCTCTCTTTACCAAGGTTTGGAGAAAAACCCTCTGATCCCAACCCCCCTTTTTTCTTTACGCTTTTTCTTACAGGTATTTTGGTCACAGCAATGTAAAGTAACTAGTTCAGCTTATTTTGGCTAAACTAGAACCATTGGAATAAGCAAAAGCCGGTGGAGTGTGGATAGGAGTCATGGGCCAGGCTCACATAGCTCTGTGTGTTTTCTTTCCCTTTCCATGGTGGTCAAGGCCACATCAAGTGGACCCTGTCTCTCATATTGCAAAGCCCTACTGACTTAGAGTGATTCAGGGCTGCTGTTAGCTGATCCTGGTTGATAAGTAAGTCCCAAGCCAGTATCTCCCTCTGTAGCCTAGGCTGACCTTAAACTATCTTTACCTAACAATCCTCCTCCCTCAGCCTCCTGAGTTACAGTCATGAGCCATGGTTGGCAAGTTCTGTTCCTTGCTGACTTTGTTGCTTTGTAAACTACGTGTTTCCCATTTGAAGATGTATGTGATGTCTTCACATGTTCCTGGAGGAGGATTGGGAGTCTGTGTGTAGCAAGAATGCTATGAGTTGTCTGTCAGTCTCCCTTCCTCCCTCTTCCTCCCCTTCCACTTCCTCTCTCACTCCCTTCCCTCTGCTTGTTTGTTCTCTTGTCCTTTTTTTTATTTTTAATTTAAAGTGTATTTATTATCTATTTATCAACCAATCAACCCGAGAGGCAAGTACTTATCGCTGAAACAACCTTAGCTGATCACATCTACCAGAAAGCTAAACTTTTAGAATGTTGAACCACCATCTTTATTTTCCAGTGAGGAGAGAGATCACGAGCATTTTATCTGTACTGGGTATAGGAAAGTACAAATGGAGATAAGTTTTCTTTGCTCCACCTCACCAATCCCATCATTGAATTAAAGGGAAGGATTAGATTGGGGTCAAAAAGTAAAAGTCTCAAGATTTTTTAAAACGGAGGCCTGAGATTCATTATTGTGGTAAATGGAACTGAACTCTCTGTTGGTGTGGTGTGTGTGGTGTTTCTAGAGCTTTCACACTTGGCTCAGTCTATGGCAAGCCTCACTGATTTTTTTTAAAGACAATTTAGAAAACAGAGCATTTAGCAACAGCGCCGGGCATGCTTGAAGTATGCCTCTTATTTCCAGGGTCCTGGACAGGAACAAGGCCAACAGGGCAGCGCCAGCGATTGGAAGTTGAGACACAACGATTTCATTATGAAGTTTGCTTTGCCCCCAAGGGGAGAGGATTATTGCAATTATGTCACCATCCGTCAGGCTGTCGGAAAAGCCAAGCTCCCCTTTCCCAAACATAGCCAGAGAACAGAGTGGTGGCACCAAATGCTAGGCTGTCAGTCAAACTGAGTCCTCACATTCTCCGTATTTTCCGAAGAGGAAAATACTTCATTTTCTCCTCTTTTAGTAATTGATTAGTCATAGAATCCAATGAGCCCACAGACCCAGGAAGATCCTGCTCAGATGGACGTCCAGTGTCACATGATGGGAAGGGAAATAGGAGATATGAGGTTGGTCTCGCTACCCAGGCCAGTGCCTCCAGGATGCTGGTAGCTTAGGTTTGTTCGCATCTCATGTGTGGTCAATTCAAAGCTCTTGGCATTTTTGTGAGAACATCTTACTGACCTCTTCCAAACTCTCATTTAGATATGAAACCACATCTTGGCTGCCTGACTATTCATTTTTCTGGAAATATTTGTCAAAGTCTATGACAAAGTTTTAAGTTTGGGAGAAAATGGTGATGAAGTTCTACACTGGCATTAGCCATTTCTTTGTGTACCCAACTGGCAGGGCTCACTTTCCACCAAGACTGGAGATGAAGACATGAGGGAAGAATCTAGCATAGCCACTTGGGGCTAATGGTTCCATAGGAAGTAGAAGCAAGTGGGGTGTTGGTGATGTGGAGTCTGAAAGGGACCCTGCAGGGGGGTGCTTGGCATGGGAAGCATGGGTGGTGTGTATACCCATGTCACACGTGTGTGAAGGGTCAGGGAGGGCTGAAGGAAGACAGCATCAACCAAGCCCAGAGGTAGAGCAGCAGCACCTGAGGCAAGCGAAGGGTGTGTATCACAATCAGAGGAGGCAGAGATGAGCTTCGGGAGGGGCAGGAGGAGCGGACCCCTGTGATGGGCTGTGATTCATGTCGAGTTATGAGAAAGAGTGGAAAGTTTCAGCTAGAGTATACAAGTCAGGATGAGACTGAGAAAAGGTCTTTCTAGCTACAGTGAGCCGAGTCAGGCACCAGTAGGGTCATCAAGGGTGCTGAAGTAGGCAGTCTAAGGTGTGTGTGTGTGTGTGTGTGTGTGTGTGTGCGCGCGCGTGTAGTAGTCTTCAATGAATCTTCAGTGATATTATTTACAGAGGTGGGAAATGAGATTAAACTAGTGGGACAGGTCAGCAGTGTAGGGAGAGGGAGGCGGTGAGGCAGCCATGTCTGGAACCGACAGGTTCCTGTTCACCCTTCAGGCTCTGTCTGTGTCGTTTGCTCTGAACCTCTGCTGTTCTCCGTTCTGCCCCATAATTTTGGATCAAAGGCCTTTACTCTGCTCTGTTCTTGAGTCTACATCCCCAACCTCTGGGCAGTGTTACAGGTTTTGGGTAGGTAGGGAATGGCTACCAATGGTCCCGAGGGACACTAACTCCAGAACCAGGAAGCCATAGGCGCAGACAGAAAAGGTCTTACAAATCCTGCTGGAGACTGAGCCCCCAGCTGTCACTGTTTCATGACCTTTTATTGTATTTTCCTACTTGTCAGCCTCTGCCTGTCTGGCCTGGGGTGCTGAGTTTTTTCCACTTGGATGCTCTGAGATGAGATTCTCCCGATGCTTTTGATTTTTATTAGTTTCTCTTCTCTGGAGTTGATTATTCTTCTGGCTTCATCGTTCACTGAATGTCAAGGCTATCTCAACTTGGGAGGCATTTCTCTCTCTGATTTAGTTTGACGCAGTCTCTTCTGTGCTGACTCAGTCAGCCAGAAAGGCACATTCCAGAGCCTGAGCCTCTCAGACAAGTCATTAGGCTCAGCAGATCAGAAATTCTGGTTCTGGATAAATAAGAATTTTGATAAAGTCTTGAAAAAAAATCTTTCCCATGGGATCCTTGCTACCTTAAACTTTAGAGTTGTGTGTGCGTATGTGCGTGTGTGCATGTGTGTGTGTGCCATTGGCCTAGGCTCAGCTGGCAAGAACTCAGTATTTGTCTTTAAATTTATTTATTAAATAAAATTTTTGATGGTTTTATGGGTACAGTGAATTTTAGTTGTTTTCACCCCCACTACCCCCAAACCCCCTCTTCTGCTGACATGCCCTCCCTCATCCTAGGTGAAATCTTGGCCTGTCCAGTTTGATTTGGATAACCACAGCCGTAGTGAGTTTGAAAGTGTCATGATCAGGAGACATCTTTGTATATACCCCTGTCTTCTGGCTCTTACATCCCTTCTTACACCCCTTCTACAATGCCCTATGTATCTTAGAGGAGGTGGCTCAAGTGTCCTGTTTAGGTTTGACCAATCTACCATCCTTTGCTCTTGGTTTTTAGGTCAGTTATGAGTGTGTGCATTGGCCTCAGACAGATATAAGACATGTCTCTGACCAAGGCCCAGTATCTTGATTATTTCTTTAAGGTAGATCCAGTGACACCCTTAGTGCAGGCTGAGGCTTCTTACTGGACAAGCTCCCCACGATGCTCAAACTCAGAGCAGAATCGGAATCCTAGTTCTCTGCCTGTATGGCTGGAAGGCTATGGTGAATTTCTTTAACATCTTTAAGCCTCAGTTTTCTTGTAAAGTTTGATATTAACACTTCATAGGCTGTTAGAGAAATGAGTAGATAGGTTACAGGAAGAGAATTTAGACAGAACTAAACTCTCTGGACCTTGCCCACCATGACTGCCCTTCATGTAGCTTTGAGCTCTTGTTGTGTTGAATGTGATACTCTATGAATCACAGAGTCTCAGACCTTAACCCAACAAAACAAAATAAAACAAAACAAAACACCCGAAACAACCCACCAGTGCACCAGTACTCATCAAATATCACATAGTGAAACACAAGCATGCTGGGTTAAATAAATTCACTTTTATTTCTGGCACTTTGGTAACTAGGTCAGTTACTGAAATCCCTCTCTTCTCATTTCACCTCTACAGCATGGTTACTGGAAACCCCAACCTGTCCGTGTGCCTGAATCCCTTCTTTGCCAATGTCTCAGTTACATCCGGTGCATCCTGAATGGCATCTATCAGACGAAGCTGGTAGTGAAGCCACCTCTTCCTGATGATCCAGTCCATTCCCTCACTGTGCCCTGTAGGGTTCCCTGCAGCACCCAACCCCCACCCTGCTGCCCCATCATCTAGGATCCTTCCCTAGCATGCACTGTTTCAAGCTGTGAGCAACCACAACCTCATCATGCTCCCGGCTGTGTCTTTGGTGATGCCTTCAGCAGATGGTTTCAGTAACTAATTTGTTGCCCAAGCAGTGTGTTAATCACTGAGGATATAGCAATGAACAGGGGGAAAAAAAAAAACTAAAAAAAACAAAACCCTCCTGGAGTGAAGAGGCACCTCTCTTCTGCTGCCTCCCACAGCATTTTATATTTGTCTTTTTAAAAGAGTTTGATTTTTATTTATGTGTATTGCATGTGTCTACGTGTATGTATGTAACACATGTGGGAATGTCTAGAGAGGGTTGATTATATATTAGTATCCAGATGACTAGATTCTTATAAAAAAGGTTCGGAGTGCAGCTGTAACGTGAGGACTGGCTGTGAGCGGTGCAAGAGAAGAGAAGGGAAATATCACTGGATCTTAAGTTTCAAAAGATACTTGAACTCATTCGTGAAAACTTAAAATACCACTGATAAATAAACGAGATGAGTCTGGACTGACAGGTACTCTGCCACGCAGAGGGTAAGCGTGTGGATAGGTGCGAAACTAAGATGATTTTCGACAGTCTGTCCCATTGCAATTTCAATTCCAGTTCTTAGAATTTTAGGGCAAATGATTCCTGCTCAATGCTTTATATTGAAAACTTTATCTCACAAAGACTTGTCTCTAAGATTGCTTAGTAACCGTAATCCAGCCATTTCGTGTGCATTTCTTGCATTTCCCATACTATCTAACCTGGGGAGGAGACTTGAAAGTCTTGTATGCTTTGTGGGTTTCCTGAGTCTATAAAATTTCTCATGAGCTTCATGAATCTGGCAGCCTCTTTGGCCCCTCCAGAAGGGAGTGTTTCAGTCCCACGGAATAACAGCACATCTCCGCGTTCCTAGCTTCATTCATAACCACACCATAGGTACTCACTGTAACTGCAACTCCCAGGGAGGTGCTCAATAAAATATGGAAGGAAAAGAAGGAAGGAAAAAGGGAGAAAGTGACTGTTACACAGAAGGTGCTTGGTTCATACATGTGAGTTGAGGAAGGGAGAAAGAGCCTGGCACACAGTAGGCTCTTGGTTCATACCTCTGAATCAATGAATGAGTGCTGTGCAGAACAGCCAGCCTCTCTCTCCTCTTCCCTTCTCCCCACATAGGCACATCTGTGGTGACCATGGGGCCAAGAGCAGAAGTCCTTTCTGAATACAGCCGATATCTACCAAATAGAGTTCTATTGCTTCCAAGTGTGGCTAACAACAGTCTCACCATTGTCTGTGAGACTCCTTGTGGAATTACTGAAGAAGGGCCTGGGGACCCAGAAGCTTCGTGGACCCATTCCAAGGAGAATACAAGATGCACTTGCAATAAAGAAAGCTTCTTTGTGCCTCATTAAACTCATCTTTCTTCCTCTTGGTTAGACATGTGCCTGCCGTGCCCTGCAGAGCCACGACAGCCAGAAGTGGCAGAGTCAGGCGGAAATAAAAACAATTCAGCCCCTAAATGACGTGCCCCTTAATTCAAAATAAATCTGTGGCACCCGACAGATACTTCTTTCAGACGGTTCTGGAGAAAGGCTTGGCTTGTCCTAGCAAAGTCAGACACAGGCTTCATTATTTTTAGTCTTGTTAAAAGAAGTTGCCATAGCAACAGCACCATCATCTAGGACAAATGTTATCTCTTCGAGTCAATAACAACAAGAGCTGTCCCACAAATATCTAGTGTTGTCAGAAGAAGAATTGACTTTCCAATAAAATTAATTTCTTCTGAAAGTCTTTACTATTCATCTTCATTTGTGAGCCCAGAAGTTTCCTTCCTTGAAAATAAGAGATGGGAAAAGCAATCTCCAACTTTGCAAGGTTGAGACTGACCTGGCTTGTATCTGTTTGTAGAAAGTGATTGATTCTATTAGTTCCTTAAAATGTGTAATTTCATTTGTGGCTTTTAAATCACCCTCAGGAGGCATGGCAGTAATTACTTTGACCCTCAGGCAGAGAATGTGCTTTCTGAGAGAACAGCAGGGAGGCCACCGAGGAGCTTGGATGCTCCCAACCTCTTAGGATGTCTTTTTAGGTGACAGAGCAGTCAGTTTAGTCCCTGTGCAGTAAGACGTGCACTCAGACTGTGTTGGCTGGCACTATTCACATACACTTGCAGTGTACTGACTTTCCAGCGGTGGTAAGCTAGACCTTAAGGGTTAAATGGACGTTCAACCATATCTGCTTCTTGGGCTGGAAAAGCATTAATTCTGGTGTCAGATCAAAGCACTAGTGTTGACTAGAGAAGAAAGTTGAGCCCCTCAGGATTCTGGTTCTGAATGCAGTCATGACCTCACTGCGCCCACTCCAGTTTGTCTCCTCTAATCTTAGATTCCTTCGTACCCACCCCGTGACATTTAATATCTTTGAAATCAGGATACACCTAATATTTCTTGGCATGGCACAGCATTTTATTGGCAGTTTTTAATTTTGAGGGGTACATGATGCATTTCCCTGGAGGGAAAGGGAAATGACATTCTCTGTTTACACATCAAGGGACAGGTACCCTGAAAAGCAACGTGGAAACATACTTTGATAAAATCTTTGAAAGGAGACATATTTATTCTAATTTTTATGTGTATGAGTGTCTGTCTGTCTGTCTGTATGTATGTATTCACATCTTTGTCCCCTGCCAGAAGAGGCCAGAAGAGGGGGTTGAATCCACAGATAGAAAAGCTTACAAAGGAAGAGGGGCATTGTGATTATGTTCTGGAAACATAAAATTAAGGACTACATCTGGTGACGGCTTTGTCAGTGACAGTTTTGAGATGACAGAGCATCCAGAGCTGAAGACAGGTGGAGCACATGCAGATGCGTGTCTTCTGGTCCTCTCTCCTTTCTGTAAAACAAGGATTCAAGCTTGGAGTCTCTACCTAGGACACCTTATGTAATCACCTCCCAAAGGCTCCTCCTTCCCCTCCTCACTTTCTTTGGAGACCATCTCACAAGAAGGCCATGGTAGCCTAATCCTGTCATCTCACAGATGACATGACAGAGGTCCCAAGGGGGCTTAGGGGGCATGTAAAATATTTGCATTTTAATTTATATATATGCATGCTTTGCTTGTATATATGTTTATGTTCAATGTGCATGCCTGGTGCCCAAGGAGGTCAGAAGAGAGCACTGGCTCATCTGGAATCAGTTACAGGTGGTTGTGAGTCTCCATGTGGATACTGGAAACCAAATCTCATTCCTCCACAAGAATAGCAAGTACTCCTAACCACCGGGCCAACTCTCCAGCCTACTTAATGATTTGCCTTTTCAACACTGCATGCCTGGTTCCTTCTACGAACTTGGCAATACAATGACTTTAGTGAACAACGCAGACGAGGCCCTTGCCTTCATAGATGTTATACGACAAAACAACAAAACAAGAAAACATACAAAGAAGGCAGTTCTGCTGGAGGCAGGGTGCCTGTCTCAAGCATGCGGTTGCCTTGGGAACAAACTGGACTGACCAGTGAGTGTTCGTCATCCCTAGACCTCCTCTTTATGTCTTGAAGGTGTTGGCTTAATGGACGTGCTCCACAAACTTTCAGATATTTTCTCTCAATCGGCGGGGAGCACTTGGAGTTCTGGGGTTTTGAGTGTGATAGATCTGAAACCTCCAACATCTGGTTCTGAAAATAAGAAGCCAGTAGAGCCAAACAATAAAGCCAGATGCTTCCATCACCCTTGAGGAGACAAAGATTTGTAACCCCCTTACAAGAGGTATCTCGTCAACACGCCTTGACTGTTTGGGTTTCCTTACCCTGTGAGGTGCTTGTTCATCATCTTTATTTTTTCTTTCCCTTGACTTCTTCATTTTGTACAGGAAGAACTTGGCTTTGATCTGCACTTCCTGAGTACAGCGGGCACTGCTGTAAAGCTGGGTACACCCATGAGACTCTGTGAGGAGCCAAGATGCCGGGCAGTGTTGGAGACCCACACAGGATCACCACCATGCTTCAAAATGCCATCAAGGCACTGTTCAGAGACACATGTGAAAGTGTGCTGAGAACTCCAACACATCTCATGATTTCCCTCACTTCTTTTAAGAATTTGATTAAAAATAAACTTTACAGCATTTCATCTATGAGAACTGTATTCACACCATTTTGCTCCTCCCTGTTCTCCTCCATGTCTCTCCCACATTCACCTCCCTCAAATTCAGACTCTCCCCCTTTAATTATTTATTGTTACATGCACACTCCTGTACATAGCCTATGAGTCTGTTTATTGTTACTCCAATGTACATGTGTCTTTGGCTAACCATCTGGAACCAGATAACCCATCAGGAAGCTCTGGGGGAAAAAGGGATATTTTCCCCATCTCTTGGCAGCCATTGATTTCCTGTAGCTCTTCATCTAGGGATGTGGCCTTGTGCTGGCATATCCCCTAGTGTTGTCACTATGCAAATCTTGTTTAGGCAGCCATATTGTTGAGATTTCATGGGTACAGCTTTCCTGTAACCTCTAGAAGACACTATCTTGTAGCAAGCATCCTGGTTCTCTGGTCTTACAATCTCTATGGCCTTTTCCCTGAGCCTTAGGCTCAGACATCATACTGTAGATGTACCAGCTGGGATTGGCACACCATGGTGGTCATTCATTCTTTGTATTTTGACTAGTTGTTGATCTCTGTAGTAACTTCTTTGATAAGAACCACACTTATCTGTGGGTATAAAGATAAATATTTAGAATGGAGTTCAGAATTACATTGGTTTAGGAAAAGGGTACTAGTAGATTCTCCTCGAGGGTCTGTGGTCTCTACAGCTATGAGTTGCTGGCTAGCTTTACAGTACCAGGTATGAATTCCCTCCTATTGAGAAGACTTTAGGTCTAATTAGACAGCTGTTGAGTAACCCCAAGACAAAAGTGTCATTATTGAACCATTAGGTATATCTTGTTGGGCTGATTATTGTCGTGGTTTGAAGGCTTTATGTTTGGGTAGGACGACTGATTATCTTTTCTTCCTCTGAAGTTTGCTGTACCTTCTGATACAGTGAGCTCTGCTACAGTTCTTTATGAGTTCATCATTTGACTGGCATCTGGGTCACTCTCATGACTACACTGTTGGAAATAGTGTCACAGCAAGTGTGAGCATGCAGAGATCACTGTTGTATGATGATTAGACTCCGCTGACATATACTCAAGAGTGGGATGGTTGGATCGTATGGAAGTTCTGTTCCCCATAGTGGCTGTACTAATTCGTATTCTCAACACTATGTAAATGTCCACCTTTCCCAACATGTTCATTAACATTTATTGTTTGTTGCTGTTTTTCTTTATTTTCCTGGTGTTGGCCATGGTGCCTGTGGTAAGACAGAATCACAGTGTAGTTTTGATTTGTATTTTCCCAGTACCTAAAGATATTGACAATTGCTTTTAGTTTTTTATTGGCCATTTGTGAAGTGTCTATTCAGATTATTCACCCACTTATTAATGAGATTCTTTGTTCTTCTGTTACTTTTGAGTTCTTTGTATGGTCTGGATACTAGTCATTTCTCTGCCAAGAGATGCTGGTGAAGACTTTCTCCACCCCATGGATAGGATAATGCATGTCACTTGTTCTACCAATCATTTTCTTTGCTGTGAAGAAAAAAAAAGCCTTTTAACCTTTGCTATTCCCTTTGCTGTTCTTGTTTTATAATTTCTTGAGAGGAATCCTCCTAGAAAACCATCTCCCATTCCAATGCCTTGGCATGTTTTATAGTTTGAAAGTTGCTTGACTTTCATTAACACTTTAATCCAGTTTGATAATTTTTGTACTGAGTGAGAGCCAGGGATCCAGTCTCGGTGTTCCATCCATGTGTGGATATCAAACTTTCCCACTACTGTTTGCTAGGGGGCCATCTTTTCTTCACCTTATGATTTTGGTATTTTGATTGGCAGCTGGCTGAAGATGGGTGAGTTTATTTCTGTATCCTCTATTTCATTGGTCCATGTATTTGCTTTCATGCCTACACTAGTATGATTTAAAAAAAAAAAAAAAAAAAAAAAAGACTCTCTAGGGCAGTGGTTTTCAACCTTCCGAATGATGCGACCCTTTAAAACAGTTCCTCACATTGTGGTGACCCACAACCATAAAATTGTTTTAATTGCTACTTCATAACTGTAATTTTACTCCTTTTATGAATTGTAATGTAAATATTTTTGTAAATAGGTTTGTCAAAGGGGTTGTAGGCTGAGAACCATTGCTCTAGGATAGTTTTAAAACCCACCTTTGTAATACCTTTAGTACTTTTGTTTTGTTCAGGACTCTGGGTGTTTCTAAATGTGTCAGGTCTCACCACCATAGTTTCTGCCCTCCTGCCTTATATGGCCTTGAAGACTCACCCAACTTCTGAGTCTGTCTCTACAGAAATACATGGCAAGGCAGGATGTTAGGATGGCAAAACATGGCACCCAACTACCATCCCTCTTTTTATCCCCTCTACTGGAACTGCTTGTAGTTACCTTAGCACCTAAGGCAGGCCATGCAGCCACTCCAGTTGGCTACAATTGTGTAGAGAAACCCATTTGCCAACTTTTATCTTGTTAAAGGCTATGAAAGTAGGCAGTTTCAAAAGAAAGGGAGAAAAGGAGAATTCCTTACAGTGTGGCTGAAGAGCTGAGGATAATACATGTCAGTGTCTTGTAGATTCCAGCTCTCATGTAACTGCCTTGGTAACTGCAAAAGTCATCACTGGGCTGTCAGTGATGGATGTAGAAGGTACCCGACCAGGCAGCTGGGGGCTGTGGGAGAATGGGGGCTATTGGCCTCCCTTGGCTCTCTGTATTTGGTGAGATTACAGGCCAGTATGAATGTGCTAAGTCTGAAGGGAATACCGCCCAGGACAGCAGTTCTTGCTGTCTATCCCGTGGCCCAGCAGCTTAGGAAGATCAAAGCCAGGTGAACTGTCTGTCCCCACAGTTGTCCTGGCTCCAGCTCTTCTGTGAGCAGGCTGAAGGTCTGGAAAAGGTCCTCTGTACAAGCCCATTCCCATCATCTATAAAATAACCTGATTCCAGGGATGGGCGAGACATTGATGGGTTCATTGATTGTTTTCACAAGTTCTGGGAAGAGTAAACCTCTAACAAAGGCTGTGTTTATTTCATAATCTTTGTGTAGAAGATAGACATGCTTTCATTTCTTTACTTTGTGTCACTGGTCATTTAATATGCAACTTGAACCTCTCTGGGTATGTGGTTTTCTGTGAAATGTAAACTCCTGAGGGCACAGATGTCTGCTTCATTTACTTTTTAGAACACCCAGAAGAAGAGCCCCAAACAAGTAGCTTTTTAAATACATTTTCATGCTGTTATTGTAGAATGGGATATAAACTGTTCCCCTATTCAGAAGAAGGACTGTGTGGCTGTAGGTTCTACAAGACCAGAAGTATAAGACATTTTCATGAAAGTGTCATTGAGTGTCCTTCTATGCAGTACATATGGATAAATATTGGTTTACTTTAATTTTAGAATCATAATACTAGATGATTTTTAAAAACAAAAACCCAATGAATCTAAAAAATAATCTCTAAAAGAAAATAGAAAAAAATTGTAAATTGTCTCTAATTCCCATATATGAAACTAATTATTTCCCATATCTCTGTATTTGCCTGTGTGATTCATTTAAAGATCTTGCTAATGTTACTAGTCAAATGAGTTTTAAGACTTTCAGAGTTTTGTTTTTGTCTGTCAGTATCGATGCCATGTTGTTCCCAAGTAGGAATTATTGTCTTGTTTTTCAACGTTGTCAGTGCAAGGAAAAGACTTGCCAGAAGTTGTTAGTGGTTTCACTGTCTCAAAGGCAGGTTGGCTGAGGTTACTGTGAACAAAACTTTGAGCCATTTTGTCCCAGGGCACCTCTCTTAGAACCTGGTGAACTACCTCTGACTGTCTCCCCAGGATTATGTCACCTACCAAGGCAACTTTCTGTTTCATTTGGTGATGTCAAGAAACAAAGCACCACCCTTGAGGTGAATCAGTTTTGGAAAATAGAGACCAGCTTTATTCTCCACAGCTTTGATCTGCCTCTCCTTTGTGTTCCTTGACAGGGCCTTCCCTATATATTCGAGGAATCAGGCAGCCTGGTAACAGAGGCGAGACACACTTTCCCAGAGCACATTCTCTCCACTCCAGCCAAGCTCAGGTAAGTGTCTCTGTGTCTCTCAAGTCCTTCCTCCTGAGGAGAAGCTCCTTGTGTCTACAATAACACACCACACCAGTAGGAACCGTGAGGGCAGCTTTGGAAATGTAGTGTCTCCTGAGTGGCACTGACCTGGGACCTTCTACATGCGTGACGGCCATGTGTGTCCTGTGCAGTGGGCAACCATGGCGGGCCCACAGGGAGGACAGACTTCATAGGGGGTTGCAACTAGCTTTCAGTTGTTTTTAACAGAGTCACAGCTAGAGACTTGGACCCACACAGGGCCGGGGTACTCCACAAACATTTTCTGAGTGACTGTCAGCAGGCTCCAGGTTTTGTACTGTCTCCTGCATGGTAGTTTGGGTTAGCAACAGCATATGCAGGACTCACCACTAGCAGCACCTACCTGCCTCTCCCATTCACTCCTCATTCATAACACCGAAATGGAAATGTGTGCTAAGCTCCAACATGACACATGCATGCCCTGGACCTGGGTAAAAAGAAGGTATGTGCATCTGTGTATTATTTTAGGCCCTACATTTCTTTTGGTGCTCCTCTTATTTTTCAGTGGGATTAATTCCTCTTCTGTAAAAATCAATTCCAGGAGTTCACCAAGGAAAACCTGAGGCTGCTTTGAGGGTAGGTGTCTACTAGTTACGGAGCTAGTTAGGAAGATGTTGGAGTTGGCCAATTCCTTGGTTCATGTTTTTCCTGTAATGCTAAGAGCAAGGTCTCTTTGAGAGTGGTCACACCATTGTGGACACCACCACTGTGAGCAGTTGGCTATGTGTAACTTTGTTTTCTTTTTCTCCCCCGGAACAGCATGAAGCTGGTCTACCTTGTCCTTGGTGCCATCGCCCTCCTTCTGGGGGGCTCTGACTCTGTCTTCAGCAGCTCCATTGGGAACCTACACACTTTTGTGGGATGCGCTGTGAGGGAATTCACTTTCATGGCCAAGAAGCCTGGCTGCCGGGGACTTCGGGTCACCACAGATGCCTGCTGGGGCCGCTGTAAGACCTGGGAGGTGAGTTGTTCCAATTGGGTGGCAGTGTCCTTAGGGAAAGACACTGATTTCAAGTGTTCATAGCTTCATGATGGAGGGGAAGCCGGCACATCTGCTCTGCCCTCTGGACTTAAAATAGCCAATCCCACAATTATTTGGTTTCATCCATATGATCTGAAAACCATGATGATGCTCCTGGCCAGAGGGCTGTTGAGGTGGTAATGCAATTGCCATGGTTCTGCGTGTTCGGGAGGCATCTCTAGGAGATCAGGTGCTATTATTTACCGACTGTAAAGATCACAAGGAAGGAGTCAAGAGGGAATGGTTGCAAAGTCAGTGAGTCAGTGCAAGGTTGGAAATAAATTCCTGATCCAAATTTGTGACCACATCTCCTTCCTGTATTTTCTCAGCTGTGAGGAAGTCAGGCAGTTACCCAGAAGAACCCAGAAGCTGCGTACTGAGGGAGGCCCAGTCCCAGGCTCTGCCACAACTCTCCCCTTTGTCCTAGTCCAGTGCTAGATGCCATTTAGTGTGGGCATACACATCTCAAAGCTGGCTTAACTAGAGTGTTCATGACAACCTGCTGCACTGACTCTTGTTGAAAATATTGATTTCTCACAACCTTGGCTTCAAAAATGCCAGATTTAGCAAAATTAAAGTAAAAAACCCTGCCTCCCCAATCAACCAACCAACTGACCAACCAACCAACTCAAAACCCCATCAACCACCTTCCACTTCAGACCCCACAATCTGAATTTAAAAAAAAAAGTTAGGGAACGCAGATAAATTTGAATTTCAGGTCAATAACACATTGTTTTTGGTCTCATCCCAATACATGAGACTGATTTATAAAATTAAAAAACTAAAATACAAAGTTAACTGAGTACTTAATTTTTCTAAAATCACAGAATTCTGAAAGTAAAAAGACATAGAATGGAGAAACTGAGCTCCTTCTCCAGGTCCTTGTAGAAGAAAAGGTCACCACTTTTATTTTTTAATTTATTTTTTAAAAAGATCTGTTTATTTATTTATTATATATAAGTACATTGTAGCTGTCTTCAGACACACCAAAAGAGGGCATCAGATCTCATTACAGATGGTTGTGAGCCACCATATGGTTGCTGAGATTTGAACTCAGGACCTCTGGAAGAGCAGTCAGTGTTCTTAACTGCTGAGCCATCTGCCCAGCCCCCTAGGTCACTATTTTTATAACATCGAGGCAAGGATTTCATCTTGAGGTGATTTTCCTGTCATCTTTAGGTATACACTCATATATATATATACATATATATATATACATATATATATATATTTGTGTGTATGCCTATGTATATATAAACTTATGCATGTATATATGTATACATCATCTCTTTATTTTATGTATCTGTGTGCATATATCTATATCTGTATGTGCCTGTGTGTTCATCTAAGCATGTGTTTATGTATAGATGCATGCATCATCTGTTTTCTCTACCTAACATCTTTTTTTCTCAAAACAAAGGGACTGTTCTCTGAAAGAATATTGTCATTCATTATTACAACTTTATAACTGTGCTCCTAAGAGCCATTGATTGCTCTTGTATTGGATTCTGACCTTTTGCCAGGGCTTGTGCACTGCACAAATCACCTCATCTAGCTCCGTGACAATGCTAACAGAGGTGGTCTGCTTTATAGAAGAGGGGGCATGGGCTTGGAAGAGTTAGGAGCTTTCTCTAGGTCTCCAGCAGCGGTAAAGCAGACAGGCACAGAAGTGCTGACTGCAGGCTCTGGGTATCTCACTTCTGATCTCTGTACTTTCTCTAACAGAATCATCTTTGAAGTCAAGGTTTATAAAAGGCAATGGGAGGAAGTGAACTAACCCTCCAGTCATTAGAGTAGAATATTCAGGAAGCTCTTTGGCTCTACAGCCTTTGTGGATTCAGTTGCAAGTAGTTATTGCAAACGTCCTGGGTACCAGCCTGGCTGGGTACTGGAGAATAGTGGCTGACCTAATGGAGCTTGGTCTTCACATTAGGGACAATGTCACGCAAAAAAATGTAAGACACAGGAGATGTAGAATGGCATGTAGAATGGATAAACACAGCAAAACAACCCCTAAACCAAAGCCAAACAGGAAGGGGGAAGGGAGCGCCCCGGCTTGGAGGTGGGTTAAAGAAATTTACAATAGGATCAGAGGGTGCTGCTCTGGATCAGGTGATATTTGAACAAAATCCTAAGAGTTTGATGACGGAGGTGTGTACATGTGTGTGCGTGTGTGTTGTGTTCTGGGCAGAGGGAGCAGCAGATGCAGAGACCCTCAGTTCCTGTTCTGAAGAAACATAGATACCACTGTGACTGAAGGCTGGTGACAGTGTTGGCAAGGCCAGGGTCACAGCCGACAGAGCAAAAATAAGGGTATCAGGAGAAAAGGCAGCCACTTGAGAAGACTCCTAATATCTGTGATGCTTTACTGAGTGAGATGGAGAACTACCGGGACTTTGTGCAGAGGTGGGCTCTGACTGACTTGTATTTTAAAAGGCTCACTCATGTTATAAACAGATTGTAGGAGTAAGGGCAGGCAAAGGAAGGCTGGTTATTCATTTGCTAAATATTTACCAAGTGCATCCTGTGCTTCGTGGACCACTGTGGATGCTCAGGACATGGTAGTGAGCAAAGCAACTTCCTGCTTCCGGGAGTTTATTCGTAGTGGGAGGAGTCAGTAAACAGCCAGTGACGACTGGCACCAAGAACAGGAAGCAGATGCTGTATTCTAATGGTTTTTCCTGTTTTCTACGCATGGGGACAGAAACCCATCCTGCAGCCTCCCTACATCGAAGCCTATCATCGAGTGTGTACCTACAATGAGACCAGACAGGTGACAGTGAAGCTGCCTAACTGTGCCCCTGGAGTCGACCCTTTCTACACCTATCCGATGGCTGTCCGATGTGACTGCGGGACATGTTCCACTGCCACCACTGAGTGTGAGACCATCTGAAGCCAGTGTGGCCCAAGCCTATACATCCACCGCCCTCAGGAATATATTTGCTTTATCCGCTGCCTTTAGTTTGGGCCAGCCCAAGTTACCTGCCTTCCTCTACCCAGCCTAGGCACAAGGTCCAGGTGCAGCACACTTAGGTTGAAAATGTAAAACAACTTTGGCTCTTCCCCCAAAATAATCTCTCTGGTCCATACATCTGCAAATTGGTTCCCCCCCCCCACCCAATTGACTTTTGGAACATGAATTGTGTATTGCAACCCTCTCCCACGTTCTGTTGATACTATGCCGTTTATTTGAAGGAGTTGGATGTCATTAAGCGCAGGAAAGCCTTTAAACCCCACATTCTGCCACTGAGCCCGGACTGGATTTATGATTAAAGGGCAAAGGATGATCAAAACCAAAGTGCTTTCTTCCTGGCTCGAAAGGATGCCCATTAGCAGTGTTCGTGCACAGAGCCCCCCATTCCCTTTGAACCAGGTGATTTACCAAAACAAGAGACAAGGGCAACCCAGACTGTTAGGAAAAGGTGTTTTGATGTGGTTGATTCATCTCCCAAGCAAAATTCTCTCCAAGTTCCCTCAAGATCCTTATGGAAGTGTCTGATTGCCAATTAAAAACAAACAAACAAGCAAACAGGCAAACCAACCTCACAAAGTACCATTAGGAGTTATCATTTAGGTTTAAAAACACCAAGGACTGAAGTCCCGGTTGGAGTGTTTCCCCTACAGCCACAGTGAGGTGACCAGTTACAAATGCCCTTCCCAGTTTAGTATATTTTATATGTAAATGGAAATTTATTAGACTCAGAATTCCGAGTGTCTGTGACAGTAAGATGGCCCTGCTTGCTCAGAGGGGGCAGGTGTGCCCGCCTGGCACTTGGTTGCTTTTTCTGATGTCTTATAGCACCTGCTCCTGTGACCTTCTTTTTAAACTGCAATTTTATGAACCTCTTTAGTTTTGGCATTTAAGGGGTTGAGTTTACCTTTGTTCACTTTCATGCACCAGGAGCATCTATGTGATGTCAATAAAGTGTGGTCCTTGTCATCGGAGTTCACGCAAACTTTCAGAAAAGTCCTTTTAGTTTGCTTGGTCTGACAATAAAGGGAAGCACCCAGAACTTTGAGGTCGTTTTGATTGAAGTATTAATTTGGGATTCATGATTTGGTGAGGGACACAGATGGCTCATGGTAGCATGAGTCCCAGGGGTGCTGTCATCTGTAGCCACTGTCAGGTCCAAGCTGGGAGGCCTGAGGACTTCTTGAAGCAGGAATTAGTGAGTCCGTGAGAATCTACAGAGCAAAGGCCGAAACCATAGTCAAGCTCTAGGATGCTGAGGTTCATGTCTGGGGACAAAGGACGTGAACATTTCAATGCGTAGCAGCAAGTGTGTTGGCAGGAGAGGAAGTTGTCACACAGGAAGGCGTTGAGAGGCTCTGGTCTCTCCTTGGAATGCGTGCTGGTCACAGGTGGCTCAGGGGTTCCTTCGAGCTCAAGGACCTTTCTCTGGGTTTTCTGGAGGATAGCCTCTTGCCACAGTTTCAGGAAAGATGGACACAGCATTAGTAACAACTCTGTCAGGAAATAAATGGCACACTTGACCAGAGTTAAAGAAACCAAGGGGGTGGGGGTGGGGGGCAATACCCTGTTTTGGAAGTAGTGTTCAGCCTCAGGGTACTGTGATGGAAAGGGTGAGAGCATCCAGTACCAGGGGAGCAGAAGAGAGGAGCCAGTGCCCTACCGGAGCTGTGGCTGTTAGTAGGATTCGACAGCTATTTGCCAAACAGACACGCGAGGGGAGGAAATATTCCAACCTACTTGCTTTCTATCCCCTTGAACCAAATGGGAATCGGATGGGAAAGCAGAGACTGAGGGAACCAAGTCCTTCATAAATGCTGGTCTTCTAGGAAACAGGTTGAAAGTGGGTAAGGAAAGGATCTATGGGTAATGGGAAAGGCCACATGACTATGTTTGGGGAATTTCAACTACAGTGGGTCAGGCAGTGATGATGGCTGTCAGGACAATATGCAGGCTGTAGTATCAGGATAGCTCCCGCTTTCCCGATGGCAACAGCTTTGGGATACACACAGAAAGCTTTGTGTCCACTAATACCTTATCTATAATGTTTGATTGACATGGAGGCAGGGGAGTGGTAGAGGTCGGCAGCATTAGTTGATTATAAAGTAAGGACAGAGGTCTCTGGGCATGGTGTGGAAGTCGCATTTGAAGAGGTAAACTGAAAACAGGATCTAGGATTTAACGAGGAGAGCAGTCCAGTCACTTAAAAGGCTGACTTTGCTACCATGATGTGTCTTCTGTCTTACTCACCGTCCTAACAGGAAGGACAGAGACACAGACACAGAGAATGGGAACAATCAGCTGAATGCTCTGAGGGTCTCCTGCAGGGGGCGTGCTGGCTCCTCCTTGCCAGAGGAGAGCAGATTCCCCTAGCTAGGAGGCCACATGGAGGACCTAAGGAGGGTGTTACCTTGTTATACTGTTTTCTCAACTAGTGTCCGTCACTCCTATTTTTTAATGCTCCTGCCTCTGCCTTGTAAGGGCTGGGGTTTTTTGGTGTCTGCCTTTGCACCCACTTTTGTGATGCTGGATATTGATCCCGGGACTTTGTGCCATCTAGGTAAGCACTTTACCAATTGAACTGCAACACCAGTTCCCACAAACCCATATACTCTAGACCAGTGGTTCCCAACCTGTGGGTCATGGTCCTTTAAAGGGTCTAATGACCTTTTCACAGGGGCTGCCTAAGACAATTAGAAAATACAGATATTTACATTATGATTCATACCAGTAGCAAAATTACAGGTATGAAGCAGCTATAAAAAATAATTTTATGGTTGGGGGGGTCATCACAACATGGGGAGCTGCATTAAAACGTCACACCATTAGGAACACTGAGAAACTCTGTTCTAGATGATAATTAGGGGAAAGACATTGTCTGGTGGGGAGGAATGAAAGTGCGTACTGAAGGAGCTCCTGGAAAATTCAAACCAGAGGAATGAGTAGAAGGTTCTTGGCAATGGGTGTGAACTGGGAAGAGCCACATGAACACAACCATATGGAGGAGTACTCAGGGTGTCTGAGTGGGGTAAGGACACTGGGATCTTGTCCCGGTGTGGTGTTGGGACAACTCCTGCAAACTTGGGAAAAATTATGGCTTCTAATCAATGAAGAGAAGATACACTGACTACCATGGCAAAGTACTGAAGCCCCAAAGACAAGCCTGTGAAGGATGGGCTATTCCATGGGACCAGAGGACCTACCAGCCGTCTGTGTGCACCTGAGAGGTTTAGAAGATGCCCTCTTTATCCCAGAAGCGAGGGCTGCCCCAGAGAAGAGCACACCCGGCACAGAAAAGTTCATGCTGACTTAGGCTAGAGGCTGCTGCCATGGGGCTGGGTTTCTAGGTGTCAGCAGAGGTGACAGGACTCTGCGAGGACCAGATGGTTTATAAATTTGCTTGCATGCAAATGCACAACACACCGGTGTGCATACGAATGCCACAGGCCAGTCTCTGACATTGTTTCTCAGGAGCTGTGGACCTTGTTCTGTGACGGGTCCCTCTCTAAACCTGCAACCTACTCTTTAGGTTGGCTGGCCAGTGAGACCCGGGGATTCTCTTGTCTCTGTCTCTCCAGGGCTGGGATTACAAAAGGGCTACCAAGTCCTCTTTGTTTGTTTCATTTATTTGCTTATTTTATAATCCTGATCACAGCCCCTCCCCTCTTTCCTCCCAGTCCTACCCTCCCACTCCCCTTTCGCCATTTCCCCTTTCCCTTCTCTTTAGAAGAGGGGACCCCACTTAAAGACACTGGCACAGAGGAGAGCCTGTGGTCACTTGCTCCAATAAAGAGATCAGAGAGAGAAGCTACCTGAAGACACGGTGCTTGCATATTTGGAGGAAGAGGTGCTGGAGCACAGCTGTGAGCCACTTACCTACTGGAACCTGAAGCGGTCATCCTAGCCTGGGCTGTCTACCTTAGCAGTCCAATTTCGGGGCTGTTCCCCAGGTACAGTCCTCTCAGAAAAGCTGTTCGGCACACCCATGGAGGCTGGCAGCTCCGGCTAGCCCAGGCTCATGATGGAAAAGCTCATCTTTTAAAAAGTGAATTTGCCCTTAATAAGCTTTCAGTATTGAACTCAAGAGATGGAGGCATCAGACTGAAAATGATCAGGTTGTACCAGGGCTGATTGCCTGGCAGGGCCATGGAGGACACCAGACCGGGCATTTGGGGCAACCTGCCAGTTCTCACTGTAATATCCACATGTGCCTTTCTCCTCCTTCAGACCAGCGGTTGAGGTGCATTTTCAGAAGCCCACTAGAAACAAGGTCTGGCAATTATGACATAGGATGATCAGGTTTAAAACTATACAGTTTTTTTTCTAAGGTGATAGTAATCGGTTTTACTAGAGTGGAAGGAAGATGTAAACAATATTCAGTTGTGTAAAAACCACAAATCGGGTGCTGTATTTTAACTAAATATTTTAATAGCAACAAAACAGCTTCTGTGGCTGTCAAATGAAACCTGTAAATAGGAGGTGGAGGTTAAGCCGTCCTGACTGAACAGTTCTTAACCACAGGCTCCAAGAGTATGTCGAAGAAAGAATATTCTGGAAGCTGTTCACTGTGACAGAACCAGGCATGTGAAAACAAAACTGAGCTTGGGCATGTCACGGAGGGTCAGTCATATGGCTAGTTGGTCATGAGAATGTTCCCATGTCAGGTGTTTGCATTACATGGTCAGTTAGCTCAGAGATATCCCACTTATCATGAGCTCCCTGAAATTGGATCTGAGTTCCAAAGTCATGCTTAGGACTTCACCAGTGCGTGATATGACATGTTTACAACAGGTGGCCTGTTGATCAGATCTCCATGCCTCTGGTTTATTTTTGCGTCTCTATACATAAATCTATCTCCTAAGAAGTGTGCGCTGACCCCCTCACAGTCTGTCCAGACTCCAGCTCAGAGTCTACTTTGAGGAGGTAGCCTGTTAACAGCGAAAGTGCTTTTTTTATTGCAGTCATGAGAAAAGCTTTAGGCATTTAGTTTTCCCCCTATGATAGGGAAGACTCAACCATCACTGGGCTATTATAGAATCCCAAGGATATCAAAATGAAGTATCAACTATCAGATTCTTTACCAGACTCCAAAGTTTTTGCTTATAATGTCTACAAAGAAACTTTTCATTTTCTCATTTCAAATCATTTAAATATTATGGGTGAAACAAATCACCCATTTGTCTCTGACCTTTTAGAAAAAAAAATCGTTTTGTTGAAATACTGTATGTAGACTCAGTCTGAATTTGCTTTTGTGTATTTATGAATGATGAACCTGGATTCTAAAATTCAACTTTTTATTTGTGATCTTCTGAAAAAAGAAAAGAAAAGGGGACCCCCCTACTGTGTACCAACTTCTGGCACATAAAGTATAAACACATTCTCTCCTACTGAGGCCTGATAAAGCAGCTCAGCTACTTTGTAAATGTGGGTTCTGGGGATCGAACTCCTGTCTTCGTGATGGCACACACCTTACTGACTGAACCAAAACTCCAGTCTTAGTTCTTCGTCACTCGGTGTCAACCACATCACTGTGTCATTTTACAGATTCCTTTTTAAGGATGATGAAGCCAAAAAGCCAACATAGGCATCCCTTGCCCATGTCGACACTGCTAATAAGCCACGCGTGGGAGGCTTCTCTGACCCAGATCACCAATGTTCTACTAAGGCGTTATGCCTTTGGGGAAAGTTTCTCCCAAGTCATTCTTGCTTGGGAGCAATCCGAGCTGATGGGTGTTAGACTGGTCATTAGCATCTCTGTCTTTCCTGAAGGTTGGCTCGTCCTATGGAGAGTGGAGTGCTTACCTGATTTCCTGCATGACTTCAGGAAGGGAATGCTTTCTGTAGTACAAGAGCAATGTCTAAGGGAGAAAAGAAAGCCATAGCAGAAGATCAAAATAAACCAGAGGTGAGGGTTATGGCTTTGCGTTGGTTTCCTAGGTGAAGTGAAATGGATGCTGGGGATGGTGGTTCAGGGCCTCCCACTCATTTTTGATTGGAGAACATAAATCCCTTTCCCTGCTCTCTTTTCTTGAGATAGACTCACATGTAGCTCAGAATGGCCTTCCTGTGTAGTGTGAATGGTGATCTTGAACTCCAGAACCTTCTGCTTCTACTTCCTGAGTACTTGGGTTACAGACATGTACATCATGATGGGGTCACTTAACGATATACACCCTCACAGCCCATCTCACATCTGGATTTATTACAGCTCCTAGGTGAAGTGGTAACTCACCCTTCTCCTCTCACCAGGGAAGCTTTAAGTTCTTCTGTGTTGGCCCAATTAACTTATCAAATTGATTTCATTTTAAGTTAATAAAATTATTTTAGAGATAACAAACTATACTTCTAACTGAAAATAATGTACACTGATAAAGCAAATGGCACTTTATAAAGTTTTTCATTCACTCAGAATATATTTTCTTCAAAATTATGTGCCCAGTGCCAGGTTTGGTGGCATATCCCTTAATCTCAGCACTTGGCAGACTGAGGCAGGAGGACTAAAAGTTTGAGGCTAGCTTGGGCTATGTGGTGAGACCCTTTATAAAAAACCATAAATGAACAAAGAAATGAAATAATATGCTCCAACATTTCTTGGTTTTCTACTTTAAAATTTTAAGTAAATTATTAAAAATAACATTTCAATCTATTCTTTAACAAATTATTCAACTTTTGTTTTCTAAAAAATTTACATTACACTTACTTTTTATTTTTGCATGAGTACACATATACATACGTGTATGTGTATGTGTGTTTCAGTGCTATGAAATGTGTGTGTGTGTGTGTGTGTGTGTGTGTGTGTGTGTGTGTGTATACCCATGTCATGGAGTATGTGTGTAAGTCAGAAGGTAACTCAAGAGTGTTAGTCCTCTCCTTCGACTTTGTGGACCCTAGGGATTGAACTCAAGCCATCAGGTTTTGTGGCAAGCATCCTTACCTGCTGAGCCACCTCCCTGACCCTGTTGAGACTTTCTCATAATGAAATGTCTATTGAAACACTTCTTTGTGATGATTTACATGTTCCTTATTTACACAATGGAGCCTCAGGTATTTCTGCTACAACTATCTTTCTTTGATTTTATGGGTAGGATGAAGTGGAGTGGTATATTGGGCAGCCAAGAGGGCTCCATGGCTGGTTGCTGTGATCCTGGAGTGTCTACAGGGGGTGCTGAAGCTCTTCAGGCAGGTATCATCTAGCAAGGAGCTAGGGAAGGAGTGGGAGAACAAGGGAGCAAAGGCACCACTCCTTAACTGGCAATGTAAAGCAAACACTTCTTTACATGTGAGGGATTTAGAGGATAAGTCCAGCCTCCTTCCAAGCCTCCATTACTAGAGAAAAAACAAGTCTCCCATGAATTTTCTGGCTTAGTGCTTGACCCCACGCTCCGCCATCATGGAGGAGAAGTAGGCATGAAGTCCATCTCTAGCCAACCAGCTATTTTTTTTTATTGGATATATTTTATTTACATTTCAAATGTCATTCCCTTTCCTGGTTTCCCCTTCCATAAGCCCCCTATCCCATCTCCCCTCCCCCTGCTTCTATGAGAGTGCTCCCCCCCACATCCCCTCCTGCCTCCCCACCCTGACATTCCCCTACACTGGGGCATCAAGCCTTGGCAGGACTAAGGGTTTTTCCTCCCACTGATGCCCAACAAGGCCATCCTCTGCTACATATGCAGCTGGAGCCATTGGGTCCATCCATGTGTACTCTTTGGATTGTGGTTTAGTCCCTGGGAACTCTCAACCAGCTATTTTCAATTGATATCTATTAGGGAAGGAAAAAGATCTGTCTTGATTTAACAGAAATATTGCTATTCTTGATATGAATGTGATCACTGTCTTTTAGTGATATTGAAGACAGGGTCACAACCAAGGAATGAAAGTGAAGCCACAAATACAAATTACAACCATTTGAGAGAACAAGTAGCCCCCGAGAGCACTGTGTGCCCACAGAATAAAGTATACTGGCATGCTCCAAAGTAATTATCTTTAGGAAATCCACTTGTAGAGCCAAGCACTTGAAGTAGGACTTACCCCTGTAGATAGACATGGTCTTCCCGCCCGAAGACCGTGTGTGCTCCTTTGGCTTTGCTGTCCACTTCGTGGAGACGTGAGCCATCAAAGTTAGGTGGTTCAAACTTCCAGGCTTCTGAAGCTTCCATTTCCATTTGTAATATGGTCATCCCAATTAAAATTTGTGAGAGTGGTTTGGGGTTAGGGGACTTAAGATGTCTGGTATAATAAAACATGTTGGGAATGTTTTACGAAGATAGTTTTGCTCAGCTTGTAGGACCTGCCTGAGCAAACTCAAGAAACCAAAATGAAGCTTTCTCCCCTTGGACACATTAGTAGCTCTAAATGAGAGAGGAAGTCCAATAGAAGCTGCCTACAAATGTCAGCATTATAAGACCAGAGCCAGCTTCAGAACAGAGCCAAGGGGCTGATGTTCCATGGCTGTGATCTGTCAGTTTTAAGGGTATAAGCGTCGAAAACGGAGAGGAGAGGTAAGAAGGCTTAGACTAGGGGTTTCTCCTTCAGCGTTTGGTTACTTCCACAGAGCCATTTTTTTTATGTAAGCAAAGACAGGCTTGCAGAAAGCCTGGGATTTTATTTTACTGTCTCAGAAATGAGACTAGAACTCACCAAGCTAGGGGCCAGGGAGACAGCTTAGTTGTTAAAACACCTGTTGTGCAAGTATAAGGACCCAAGTTCAAATCCCCAGCATCTGTGTAAAAAAGCTATATTGTGCTCCTGTAATCCCAGTGCTGGGCGGCACACCCAGTCCATAAGATTGGCCCATAATCTGTGTGGGGAATTGATGTGGGAAAGACTAGCTCGGTGTGAGTGGTACTAATCCTGGGCTGGTAGTTCTGGGATGTATAGGAAAACAGGCTGAACAAGCAAGCCATGGAGAGGAAGCCAGTAAGTAGCCCCCTCCATAGCCCCTGCTACAGTTTTAGACTCCAGGTTCTGCTTGAGCTTCCCTTGGTGACAGACTAGAAACTGTAAGTCCTTTAAGTCCTTTCCTCTCCCCAAACTGCTTTGGGTCAGTGTTTTATATCAAGGCAACAGAGAAACAAAGTAGGACACTTATAAATACCAGAATGACTTCCAGAATAGAATATTTTAGATTTAGCAGATTCTTCAAACCAGATGCTGCTTTTCTGCCTGATCCCAAAACTTGATGTTCTTTTCCTGCAGCTGGGAGCACATGACGAAGAGAAAACAGACCGACAGCCCTTTATTCAACCAGTAAATGAACGATTTAAATATTGACCTAAGGAGTACCTTCAAGGCAGCATCTGAGAGACCGTCTACACTGATGGCTTCTTTCTCATTAAGCTCTGTGTTTGGATATAAAGACTGATAATGAACCCAGATGTCTCACAGGCTAATTTGTCTTTGCGTTTAAGGTGAGCCTGAATCACTTGAGGTCTTGTTAAAATGCAAGCTCTGGTTCAGTTGATCTGGATTGGACCCCAAGATGCTGAAGTCTGGACTAGCTACCAGGTGGTGCTGATGTTGCCAATCCTTGGGTCACTTTTTGAGCTGTAAGGGGATGGGCAGTTTCCCACCATAGAAAGAGACCTTTGGAAGGCGGTTTGTGTGAGTGGCTGATGGAAATCCCCGATGACCCCACAAATGAGAGCGAGGGGGGAAAAGACCATTCAATGACATAACAGTCAAAAATATTATTATATAAATAACAATACAAATAAAAGTGATGGTAGTGTACACGAAGCAATATTCCCACTAACTATGAAACAGGGACAGAGAGTAGCCATTATGTAAGAGACTGTAAGAACACCAGCCTGTGAGCAGGTTGGCTGGAAGTCCCTTGACACTGCATCTTACATGGGATGCAGCTCTTGCTGCAGTTGGGTAGTATCCTGGTATGTTCTCTTTGTGGTTGGGAGTATCCTGGCATGTTCTGTATGTGGTTGGGAGTATCCTGGCATGTTCTGTGTGTGGTTGGGAGTATCCTGGTATGTTCTGTGTGTGGTTGGGAGTATCCTGGTATGTTCTGTGTGTGGTTGGGAGTATCCTGGTATGTTCTGTGTGTGGTTGGGAGTATCCTGGTATGTTCTGTATGTGGTTGGGAGTATCCTGGTATGTTCTGTGTGTGGTTGGGAGTATCCTGGTATGTTCTGTATGTGGTTGAGAGTATCCTGGTATGTTCTGTATGTGGTTGGGAGTATCCTGGTATGTTCTGTATGTGGTTGGGAGTATCCTGGTATGTTCTGTATGTGGTTGGGAGTATTCTGGTATGTTCTGTATGTACTTGCTGCTCTACCAGGTGAATTCAATGTTTATTTTGAGGTGAAAAGGCTCTGATTGCTTAATGGATGCTCAAAGATGACAGGGAAAGGTGATTTTAGATGCATATCTATTAACTGCCTAAGACATGTTGCTGCATTCAGTGTTTCCATTTTCCCACCAAAGCTCTAACAAACCCAAAACACTGACTATGGAGGCCACTGAGAGACTGGATCCACTGGTGAAGGTTCCCTTTCTTCACAGTGCAGCAGATATCACACCCTCTGTGACACCGATCGTGTTCCATTCTGCAGAGGTAGCTGATACGTTGAAACCTTGGGAGTTCATTGCTGAACACTGTTCATTGCTTTGGCTCTAGTGTTATGAAGGTTCTAGGCCATTGCTGAACTTATACAAAAAGGCAGAACATGCCTGTAACATAGCATGCATTGAAGCAACCCTTATCAACGTTGTAGCTCCTGAGTAAAACATAGATGGCAACCAAGATGCTTTGTGTGGCCTTTAATCGAATTCTTGGAACAGAGCTTCAAGGCCATGGGCTGCTGTTGATTTTACATCTCACCCTTTCACATATGAGCCAGATCCTGGCTTACTTCTCCCTGACCTCCTGATCCCTAAAGAGCTGGGCCTTGCCCCTGGTGGCCGAGCAGAGAGCTTGGTGTTCTAAATACTTTTCTGCTTATTACGGACCATGGGAGCATCTTGAGTTGCATTGCTTTATTTTCTATGTCTGCACTTGTAGTGCTAAATAAATTCTTTGCATTTAGGGATGTCTTCGTGAACTGAACCACCATCATCTGTGAGCATAAGCACAGAATTCATTCCAAAGTCAGCCCTAAGCTTCCCTTGACTTCCCGGGGCACGGATGGAGGAAGTGGAAGTTTCCCCACCCTGCTGTTAAAACTGCAGAGAGCACCCAGAGACCTTCAGAGCAAAATTCCTAGTGTTACCACAGGGTTTGGCCCCAATGCCTATGGAGTGCTCTCGGCATTCTTGGTCTTGTCTTCCCTTGGACTCCTGACACTGGGCAGAAAGAAGCTAACTCTCCCAGAGTGAGCAAGCCTGTGGTCTGCTCTGGGTTTAGTTTTAGCTCCTTCTTTGTTCTCTACATGTTTCTTTTCTCAAAGTGCCTACCTTCCTTTGTAAGCAACTGGGTTTTCCTGACCTCTTTTTCCTTTCTGTTTCTAATGTCCCAGAAAAGATAACTTTCCGAGAATACAAATACTTGGGAAGCCTTATCAATGAAGTTGGAGATTACCAAGAGAATAGCTGGTTATCTGTAGCTCTTTCTAAAGTGTGTACACTTCATAGGCAGGCATGTGAACAAGATGGATTTCAGGGCAACATGAACTTGTCAGATGATATTGTTAAGCACAATGTCAAATCTTGCTATTAAAATAAACCTCAACTTGAAGTTCATCCCCTTGCTCACAGGAATGTTTGCTTGGTGAATGCCACTTGCCTTCTGTATGTTCTTTTTGAGGCACAGTGTTACTGAGTAGCCCATGCTAGACTTGAATTCATCATCCTCCTGCCTCAGCCTTCGTACTGCTGGGATTATAGGCTTGTACCAGTATTTGAAGCTCTATTTATACAGTATTTTGAAAGATTTGCTTCAGTTCAGATACTTCTGGAGGATGCTATATTCCCTACCATTGTTGCTCAGAGAAACTGAGCCTCAAATAATGACTTTTTTTTTTTTTGTTAGATTCACATTCTGGATTTGTCATGTATTTATTTACAGAGAGCCCTCCCCCCATGTAGCTTGGCTGGATGGGAACTTGCCCCGTAGACGAGGCTGGTCTTCAATTGACTGAAATCTGTGCCTCTGCTTCCTGAGTGTGGGGATTACAGACACGAGCTGCCGTGCCTGGCCTGGTGTATTTCCTCTAAACACTGTGGGCTTGGCTGTGATTGCTTCCCTTCTGTTTCCTTGTCGGTGGAAACTGTGGACAGTTACATTTACTTCATCTGCGAACACTCCCACACACCAGAAATCTCCCAAATGATTCTTGTATAGTTAACCATACATAGTAACCTCAACATCACAGGATCAAAGTAACTTGCCATTAGAACTTCGGGGCTTAGTATTTTACTATGTACTTTTGTAATACTAGGTTTATATTGTGGTATTTAATGGTACCTATAGTTTGTTCTTAGAACATACTTTTTTTTTTTTTTTTGGCAGAAATCACTCCAGGCTTCTTACTGTGAATGTGGTTTTGACATGTCTCAACTTAGGCTGTCCATCAAACTCTACTGAACAATCAACCATCAAAGTTAAAAAAAAAAATCTGTCAAACTAGCTACTTGATTACATGGAGGTTTCCTTTGGACTTGCAGACATATTGTTGGGAAGGTCAAATTCTTGTCACTAGTTCATTACCAGGGGGTGGGTTACTACTTCGTCTATAGGGGCTTAACTACATGAAACTATGCATTTAAAAATGTGGCTGAAAGCTGTCAGAGAAACAGCACAACTCCATGGATCCACCCACTGAACTCCAACCGGTCATGGGTGATGCTGTGTATGGGGCTGCATGGGGAGCAGATGGCTCAGCTCTGCACAGCACGCTCTCAGTGTCCCCTCTGCACACCGAGGCCTTGTGCTCCAGACAGGTTCTGAGACCTTCTCTGTTCCCACGTGGATATCAGCTGCCATTTGTTGACTTTGGAGACTATTAGCATCTCTTGCTTTTGACTTCTATGACTCTTTGAATTTAATTCTCAGAACAGTCGTTAGTCACTCTTGGGGCAGAAAAATAATTTTTGTGAAACCAATCAGGCCCTGCTCTAGAAATCTCATTGGTTCATTATGGGGATGACGGCACCGGGAGCACGATGCCTCTTGACTGCACACATTTGGCATATTCTCCTTGGTGGAGCCAACATATGCTTTCAGTTTCCCCCACAACAATAAGAAGTGAGAAGCAGCCCTCTAGCATGATGTACTATTCCATATTGTAGCAAAACTGGCTCATAGTGCCAACACTGTTACAGAACCAGGCACCCATCACGGTGTATGAAGTATGTGTGGTACCCACAGCATTATGGCTCATGCACATTTATTTCCATGAATGAAGGCAGTCATTGTTTTTCTAAATGTCAAGCTTTGGCTTACAGAACTCAAGTTTCATTTGAGAGAGAGAGAGAGAGAGGGAGAGAGAGTTTGTGCATGTATGTTTGTGCATGCATGTATATGTGTGCTTCAGAAATTTTTTTAGCCATCATATGGGAGAGAAAAAAAAAACAGTACTAACATGTAGAAGAAGCAAAAATATATTTCAGAAATTCTAAACAACAGACAAACAACCAAACCTCCCCCAAACACTGAAGAGGTGTCATGGAAGGACTTAAGAAGACGCATACCATACATTTTCTTCTGTGGTTCTTCTAAGAGCAGAGAAGACTAGAAAGATTGAGTTTTTTTTCCCCAACAGAAGGAGCTTCAATCTAGAAAAAGTAAAATAATTTCTTATTGCTAAGATATGATTTACTGATATAACAAAGTAAAAAGACCCAAAAAGACAAATCAGCTTCCCTGGACAATTCCAGGGCATTTGTAAGCAAATAAAGCTAACCAGAGCCCATCACAGCCTTTAATTAAAACATGGCAAGTCCCTGGCTGTTTGGAAATGTCCTATCAGGTGCAGGATTCCTCACCAGGAGCTTGTCCTGCTCAGAGCTAGACACCTCCCAGATGTCTGTGGAGGATGGGCTTCTCCACTTAAGCCAGTCTCCATAGACATTTGGGAGAAGGTGTTAAGGAAAGAGAGGGGCAATGATCTCATACTAGCTGAGACTAGAAACTGTCCTTAATGGAAGCTTATATGGAGCTAAGCTGAGCAGCGCTTTCACCTAAAGCAAGGAAAAAAGTTGAGGCACTTTGACCCTGAGGGATTCTGGAGCTCCTGTATATTTTTTAAATGTTAGGTGTTCGTAAATCACTTTTCTTTTTTGGTCAGGCTATGACCAGGGATCTGGGCACAGGAGAAAATGTGAACAGAAAGAGAGGGAAGACATCGTGTGAACTGGGCGGGTCAGGCCCTCTCTCCCGCATTGGGAAGACGGCTTTGTCATATCATTGTCCTGACCAATTTAGGTAAGAAGTAGAAAACGGTTTCTTCCACGACACTCTATTTTTGGTTTGGATGACAGTTCAAATCACCTGAAACATTTGTAGGATGATCTTTGGCCAAACTTGGGGAGCTGTAATAATTCACATGATGTTTTCTTTTAAAGAGGTTAAAAACATTAGAGGTCTGTAAGTTTATAAAGGTTGTTGTTGTTGTTGTTGTTGTTGTACTTCGGCATGCAGAGGTACGTGACGGCTCTAAGAACACCGGCAGAGACCCACTGTCAGCTACCATGAACACAATCCAGCTTGTCTTTCAATTATTTTGATGTGGTTTTGTAAGGCTCAAGTGATCGGACATCAGGGAACTGCAACAGAAATGAGCGTTAAGATGCTTGGGTAAAAGACTCAGAAAAAAAGTTTTGGCGTTATATTCCCAAGTTTGGTGGAGACATGAACTAAGGCCACTAGTGCAGGACAGAGTATTTGGTTTTCCGGTCCTGACTTCCGGTTGGTTCATAACAGGGAGAGAGAAGATGTGAAATAGCGGACGGATCTTCACTCGGCTTCCACCCTCACCAGCCTATGGTCTGAATGTGCCTCTGCATTCGCCATGCGCAGCGTGGATGGTCTGGCTGGCTTGGGGCTGTGGCAGTGGCTTACAGGATGCTGAGCTGGAAAACTGGAAGAGCACAGGGCAGGCTTTGGGATGCAGGAATTCCTTTCTGGCCACGCCCTCCTTTTTGGCTAGAGTTGGGTCTCAGAGACCGGCTGATCTCTATACCCTTGCACGGCGGGGAGTTGGGTCTCAGGCAACTTCAGATAATTGCACAGCAGCGGTGGCACCCTACGCAGCTTTTCTTTTTTTTCTTGGGGTGGAAAATGGTGAGAATGGCTTCATCAAAAACCGCTTTGAGACCCTTCTGAGTCAGTGCGGAACATTCCAAGTAGCACTGTGCTCCGATCTAAAACACAAAGAGAGAAAGTCGTGAGTATCAACCCTCTGACTTGCCAGACAGCCTGTTTCCAGTGTCCTTTCATTTCTATGTGGAATGTGGCAGCGACATTCAAGTGAAGAGGCTCTTCTGTGTGGGATAAGGCAGTGTCGCTGGACCTAAAGAGCAGCTAAGAAGCTGCCATCGTAAATTATTTTTGATTGGTATGTATCTCTTGGCAACATGATATAATCCACTATTATTGCTAATATCAATAAACCCTGAAAACAAAATTTAAATTAAGACAATAAAACATGAAGAAATAAAAATCACAGAAGACATTCATTAATAGAGACACCTTCCATCTCTGTATATTTTTAATAGTTAAGTGATATGTATTTTTTACTGGGTTAGTGTTCTATTTTGAATTATCATAACAATTGCTAATTGTTAAAAACAGATTATTATTGTTATTGGTAATGAGAACGATCCGGTTTATCTGCACACCATGTGCATGCAGTGCCAATTAAAGCCAGAAGAGGGCATCAGATCCTCTGGAACAGACAGTTGTGTGTTATGTGGGTGCTGGGAATCAAACCCAGATTCTTTGGAAGAGCAGCCAGTGCTTTTAACTACTGAGCCATCTTTCCAACTCTTTGAAGATGAAAAAAAAATGATTTCATACTATGGGTTATATGAGAATTAAAAAATTTCAAGAGAAATGTAGAATTTCAGGCCAGAAACTGTTGGTTTTCATTAAGAAAATCACTGGCCAGGAAAGCTGTACTCGGCTTTGGTAGAGAGGGAGACCTGAGTGTTTTGTCTCACAAGCTCCCATGAGCCAACTATGTGCTGAGGGCCTCTGAATATTAAGGCCATCTGGAGAAACACTCCCCTTTCCACGCTCCAGTTTGAAACTAACTTTGACAAAAGCAGATCCAATGAAGAAGAGGTTGGCTGGGTATTGGATCTGGAAATTATGGCAGATGAATGGCTGTGGAAACAGGGAGGCAGAAGCATGAGGTATTACAGATGGGAGTTTGTGGTTGGCACACAGGGGTGCTGGAGGACCAGGACAAAGCGGCGTGATTGCTGTGCCACTAGGATGGATGGTCTCCTAAGCTTCCAAAAATTCATGGTGGACTCATTTTCTATACAGAGATTTAGAGTTTCATTTAATCTGTACAATTGAAAGAAACATTCTGTGAGTCAGTTGGGATGCAGATGTCAGATGCATTCGTCTGTCACCAGGAAGCTTGTATAATCTGGAATGAAGAAAAACTTGTGGTTTAGCTTACACAAGAAAGGATGCAGCCCAGGCAAGGCAAAATGAGCATTCAACCAGAAGGAGAGGGAATTACATTTAAAATCTTTGTCTCTTGAGGTGTGTGTGTGTGTGTGTGTGAATGTGTGGATGTATATATGAGTGTGAGAGTATGTGAATGTGTATATGTGTGTGTGTGTGTGTGTGAGTGTGTGAGTATGTATATGATTGTGTATGTGAATGTTTGTAGGTGTGTTAATGTATATATGTGTGTGTGTGAGAGAGAGTGTGTGAATGAATGTATATATGTGTGTCAGAATGTATGTATGTGCATGTATGAGAGAGTGTGTATATGCATGTATGTGCAAGTTTGTGTGTGTGTGTGTGTGTGTGTGTGTGTGTGAGAGAGAGAGAGAGAGAGAGAGAGAGGAGGAGGTCAGAGGAAGATATCAGGCGTCCTGTTCCAACACTCTCTGCCCTGTTTCCTCTAGGCAGGATCTCCCTGAACCTGGAGCTTGCTGCTTTGATTACACTGGTTGACTATTGAACTCCTGGGATCTGCCTGTCTCTGCCCTGATGCTAGGGTTACTGGCTTCTGTGTGGGTGTTGGGGATTTGAACTCAGATCCTTATGTTTGTATAGCAAGTACTCGTGCCTGACAATTCATCCCCCAGTCCTTGAGATGTATTGTTTTCTTATTCCATGACCCTACACTTAGTCCAGTAACAAGTTGGCAAAGGTAAGAGTCACTGGATGGGATTGTTCTGAAGGTCACAGAGATGAAGATTCAGTATGAAGTAAAATTGTTTTGGTCAGGTCCAGAAATTTATTTCAAAATTCTTCCAATAGACAGCATGTACTTTTATTGGTAGGTTCTTTTCTGGCAAAAATGGCTATTTTATAAGCCAATGGGAATTGAAGCCCTCGGTGTATGATGAAATCCCACTCAATGGATTTTGTTTTGATAATAGTTTGGCTTTTAGATTTGGGAAAAAAAAAACTTCAAAAACTTATTAAAAACAGGATATGAGAGAGAGAGGGGAAGGGGGGGGTAGAGATTTTTCCTCTAACAATGACATAAAATGTCATCCTCCTCCTTGGAAGTTGATATACCCATATATAAAAATCACAGCCAGTAAAGGACTAACTGAATGTATCTGGTTGTAATGTGATGACTCTGTCAGTTATGGGGGGAGGGGAAACCTTACAAAGTGATGTGGACTATTGCATTTGGACAAACTTCTCACTAATGATTCCAAAGCCCCACACTGATTCTGTAAATCTCAGGAGTTTGGCTGACTGCCGTTCATTCACTCTGGGACCCTGAGGGATGAGTGGGACTTGCTCCCTTCCTCCCCACAGAGCTGCCAACTGACAGTGCTTTAGCAAATTAGCCTGTCTGCCCGAGCCTCTGAATGGGACAGGAGGAGCCCAAACTTGTCTCTTTGAATTCTGACATGGGGAAAGATAATGACACAGTCCATAAAGGCCTTGTTGTGTGAGGAGGTTAACCTGACATTGTGGTGGGCTGATAGTTCCAGGAAAAGTAGCCAAGGGATTTTGGGTGTGATTTGGAGCGTGCATGTGAGACACAGAGCCCAGTTGTGAGATGATTGTTATGCCACGCTCCACGTGCTCAGGGGGTCAGAAAGGAGAGTTTGTCGTGGTTCAGGGAAAGGGCACAGACATATTAAAAAGAATGCTCAAAAAATTCATTAGGGTCACCAAAGGTCGAAATGGAACATTGTGTCAAGGAAACACGACCCTTCTTGTTTACAGCAGTTCCCTTCCCTGGTCCTTGGAGCTAAATGACCTACCCAGATGAGTATTTAGGACCCATCTGCAAAAGCTCAGAGACTTCTCATTTAGACACACATGTGTGCAATCTGCAGCAAGCTTGACCAAACTGACACCTTTCAAGGAAGTAAAACAAAACAAAGGAGAGATTGAGGCTGGCCATGGAACACCTCTCTGATACTTTCTTCCAATACTTAAGGTGCATTGTTCCCAGTTCTGGGAAACATGACACTGTGGTACAGGACAGATGAGATCTGAGGGGAAGAGATGAAAACAAGCCAACTTGCAGCGGGTCAAACCAAGTGGGCAAGCTAAAACCATTCCCTTCCTTTGACTGGGGTGGGGTGCACTGAAGAAGCACAGCAGTGAGAGAAGGGTTGGGGACAGGAGCCCTTCGGGCAGCATTCTTGCCATGGACAAAGCCTAGACTTTGATCCCCTCTCTGTATAAAATCACATCTGCTGAAACAAACCAGCAACAGGTAGAAGCAAAAGGATCAAGGGTATCCTCAGGTACATGTAGAGTTCAAGGCCAACCCGGGGTACATGAGCATATACTAAAAACACAAACAAAAAAACCAGTAACTAGAAGGAACAGAGACAAATGTCTTCCCAGCTGCAGACAAGTCTGAGGGCAAGCAGGCCGAGAGGAATTGTCTGTAGGGCCGAGTGTATGGTATGTTAGTTCACCACGGTGCCACAGGAACCAAGGAAGGAAGACTTTTGCCAATGCATTTACAGGTCCAGGAACTGGTTCTAACTTGCAGAGATAAGGATGCATCCATCTCTCAAATCAGGGGATGGAATGACTCTGCTCTGCTGTTCCCAGAAGTCTTTGAGAAAAGCTGTCCTAAACTGAAGAGTTTGTTTGTAGTCTCTAGGAAGGAGGCAAAGAGCACTGTGGTCCAGAGAATCCTCTCAGGACCTCTCTCTGCTGCTCACCTCTATAAACCTCATTTCCCTCTAGGAGAGTTTTGACAAGAATACACATACCACAGGGGGTGCTTCCAGGATTAACTGTGAGGAAGCCCATGCCATGCCCGGGGTCAGCTCATCACCGTGTAGATGTACTATTATAATGAAGTATCTGACAGAGGGCTCAAAGACTCAGGAACCTAAAACCATCTTTGTGAATTACATGAATCATCACGAAACCAGTTTAAAAAAATCTCATTTGGTTTTCTTCTAGATTGGACTTCATATGCTCAACATGATTGTAAACCAGAGAACAGTTAGGAGAGGAGGGCAGAAGGGAATCAAGCGGGGAGCCCAGCCACTGTCCTTAAAATAAAGCTAAAATGAAACTGGGGGCTTTGGGGTGACTTGTTATTACAGAGGAAAAACAAAACCAAAAAGCAACTCCCCAAACTTGGAGTGAGGCTAGGGAGCATGGGGTGAAGGCAGGAACAGATCTGGAGGCAAGGAACACAGAGCAGGCTACTGCAGAAGCACTGGGCCTTCCTGCTAGGAGCCACATACAGTTACACACATTAACATGAATGTTAGTGAGAGCATCTGAGGTTGGACATGGGAGGAGACCCACAGATACACTCATTTTCCCAGGGGCCACACGCATGGCTGGAGTGTGGGAATGATGAGTTCAGTGCCCAGCGTGCACATAGATGGATTCAAATATGTCTGTCTGTCTGTCTGTCTGTCTGTCTGTCTATCTATCTATCTATCTATCTATCTATCTATCTATCTATCTATCTATCTATCTATCATCTATTATCTATCTATCCATCCATCTATATCTATCTATCTATCTATCTATCTATCTATCTATCTATCTATCTATCTATCATCTATCTATCCATCCATCTATATCTATCTATCTATCTTCTATCTATCTATCTACATACCTACCTACCTATCATCTATCTATGTGTATATCTATCTATCTATCTTCTATCTATTTATCTATCAATCGTCTATCTTATATCTATCTATCTTTTGCTAAAGAGTAATTTGTAGTTAATAGTATTCTTTACTGGTTTGGAGAAGGTGACTAAGTGCTTGGGGTCATATATTTTGCAGGGTTAATTACTTAGAAAGTAATAAAATTTAAACTCCCCTGCTTGGGTTGATTGACTAGATCAAGGAGGAAATAGATTCAGATTAGAGACCATGGCCCTTGAGTCTCCTTCTGCACATAGTAGTGGCTGCTCTGTTCACATCGGGGTGACAGTGGGGAAGCAGAGCTTTGGCGTCTGGCAAATACATTTTGAAGCACTTTTGTAGCAAGATCACTGTTTATGGCCGACTCTCAGAAGTGAAGCATGGTCAGAGAAGGTAATTCCAGCTTCGCTCTGTCAGACAGCCACTTAGATTATCTTTCCATATGTGATTTGTAATGCTGCCCAGACGAAGTGGCATTCATTATAGGAAGAGAAGGATTAGACAAAGAACCCTGCCAGATTTCAAATCCACTTCTCTACCCGGAAAAAAACAATCACAAAACGTCTCATGTGGGCTCATTTAGATAGGTCACACGGATAAGAAACAGGGATGTACATCTAACAATTACCATTAATTCATGCTAAACGTGGCATGTCCATGATCTACACATCAATGGGGCAAAATGGTTAAGTGCTTAGCTGTTGAAACTCTTGAAGTTTCTTAATGAAAGACAGAAAGTGCCGGCTGACAGGAACACTCTCCAAAATGGCTCCTACTAGTTTGTGTAGAACAAGGAAGAAGTGTAACATAAAGATTCGAGGCACGTTGCAGTTTAAGGCAAACTCCTGCGTAGCTCACCCACCCTAAACGCTCAGTTCAAATGTGACCATACCGCTTTGGCGAGCTTCACCCCATGCTCATAGGTCAGGGGCTTCTCCTTCATGTACAGCAGGCGTGCCAAGGTTTTGGGGTCATCTCGGAGATCAATCTGGAACAAAGATAAGTTAACTATTTTCAGATACTATCAGTTATTTTTAAGTGAAGAATATAATATAGTGCTCTCTTCCATTTTAACCTCTCTGATGTTGCTGGATTTTCTCCAAGGAAACAATGTATACACACCCATGTTATGTTTGAGAGGCTAAAGTGATCCCTCTTCCCCTCTCTCCCACACTCCCTTTTCCTCCCCTTCCCGCTCCCCTCTCCCCCTCCCCCTCTCTTATTGTTTGAGACAGGGTTTCTCTGTATAGCTCTGGTTGTTCTGGAACTCACTATGTAGACCAGGATAGCCTCTAACTCACAGAGATCCACTTGCCTCTGCCTTCCAAGTGCTTCCATGTTGCAGGGTGGCTCAAAGCAGTTAACCTGGCTGCTGAGAACATTCTCCAATGTCATGGGTACGTTTTGGTGATTACTCATTTGACTGTAACTCATATTACTCATTATATATTATTAGTTGTGGCTTTGGACCCATTATCCCTGGCCTTCAAAGGGTTGGAGATCTGCTACCTGTGAGACTTTTTCAACAGGTAACAAATGGCCAGGGAGGCCTAGGAGGGGAGTCCCAGTGAGGAAAGGCCAAAGGGTTCTTCTAGTGAGGCAGCAGAATATCTCTCAAGGGGGAGCAGTTTTGAGGGCAGCAGGTAAAGGATTGGACACTTTACTAAATGCTGTGGTTGCTTTCAAATGTTAGTGTGTCTGTGGGAACACAGGGCTTGCTTCCTGCAGGCAGTTGGTATGGACATGCCAGGATTCCATCAATTAGAGGAATGCTTATGAAAAGTCATAGTTTCATGTTTCCATTTGTTTTTCTAGTTTTCTTAATCATTTGATGTAGAGACTATTCTAAACAGACTCGAGTCACAATAAAGACTTTGAATGGCCAGTTACATAATTTGGCAGTAGGATCTAGGTCTCTTGTAATGGACAGGCATACATTTGCAACTGAAGGTAGAAAAAACCCTTCATTTAGACAAATAGTTATTGTTCTGGGCAGAAATATGACTTGTAATCAGTCATGTGGATAAACGAGATCTACACTGTATCTAAGTGAACACATATAACCCTCACCTGCCCGTGTTACTTTTAGAGAGCATCTTTCTTTCATTTGTAGTTTAAAAAATTTTTTCTCTTTGTCAAATGGGATTCAAAATAAGAAATCAAAAGAAGTCTATCTGTAGGAAGCAGATAGAAAACCCCACAGCCGAAGTATGGTCCTGAGACTGAGTCACTACTGCAGATTTTAAAACAGCCAAGAACTATAGCCATTTGAACTATGACTAGTTCAGACAATCCTCAACCATCAGGAGGCTTATTGATGGCGATTTAAGCTGAGGAACTTTATCAGCTTTCAAACACTTGAGGCCTTGACAGTTTATACGTGTTAATCTTAATTATGTGTGTTTTAACATTCCTAATACCTGCGTGTCTAAGGAGTTTTAGAAATACAGAGCAGAGACTTTCTTTCTGCTCCAGCAGCGCCATCAAGGAGGCCTGGCATGTGTATCAAGTATCAAGCTGTCAAGTAGACCCTGTCCAAATCTAGGGTCATTTGGACCCACACACTTATTTGGCTGCATTACAATTGTCTAGCCTAAAAAAAAAATCAAATAGCATGTCCAGTTGATGCCTTTGCTTCATTACTCCATTCAGGGCTGGGAAGAGTATCTGTTGAATAATTATATTGTTATTTTTAAAAAATAACAAGCTGTGAGCTTAATTTTAAAGGCCAGCTCAAAACTTTCTCCTACACATTATATAACCCTATAACATTTCCAACTGGACCGTTGTGAACCTTCAGAACTTCTCCTCACCGATGTGACATAGCTGAGAATCTGCCATGGTGTTTGATAGAATACAGGGTTCACCTTTCTTTCACACAGCCTCTCCCACCCCTCCATCACCCTCATTCTAACCTGTGTCCCAATGAGCACGTAAGGCACGTGGGGCATGCAGTCTTTCAGTTCTGGGACCCACTCCTCCTGGACGTTGTGGTAAGAGGCAGGGTTTACAACCGAGAAGCAGATGAGAAACACGTCGGTGTTGGGGTAAGAGAGCGGCCGCAGCTGGTTGTAGTCCTCCTGTGGAAGAACAGAGAATTAACCCAGGTTGCGTGCAGAGAATTCTGTGTGTCTTCTTGGGACTCAGACAGGGAGAAGCCACTGTCGCAGCTGCTAAGCTGATCGCAAGTTGCCCACTTCAAATCAACTTAATAAAAACTAAACTAAACTAAACTAAACAGCTTTATTGAGGTAAGTTGGAGTCTACCCACTCATTCCTCCTCTATAACTAACTGTATACTAATTTAAGGTCTAGTCACCATGTTTTGTTATACCACAGTTGGGGGGTGGTTAGCAAACCCATCTCCTCACAGAGTTACTGATTCTTAATGATGACAACACCTAAAATCTTCTCCCAACACATAACAATAACATAACCACACCTTCCTACCAGCTGTATGTGAATGGTAGCTTCTAGAATCATCCATCCTGCCTAATGGTAAATTTGCGCATTGACTGATATTTTCCCATTTCCTGCCCCTTCTTGCCCTGGGTACCAACCAGTTTACTCTGCTTCTGTGTCCTCAGAAACTCACCCACATAGACAGTACAATTAACAGGGAAGAACATAGGTCTCCCGGGACAGTGGAGTTGCACTGGCTGGAACATGTATTTAAATTAGTGGGTCCTTGACCCATGAGTCTCTTCAACAATTAAACATTGTTTTCAAATTGAACACAGAGTAAGATAAACTACAAAGCAAGTCTTGTTGCCAAATGAGATACCTCTGTTGAAGAAATATGTTTGGGACTTGTTCCTAAATGTATCCCAGTGCCAGAGTGTGGCAAGTTAAAAGCCAGATGTTTGGTTGCCAAGGAGTTTTAGGTCATTTAATAGTCATTGTATGTTTTCATAGAATTTAGTAACATAGCCAATACAATACAATACAATGCAACAGTAACATGTGCTCAGACATTTCCTCTTATATGTGCGACCAAATGCTTTATATACATCACACACTTAGATGTGTCAATACATACATTATACATATACACACATGTTGTAAAGCCCCTTGGTCTTGCCCACCTCACTGTGATTACAGGGAAACCCTTGCAAGACCAGGCCTGTTGATAAGCCCTCGTCTTTTCTGTGGGCTTTTACTACAGTCACTTTCTTTCATCAGGGCCACATGAAGAACTTTTAGAAGACTGTGACATGCTGAGATCCTCGAGTGAGGGGACCTTGGGCACCACCTGTTACTCTGACATTTCATTCTTCAAATCAGATTGTCCCAAATGGCTCTAGGCTTAGTTTGATTGGTTTTCTCATTCTCTACCTACATCCTGTCCATAGCAAGCAATTTTATGAAAAAAGATGATTCCCTGTAAAAAGCAGGATTTAGGGACTGGAAAGATGGCTTATTTAGTGTTTAGGTTGCTCTCCCAGAGAACCTGGATTTGGAAACCAGAACTAACATGACAGCTCCCAGTGGTCTGTAACTCCAGGGCCCTCTTCTGCCCTCCGGGGCGCAGGCATGTAGGCGGTACACAGACAAGCATGTAGACAAACACCCATAGATAAAATGATAAAATAAAATTGAATGTGAAGAGTCCTGTACTGACTGGTCAGGTGGAGCCTGGAGTGGAGCAGGCAGATTTGTGTGTAGCATCATCATCCTCAGCACTAAAGCTCAAGTCTGGGGGTCATTACCAAGGACCAGGCGCCATTACAAGAAGTGTGTGTATCATCTGGAGTTCTCGCAGAAGCACTAGACAGATGCTGCCTGCTATCAGCCTTCTTGTTCCACAGAAAAGGAGGCCAAGTTAGAGATGTCTGTAATGGATCAGTGCTACCGAGTTATTGAATATCAAAGCCTGTGTGAGTTTAGATGCCAGATTACTTTTCTTTTTTTCTTTTTAAACGTGGCTATCTAGGAATACATTACTGCAGGGGTGCATTGTCTGTTTCACAGAGGGCATTGGCTCCAGATTACCACAAGATGGCAGCAGACACTGTATATTTAAAACCACAATGCTTCTGCTCCCTCTAACACCAAAACCAAACCAGATTAGTCTGGGAGGGAGGAGCCCATCTGGTGGTCTGAATGCCACTGAAGAAGTGCTGCTTAGGTGATAGGGAGTTGGGGAGGTGAGCGGTGGGCTCATTTGCTCTTCTGGCAAAGTGGCTCAGGCCCCGGTGCAGAGATGCCTGGTGGTGTCAGCTGCTGGTCTCAAGGTCCAGATTCTAGATGTCTTTGCTGCAGGACTTAATCCTGTTGTGTAAATCTACTTAAAGGAACTGATTACTTACTGGACTTGTGGCTCTGTCAACGCTGCCGCATGAACTGTGTAAGGCGATTCAGAACTGGGCATCAAGTCAGGGAATGAGACTGAAAATACACAAACCAGTTCCACGTATGTGAACTGAGTTTCCTGCCTCTTTTAGTTACTCTCGTAAGACAGAGTGTTTATCTGACCTCATTGGAAAATTCCAATGTCAACTCCAGACAATCCTTTACACCCAAATTCTTACACCAACTTCCAAAGGATGGTCCTCAGACCAGCAGCTCGAGTATGTCTTGAGAGCTCTTTAGACCCAGATGTCTAAGGCTTAATTAAGCTCATGGGGGTCTGAGCCCCACATGCTTCAGTCAGCTTATAGCAGTTTCAGGGTCTCAGGTGACCATACCCCCTTTTTCAAACCATCAACCTTGCAGCTCTCAAAATCAGACATCCGAAAGATTTCATCAGGACTGTAGAGAAAAAATTACCTTCAATGAAGGTTTGTGCCTGGCAGACAGGAGTTTGGTGGTAACCTTGGTTGTGGCTGTGGCTAAGAAGCATGGCAGAAATTCGGAATTAATAAAAAAGGACTTGGTGACGCCAAGGGCTTCATGATACCAAGAGATTGGGCATTTGAATTCGTACCCGCTGATGGCTTGAATGAGTTTTGAGGCGAAGCACGCTTGGATTGTAGATTATGGTCCCATGTGAAGATGTATGGATCAGCTGTGAGGAAGGGCTAAGTGGTCCTGCTGGCACCGAGGCACCTTCGGATGCTGCAAATGACTGTGGGCAGCAGACGCCTGTGTGCCTTTTGAAGAGACGGTGTGCTAACTCATAAAAGCCACTAGGTAGTGGTTTGGAGGGCCAAGATGGACACAAGGGGACTTGGGCTAGGCTTAGAGATTAGAAAATTAGGTTTTTGAGTACTTCACACACAGAGGTAGACATGGGGCTATCGTGTGTGGGCACTGTGGAAACTCTCAGCACACACTGGTCAATTACTATGGCCCTAAATATGCCCATGAGCAGGTTCATCACAAAGGTACAGTGCTGGAGCATTGGAGCCATTAGCTCTCCTTGAGTTTTGGATCCGCAGGAACTCATTGCACTGTGGGTTTATACTCAGCAGCGGGTCTGGCGCGAATCCTAGAATGCGCATGTCTGGGAAGTGCCCGGAAGCTGCTGTCTGTGTTGTAAGGAAAGCAGTGCTGTGTTCTAGCCCCCTGCTCCAAGAGGCTGGGAGTAGAATTCTGCTTCTTTTGCTTTGGAGCGTCCTGACATTTATCCCAGGTTGTTGGCACCAGCTCTGTTTTCCATATTCTCCCCTAAATCCTAATCTCGGAAAGCAGGACAAGGCCCGGAGCTCAGGATGTTGCCCAAGAGCATGAGGGGTGGAGACAAATTCTCTGGATTCAAATCCCTACCTCGCAGCCTGTCACTACTACTTCGGTGTAGTTTTCGAGTTCTCGTAGCTTTCTCGCCTCAGTTTCTGCTTTCTCGTCTCAATTTCTTTATCTTTTAAGTGTAAAATGATCTTCTGGTTGTGAGAACACGATGCTTTAATTTGTGACTCCTTGGATTGACGCTTTGAATACAGTAAGCACTTAAATGTTAGAGTGAAAGGGTCCATCCTACATCTAAAGTCAGCAACAGCTGTGGGTCTTGGAACCCTGTCCCCTATCCCCGTTGAATATCAGGGATGACTCTGAAATTCACTTTTCTGAATGCTAAGTAGTAATGAGATCCGAATGTTTGTGAACTGTGATTGCATCCTTTAGTCAATGTCCTTCATCTTTGTTTTTGCTACTCTTGGGAAAGGTAAGAAAGGGGCCTTAGTTACCTTTACCGGCAGCTTATCACGTGGGCAGCATCCTCCAAACAGCGCACTCCAAGAAACCACACTGAGATACGTGCGGTGAGAAAGGTTGAGTTGCTTATTGAGAGAAAAACATTTAATCCGAGGTTTTAGGCAAACTTTCCATGAAGTGTTGACGCCAGACCCTGTGCTCCAGATGGCCCTGTTAGCTCAGCCAATAGCAGAAGAGAAAGTCTTGTGTGCTTCCAAGTGGACCTGGGGTTGTCATTAATGGGCCCCAGCTGTAGTTCCCTCTGGCCCGCTCACTTGCGGCTGAAGAAGAAGGCCTTGTGGGGAAAGAAGAGCTTCACATATCTGGTCTTAGTGAAGCTCTGTGGTCGCAGTCCTGAGCCAGGAGGTCTTCCTGCTCCCAAAGTCACTGGTGGCAGCTAAGCTGCTCTGGGCTATGGTTTGGCAGTGAGAGAAACCATCCAACCCTCACACAATGCAAGCCACCTTATGTCTAGAGGGGCGCATGTGCAGGGAACATAGGCTTACTCTGATGAGAAACTGGGGCCTGCTTAGGTGACTAGCAGAGAAGGCTGCTCCTTGCTCCTGACACCAGGAGACAGTCGTTCATTCTGGCAGCGATGCTAATTGCTATTTCTGCTAGTGCTTGCTGTCTTTGAGATACAACTACCCAGAGTGTGGTTTCTCATGATCATTTGTTTGGGTGAGGGTCCAAGGACAAGAGGGTAAGATGCCTCACCACCTTGGCTGATCCGCTGCATCTGCTGTCCAGAGGACACCTGGCCCTGAACATTGGCCTGGGAAACCCCGCTCACACGCTATTTTTTTCCCCGGGCCACGAGCACTCAGGATAGGCTCAATCCTCGTTACTCTGGTGTCACGCTTTCCATTGTATGTTTCTCATGGCAGGAGCCAAACAGGCCAGCGGGAACTCCGAGTCTCTTCCTGTAGCTGAGCCAGAGATCTGAGCACGGGAACCACTTTGAGAGAAACTGTCGTTCATTAACAAGGAGCGTGAGCCATACAGGTGAGCCTGACATGAGTGGATTGTAGATTAAGCTGGAGGAATGTCCTGTTGTCTGCTGGGTGATCTGAGGGGAAAATCCCTTACTGACCTCGTCTGATTTTTTAAATTAATTAATTAATTAATTAATTAATTTTGAGACAGGATTTTCTCCGAGTAGCCCTGGGTATCCTGGAAAACTTGCTCTGTAGACCAGGCTGGCATCGCATTCAGAGAGATCCATCTGCCTCTGCTTCCTGAGTTCTGGGATTACAGGTGTGCACTACCAACACTTCAGTGTTTGAAATTCCATCCAACTGAATTCTGAAGATTTTTTTTTTCCTTCAAAGTGCTCCATCCAAGGCCTAAATGATAGTTTGTCTCTGGAGTGTGGGGAGAAAGCCAGCTCCCAAGTGGTGGTAGCATTTCCATGGCCTCATTAGAAACCGTCCTTAGCAAAAGCTTGGCTGAGCTGCCAAATGGAGAGGAGAGTGTCCAGGCTAAGTCTACAGCCACCATGTTGAAGGCCGAATGGTGGAAGGAGGCCGGTTAAACGGTTGCTCAGGGTTGCTTTTGAGGGTGGGGAATAACAACTTCCCCTCACCCGATCTTTCAAATTACATTTGCTTCTTGAGTTGTTCTCAATGTCCCGTCCCCCCATTAGCTCAGGACAAAGGTATGGGCACACCTCTTTGGGTTATTCATGTAAGGAAATCTAATTATTCAGGTTAGATAGAACTTGATAGCTGCAGTTAAAAACGTGTTTCCATTGTACGTTTGTCTACCCGTCTGTTCTGACTTATTCAGTGACAGACCCAATGAGTAATTTTTAAGTAGTTGTAGGCAGTCCTTGTGATTTGAGTGCTGTTGAAGGCTACTCGGTACTATTTAGAGTAGGGACTGGAACTTTTGGGACAAACCTTATATGATGGCTATTCTTGGTTGTCAACTTGACTACATCCGGAATTAACTTCCTAGGTTCACCTGGGAAGGATTTTTCTTAATTAAATCCTTTGGAGTGGGAAGATCTTTCTATAATCTGGATCTTTTGAGGTGGGAAGATCCACTGTTAATCTGAGCCACAGCACTTTAGTGACAAGTCCCAAGATTGAGGCTCTCAACGTGTGCTATTCAGGGTAGCAGCAATGGAAACCTATTCATAAGCCCAAATTCTTGGGGCCCATCTGGACTTGTAGAATTGAAAACTGTGGGGCGGGGCCCTGTGGCCGGATTTTAACAAGCTCTGGGGGGTTCTGGTCCCATGCTCAAGTTTGAGAATTATTGTTTGAGAACAGGAATGATGGTTTATTGTAATGTGCTTACCCCTGCATTCAAAACCTTTCACTGCTGAATGGGCTCCCTTGGGTCTCGACTCAAACTCCTTTGATTAATTACTCCAATTCTTTCAGAATTTCTTGAAAATTATCTTTCAACGTCCTTAATCATAGAGCCAGAGGCCCAGAAGGAACCTTCTGATATGTTCTTATTTCCTTTCTCCATGCTTCATGGCTTTGTGCTCCTACGTGAACGATGTCTATCCAGAGACTTCAAAATACGTGGAAAAAGGCATTAAGGTGAGAATTAAGTTGAAGAACTAGTTGAACCTATTTGTTATTATATCTCTCAGCATTTCTCACCCCATGTCAGAGGCCGGGGTCAGCCTGCATGCTTCAGTTTCAAGTTTAAAGGTATTTTCCCAATATATCACCACTTCCACTCTTACACGAGTGTTTTTTTTTTTTTTTTTAACTCTATATTTAAAGGACAGAGTAATGGGAAATAATAACTCAACTCTACAAGAGCTTTTAAATGGTTTTATTGGATGTGAAATGAAATAGAGATCAAGGGATATTGTTCTTGGGGCAGCTGATGCATAGAACCCAACACCTGCCGTGGGTTACTACAGGAGCCTGTGGAAGAACTGAATGGACACAGACTTCCAGAGTTTTCTCGGAAGGCAAGGAGGGCAGAGCGGTTTCAAGAGTATGAAAGAATCCTTGTTGTGTTGGGCTTTGCAAACTGGATTGCATGCACTCTACACATTGCGAGGTTGTAAGGAATGGTGACACCCTGCTGATTCCACGATTGAGTTAGAGCAGGCAATTTCAGCTCTCACATCCGTGTATCCTGTTTGCTGAGATCTTTTCTGGCAGGAGCTATACTCCCTTGTATCAGAGGACCAAATCGATTTTTCCCCTTGAGTAGCTACAGGGACATGTTTTCCCTAGTATTGTTTCTGTTTTTTTTGACATTGATGGGAGAGGTCACACTTCCCCTAATTATGATAGTGTTTTTTTTTTTCCAAACAGCCATCTGGCCATGAAGCTGGAGGGACCTGGGAAGAAGCCTTGGGTCTGAGCGAGAGCATCCAGACTCCCTGTCCTGGATGGGAAACACCAGCTTTGATGTCTCATATACACTTGTCAGTGGTCCTTACAAATGCACATTGAAAAACCTTAAAATTTTTCTATTTATTTATTTTCTAGTAGAGAGCTTTCAAGTTGAGCAAAATGATATATCTCTAGATAATTGTGAGAAAAGGCCTTGACAACTGCATAGCTCTTAACAATTACCAAGGAACTCACAGTGGGAAATGCCACAGTCAAATACTCACGCCAAAGGACTTAAGCTGTATAAATTTGGACTGACTGAACAACCCGCTGATTTGACCTAAATAAATGATTCAAGACATATGGTAACATGCTCTATCCAAGAAATTAGGCCACAGCCATCCATGGCTCATCCACATCCCCTCCTCCACCCGGCAAACTTCTAACACTGGATGTTGTCCACAGCCCCGTGTGAGGTGCAGGAAAAGACAGTTACCAGATGCTTTTACCCGTGACAACCACCTGCAGGTTCACTTGAATCACATGATTCAAGTCCTCGTCCTTCCATTCTCAAACCCAGAGAAATACTTGTGACAGAATAAGACTGTCTGGGAATCTTAGAGACTTTAGTTTCCAGTGGTTTGGGGTTGACCTTCCTCGCTGGAACATATCCAGACCCTTGCTTTCCTTTCAGTGCTTAATCTGTCTTATCCACCCCCATCTCTTTTTGAACTTATTCACGGTTCACTAGTAAATCAAATAAAAGATAGGCGAAGTAAATAGCAAGGGGAAAAAAGGGTAAAATTACAATTTGTAAAATAGATTTGAACATCTTGGATGTGGAATAGGTTTGGAATAGAGGCAATTGAAGCTCTTGGCTAGAATATGCAACAAAATATTTAAAATTAAAATTAATATATAGCATGAACATATATTTATGTATATGTATATAATATATAAATATATACATATATGTTTATATAATATATGAATATATACATTTATGCAAGAATGTACATTTGGTTGTCATTTTCGTAGAAAAATATATGGGCTCCAAATGATCAGATTGAGCCTACCTTGCTAACTTCTGAATGATGAGCCAAATGGACCGTTTTTTTCCTACATCCCCTTCCTCATCCCTTAATGAGACAAGACAGTGAGCACATACCTGTCCTGCAGTGTCGTACAGTCCAAGCAAGTGCTGCTTGCCTCCCACTGTCACGGTCACTAGGGGAGAAGAGAGGAGAAGTAAGCCCAGGTGTCAGTCAGTAGAATGTGTCATGCCAGCGCCTCTCTGGGCAGGGAGGACGAGCATATGTCTCACTGGTGTATGTTCTAAACCACATTGACAGCACAGTTTCCAAATGAAAGAGAACCTTGGGCTGCAGTGACAGCAGATGGTCTGAGCCACTTCCAAATGTCTCAATGGAGATGACTATTTCCTGTACTCTGTGGGCTGTCTGGTGACCTTTACTGCCTCTGCAATATGAAGCTCCTGAAGGAAAGGATGCTAGGTCCCTTTCTGGTTAGGTTATCACTATCTTTGCTTTGGGCTACCTTTCAGGATACAGAATCGGGTAAGAAAGCATTAGAAATTTCTGTGTTCTTGGGGCTGAGGAGACGGCTCTGTTGGTAAAGTGCCTACTGTGCAAACATAACAACTTGACTTTGGATCCCCAGCAATCATGTAAAAAGGCCAAACATCATTGTGAGAACCTGCATAGTTACAGGGAAGGGACAGAGACAGGCAGATCTCTGGAGCTCACTGGACAGCCAGCCAAGCTGACTGGTGAGTATCAGCTTTAGTAAAATACTCTGAGGGTCATTCAAGGAAGACACAGACATCAACCTCTGGTCTCTGCTACACACATAGGCACTGGTACACACATGCATCTGCATGTCCATGTACCTACACATATGCTGCACTACACCACACACACACACACACACACACACACACACACACACACAGAGAGAGAGAGAGAGAGAGAGAGAGGTGTTTTTATCTGACTTTGAGATACTAATAAAACCCAGGTGGTGTCTGGGCATGCGGTTTTAGGTATGTAGCCTCACATAACTCCAGGGTTAGATTTACCCAGCAGGCCTGATGCCATGCCAAGCAATTGTACCCAAAGCAAGGAGTAATATGGGCACACCAGCCGCTCTGCACACATCTGGGAATGACATAAAGTCTCAAGTTGCTGCGAAACCGAGAGGGACCAGATTGCATGCAGGAGGGATATGGTTCTCTTGGTGAGTGGGAAGAGCAAGGTTAAACTTCCAGGAGCCCCAAAATCTCTCCTGGGAAATAGTGGATCAAATATGCATGAACACCCCTCCCCCAGTTGATTAGAAAACAACTAATGACAAAGTAAAAGTGGGTTTGGTCTTCTCTGCCGTAGGCTGTGCAGGACAGGTAGAGAGATGGGACCTGAAGCTCTAATGTGTCAGGCACACTCCTTAGCTGGCACGGGGTTGCTGACTTGGTGCTGACTTTTACTTTGATTTATTTTCAGGTTGATTGGCATCATGTACGTTCTCTCTCTCTCTCTCTCTCTCTCTCTCTCTGTGTGTGTGTGTGTGTGTGTGTGGCAGAATTATTATAATTTATCATGTGATATAGTAAGCAAATAATTTAAAAATTTTCTATCAAAAGTTTTAAATACATTTTCTAAAATTTTAGAGTCTGTTCAAATTCGTCTTAGCACATATACAATTTAATAAAGTTTTGTGACTTTTAACAATTTCTTTTTTTTTTCTTTTCTTTTTTTATTGGCTATTCTCTGCACTTACATTTCAGGTGTTATCTATCCCCTTTCTGCCAATACCATTCCTCCTGTCCCTCCTATGGCCTCCATGAAGGTGCTCCCTCTCCCAACCTCCTCCCCCCTCAGCACCTTGGCATTCCCCTACACTGGGAAAGCAACCCTTCGCTGGATCAAAGTCCTTTCCTCTCACTGATGCCAGAAAATGCTATCTTCTGTTGCATTTGTACCTGGAGCCATGGGTCTTAAGGCCTTTTTTTTTTTTTTTTTTTTTTTTTTTTTTTTTTTTTTTTTTGAGAAGCACTTGTTTTAACGGCCCAGCCTCCACAGACAGTGGGGGCTGTTTTTCTAATCCACGCAGATCTACACATGTTTGGTTTGATAAAGTGACCGCAGCCAGCTGCGCTTCCAAACATGTGTTTTTAAACACCAGACTCAGCTCAATGAAATCCTCACTGCAATGATAAATGATGGGCAGGGGTGGGGCATTTCACTATTTTTACTTCTGTCCATAAACCAGGCTTAGCAAGGGAAGTGGAGGTGCCCAGAGTTCTTTGCGCACATTGGCAGAGGGAGCCTGGGCTGCTGCCGCCAAAACCCGCCTAAATGGGTTCTTTAATGACCAGTTGCTTACCTAGTCATGGGTCAAGAATGAATGGAAGAAATCCAGTTATTACAACATGGAATTTCCTGCCTCCAGTGAGCTGGGTACATGGAGGTCAGGGCTGCTGCTGCTCATGAGATCCTGTGCACTGTTCTGTGACCCACAGGCTTAGGACCAATAGGAGGCAAGCGGAGCCATCCCAGAGGCCATACTGAATGCTGCAAATATTCCTAAGCAATGGCTGTGACCTTTGTCACTAGAGTCCTGGAAGCCCAGCTCTCACCCCACCCTCTCTTTTTAGAGAACAGTTATTCCCCTCAGTCCCCTTCTTTTCTCCTTGGCAGCTGGGACTCTAGGGAGTTCCACCAGGCCTGAGATAAGTGTGAGCAAGGACCATTAAGCCAGGATTGGAGAGTATTTATCCTGCCCCCACCCTGGACTCAGTGTTGGAAACAGCAAATGCAGAGCAAGTAAAAAGTATAGCAGTGTAGCATGCACAGGGCAATGCAGAGAGCTGGGCCGAGTTATGCATGCATTCACACACTGCGCTAGCATTTGGTCAGAGAAGGCTTTCTGGTGGAGATGTCTGTATGGATGGCCCCGTGTTTCCCAGGCTGTCGTGGCTCCCCCATCAACCTTATTCTAAAGGCTTTGTCAGGCTCTGAAAGTCCTTCGGCTAAGGAAGCAGAAAGAGAAAGAATGAAGAGAGCTTCCCTGCGTTAAGTGGAATGTGTAGGGGAGGAGACAGTTGTTGGCATGGAAATGTGGGTGGTGGATTTTCAGTGTTGCTCTTCAAGCACAGCTGGAGAGATGCTAACAGCAGGGCTTTTAGGGCTGGTGTCCTTATTTTTGAGTCACTTTAGCCCCTCTTTCCTGTTTCTGCTGGAGGACAGCAAGGGATAGCAGAGGCAGAGGTCAGTATCTGCTTGCTGTACACGGCTCTGTGAGTCCCGGACCAGCATCGGATGTCTTTCTTACTGCTTGCCAACCTGTGTCCCATGAGGCTCTGCAGCTTGGCAAGGAATTAGTCACAACTCCATGGAAGGAAGGTCCCACCACCAAGTGCGAATCATCCACGAAATGAGGTCACAGCAGGGTTGTTCATCCCAGACTGCTCTGCCTTTGACTCCTTCTGTCACTTTTCATCGTTAGAGCAGCCTTGGGGACACTATCAAGTACCTACATTCTGTGTTTCTTTTCTGTTAAAAATAGGGGTCCCCATGGTAGAAAGAGAGAACTGGCTACCACAGGTTTTCTTCTAACCTCTGTGTGTGTGCTGTGGCATACCCCTCCTCTCCCCTAAATAAATGTAATAAAAGTGGTTTTTAAAAATGGAATCATAGAGTGTTTGTGAGGAGGACATGGAAGGAGAAAACATCTGCCGTATTTCACAGTAGATGCTGAAGGACCTAACCAGTGCCTGTTCTGAGGACAGGGGTCAGTCTTCCTTCCTGACCACACCATGCATATGAACTGTCACAGGGTGGGATCTTCACTGTGGGCCACTAGTTACTTTCTACCCTAGATGATAACTGTTCAAATCTTTTTCATGTTCCCACTGAGGACAGAGGCCCATACCCAGCACATGTTCTGACACAGGAAGTGGATGCTGAATACTCAGAACAGGAACTCAGCACAGGGTCCACTCACGGAGAGGAGGATCCTTGGCGTTGTGCAAGGTTGTGGCTAGATCTTCCCTGGCTGAACCCTGACTACACATTGCCAGGAAGGCCATGTCTAGGCTATCTCCCCAGATTGCCTTCCAATTCTGGGAGCTTTTAGAGTTGGTTTCTGAACTTAAATGACCTGTTAATAGCTTTGATGGTTCTCCCAAGAAAGTGTGAAAAGATGTCCATGACCTGTTAAGTAGGTAAAATGAAGACTTTCCCTCAAACTCATTAATTGCTGTTTCCTTCTGTTGATTCTGGGGTGAATTGGAGTGGTTAATTTCTTGAGGCGTGTAAGCCAGGATACAAGTTTGCTCTCTTGAGTATCATTAACTTTTACCCAGAGAGAAAATAGCCCAGGCAGGACTCAGGCCTCATTCCCACAACATTTTAACATCTTAAAGCTAGCTCATTTGCAACCACATAAGCTCTCAGGACCTCAGTGTAGCCTCCAGTGGACTGAAGAACTGGGTTCTTTGTTGGGTGGTAGCTGTCTCAGAGATTCAAAGTGGTTTTCTGAAGTCCAGTGTGATGAAACAAGGTGAGCCCTATAGATTCTAACAGTGACAACGTCAGGTCCTTTAGAGGGAAACCCTGCGCCTGTCAGTTACCAGTGTGTGACCAGCACTACCCACATCACTCTTGTCTGGTGTATGCTCTCTCAGTGGTAGGCTAAAGCCTGACTGTGTGGTGTGGTGGTTAGCACCACAGGAGTGCTAGTTTGGAGAAAGAAGCCCTTGTTTTTAGACCCTACCAAGGAACAGAACATTAAGAGATGTGCACATGTGGTTCTCTGCTCACGCCGAAGATTTATGAGCTGATGAGGCAGGAGGGTCAAGAGTTCAAAGCTAACCTGTCCTACACAGCAAGACCTTGGCTCAAAAATAAAACAAAACACCCCTGTCCCCCACCAAAGGTTGCTTGAGAAATTTGACACCTACCCCAAGCCTCCTAAGTGTGTGTGTCCATTTTATTAAGGTGCAAATTCAGAGGCATCAAAAACATCCACTAGAAATATTCAGTTAGTATGGATCTAGACAAAAATACTGCTCTCCTTAATATAAGTGGTGGCAGATTCCTTCCTTGTGGCTTCATCTTTCCAGTGCCTGCCTGACTCTTAACAGTGCCTGGGCCCCTTCGAGTATGCCTACAGCTGATGTCTGCACCAGCTCACCTCAGCAGCTTCTTTCCTTCCTCGTCAAGGTCTCTCTTGTTACTGGAATATCAGGCTGCATGTATGAAACAAAGGTCACTTTAAAAGATGCTTGTGCACGAGGGGAAATCCCATCAGGCTGCCTGAGATCTCACCGGGATAGGATTCTGAGTAGAGAGCTGGGCTTCCCTTTCTCGTCCCCGCTCCCTCTCTCCAGTCCTCATTTCCTTCTCCCCCATATCCTTTGGGACAGAGGATGCCCTTTAACTCACTCTGTAGTTCAGGCTGGTCTTGAATTTCTGATTTTCCTGCCACTTCTGAAGTTACAGATACATGTTATGATGCCTGCCTCTCCCATTAAAAGCATATATATATATATATATATGTATGTATGTATGTATATATAGTCCTAAAATAACCAGAATCCCAGTCAAACAGGGCAAAATACCACTGCCATGCATTGTCTAGCCCTGGCTGTGTTTCTCTTTGCCTTTAGCAACATCTGCTGTGACCAGGGATGCGGCATACACTTGAGTCTTTTTCTAATTTTCCTGCATTTTAAACACTAAAAACTAAGAGGAGTTCCGGACTCACTGGAAACAACGCTTGACCGCGAGAAAGCCAAAGCCTTCCTAAGCCTCTATTTCCTTTTTCTTATTGGAAACTTGAAGAACAAAAACTATCAGCAAAGTAAAAAATTTGAAGATTTCAAGACTGTGGTGCGGTGCGGCTGAGCCAACACCTTCTTAATGAGCCATAGTCTGGGAACGGGGTTTCCCGGGAAGAGCTGGTTCTGGGTGTGTGCTGGAAGCTCAGGAAAAATATTTGCCTGGTCGGGATTTATTTGAAGAAGAAGGAGAGGGAGATGGGCTGGAGGAGAAGAAGAGGAGTGGGAGAGCTGACTTAGTCTGGGGGTGAGGCCACGCCAAAGAAAGATCCAGACAGCCGCACCCCACTAGGCAGTCTTGCTAGGCCTCACCCTTCCGTCCTCGGTGTTCTTTGGATTCTGTTACTTCCTGTTCCAGCCCCTAAGTATTTGTGTGCTGAGCCTTTCCCACCATCCTTATAGCTGTCCCCAGGCAGCTTCCGTACTGTCACTTGGGACGATCTAATCTTCCCAGTCTTCAGGTTCCACTTTCTGTGTTTCCTCTTCAATGGCCCCAAGAGAAAGTGCAAAGGCAAAGGTGTTCGTAATACCCTGTGAGAGCATGCCTGATCCTGGTCACCAGTCCCCGGCTGACTTTTCCTAATGTTCTCTTATTTCTTTCTGGCCCATAACTGATCAAAAGCGTTTGTAATCTTGTATTCACGCCTTTGCCGGAGCTTTCTCTGAGATGCTGGAAAGGAAGTTGTAGAACACTTACTCCGCACTAAGCCTGGAAAATCTGCTTCCCCGACTCCTTCCTATCCCTCAGGAACTTAAACCTCTTTTCACGCTTACTTTCTTTTTGGGTTTCTGTCTTTCTTCTTTTAAATCTGGTTTTCCCCTATGTGTGCATGTGTGTGTTCACATGTGTGCAGGTGCACATGTGTGCATTTGGGTGTGTGCACATGTGTATGGAGGCCAGAAGAAACCTCAAATGTTGTTTTTAAAGAGTTGTTCATCTAGGGGCCTCTCACTGGCTAGTATGTCACTCTGTGGGCTAGGCGGATTGGCTACTGAGCTCTCAGGCTCTGCTTGGCTCTGCCTCCTCAGGAGTTTTGATTAAAAGCATGCACCAACATGCCCAGCATTTTAATGAAGGTTTCAGGTATCTAACTTAGTTCTCTGTGCTTATTGACTGAGCCACCTCCTCAGCCACGGCCAGACACTGTTCTCACGTCTAGGTGCTAGCAAATCTGGGGGATGTTGCTACATACATTGTGTCTGAGTGGCTGAAATGTACATCAAACTCCATCCAAACTAAAGCTGTTCTCTGAGGCATCTTTGGTATTTTCCAAAAGGTCACCATGAACTTTACTGGACATTAAATGGCAGGATGGGGTCACCGATCTGTTGTCCCTCACTGTAGCTGGTCTACCTGTTGAGAGGGATACTATGGAAACCTGGCTTCTTTGGGTGGCATCTGTGCTCACAGTGGTCCCCAAGCTTGATAGTCAACCATGGCAGGTACATCTCTGCCAGTAGGACAGGACCACTGGTCATGTACCCTGAGGTTCCCATAGAGCCAGAAAAGCCTGACGTTAGCCTCAAAATGCAGAGGAATTATCACCTGCGGTTTTAGAAAGAGGTGACCAGTTTATAGGTAAAATCTGTATATGGGGGCCGTGGCCCACAAGCTAGAGTGCATTCTTGTAAGGCCCCCGTCCAGAGAGACTCTTTAGAAATATGCGTTTGCCCTTTTATCAGAGCCATGCATTGATTGCTGAAAGCTCACCGTAACTCAGCTGTTACGGAGGCACAATGGGGCAAACAGCTGACTTCTAGGTCTGCACGGTCTAGTCTAGCATTGGCTTTGATAGCAGTCACGGGGTGCGGAGGGGAGTAGTTAAAAGCATAGCTCCCTCGGTTTGATTCCCCTTAACGTTCTGAGGGTGTAGGTCTGCAATGTTATCCAGGTCTCTTGGTAAGTGATTCTGCTCTGAACCCACTTCCCTTATCATTAAGGCTAGTATTACAGCAACATGAATACTCTAGGATCCTGACCACTCGGCAGCTTGTCAGAATACTACATGGACCCCTCACACGGAAACCTTAAGATGTTTCGGGTGCTCCACTGGTGTTATGCTTTTTACCATGTCTAGCATACAATGAAGACACAGACTGACGCAGAGGGAACAGCCCCCTTCTCTCCTTGTCAAATAGTAGTCACCCAGTCAACATTTCCGTGGTGATAAAAGAGAACTAGTATATTCCTTTAAGAGCTTTAAAAGAATCATTATAAGGATCATAAAAGTCTGTCAGGTACTGGTTTAGAGAAAGTTACAACATATGTTGGATAACCTTTTCATAATACACACACACACACACACACACACACACACACACATATTGGTATATGTACAAGTACACACAAACTATAAAGTGTCCTATAGTGTGAAAGATGTTCTCACGGGGAAGAAGTAGCATAGCCCTTGCCAACATATTTAAAGGGAAAAGAAATTTTGAGATAACTCATGTTCGGGGTAAGAAGTTCCACACTGTGGAGATGTCTTTTTAAAAACCTGTTTTATTTGCTTGTGTGCATGCCTGTATGTGTGCATGTGTGCAGGTACCCAGAGGTAAGAAGAGCCATCAGATTTCTTGAAGCTGGTGTTCAGATGGCTGTGGGCTGTCTGATGTGGGTGCTGAGATCTGAACTCTGGATCTCATGATCAAGCAATAAGCTCTCCTCATCACTGAGAAGTTTCTAACCCCAAGCATACTGAAAAATATTGATTCTTTTATGTATATAAATGTTTTACTATATGTACGTCTACTGTGTGTGTGTGTGTGTGTGTGTGTGTGTGTGTGTGTGTTTGCTCATCAAGGCCAGAAGAGGGCATAAAATCCCCTGGAACTGGAATTATAGATGGTTGTGAGCTACCTTGTTGGTGCTTGGAACTGAACCCAGGTCCTCTGCAAGATCAGCAAGATCTCTGAAGCATACCTTCTAATCAATAACAATGACCTTTAAAGGAAACTTTTAAAAAGTTAACATTTGACAGAAATACAAAGGAATAATGAATATTCAAGTCAAAAAATCAAATTAAAAAGCTACAATCTTTGGCCTATAAATGGCAACGATAAATCAGACTGAATGGTACATGTCTATAATTCCAGGTACCCAGGAGGCTGAGGCAGAAGAATCATAAGGTCAAGGCCTGCCTGGCGAAAAGAGTTCAGCGGTAGAGTGCTTTTATAGGCTTAGCATATTGAGGCCCTCCGTATCATACCCAGTTACACACATAGACACACAGACGCACAGACGCACAAACACACAGGCACATAGACAGATGGGGTGTTGAGGGAGAGAGCTAGTACTTGTGAATACTTAAATATGTGGGTACTCACACTTTATTGGAAAAGATGTAAATTTGCTCATGATTTTTAGGAAGTTGTTTGGCGGTGGATAAAAAGCCTGAGCATGAAATCTAAGTATCTCTCTTCTGCCTCAACGCTCTTTTTAGGAATGTGTTTCAAGGAACGATCATACAAGTGCAGATTAATGTATACACAAGAACATTGGTCAGTTTATAACAGCTAGTGGCTGGGAGGGGCTTAAACTGTCCCCTGTCAAGGACAGGCTTTTGTCAGTCACAGAGCACTATCACAGAGGAACCTGGTAAGAGCAAGGAGGAAGGTGACGAGAGACTGAAGACATCATACTTAGAGAAACAGGAGAAGATTTTGCAGCGCATTTATAAAAGATGCACTCAGCACTCTTAGGTTTCCCCTGCGTGTTATTGCGGACATGTGGAACCGTCTTAAAAACAGCTGATTACTGGGAACAGTGGCGAACATTCTGCTGTTGTTAAGGCTGCCTACAGACTGGCTTGCATGCCATCTAAGTCATCTCTTATAAAGATGTTTTGTGGTTTCCAAGTTCACTCTCTGAAACTTTCCCGTCAGGCTCACCCAGATTTATTTTTGCTCTAGATAGAACCTGCATTTTTATGGGGAACGAGTGTGATGTCTAGGTCCACCATGAGTGGGTGTGTACCGGGCTTCGGAGCAAACCACCTCTCCCCGAGGACTAGGACAGGCCCTAATTCTCTACCTGCAGCTGCTCTTTGAAGGTACCAAGGAAATGTGCACTGGAGAGTGTTGGCATCTGCGGAAGCATGTTGCTTGCACACTGAAGTGCATGGTGGTAGAAACAGCAGCAGGAAACAGAGTTCAGCCTTCACTGCCATCCCACACGGTGGGTAAAGCAGACCAGAGACTGCACAGTGGTTCTCTTCTCCTGACCTGCCTCCCGGCTTGGAGAATGTGAAGCCACTCTTTCTTAGATGTTTTCATCCCTCTCTTTGCTACTTGGCTGAGGATTTATGTATTTGTGAGCTTTTCCTTTGTATCATTTGTCTTTATCTGATATTCTTAACTGAATAGGCCCTTTTCTCCCCAGATAACAAATAAGGAGTTTTTTCCAGGTTAAAACTGCGGACCTTAGGATATACTTCTTCATACATGTCACGGAATATGGACAGTAAACAGGCATATTCTTTAGTGCTGCTACACTTTGTGTTCCTGTGGGGAATGAGGCATATTAGAGATGCCAAAGAAATGAAAGAAAATACAAATATTTACTGATTAATAATTTATGGGTCATTACAATAGGAGAATGTGTGTATGTATATATTTATATATCTAGACATCTATATGACAATTAGAGCTAAAATAGCTTTCTAAAACAAATAGAGGGAAGATTGTTATTCCTCGTAACTTATATTCTTATGTATTTTCCATCTATATCTACATTATATCGACATATAATATATATTATTATTAAGTATATTCTTAGCATTTGTGTGAGGTAAACACATACTACTATTATGTTCTTGTTCAGTCATTATTTCCTAATTGTTCTTCCCCAAATAATGTGAAGTTAAACATACATTTCTATCTAAAGGTGTTTCACTTTTAGATGCCAAAAGTTTTAAAGCTTCTAGATAGTACCCTCCCTACTAGTCTGCAGATCACCTGCTCCATCTTTCTCTTATGGTCCTCAGTGTAGCTCCTTGGAGACCCTCAGGTGACTGACAGGTGTTATGTATGAGAAGAAGCTGTGTATTCCATGAAGACAATGCAGAAAGGAGGCTGGATCTGGCTACTAGTCATATGTGCCCCTTTCTGGTCTTCGGATATCAGGGATGTTGGGACAAAATCCTGTTACCAATCCCGAGAAGGGCTGTGGGGTTCTGTGATTGGAGAAACTCTCCAGAGGTTTTTCATGCCCTTAGTAGTGATTTGAGATGCGAAGGGACTCTAGCCATAAAAGGATGAAGATGAAACTGTAAATGAGTCATCCTGTAGTTTGGAATGTCTCTGTCCCTTGGGCCAGCACCAGAAAGGGGGGTGGTGGTAGGCATTGGGACCATGGGAACGGTGACTTTTTACATGTTTACTTCAGTGTTTCAGTAGAGTTTACCGACAGCTTGGATTGGTGGTCTTTCTATGTGGGGACTTAAGCTGGTCTTTGAGGTTTTGTAACTCACTTTTAAAAATGTACTTCTGGATCCACAGGAATCTTTACTGTGACTGTGGGTTCATTTGTCCTCTGTGACAGCCTATGTGGACATAGCATTATGGGGTCAAGTGTGAAGCCTCAGTCCTTATCTTCTATGGGCGAGTGCCCCTCTGTTTTCTCCTCTCTGGTGCTGTTAATCGGTACCATCTCTTTGTCTTTTCTGTATTCCCCCACACTGAAGTGTTATAGCAACGATTAGCAGCTGGCTAGACTGTGTATTCCTTGAGGTAAAGATAAACCTTGAGGGCTTGGCTAGTGATGTGATTTTAAATAGTGGGTATGTGTTGGAAGAACGGATAGACTAAATGTTCCTGCAGCCTTCAGGAGAGCATCTGTTTCAAGGGCAACCACAGCCAATGGATAGAACTCGGTTAGGGATCTTCAGAGCTTCCGGGAGGGGGAAGGGGGGAGGGGAGTGTGTCGAGTACTACAACTTTCCCAGATTGTAGAAGACCCATTCCCAGAATGGAGAAGGTGCTTGTGGTACTTTCTGGCATGGATGCCAGGAAACAGTTGTTGAATTGAAACTGATCAATTCTAGAAAACAAGAAAGGCCATTGAGCATTGGGTTGGGCATACTCCAAGACAGATAGTGATGAAGTGTTTGGTTAGCTCCCAGCACTGGCCACAGGGACTGCTCTGATCCAGCTTTGCAGGACATAAAGCAGCCATTGAAGTTATCAACCCCAGGGCCTTGGGTACAGTGCAAGCTCTTAACCCCAGGGTCCACAAGAGGCTAGAGCCACCTGCAACCCACCTACCATAGCTGGAAACACTGTGGGAGATGGGTGGGAGCACTGTGGGAGATGGATAGAAGCACTGTGAGAGATGGGTGGGAGCACTGTGGGAGATGGATGGGAGCACTGTGAGAGATGGGTGGGAGCACTGTGGGAGATGGGTAGAAGCACTGTGGGAGATGGATGGGAGCACTATGAGAGACATGTGGGAGCACTATGAGAGACATGTGGGAGCACTATGAGAGATGGGTGGGAACACCATGGGAGATGGATGGGAGCATCATAGGATATGGATGGGAGCACTGTGAGAGATGGGTGGGAACACTGTGAGAGATGGGTGGGAACACTGTGTGAGATGGGTGGGAACACTGTGAGAGATGGGTGGGAGCACTGTGAGAGATGGGTGGGAACACTGTGAGAGATGGGTGGGAACACTGTGAGAGATGGGTGGGAACACTGTGAGAGATGGGTGGAAGCACCGTGGGATACGAATGGGAGCACTGTGAGAGACGGGTGGGAGCACTATGAGAGACATGTGGGAGCACTATGAGAGACATGTGGGAGCACTATGAGAGACATGTGGGAGCACTATGGGAGATGGGTGGGAACACCATGGGAGATGGATGAGAGCACCGTGGGATACGGATGGGAGCACTGTGAGAGAAGGATTCAAGAACTACAGTGGCTCTGCTCCCAAATCTGATTCCAGCCAAATGGCAGAGAGACAGACAGCAGACTGCTGGCTCATTATGTCCCAGATCCTAAACAAACAAACTCATAAAGAAAGCAAAGGACCACTGCCTGTGTCTCCTGAGACAAATCCAAAATGCATCAAAGTAAGTTTTTTTTAAAGAAGCTATCACATTGGTTGATGCTGCAGCTGCCAGCAACGTTTTTCTCTATTACTCTGCAGTGTGTGATCGGGTGTCCCAGCTAATCATAAAGTATAGTATTTCCAGCTGCCTGTTTTTCCAGCGTGATCTCACAGGCATGGAGGAGGGAGTAGCCTCACAGATCAGCGAGCACTGGCCAACCTAAAAATAGAAGCGTCTGGAGGAACCCAGAGGATACACAGACGAAGGAAGTAGTGTAAAAAGGCCCAAGAAAGGGCTTAAAATACCCAAACCCGCATGCTCTTGGAAAGTTTATTCAGGGGTATGGCGGTCTTTGGGCACCATTATCTTAACTTCCTGCAGATGAGAGGCTCACCCATTGGTGCCTCTGCGTAGAGACCAGCATGAAGCCTGGGACTGATGACAAATGTGTCTATAAAGTACACCATTGATTGTCCTAGCTTTGGGCTATGAAGGGGATGTTTACACCGAGAATAGCAGAAGTATGGCGCTGATACAGTTTTTAAGAAAAGAAAAGAAAAAAAAAAAAAGACATGGCGGATCTACGATAATGCTGAAAAATCTAGAGCTAGAAACTGCCCATAAACTAAGTCAGATCTGTTCTTAGCCAGCTCTGGAGAAGTTCCTAATTTCTGTGTTACCTATGACCTCATCGGCATCTGCTCTAATTGCATCTTCACATCTTCTGGGGAACTAAGAAGATGGGGAAATGATGGGGAAAGGAAGGAGGAAGGGCTGGCACAGAGGTGTGAATTCCAGGAGGAAGGAACAAGCAAACCTAACCACTGAGCCCTTGGTAAACAATCAAGTGGGAGGAGGTAGTGATGACTTTGCTCATGTGTTTTTTTTACAGTTGAAATCAGTGCTTGGAGGTATTCCTGCTCTACCCTTCCAGAGCAGCTCTGCAGCCAAGATGGGAGATAGCCAAGTACTCCGTCACTGTCTGACTCGGAGTGTGCCTAAGCCATGCTCCACACTGGATACTTTTATATTATGTCTTTTGGTTGGATGGTTTGAATTCGTCAGTGATTTGAGTTCATGGAATGGAAAAGACTGGAAAGTTCTTTGTATTGATTATAACCACATCTCAAATTCATATCCCCTGGCATGTCCAAAAATGATTGCTAACTTGGAAGTTAAGATAATGGTGCCCAAAGACCTTTAGACCCTAATTTCACTAAACAGACTTGACAGGTGTGGTTAAATTAAAGGTTTTGAGTTGGGGGGGATTATTCTGGGTTACCTGGTGGGTGCTAGATAATCAGAAATATCCTTACAAGATGCTAAGGTGGATTTAGAAGAGAGTCAGTATCCAATGAGCTAAAAGGTCAGAAGCAGAGGTTGGTGTGCAGGGAAGGAGGCAATGGACCATGTGTACAGATGTGTACAGATGTGTGCAGATGTGTGCAGAGGGCCTCTAGGAAAGGCCAGATAGAGTTTCTCCTACAGTAACATACTATTCGCTGGCCTGTAGCTAATAGCTCATTGAGGCACCATTTAGATTTCTGATCTTCAGAAGGGAAAGATAATGAACTTGCCGTGCTTTATTTACATCAACCAATGACCCCGATAAAGTATTGTATTTGCATTTGAAAGCTTCCCAGAGGCAGTGAGTTTATGTTTGAACTAGAGAGTGCAAATGTCATTTAGTGAGCAGTGTTTGGGGGCAGGAGGGGAGCAGCCATCTTATTTCTTGACTTATGTAACCTTGTGAAGGGAATAACTGAATGTTAAGACTCTTGACCCAAGTGCCCTCCGGGGAGTTGAAAGGCCTGACTGGTGACCTGGGTGGAGCTGTGGTGTGCAGCACAGTCTGGCTGTTCAGTGTCTCTCCTTTCCCTGGGGCCCTGTCTGCAGAGCTTTCTGAAGCTCACTGCTAACCATGACCCTCCAGGGCTCCACACCCTGTGCTGTGCTCAGAGTGGAAGCTCACTGCTATGTGCTATTTCTCTTTTCCTTGAAGACGTTCTTATTTTAACTAATTGTGTGCATTGTGTGTTTGTATGTGGATGTGCACAGTCAATGACTAGAGTGCAGAGGCCAGAGGGCAACTTGCAGGAGTGAGCTCTCTCCAGTCAGGCAGATCCTAGGATCTCCCTCAGATTGTCACCCTTAGCAGCAAGTGTCTTTACCATGAAACCATCTGGCTGTTCTGCATAAGTTGCAATTTTATCATTATTGTTTTCCAGTTCTCATTTAGGTCTGGATAGTAAAGGAAATGACCAAAAAGGAGCAGGGGGAGGGACGGACTGGCTAATTAGAGGAAGCTTGATGAGATGGCAATGCAGGCTCTCCTGAGAGTCGGCTCTAGTGCTGGCCAGGCGGGGTCTACACGTCTGGCTCTGAGGAAAGTGGGAAACATAATTGGTGGATGATTTATACAGTCATTATGAAATCAAAGTCTCATGATTGATGAAACATGGAGCAAAATGCTAGTTGGATAGAGAAGAAAAAAAAAAATCTAACAATCCCAGGGCCCAGAGCAGCGCTTTCCTAAGGATTTTCTAAACAGAATACTTATGCTCTGAGGTAGACAGTATTCTAACATCACCTTAAATTTGCATAGCTTCCCATTTCTCTCCTTGTCCCTCAGTGTAAGAAAGCAGAGCATCGTTTTCTCATGTGCACTGGATAATTACTGAGCAAATGCTATGAGTCAGGGAAGGGTGCATGTGTTCTAGAACAAGTAGGAAAAAGCAAAACTGCATTTCCAGGGTTCTTATGATTCAAAGGGAGGAGCCAGGGTTCTTATGATTTAAAGGTGCAGTTCCAAACAAACTGTCATCAGGAAAACAGGTGGTGAGTGTCATGGGGATAACTCTGCAGTAGGCATCGGGAGCAAATTCTTCGAGGAAGTGATATTAAGCTGACCCTTGAGCAATGAAGGAAGCTGTCAAGTCAAGAAGTATGTGTATGCATAGTGGAAAAGTTAGCAGCAAATGGCACACATTCCAGGCAGAGGGAGCTTTGTAAAGTCCCAGAGACAGGAAAGATGGAGGGGACAGGAAGGAAGGCCCAGTGTGGCTGGATTGTAGAGGTCTAAGCTTGTGTGTTTTGTTGCTTGGAAGTTTGTCGCCATAAAGTATGAGGTACCACAAACCGAGTGGTGACCAAAGAGAGGTAGAAGCTGTTGCCATGGGAGCTACGGCACATATACATAGTTTGCTCTTGGATACTTACACCTTCTGCTCCATTTGACATGATGCTAGGAAGATTTCCACTGTCTAAGTTAGGGCATGCTTACTAGGAGATGCATTTCCATTTTCCAGATGGTCTCAGAATCATGGCCTCGGCTACACCCACTGTAACAAAGTCCATTAGACCCAGGCATTGGTGGTCTCTAAAGCTCCCCAGATGACTCCTGTGTACAGCCAAGGTTGAAAACCACCCAATTAGACCAGTAGCTGGGCCAGGAGGTATTACATGTGAGATTCAAGTTAAACTCAGCACTCAAGGTAGAAAACAAGATGGGAAAGAGTATTTCTATCAACAGGAGCTAGACTGCAGCTCTTTGTAGTTTTCTTGTGCTTGTGGGGGTGGGGCACATCCTGAAGGGAGCTGAGTATTTGCCACTTCCTTTTTAGCCAGTTCCACATGGGGAAAATTAAGTTGAGATTAGTTGAGGAAACCACCATCCTTGAGGACACTTTAACTTTCAGCAGCATTCGTTAAATTGAACTAAAGCCCTGAGCTTTATAAATAAAGATGAATTCTTAGGTATGACATGAATCGAAGTATTGGCTAATTGGACACAAAAGGTTTCACCTCTAAATCCCTGCCAGAGTCCAGCAGCCTGGAGCACATGGCACTTGCTCAGAGGAAGCTCTTTACAGAACACAGTCTTCCTCATCCTGTTGCTTTCGGAGGCTTCCCAAGGGCTGCCCACTTGTCAGCCTCATTTCACTGAAATGAGCTGGGTACCAGTTGGTTTGGTGAATTCCCATCGCCACACCCTCTTTGGGGAAGCTATTAGCTGTGTAAACACCGGACTATTTGGGTTGGCTTGGTGGTTAAAGTGCTTGAGCACATGAGGATCAAAGTTCAGATCCCCAGAAGCACATGAACCCCAGGACTCCATATTGTGTAAATGTGCACCCCCACTCCCACTCCACACAAGAAATGAAAAGAAAAGGGGTATTTGTGGCCCTATGCTGTTCCTTCTGACATCAATTTAGCACTTTCTTCCCCCCCACCCAAAAAAAAAGCGCAAAGGTTCTCAAACCCCACATGGGCTTTCTCAGTCTGCAAAGGTAAGTTGTGATTGGCCTAAATCTATCATATATTGTATGGGCACATAGATTGGTTAAGAGTTATTGCATATTCCAAGACCTATCAGTAGAATTAATTCCGGGCCGTTAACTGAGTTGTAGGGAATGGGTCCTTTTCTGATTACAGGTGAGGAGGGAGGTGCCCTTGGGAACTAGCAGAGATCATCGAGCTACGAAAAGGAGTGTAAGAATGAAGCCAGCTCCAGATGGAATCTCTGGACCATGTCATGGGAGCTGGAAGTCAGGCTTCACCAGTAGGTAGGACTTTGCCTATGGTTTTCCTGCCGTGTTCCCTTTATGGCTCCAGCATAACAATGCATGCTTCTCAGATGGAGGCAGGAAAGCTGTTAGGAACTAGAAAGCCGTACTGAGTTCACCTTCGAAGAAAACACATTGCATTAAGAATCAAACCCTCATCCCTTTTACGTCTTTGAAATCTTTAAATAACAAACGTGGAATTCCCTTCTGATTACCTTAGCATGACAAAGAGCTAAACTGGAAAAGTGAAGTAATAAGGTGGGTGATGGTGTGGATGGGCGGGATTATTTTCCCATAACACTAAAATTTAGGGAAATGTGACTCAGAGGGAAAGACATGTACGCCAGTGAGTTCTGAACAAATCTCAGTTCCTCGGCTCTATACACCTTCCATTTTACTTAATTGCATCCACTTTGATGTAGGTTATCAAATAATTGCCCATATTTGAGTTTGATTAATCACTGGATCAGGAAAGAAGCTGCGCATGCATGGAGATGCACTGTGCAATGCTGAAATACTCAGCCAAAGTTCCACATCACAATTTATTAAAATGATCCTTTATTGGAGACCATGAAGAAACATTTTGTATGGACTCTAACTTATTTCTCCCATAAGAAATAGGCAAAAAGAAGGCAAGACAGGGAAGTCCTACCAGAAGTAAGGGTGTTAAATGATATCATGAACACCTGACAAAGAAAAAAGACAATTTGCTTTCCTAAGCCAGAAGGACATTTTACACTTGTTAATACAAATGTATCAGTTTTGTTGTAGACATTTACAATGACAGTTCATTTCTTCCTGCAAGCTTATACTTTTTCCATTTCTTTCCTCGTTGAAACACAAACAAAAGCAGGCACTCACCAGAACACACTAATTTCTAGAGTTACAAGGAGAAACAGAAGCCAAAGACAGAGGCTGTAACCCTCAATGTCATGCTAGGAAAACAGGTACATTAGGAGGGTGGACAGCCTTTATTGGAGGGGCTAACTCAGACCCGAACCTTCATGTGCATGGTGCAGAACACTTGTTGGCAGCTAACCTACCTCACACAGGAGTCTACACTGAGGAAACATGTGTGTGATCTCAGCACTGTGCTGACGTGTATGCAGCCTTAGATCTGGCTGCTCCATTTTTCATAATTTGTACTTCACCCAGGCATGTCTCCAGAGCCTCCTGTGCAGTCCCAGAGTTCTTTGCTTCCCACACTGGCTCTGCATTGCCTCCTAGCTTTGTCTCTACGTTCTAGGATGGGAGAGGGCTGGACAGTGGACAGTCGAGCAAACCAAAGGGCCCATGTCCACCGAGGGCTGACTCTGAAGGCTTCTCATATAAACCTGTGAAAAGGCTGTCCATGACCTAGTTGTCTGCCAAGCTTTGAAATTAGGAAGTATTTACCCATCCATTTCTTCTCAGGGTTTACCTTCCAAGGGTGGATTTCAACAGCATCTGCTAAAGCTGATTATAAATACATAAGGAGGCCAGAGAGGGTCTCCTTGTTCCATATATTACATCAGCAAGATGCAACTTGGAAGTAGTGGCCACTGAAAAGCAAGGTTCAGGGGCTCTGAGGAGGGAGGCGGGGCTTATAACCGTTCATAGACGTGTCTTGCCTGTAGATGCTATATGCATATCATAAGTACCATATGCAAATGCTTTTGGCTAGTTCCTCACCTTCGAAATAAAGGAGAAAGGAACCTCGGGCCTTTTATGTTTTTCCAAGAATATACTAATGGTAAGAGGCAGAACTTGGAGGTGAACAGGTCAGGTCAGCTTGCAAATCCTTACTACTCTCTGAGTCTTTACAGAGCAGATGAAGACAGCTCCTGACAGTCACAGGCTCTGCTGTTTCCTATTAATCCCATTGTTGCAGGTTTGTGCCTCTCACACGTGTGTAAGTAGAGAGGAGAGAAACTGTCCGAGAGTAAAAGAAAAATGTTTGGAAGAGCAAAGGGAAAGGGTGTGTGGTGAGGAGGGAGGGCCCAGGGGCAGGGAGGAGAGGGAAAGAACTGGAGCAGGTGATGGGAAACAGCAGGCTCTGCCCTACCCAGCTCCTCAACTCTTTGTCAGGAAAGTGCACAGGGTGTGAAAGGGAATCCAGCGCCCCTTAAACTGGCCTTTTGAAACACGGTGGACCCTTGCGTGAGGGAGCGTCTCTGGTTTATGAGAAGATCATAAATCATCTAAGAATAACATAGTTACTTGGGGAACGGGCAATGAGCAAGGATTAGAATTTTGGGCTTTAAGCCCTCCCTTCTTTTGCTTTCTCATTGGAACTTCTATGAGGCCTGTCTTAAAGGTGGTTATAAATTTTCCAAATCTTTTCACTTGTGTTTACCTGTGAAGGGACCAGAGTTCTGAATTCATAAGCCTGTCCACATTTAGTTAGATCTGTATAGTCAAACAAAACCTTGTTTTTCTAAATGGTTGACGGAGATCATTGTCATTTCTGCGACTGAGACTCTTTTTAATGAAGGAAGTCCATCCTGAGCTTTCCTTTTCCTGTTAGAGAGCCTGAATTGAAATAATTCAAAAGCAAGACAGAAACACATTAAGACAAAAGCACCGATCAGACTTAAGAGGACACACACGTAGCTCTTCAGAGCAAGATTGAAATGCTTTGGGCTTAGTGTTTCCAAGATGTCACTGAACTGGCTGGAAGACGTGTCTTTGGTACTAGGCATCTCTCACAGTCACACAGAGGTCATATACAGGACACTGTATTAAAGATCATGTTTGTGTGACTCAAAATTCAGATCGTTTTCAATATACATGATGTCGCTTTCAGAGTGTGTAAGCATGCATGTACATACAAATAACCATATGTTCACGTATCTAATTAGAGACGAGTAAAATGGATTTGTAGCTCTACTGCTTAATGGGAAACTCCTTTATTTGTTAAAAACTACTTTCATGGGCTGGGGAGATGGCTCAGCACTGTCTGGTCTTCCAAAGGTCAATTCCGAGCAACCACATGGTGGCTCACAACCATCTGTAATGGGATCCGATGCCCTCTTCTGGTGTGTCTCAAGATAGTGACAGTATACTCATATATGTAAAGCAAAATAAAAAGAAAGTCTTAAAACAAAACAAAACAAAACAAAAACTACGTTTACATAGTCCCATTACCTTGGGCAGGTTATCTGATGTGATTGAATTTTAGTTTTCCTATTTTTAAAAATGGGATTTTGGGGGATGCATTTGTGTGTGCATGAGTATTTGTGACTGTGTATGCGTGGACGTGTGTGTGTTGAGGCCAGAGGCACTTTCTTCTACCACTCTCTACTTTATAGTTTGAGACAGTATCTCTCAGTATCTGGAGCTCATGATTTGACTAGATTGGCAGGCCAGTAAGCCCCAGGGAGGCTCCTGTGTCCACCTCCCCAGTGCTGGGATTACAGGTCTGGACTGCAGGACCACCTTCTTGTTCTTCCTCCTCCTTTTCCTCTATGTGGGTTTTAGAAATTGGACTCAGGCCCTCATGCTTTTGAGATGAGCATTTTACAGACCAAGCCAACCTATCTTAAAAATAGAATTTCAATCCATTTATGATTTGTGTAAGGATTAATGATACTGTTTATAAATATCTCCAACACAATGCTTGAGATTTCATAAATGTTCAAAAAGGATAGCTGTTATTAATTTCCAAAATGATGAGTTTTCAAACACCCATTCCTTTAACTTGATGACACCCCTAACAGCTTCACAAGAGATGCCCCAGAGAACAGTGATAGCAAAAATAGTCACTCAAATGGAAAGGAGTCAGGAGTCACACCTTCCTCCCTTGCTGATGTTTCAAAGAACTACTTTGAAAGATGGCTCTGCCATTTAGAAACAAATGTGATGTGAGTCATTCCCGTGCATCAGAAATCTTGTTTGATGTCATTTTGTTACTTGAAAGGATTGGGAGGGCCTGGCTTCGGGGCTTGTTCATGGGTCCAGGAGAGCAGCAAAGATGGTGGTTACTAATACCAGAGGGAGCAGCATCCCCACCCCACCCCCCTTTTAGAAGGTCTTGTTCTGACTGAGGACTGGAAGGCAGATTAATCTCCTTTTCCCCTTGGGCATTTGCATTTCAGTGTCAAACTTTCCAAGAAAAGGCAGTGCTCTCCCATTTCAGCTACAGCCCCATTTCCGGGCTCTGGGATCCACCCCTTCCCTTTGTCTGGTGATGAATGTGCCACAGTGAATTGGTTTCAATGATGAAGCTCAATGGAGAACATACCTTTAGTGTTAAAAAAAATTGGTTGGCTATTGACCTTTTCACAGGAAGACCTACAGAGTCAACTAATCTGGACCCTTGGGGCTCCCAGAGACCGAATCACCAATCAAGGAGAGAGCACAGGCTGGGCCTAAGCCCCTGCACACATGCAGATGTGCAGCTGGGTCTTCATGTGGGTCCCCCAACAGCAGGAGCTGTCCCTGCCTGCCAGCCTGTGGATCCCACACCTGGGACAGCCTTGTCTGGCCTCATTGGGAGAGGATGTGCCTAGTCCTGCAGCAACTTGATGGGGTAGGGGCTGACACCCAGAGGAGGACTTTCCCTTCTCAAAAGAGAAGGGGAAGAGGGAATGGGGGAGGACTTGTGGGAGGGTACTGGGAGGAGAGGAAAGGCTAATACTGGGTTGTAAAGGGAATAAGTAAATTTAGTTAAAGAGAAAAAAAAGAATTGGTCAAAGTTTTGTATTCATACAAAAAACTGTTGAACATTGCAAAATGTTGTCACTGTTTTTTTCTATGCCCTCCAGTCTGTACTCTTAGTGTGGTCATGGCAGCCATGGCCTTCAGCTTGCAATAAGAGTTTATAGAGTAGGCTTATATAAGGAGATTTATGGTAAAGAGACTTGGGGTGATTTGCCAGATGCTCCTCCTTACCACATCAGTGCCCAAGAGAAGGCAGACACAGCCTGTTTCATGCTGGCCTGGAACTCAGAGATCCCCCTGTCTCCTCCTTTCATGTACTGGGACTAAAGGTGTGCACCACTACCACCCAGCCTGAGGCCTGCAAGATTAAAGGGAGGACTTCAAACTGCTCTTTGTGTTGTACTGGCTGCTGGGCACACTCCCTTCCCCTACTCAGTCTGTGCTGAGTCTCACCTTCCCTCAAAATTACCCCTCAGGGATTGGCTTTGCAGCTAATTTTCACCAGAGGATGACATTTGGTTGCAAATATTGAGAAGTGCCTGTGAGTTCATGGTGACATTTTAGTTCACTCAAGAGCTGTGTGGTTTCTAGGTGGAGCCCTTACGTCTATCCCTCTCTCTGGTCCACTGCAGTCTTCTGGTTTGAATATAAAGCAGCTTGACATTTAGCGACTGGCCTCACCATCACTGGCTCCTTCAGATACCTTGCAAGTCTCTGCCTGACATCCCAAGTGGCTCTGATGGCCCCTTTCCTCTTCCTAATACCACTGATGGCTCAGCGGAACTAACAGGACATTGATGTCCCTGTCACCTCCAAAGCTGCAGAAAGCTCAGAGCAGTGGCTCATGTGTGCGTCCTTTTCCTATATTTTCCTTTATGTCAGTAAATCCTACCTCCTGCCTCCAAGAGTTGCACAACACTGACTGTGCAAGTCATTCTTCTGAATTTGTGCCCAGAGATGGGGAATGGGTATTCGTTTAAAATAGAAAAACAAGACGGGCTTGTTGGATGGGATTCGAAACCTTCAGCTTTCCCTGTCAGTGCCTCTGAGAATTTATGGCTCTTTCAGAGACTCTGGAAGATGCCAACATGTTTGGGCCCTTGGTTTTCCGAAAAGCTCAGAGAACAGATGAACAGTAATTTGAGGCTGGTGTCCCCTTCTAAAGTCGTTGCTTACTATCCAGTTTTCAGTGGAGACTTCTGGTGACCTCGGGAGAGTGAGGACAGGTGTGCTGGGGCTCTTACTACTACTGAATTTTCCCCAAGGGACATTTAATGAGCCCTTGTACAGGGGTAACGTCACAGTTGCCTTCCTGGCCCTTTCTCCCCTGGCGTTTATTTCTATTAGTCATTTTCATGCATTCTCTGAGGAGTGGGGTGGGGGGCAAGTAAAATATTGGGAGAAAAATGTTTTATGTGTTGAATTTGACATTAAAAGCTTTATGTTTTCTCTACTGTTAAAAGTATTCTTAGCAAGTAATAGGTACCACTTTTATATGGAATCATATAAAAATGAGAAGACAAATGCAGTGGACTCCTACCATAAATATCTTAATTTAGTTAATTTTTTTTAACCCAGCTTTATGGGGGAAAATACTGACATAACTCACTTATTCCTCCTCTCCTTCCTCCTCTTCTCTGACTGAGTCTTGCCAAGTTGTCTAGGTTGATCTTGAACTCATAATCCTCCTGCTTCAGCCTCTAGAATGTTGGGATTGCATTCTCGGGAGAATTTGATTGACGGTTTCAGTTATTATTATTATTTTTAAACGTGCTCTGAAAGGCCCGTGTGTATTACTAGAAGAATCCCTGTGTGGCCCAATGACAATGTAAAAGAAACAGCACTTCCTGGCTTGCTGTAAAGGACTTGGTTTTACCAGCTGCTGGGCGGCCCTTCCCTGCACTCTGTCTCTCACCCAGTGTTACACTGCTCCTGTTTTTCTCCACACATCTGGCACACTCCACATCTTTAGCCATGTTCTCCCCTTTCTTTGAGATCAATGAACCAGCTGGTGTCTGTTACATGGTACCACACATTGCCGGGTCTGCAGGGATGAGACTGTAATACCCAAAGACATGACTGGGTCTCAGTTCGAACCTCTACACACTGACCGAAGAAGTAGCCCACGTCCAAAGCACTTAGCAATTTTGATCACTGTGCCAATAGTGTATCTTCGGTACGGTGGAATGATTGTTCTTTCTCCTTTTTTATACTTTTGTACACATAGTATATTCATATGTCACTAGTAAACTTTTTACGTTTTTGTTTAGCTACAAGTTACCCCTCAGCCTTCAATTCTCCCTCTTAGCCTGGTAGAACTTTAGCGTTTTCTCCATGTCCTCAATTTCGATGTTATAAATTATTCATCTTATCACTATACTGTATTTACAGAGCACCTGCCACATGGAATGAAACATAAGATTCGTTGACACTTTCTAATGGCAGGGCCCTGGCTCCTGAGGATTGATGTGAGATTCACACAGCGGCAGGGTTTCCACTCCTGTTCTTCAGAATGTCACCCCTTGTCCTTGAGCAGACCAAGTTTCCTTTAGAACTCCCCTTTCTTCTGTTCTTCATCACAGAAAACACAGATGGGAAAGGAGCCTTTCTTGTTCTACCTCTAACTCAGTGAGAAGCCTGCTTTCCTGCACCCTGTGAAAAGGGACTGTGGCATCTACTGTAATGACAACTGCAGCCCAGGGCCCAGACACTGAAATACAGCAGCCCTCCACCTCGAAAGCCCAGACACTTCTGACAGTCAGTGCACTTTCTGAAACAGCTAAGACTTTTACATTTCCTTAGAGCCAGTAAAAGCGTTTATTCTCATGAGAAACTCAAAGGAAGTCAATGGCCCTGACTTACTTTCAGTGTGTGTGTGTGTGTGTGTGTGTGTGTGTGTGTGTGGTGTGCATGTGTGTGTGTGTGGTGTATGCTAGTGTATGTGTGATTATATTTGTGTGTGAGTGTATGAATCTGTATGTATGTGTGTGAGTGTGTGTGTGTATGTGAGAGTATGATGAATGTGTGTGAGTATGCAAGTGTGTGTATGCATGCACACAACTGTGTATTATTTTTATTTTTAATGAACAAGGATCTCTCCCCTTAAACATAGAGTTCACTAATTCAGCTAGGCTGACTAGCCAGAGATCCTCCTATTTTTGCTTCTGCAGCAGCCGCTGTGCCTGGTTTTGTTTTTGCTTTTCATGAGGGTACTTCGGGTCAAACTCAGGTCCTCAAGCATGTCTGAAAAGCACGTTTCCTGCAGCCATCTCTCCAGCTCCTGGCTTTCTTTTAAATAACTTGAGAATCATAAAAGTGGACAGAGTTCCCCCAACAGTTTTTTTAGGAGCATAGATAGGATGAGTTGTCCTTTCAATTCCATGTTAAAGGGATTTATTCTGCATTTGAATCATCAGCAAAGTGCACTAGCTTGGTCTCTTACTTACTTACTAGCCCTAAGGTATGAGATGCTTGTGTGGTTTTATGGTTATGAACACTGAGTTGAAAACCAGCCATGCCTTTTGCTCATATGTGATGTCATTATGGTATGTTTCCAAATAGTATTGTCTCATTTCTAGAAATGGAGAGATTACTTTATTTCAAAACTAGGATTCCCAAGAATATGCACCAATATACCTGAAAACCCCACCATATTCCCAAAGTACAACGGGCTTCATAAATTTCATACTGATTAAATAAGTTGAGTGTCTCTTCTGGTAAATGCTTGGGACCAAGGTGTTTACAATTTCACAGTTTTTTTTTTTCTGATTTTGGATATTTCATGTTCATTATTTTTCATGTATGTAAATCTCTTGGGGCCAGGAGATAAGCCTATCATGTAACTCATTTATGTTTCATGTACAGCCTATACATATAATCTAAAGGTATCTTTACACAATACTTTCAGTGCAGCTGGGTTTTGACTGTGATCCATCACTTAATTTACCCAGCTTCCTAGAGTAGCTTTGTCTTCACTACATTTTTCTTTTATGCCAAAGGAAAGCAAGAAAATTCATCAGCAAGGAAAAATACCTTTCAAGGGAGTTATCTCTGATAGTGCTTTCAAAAGAAATTAGACTTCTGCTTTCTAAAGTTTTTAAATTCTATAATTTTTTTCTCATCTCTCACTTGTAATTAAGGTTTTTGTCTGTGTGACAAATTTTCAGTGTTAAGTACAAATCTGTTTTGGGTGGGGACCAAGGCAAAGAGGTGGGAGCTGGGAGCTTCAGTGAGAGTTTGCAATGTGCTGGATCTGTTCTGAAGATTGCCAAGGTTTGGTGGCTGTGGGTCAGAGGATGGAGCCTGGCGAGAAAAATTCCCTTCACACCTAAGCTGTACTTGCTCAAAGATGAGAAGCGTGTGAAGATCCCCTGATTTCAGTGAGAGGTGAGGACAAGACCAGGTGTGATGGAGAGGGGTTAGGACACCATCGGTTAATTGATCCTGATGTTCACCTGACAATAACAATTAAAGTTATAAAAAGATATGTCTTCATAAGAATCAATTTTCTTGTGTGTGCTTGTGAGCTCACGCTCTCTCTGTTTCTGTCTCTGTCTCCTTATGTCTCTGCCTTTCTCTCTTTGTGTATGTATGTGTGTGTGTGTGTGTGTGTGTGCTCGAGCTTGGAACACTAGAAGGAGAGTTTCTTTGGCTCCTTAACCACGTTTTCAGTTAAACTGAAGCTTACAGTGCGGGGATTGAGCTGAGGGCACACTAGACACTTTCTCCCTGCTGTTGGCCTGAGAAGGAAACTGTAATGTCAGAAATGGTAAGGACTTTGACGAGCAGGCATTTTTCAACACTTACAACTCAAACTTTCCCAGGGACTGCAATTGATCAGACATTCAAATTATTTCAAGTATTTTGTAGGGTACTTTGAAAACAAAAGAAAAAAGGTTCCTTTTTTTCTAAGAACATTTTTCTTTGTTTATTGTTTGAGTATTTTATATATGCACATAAGGCCTTTGATCAAATTCCTTTTAAGGTTCAAAGTCTTTCCTCATGAAATAAACTTGAGTTGATAAATGTGTTGTTAGGTCGTGTTTTTGAGGTTACATCATCATGTCTCCTATTGAGGCCAAACTTTGTCTTGAAATATGGGCAAAGTCATTGTTCTTTCTCTTGCACATATCGTCCCTTGAATTTATAGGCAAACTATGTCAAATGAAAGATCTTCTGTTCACTAATGGTCCTACTAGAGTGTTAGTGTCTTTACATGCATGTGAACATGTGTTTACATGTGCTTTCACGTATGTGCATGTGAATGTCTTTACATCTATCTTTGTGTGTGTTTACATACATGCTTACAGGCACTCACATACACACTTACATCTTTACATTAATGCACACTCATGCACATGTGCTCATGTGTGTGTTTGTATTTATACTGTGTTTAAACATATGTATGTTTGCTCACATACCTATTTCTCTGTGTTTATAGGTGTGTGCACCTGCATGTTTATTTAAACTTCTTCTCAAGAGGAGAGAATCCTGGAGCTCTCACAGATTCTTTGTCCCCAGGACACCCTCTGTGCCACACCCTGAGCTGGAGAGAGCATTTTAGACAGTTATCTGCTGCCAAAGCTGGCCTCATTCAACAAAAGAGGCACCAACTTTGACAAGTGACTTGTGAAGCCTGGATTGTCCTCCGGGACTGATGGCTCTCTCAGAACACACTGATCTCACAGGAAAATTGTGGAGTCAGTGTAGGAAGAAGAGATGCTGGAAAAAAGTTTTGCCATTTATGAAAAAAAAAATGGGACTTCAGCTGCTTGGGAAGGCTGTGTGTAGCTTTTAGAATCCTGAAATAATGAAGACATATGTGTGAAGACTTTCTTCTGTGTGTTTGTGTGTATGTATATTACACACACACACACACACACACACGCACACACACACACACACACAACACACATACACACATACAGAATTTTCTGGGGAATATTCCAAGCGAGAGAGCACCCCCCCCAAAGTCATAAACCTGCATTTTGAGAGTTCCCTTCGGGGAGAGATAATTCTAACGTCATGTCTTTTTGATAAATGCTAGAGTAGAAATAGATAATTCAACTTTCAGTTTTAAACACAGCGTCAGAGTCAACAGCCAGAAAGAACCCCTGCATCTCTCCACTATTAATTGTGCACAGCAGGTTTACTCATCGCTGAAGCCAAAGGAGCTTCAGTTTGAAACACATGTTGCAACATAGGCAACAAGTATTATTATTAATTAATATCATTATTACTTAAAAAATCTCAGACCTTGTTTTTATTTTGCAAAATTTGAAACATAATAAAAAGTGGAAAAAAAACGAGATATAGGCATATCCCCTCACCCCCAGTTCAGTAATGTTATTTTCCCACAAAGGCTTATTTCTCCACACAGGGATATGGCCAAGAGCATCTCCAGAGCACTTGTAAGTAGCTGTGGATCAGGCAGCATGCTACCCACAGTTGGTGCCACAACTCCTAAGAATTGTTACACTGTCATGTAACAGTGTTTTCATGCTCAAGAACAATGCTGCTATTTATGGCATCTGGGATTGAGCCTAGTGCCTTGAGCATGACAGGCAAGTGCTCTTCCACTGAGCCCCACCCCAGACCTTCTTCCCCTTTTTATTTTGAAGTTGGACCTCACTGAGTTGCCCAGGCAGCCTTTGAACTTTCTGTCTCAGGCTCCTGAGTGGATTGAATTACAGACCTGAGTCACTAGGCCCAGCTAACAATCTGTGTATTAAAGTATCTTTAATTATTTGTGTATTAAATATCTTTAATTAATTGACAGCAAAAGGCTGGACTTGAACTCAGTATATGACCAAGGATTCTCTGAACTTCTGATCCTTCTATTTGTGAATGCTGGGTTTTCAGGTGTGTACCACCATTTCCAGTGTATGCTGGGAATTAAATCTTGGATTTGCTAAATTCTAGGACTGAGCCATAAGCCTAGACTGTCTTCTTCTTCTTCTTCTTCTTCTTCTTCTTCTTCTTCTTCTTCTTCTTCTTCTTCTTCTTCTTCTTCTTCTTCTTCTTCTTCTTCTCCTCCTCCTCCTCCTCCTCCTCCTCCTCCTCCTCCTCCTCCTACTCCTCTTCCTCCTCTTCTTCCTCCCCCTCCTCCTCCTTCTTCTTCTCCTTCTTCTTCTCCTCCTCCTCCTTCTTCTTCTCATTTTCCTTCTCCTCCTTCTCCTCCTCCTCTTCCTTCCCCTCCTCCTTCTCCTCCTCCTCCTCTTCCTCCTCCTCTTCTCCTTCTCCTTATTCTTTTTAAAGCAGTATCTACCCTGAAGCACAGCATTTGACATAGTGTGGTTTCTACATTTTTCCACCTTTCTAATATTGATGCTTTTGAAGTCTAGGCGAGTTTTCTTTGGCACACATCTCATTCTCAGTAGTTTGGATTATACTCTTTATAATTTGGAATCATAAAAGAAGAACACTCATAACTAAATTTAGTATGTTAATAAACAGCAAAATATGAGAGAATATAAAAAAAGAAGCCCAGAAGATTTAGACAGTTGGAAGGCATTTGGCAGAATGCATAGTAGTATTTTGGGATCTCAATGTTTTCACATTTACTGGGTTTTAGATATTTCAAAATCAAAGAAAATAGAATGGATTAAAAAAAGCATACAGGTCATCATTCATCAATGGACATGTTAGTAAATGGCTGCGCATGCTGTTACAGTGCTCACATATTTATGTGCATGAAAACTTGTGGGGTGGGACACTCAGCCTTTCTATATATGGAAGTTTAGTTTCTAGACATGGTAACTGTAAAGTTTCTGGAGTGGGATGGACCCTTTACAGTGAAGGCTTTATGTTGTATGATTAAAATGCCTCGCACATCTTAAACTGATAGAGGAAAATGTGAAGAAACACATCAAGATATTAGTTCAGGGGCTGGGGAGAGATGGCTCAGGTGGTGACATGTCTGCCACATAAATGTGAAGACCTGAATTTGGCTTGCCTGTATTCATGAAGAAAACATGAGGTGACTCATGCCTGGAACTCTAAGTGTGAAAGTAGAGACATGTACCTCTATAGCTTGCTAGCTAGCCATCCCCCCCCCCCCCAGCACGCACGCACACACACAATCATCATAAGTTCTTTCTCAGAAGGACTCCAGTTGCTCAGGAATTAGTGACCTTTTGAAATGGGATCTTGGAAAATAAAAAGCTCTGTCCATCAAAAGAATCAGTTAAGTAAGAAAGGCCATCTAAAGAATGGGAGGAAGTCTTTGCTACTTACACATATGACAGAGAATAACTAAATACTAAAGTATACACAAAGCTCAAAAACTTAAACATCCAAAACTCATACAACCCAGTCAACAAATGGATTAACGAGATGAGCAGAATCTCTCAATGATGAAAAACACAAATGGTCAAAAACCATGAAAACAATGTCACCATCATTAGTCACCAGAGACTACAAATCAAAAGATGGAGTTTGAAGTCGTGTTTTCGTGCTGGTGCAGCAAGCATTCTACTTGTCTATCTATCTCCACACTGAGTCTGAAAACACTGTGCTTGTTCAAGGGCTCAGCTGTGAACTGGGCTTGTGTTCTGGAACACCTCTAATGTGGGTAGGAGAGCTGTTTCAGGAGAGCTTCCCAGACATCTCAGTAGTTCTCTCTTTGGCCATCTAGATCCTTAGATTATTTTGGACCAACAAAACAAAATAAGACAAAAGCCAGCACTTGTGGAAAATACCCTTTTCGAGTATATGAATGGAAGGGAGTACACCTGGATGCCTAAGGCCCAAAAAGCTTCTGTTGAGAGTAACAGGCATGCCCCTCTGGCTAGAAATAATTTTATAACTCCCAGAAACTTTCATAAGAGAAATAAAGGGCAGGTTTAGAATGCCTGGAAGTCATCTTGCATTATTTCCTGCCTCATGCACGTCAGCCTTTTAACCACCCAACTGTCACCGCTGTCTCCTTTCTGAAGCTTCATAACTTTCAACCTCATCCGAGGTCTGTGGGCAGTCTACACGGTCATCCCACCTATGGGTGTTTTATGTCACTTACTCCTTCCTGGATCTGGGAGACTGACCATAGTCAGGGAAAGCCTGGTTTACAAGAGGAGCTATTTCTGAAGGACAAGTAAGTTGGATTGATCACATCTAGCACATGGAGAGAAAGACAGTAGCAGAAGCTACTGTGTTCACTGGGTACTCCCCCATGGGTGGATGGGCTGGCTTGACTCATCCTCAGAAACTTGAGAGAAAGTGTCCTGTGCGTTTCACAGTTGGAGAGACTAGCTAGAGCCGAGAAAGGAGGCAACTGAACTAGAATCTAACCACCAAGAGTTACAAGGTTGAGTGTGGCATTGAGGCATATTTGATTCCCAACCCATCTTTATGACTGTGGATACTTAGTCTCCAATATGGCTAATCAGCATAATTAAAGACTCATTTTTTTTCGAAAACATTACTACCCCTCTCACTTCCCATGTCTCCAAGAAAAACCATGGTGAAGTGGAAAATCAAGGGTTCTTTGAAGAATAATGAGTTGTGTTGGGTGGTGTTTTGCTGGGGCAAACATGTGAAGGAGTGTTTTCCTGAAAGACTGAGGTGAAAGACTAAGGCAGACTCGAGAAGGAACATTTGACTAAGCAGATGCAGGAAAGAGAATGTTCTGCTAAAGCAAGCACGTGAAAGGATGGGTGATGAGCGATTCTGTGCTAACAACATGATTGTACTGGTCTGCCTTACATCGCACAGCAAAGCTCCACTTGTTGGGATACCGCAGACTTGGGCTGATTGGATGCATGTACTGCGGAAACACTTGTGCTGAGGCAAGGCACGTGAAGGACACTTGATGTGTGGAGGGTATAAATAGGACTCCACGGAGTGACAGAGACACAGCTTGGCTTGCTGGCACAGCTGGCTATGCAATGATTGTGGGTCTCCAGTCTATGCTGATGTTCACTTCCCTGAGAGAGGCACAGCTGAGAACTTCTCCTGGTGTCCCTCATGGTTCCTCCTGCGGAGTCCCTCAAGGCTGAAGCCTGGCTGTCTCTGCTCGGTCCTGTGACCCCTGTTGCTGACCTGACTCTAGGGAACTGGACGGCTGGTGTATCCGTGAGGTGTTTGCCAGTGGACTGAGCTGTCACTGTCTGCCGACCTGTGAACTGAACTGCTGATTTCCACACAACACAGATGGGAGCTGCTCCAAAGAACCTTTCTAAACAGGTCCACTTCCTCCCCCACCCCCTTTTCCCCACTACTTCTGATGAGTGGTGGGCTATAAGGGAAGTTAAAAGGTTTAAGAACCATTATTGAAAATAAAGTTTGAAAAAAGTAAAGTTACACCATGGTTTAAGCATAATGTGCCACAAAGAAAGTGATTTTGATGTATTTGTTTGGCTGTTAAGGCCATGAAGCACGGTGCTGTGGTTCTTTAGTGCTGTATGGAGTTAGTAAATTTGTTTGGGTTTATTCATATTTTAACTCAATATTCCTTATAACAAACTCAAAATGATCAGAGGGGAAAGGTAGGAATGAAGACAAATCATTTTTGGAGCAAAGAATCAATATATAAAACTGACTAGGAAATCAAAGTATTTTATTTTTATGAACTTTCATTCATGCAATTCAAAAGTATGAAGACTTGCAGACATATTTATTTATTTATTTTTAAAAATTTTCAAGACTGGGTTTCTCTGTGTAACCCTGGGTGTTCTAGAACTTACTTTGTGGACCAGGCTGACTTTGAACTCAGATCCAGCTGCCTCTGCCTCCCAAGTGCTGGGATTAAAGTTGTGTGCCATCATTGCCTGAGCTTGCTATTTTGACTGGACTGGCTGGCGAATGAGCCAAAGATCTGCCCATCTCTGCTTTCTCTTGAGGCATGAGGACTGTAGATTTTTTTGGGGGGGGGGGGGCTGTAGATCTGAACTCAGGTCTTCATTTTTGTATAACAAATATCCTAGCCACTGAGACATCTTCAGAACCTCAAGAAAAAATGTTTTTGGAGGAGGGTGAAGCATTGCAATTAAACTTCTTTGTTTTGCTTTTAAACAACAAAATACGACATTCAATCAAAGGAAAATGGAAAACAGTTGTTCAGATGAAGATAAAAAGGAAGGAAAAGAACCATTTAAAAGTAGTTATTGGGAAAATTTCCTAGGGAAACTCAGGAGTCAATTGAGTGATGGTAAGTTGTATGACTTTATAGAAATGACAACATGTGCTTTTATGAAGGGCTTCACAGGGGTCAAAGAATTTCTGTGTTTCAGTCAGGTGTGTGTGTGTGTGTGTGTGTGTGTGTATGTGTGTGTTTATGTGTTATATGTGTATGTAAGTGTGTGTATGTGTGTGAGTGTGTATGTGTGTGAGTGTGTATGTGTGTGTATATGTGTGTATGTGTAGTGTGTGTTGTATGAGTCTGTGTGTGTATGGGTGTTTATATGTGTGTGTGAGTGTGTGGGTGTATGAGTGTGTGTGAGTGTGTGTGTGTGTGTGAGTGCGTGTGTGTGTGTGTGTGTGTGGTGTGTAGCTTGTACTCACCAACCGTTTTGTGCTGTTCCCTGTCATCTGAGTAGTTTTAGACTTTCTCAGACATCATATCCCTTCTATCACCATCCCTGTTCTGTTTTCTCTTTCCCACGAATTGTATTTTCTAAAAGAGGGGCAGGGGCAGTCTTTAGAAACCCCAGCACATGGCCTCGGGTCATCAGTTTTTATCATCTGATGGGAGGGAGAATTACATTGAAGATGAGGAACGTTGTTCCTCTGAATAACATAGACCACACTCTTAACTATCTCATGAGAAGGAGGGCATTAACATGTGAGAGGCCACCGTAGGACTGCAAAAATAACATAGTCCATGCTGATGTTATTGCCAAGAGAAAATTTGCAAATTTTCTGTAGCTTGATTGTTACATATAGCCTTTTATCACAGGCTCCCCAAATCCTCAAGGCGCTTGCTTATGCTCCCCACCGCTCTGTGCGTGCCTCAATGCTTGGGGTCCAAGTTTTCCTGTTATTTTGACAATTGTCTAATTTATAATTTTTATAAAAACTCTTTTCAAGGCTAAATCTTGTCCTAGAGGTGTACACATACAAGTGGCATTAAGTGGACTCACTGGTTTTAAAAAAGAAGACATGGAGTTGGGAGGGGAACGTGGTGTATTGGTGAATAGGAGATGGATTGGAGAGGAGTGGGTGAGTAGCTATGATCAAAATGCACTGCGAGTGCATTACATTCTTAAACAATGATAGATAAACAGCACTTGAGACTGACATCATCGTATACCTCTCATAAAATATTAAATAGTGATAACAGCCATTAGCCCTAACTTCAGTGGTTGTATTTCTAGTCTTTGTCCATTAAGCCTAATCCCAAGTTTTGAACTAATAGATATCAAAAAAGTCCACAGTTTCAAGTTGTCTATTGCTGTCTGACAAGCCACACCCAAATTTGTGGCTTAGCACAACAGTTGCTTCTGTGCACTGACTGGCTTCCTCTGGGCAGTTTTTCTGCCTCTCACTGAGTCAGTAAGAAGTTGGGGGAGGGGGCAGGGCTGACTGGATCAGAGCATTTATGATATAGTTCATTCTAAGCCAGTTAGTACAGTTTCTCATGTTGTGGTGACCACAACCATAAAATTATTTTTTGCTATCTCATAGCTGTGGTTTTGCTATTATTATGAATCATAATGTAAATATCCAGTGTGCAGGACATCAGATCTAAGACCCCCGAGGAAGAGTCTTTTGACCCTCAAGGGGTTATCGATCCATTGGTTGAGAACAGCTGCTCTAAAGTATGATAGCAGGCATGGATTATCACTTGGTCACTCAGCTGAGATGATTGATTATAGAGTTTTAGTTCTCATTTTCATCTGTCTATATGGCATAGGATACAATCAGGTGGAAAGCTTGAATCAGATTTATAAGAAAATCCATTTCTCTGTTTGATTGTCACCCTCACTTGAAGGCTTACTGAGCTGGCTCACACCATGTTGGCTTCCAGTAGAGGCAACCCAGCAGAGCAATGTATGGAAGCATCACCTGCCAACAAAATGCTGTTGGCCTATTAGCTTAGGCAGGAAATAGGAGGTGGGATTTCCGGAAAAGAGGGGATTTCTAGGATAGAGTCATGTGAGACAGACCCTGGAGAAGTGTGAAGCTGAGAAGAGGTAACTAGGCATGTCGAAGACATAGAATAGTTTATACAGGTTAAATAAGTTCGAGCTAGCAGGAACAAACCAAAGCTTTTGGTCTAGGCATTCATAATTAATGCTCAGAGGAGTTATTTTGGATACTTGGCTCAGGTGGTTACAGCTTCTCCTCCTTGATTATCTTTGGATATATTACTCCCGACTCCCGCACTGAGGAGAAATCTTAGGATATGATCCCTGTCCTCACTTATTCATTGGTTCTTTTGGTCTGCTTATTAAATATGTGGAATAAATCTTTCTAGCACATGGCCTCTGAGTGATACTTGCCAGAGTTTTATATAAACAAAATCACAGATGTGTTTCAACATTTTTACTGTATTTTATTAGCTCTTTAACAAATTCCTTTCATTTTTGTCTAGAAATATTTAGGTTTAGATTTTTTTTAAATGGCCCCTGCACTTTACTTATCATAAGTAGTGAATCAAAAATTCCTTGACTAATGTGTTCATGTCTACTTATCTCTTTATTTACTTTATATTTTGGTTTTGACGTTTGATAGTGGCTTAGAATGCAAACTGAGAGCTATAACTAATTTCTCATTGTGGCTTGAACCCTTTGGTATTGTAAAGTGTTCTCTCCTTCCCCTGGACACATTTTGATATGTTTTTTTCTGCATTTGATGTTATAATAATTGTGTACCCTTTCCTCTGTCACTATGAAATATTTCCCAGTGACTCTCTTATGTATGTCCTATATATACATAATGGAACTGGGCTTTACTTTGCTCTTTAATTAGACTTTTTAATAAAATAGTTAATTTAAATGATTTATATTTATTAAAAGAACAGTTGTAATTGGTCTTAATTCTGCCATGGACCCTTGTGTGCCTGTCATGGTTCTTTGTGTGCCTGTCATGGTCCCTTGTGTGCCTGTCATGGTCCCTTGTGTGCCTGTCATGGACCCCTGTGTGCTTGTCATGGTCCTTTGTGTGCCTGTCATGGTTCTTTGTGTGCCTGTCATGGTCCTTTGTTTGCCCATCATGGACCCTTGTGTGCCTGTCATGGTCCCTTGTGTGCCTGTCATGGTCCTTTGTGTGCCTTTCATGGTCCCTTGTGTGCCTGTCATGGTCCCTTGTGTGCCTGTCATGGTCCCTTGTGTGCCTGTCATGGTCCCTTGTGTGCCTGTCATGGTCCTTTGTGTGCCTGTTGTCTCACTCAAAGCCTTACTGAGCTGACTGGAATCATGTTGTCTCATCCTTCCCTTTCTTGGCTACCTTGGATGTCATCTCCATCATCTCTAGCACCATGGACAATCTTCAGACACAGTGTCCCCTTCTCTCCTGAAGCGATTGGCCCTTTAGTATATTCTTTAAAAACTGTCATTCTTTAAAATTTTGTGAATCCCTGTCAATGTTAATATTTTCATATTAACTATCCTTATGAGTCTTTAAAAATGTACACTCATCTCATTTAGTCTGAGCCTTTGTTCTTGAATAATATTATTTTTATTTTTTCTGTGTCATTATTTTGGCTTTATTTGTTAAAAAAATAAGGGTGGGAATTTATTTATATATTGTGTCTTTTTTTCTATTCACTTGTGTGCTCTTTATATATTATAAACACATTCATATATTATTGTGTTATTTCATATACAATCTTCTCTGTACTCCTCTTAATTGTTTATGTTAACATTTATTTATTTTTTAAAAGTATCTTCAGGTTATACTGCTTCCAGGCTTCTGTGGGCTTTTTTTTTTTTTTTTTTTTTTTTTGCTTCAGTAACATCAATAATTGTATCTGCTCTTTTCTGCGGCTGTTTCTCCCTCTCAGTTCTGATAGCCAGGATGGTGTCTCTTCCAGTTATCTTGCCATTTCTGCGTTGAGTTCTTGTGCTTTTCTTCATGACCTTTGGTCATTCAGAGGCTGTCCCGTTAAGTTTCCCTAAGTCATAGCAAAGTGTTTGTTCATAGTGTTCATCCCCAGTGACACCTTACTTTTTAGACAGTAATACATTGGAAAACAACTGTGATTTTTTTCTTTTTGAATTTCAGTTCTACATCTGTTTATTTAGGTGTTTGTGTGTATGTGCGTGGGACTGCATGTGTGGAGGTCAGAAGACCCTCTACACGAGTCTGGGTCTCTCCTTCCATCGTGTGGGTCTTAGAGACAGAACTGTCAGACTTGGTGATGGGCACCTCAACCTGTCGGGCCATCTTGCTGCTCAGTTCCCATTTGCTTCTTCTGACATCTTTGATTGCATGTGCGATTTTTTTTTTAAATTGGTGATGGCATTAAGAAATATCATGAGGCTCATCCTCATGATATTTAAGCTCTTTCTAACCCTCAAGTTATGGTTGAACATGGTCGTAATGTGGATGCCACTCATTTTACTTCATCTTATCACAAACACTCTTCTCATCTTGCGTCATCACCAAGATGAGTTCCCTGTGATATGCACAGAAAGAGAAGAGAAGAAATTGCAGCCCTTGTTGCTATTGTTACTCCCTGTGTGTAGTTACGAACTTCATCATTGCTGTGTTTTTATGGAAAAGGGCATAGATATGATAGGTTTGTATTATCTGTAGCTTTAGGTATCCATGAGTTAGTTAGAGCATGCCCTTCACAGATAAGAGGGAATATATTATAGACACTCTGTGGATATGAAAGAGACTCAACCTAGAGCTTTTCTTTTTTTCTTTTTGTTCTTTGTCTGAAGTGCTGAGGCTCACTCTTAGAGTCTTGTACATGCTTGGCAGCTCTGAGCCCATTTAGCAACATACCCAGTCCCCAACCTCTGCCACAGGGCAGTGGGATTGTATCAGCAGTAATTAGTACAATCAGATTCATGTCTTTGGAATAGAGTGTTTTAATATCAAAAGGTTCCTATTGCGAGTCTTTTTAAGGTCAGAAAAGTGGATTTACATGACCGACTGATTAGAAATGATTGTTGGTGCTGAGGCTGAGCAACATTTGCTGTGGGAATTCCTGCCTCCCCTGTTCCTGAGATAACGCCAACAGCTTCAAGGTATTTATTCCCATAAAAGGAGTAAGAAGACTGTTGTAAGAGCGGTAGCACAGTAGCAGTGACCTTCTGGTCTATGTCCATATTGCTTATGCATTTGTGAAAGAACATGTAAGATGTAAGATTCTTAGACATGTGGTGTTAGGGGAGGGGGTGCCTTCAGTTTCATGATTTGGCTGTAGCTTGTAGTTAATTAATTACACACTATGCCATTCCACACTTCTGGCACATTTAATAAGTAAAGTGATTTATTTGTGACTTAAAAAAAGAACATTCTGTGGGTCTTTGAAACACACCAAATGCTTCCATGTCCATCTTATCATTTGTGATTTCTGAGGGGCAGTTGGCAAACACTGAGTGTCTGGAGACCCCCGAGGCCCTCTTTTGTCAAGGGAGATAGATAAGTCCCAAGATGCTTGATTTCAATGCAAAAACTATACTAGAGACTGTTGTGATAAATAAGCTGAACAGAATATTTTTGGAGGCTCTTGGTGTTGAGGGAAACTGGACTATGGAGAAGTGTAGGCTACACACACCTTTAAAGAACTTTCATGAGCAATATCCTTTCTTAAAAACTAAAACACACTGCAGTCTCCTTAAGAATGCTGAGTCCTAATCTGGAAAAGCAACATTTGCAGAGGTACTGACCATGCTTGAAGAATATGCTGATGTCTCACTGAAATATGCTCATTGTCTCACTGCAGGTTGCACCTCCCTTGTCTCCACTTCTTTTTGTCTCAGTCTCTTGCTGCATCTTGGCTTCCTTCCTTCTTCTCTCTCCCGCATCCTCTCCCATCTACACTCTCACACAGTCAATGAGGAACAGCAACACCGTGAACTGTATGTACTCCGGTGTCCTAAAAGCTCAGGGTTGGGGTACTCACGTTGAGTGCAAATAAGCTGGGAGATAGTTTTAAGTTATAAATCCTTCAGAACTTTTCTATGAAACTTTCAAGGTACTCAGGTCCTCGTAAAGAAAAAAGTAGGAATGCTGGATTTTGAGGGGTGGGGAGACTGCACAAACTTACTAAATGTGCCCCCTCCTTAGGGTACCTTTGTAGATCACTTGAGACTAGAGAAGAGTAGGGCAATCTCTAAACACATCACACATAAACTGAGAGATTGGATGAAGAGAAGACAAATGTCATCCACAACACTAAAGATTGGCAGTCTGTCATCGATGAGGGCTTAATGAAGAGAAGGTAGGCGGGGTCCTAATGTAACGAGGTCAGTAGGTCCTGCCTGAATCAATGGTCCCGATGGCTGATCTTTATTTCCTGCTTTTCAGCTGACCAGGGAGCTCAGAGGAGGGAGGAAGAGCCCTAAGAATGGAAGAATTCAGATGACTTGTACCTGAGATGCCAGGAAGCTAAAACCCAAAGGTGAACTTGGTGTCCATGAGCATTCTCCTGCCTTTGCTCCCTTGGACTCAGTCAATGTGAGAACAGGCCGCTTTCGTTATTATGTGAACTCACTCATGCCAGCATCAGATTCTCAGAAGGGAGATGCCACCAACCTTTTAAAAACTGTGTACCAATATCATTGTGAACCTGCTTTGTAATTCTTTCAATCCCTGGCTTTATATCAAGACTTCTTTTTGAACTGTATTAGCCAGGCTGACTTAAACGTAAGAGCTTAAGCCATTCTCCTGTCTCAGCCTCCTGGATGGCAGAACCTGTAGTTGGGTGCATGCTGCCTTGATTGGCTACATCATTTCTGAGCTCTAAGATAACGTTTCTGGTCATGTCTCTGAGAGCAGCACGACACAATCGTCACCACCAGGATGTCCGTTATGTTCCTGACAGTAGAAAAGGTGCTGTATTCTTTTTTTTTTCACAAGTCTTCTGGTGTCAGAAATATAATCAACAGAATGACCCCATTTATCCTTAAAACAGGGCTGATAGAACAACAGTAAAGGTGTTACCAAGTGGCAAAGATGAGCTTGTGTGGCTGTGGAAAGGCCTTGCCTATTGGAAGGGGAGCCTGCAGAAGGGAGAAAAGCTGCCCTGTGAACAATGTGCCAGTAGCTGAGGGGGAAATATCAGTATTAGGGAAGGGGACTTAGAAAACTGGGGGCAATCTTACTGTGTCAAAAGTCCCAGCGCACCAGTGTAGATCTTAAGATGGAGTTTGTCAATAAGTATTTGTTTTGCTTTGGAATCTACATTTTTAGTCACTGAAGAATGGTATGTATGAAGAAGGAAGAAATTTGGAAGCCAAATTCAAATGGTATCCATTACACTCCAGAGAACCTCTGGGTGTTTTATGAGGACACCTGTTCCCCCAGTTCCCACTGTCTGATAGACCAGGATCTCCAAGTGGATCCTGCTTTCTGAAGCACTTCTCCTAGGCAAGGAGATTGGGCTCCCAGCAAGAACTTTGTGGACGGCTTTCGGAGGATACACAGAATCTTGTTTCTTAGACAAGAGCAGAAGCTGTATGCACCAAGATAAGGATTAAAAATCATTTTGTTGGATTTTTAAGGCTGGCTCTTACTATGTGACCCAGGCTGGCCTTGAATATTTGCACCTCTCGAGTGAGTGTGAGTGACCCCTACAGGATCTAGTGGGATAGTGCTATGGGTGTGAGGCTGGAGGAACTCTGCTCTTGAATAACCACAGAGAACTTTTTTACTTAATTTCCTTTTCCCATACATTTGATTGTCATTTCTCCAGGACAGAGTCATGCTGTCTCCCCTGAATCCCTGATTAATCTGCCGAAGAAGAAATCTTCTTCTCCTCATTCTCCTCACATCATGGTGTCATTTCCATAACAACATTTCTGTCCTCCTCACGGATACCGTTAAAATATATCTCCAGTCCCCTTTTTTTTGATAAAGGATAAAATTTAAATAGTATTAGCATGAAATCTGGCTTATCAGGAGCTGCTCCTAAGTGGATATACCCTATATGTTGCTCTATATCTTTTTTCTTGGCAGAGGAGATCTCCTTTGTGTGACCTCACTAGGAAGAGGCACACCACAGGGCAGGAAAAGTCTTCACACATAAATCAGAAAGTTCCAAAACTTTCAAGGAAGGCGTGAAGAGTTCCCTTTTAATGATGGCGTAAAGTTAGGCAGTGGTAGCACATGCCTTTAATCCCGGCATTTGGATGGCAGAGGCAGGTGGAAGGAACTCTGTGAGTTCTACAGAGCTAGTTCCAGGACAGCCAGGGAATACAGAGAAACCCTGTCTCAAAAAGCACGAGCGCGCGCGCGCACGCGCACACACACACACACACACACACACACACACACACACACACACACACACGGAGGGAGGAAGAGAGGGAGGGAAGGGAGAGGGAGAACAAACTAAAAAGAATCAAGGAATACAAGTACAGTTTTTTTTCAGGGACCATGGGGGAGACAAAGTGTGATGGTGTATACCTTTGACCCCAATCCTACCACTCCAGAGGCAGGGGGATCATGAGTTCAAGACCAACCTGGGTATGCCAGTGCATATTTATAATTGTAACCCTGGCACTCTGGAAACCCAGGCATGAGAATTGCTGGTGAAAGCATTATGCAAAGAGCCAGTCTCAAAACCAAAGCAAACCACAAGGAGAAAAACATATACGTTCAATTCTTTTGAGTGAGAGGCTTTATTTGAAAGTTAAGTTTACAATTCGCAAAGAAAAAGAAAAATGGCAGCATCTTTGTTGTTGTTCAGTCAGCTCTTTTCAGGGAAAAGCGGGGTCATTCTGTGGGCAGATCGTTCCCATCTGCAGAATGCTTTATTTCATGCTCCTCCCGGCCCTGAGTTATTGCAGGCCTTGAGGGAGTATCCAGATTTGGGCTTTTAAATTGGAGCCAAGTATCAGAGGAATTCTCTTCCTTATTTCCCAGGAAACAGGTTTCTAAAGTGTTCATGAGATGGTAAATGTTGGGGAAACTGAGGCAGTGATAAGACCCTAAATAGAGACTCTGATTTTGTCAGCAACTTGTGATGAGGATTGCAAATCACATGCGTTCCCTCCAACTGTATGGCTGCACCAAGAGACACGTAGATAGATCTGTGATCACATGTGTGATAGATCTGTGATCACATGTGTAATAGATCTGTGATCACATGTGTGATAGATGTGTGATCACATGTGTTTCCTCCAACTGTACGGCTGCACCAAGAGACATGTCAATAGATCTGTGCCCTGGCCTCTATGCTCCCGCCGTTATTTTAAGAGCTAACACTTGAACATCCATTTGCATTTTGGAAATCACTCACATCTGGAAATGGGCCCAATACTGATAGAGTTTTTTTTTTTTTTTTTTTTTTTTTTTTTTTTTTTTTTTTTTTTTTTAAACTGTGGGTATTATTTCTCCTAAAGTTAATTGATGATGCAGCAGGGTCCAAAATGACACACGCTGTTTTGTGGACTCCCAAGGTTTGTTTATATCATCGAGACTAAGGAGGATAGGTTTCCCTCCAGGAAATGTTATTCTAGGGGTGGAGACAGTTTGCCCAGCCAGGAACTTCCCCACAGCCACATGTGGTGGGTGGAAAGGCAACAGCTACCCCTACAGGCACAGTGCCAACCCAGGGCCACTTTGACCCAAGGTGTGGGTCCATCAGAGGAGAGCAGTACCATGTTTTTTTCTCTTGGCCCTGGATAGGTCTGAATAGATTAAGTCAGGCCCACTGAATTTATCAGATGTTGAGAAATGTACCATGGAAGACCTGGAGTGTTAAAATACTGACATGTGCCAGGCAGGATACATGTGCTTTTGCAGTAGTGTCCTAGCTATCATAGGTAAAAGCAGCAGCCTTTTTATTGTGCTTACTGTCCGTCTCACAGTGGGGAGTTCATATATGGTACTTTGACTTGTGGCTGGGGAGGTTATAGGTCTCAATGAGGAAGTAAGTTCTATAGTTTTAATAGATGCATGTGATGTGTCTGTTCAAACTGCCTTTAAAATGTGTGTTTACTGCTATAAATGAGCCCTGTTGTCAGCCTTACCTCATAACCACTGCTAATGCTCTGGTTATGAGGAATAAGTGACTGCTTAAGCACAGTGATGCTGTGGCACAGTAGCCTAATTCTCAGCCACAGGTAGACATCTATAGTCTCCTCCTCCAAAGCTTAGGGATCATTGCCAAAGGGGACTCTGGAAGAACGTAAGAGCCAGAGGATGAGTTTCCTACAGAGAAGGCCTATAAGTAGATAGTAAACAACTAAACCAGCTTCAGGAAGTCCCTGAAACTGACAAGATTCATTAGATTCATGCCCCCAATCCTCCACCCCTACCTTCACGAGATTAAGCAATAGAGACTGCTTAAGAGTCATTCTCAGACTAGCTAAGTTGTAAAGAAGACTGAGACCTGACCAGCTGCATGGAAAAAAAAAAAAAAAAAAAAAAAAAAAAAAAAAAAAAAAAAAACAGAAACCAGGCAAGTTGCCTGGGAGAGGTTTGGAATCACTTTGAAGAACACTCTCCCATCTGTTAAGCTGTCTGCAGGCTTCACAGGAGACTTCAGGTTTCCAGATTTTGTGGCCAGTCTCCAGTGCAAGGGTGGCCTTTGGTGATATAGCTATCTTTCAGTTATTTCTGCTCCTGTAAGCAACCGGTAAACCTCACCGTTCATCAAGTCAGACTGGGGTGGTATCTGTACTTTGGTCTGTCCTGGGATCCTATCTAAGGAATGTAACTTCTCCCCAGGAAAAGTCTTGTCACACAACACACCTGGGAACAGATGAATTTTATGAAACTGGAATTCCATTTGGAGTAAGAGTTAAAATTGCTGAGTAGGATATTTGCCTGACGTGTGCTACCCTTAAAAAAACAGTAAGGTATGGACTTAGAAATATAGTATATGAAATGGAAGGCTGATTTGTGATCTGTCAATCCTATGTGCTTGGATATCTCCTGTTACTTTTTCTGTTGCTGCTAAAATGCCCCCCCCCAAATAACTTAAAGGAGAAAGGGTTTATTTTAGTTCACAGTTTGAGAGTGAAACCCATCACAGTAGGGAAGTCACTGAGGCAGGTGCTTCGAGCAGCTGGTCACATTGTACCCACACTCAGGAAGCAAGAGTGACAAATGCTAGAGAAGAGAGTTACACAGATAAAGTTAGGCCATGGGGGCAGCTCAGACCAGGTGGTGGCTCAGACCAAGTGATGGAGGTGCAGGAGGCTTTGTACCAAAATCGGGCCTGAGGAGTGAGACGTCAGGGCTGATAAAGAGATAAGCTTTTTATATTTTTTTAATATATACTGCAACAGGTCTTTCTACAGTCATTAATCCTTCACAGGCATGTTCAGAGAGTTGTCTCCTAAGACTTTAGATCCTGTCAAATTGACAATCATTACGAGCCACTGCACTTTGTATACACTGGATATCGAATCCTAGTCCGATCAGAGTTTCTGGTAAAGTGACAGAGCAATCAGATTTGAAATGTGTGGTGACTAGAGCAACCAAGCCATCTTTAACACCAGCCCAGGGCACTGTTATTAAGTACTCACTTCAGTGTGTCATGTATGACTGCTTGAATTGCTAGGGGGAGCTCATAATTACATTAATTTTAAGATCCAAATAAATCTTGTCTTTTTCTAAGCCTTAACAAGACCTTATAATGTAGATAAATTTGGGACTGATTTATTGGTATTTGTTAGGCTCTCATACCAATGACTGCAGCTCTCTGCATTTGTTAGCCTGAGTGATCAATCTGAGTGACAAGGGACAGAAGCAAAAGACAGGTGTGATTGTATGAAAATTATTTGGGGGCTGTGGAGAGGTTTGGCACTGTCCTTCCAGAGTATCTGGGTTTGATTGCCAGTACAACTGTATGTAATTCTAGTTTCAGGGGGTCTGGTGTCTACTTTGGCCTCTGTGTACACTAGGTATGCATGTGGTGCATAGACATACATTCAAGCAAGACACCCATACACACATGGTGATGATGATGGCGGTGGTAGTAGTGGTGATGATGATGATATCGTTGTTGTTGTTGTTGGTGGTGATGATTTGGTCCAGGTTTATCCATCTTGTTAGAGCTGCACCTAACCATATTGACAAGATTCTTATTCCTGCTACACTATTTTGTGAGGCTGTGTCTTCTGAAGCGCACATTGTTGTGACTGATCTGAAGTAAATTTGTGATATAACTTCTCATCAAAAGACAGGGAAAGAATAGGTCAGATATGAGGGGGCCTGAATAAAAACTGATATCTTATGATAACAAGGATGAGATTTTCCCAATCTTCAAGAACATGAAGAGCCATTAGGCTGAGGGTGATAATGAAGTGTTTCTCAATTGTCACTGACCTCCAGGGAGAGGAAATAACGTTGATCTACAGCCTGACCTGGTGTATTAAGGAGGAGAAGAAGGAGCTGGATGTAAGCATTCTGAGGGAACAGACAAGTGGAATAATGCTGTAGGGTCCTGAAGCAAAACCCCAGCATGCACACACACAGTGAGCTAGCACCCGCTCTCTTTAGCACAGTAAACTCCTGTTAACACTTGCAAATTCTTAAGCCTCTTATTTACCAATTTGAACTATTGCAAATATTGTGGAGAGCCACTTTGGCACCCTTGGTCAGCTGGTGGTGGAGAAATATTAATTTTTCAGGATACCTTGAAGCTGACCTTAGGCAGGAAACTGGCTTTTGTGCTGCGCCCCTTAAGGGCTAGAATTAAGCACATTCGCATCTGAAGTTCAGAGCAATTCACTTAGGACTGTAACCTAGGGACAAAATATCTCGGACAAAATATCACATGGAATTCATTTTGTTTTGAGCAAGGAAGCATTTAGGATTCTTAATGTGAGCTAATCCAGTATAAGCAAAGTGGGCGGGGGAGTTTCGAGGAGAGTGCACAGACTCTTTTCTCTTTATACTCTTGCTTTGACGAGTGCAGATTGCCCTATGGTTTGAGTAGAGGAGCAGCTCCATTCCATCGCACGCCTTAAAAGCTCACCAGCTCTGAGCCTCTGCACTTACACCAACTGAGGGGCTGCATTTTCTTAGTGTTACTCATGGTTCTCAGGAGGCTTACCCACGCTGCATGTTAAGGAGATAATTTGCTTGTCAGTTTTCTTTTTAATTAGCCTCATGGTTGGAAAGAAAAGTTATATGCCCCATTGTTTAACCAATCCAGTAGCCTTTCCATCTTCCTCTATCAGATATAGTATCAGATTGAAAACAAAGAGATTAAAAACAAAGCCTTAACACAACCAGGAAAACCACTTTACGCCTAGTGAAAACACTGAGAACTCACTGGAACAAAACATTTTCCATCCCCTCAAACCTCGCCTCCGGAAAACATTTTTTTTTTTTTAAAGTTATCCTTTTGTGTTCGTGATAGTTAGGGTATATCCTCTCAGGGTGTGGATAAGGTCAATATAGAAGACTTATCTGGATTGTCCACACAGGGTGGGTACATCGAGTGGAGGGCATTGATTAAGATGTCACTCACTAAGATTCATGTTCATTCCCAGGCTCTGGGACCATAAGAACAGACAGAGCAGAAAGAACCCAGCTTTCTGCAGGTTTGTCTTCTACAAGAGGCTGGTGACAGAATAAAGGAAAAACTAATATAAAAGCCTAGGAGTAAGCAAACAGGTAATCACAACCTAATCGGGGTGCTGTGCCTTGTTTGACTAGGTAGAGATACGAATCTTAATTCTGCCATTTCCTAGCCACATGATGTGGGGTGAATGATTTCTCTTTGAGCCCCAGTTTTCTTGCCCACAAACTAAAGACATCTATTGCCTAAGATATATAACCTTTTGACAAGACAGCAAAGGCAACTCAGGGCTTTGCTGCAGGAAATACTCTGCTATTCAATATTGCTAAATTATTATTTCATTACTGAGCTATGACCATAACTGTCTGTTTCATCCATGGTGTCTTCTGCTTGGGCCAGGACAGTGTTCTCTAAGCCATAAGATCATCTTTTGAGGATTGGACCACGGACTTGTATTCCAATAGCAGAGGTTAGGTTGATTGCCTCGGCAGGATTGTCTGTCAACTGGGCTGTCCCAGTGAGTACATGGAGTCCCAGTAAGAGAACTTCTGCCCCTCCAATAAGTCACACACTTTCTCTTTCAGGCCCATCCTGTCTTCTTTGGAGGACATTTGGACTCAGAGAAATAGTTCTGGAGGAGGTTTTTTCACCCTCCCCAAATGTTAGGTCAAAGCATGAGACGAAAACAGCAGGCTTTGCAGCTGGGAAGCAGATGTTCACTGCTCTGTTCACAGTCACAGGGGCATGGATGGGAAACAACAAAATTCCCTTCCAAGATGGAGCTGCATCTGAACCACCCTGGGACCGGGGCGCTTTCCCTTACTTCTTCCAACGGGGAACTGGGGGGCAGGAAGTTTTTCCCTAGCTCCCCTCCATGCCCCCACCAAGCCCCAGAGCCTTCCCACTTACTTGGCCTATGGAGAGGAGCCTCAGGGAAAAGGATACATGTTGGGCAGCTTTGTAGAGTGTGCCCAAGTGCCAGGCTTCTCAGCAGCTGGCACATGGCTATGCTCAAGTTGGTTGAGCTCTGCCTCCTAGCGGCCTCTGCTCCCAGCCTCAAGCCTTCTCCACCTCCATTCACAAGGTTCCCCCCCCCCCCCCCCCCGGCATCTCTGTGATTGGTCCCCCTGCCTGCCAAGGTCTGTCTTGGATACAGTTCTCTTTTTTTGAGGTCACAATTTAGGAGTTTTCTAGCTGTTACTGAGAGGCTCTAACGGCTATTTACACTTCATACAATCTGATAGAAACTCCCAAATCAGAACATTATATGTGTAGCTACTTGTGAAGGGCTTTATTGATCGATGGTTGGTTATAAAATTGTTCCTTCTGACTTGATTTATAGATATCTTCATGAATATAAAGAAAGGTTTACTGGACTTGATAAATTGTGCAAGCTTGAGGAACTAGGGACGTGGCTGCTGATGAAGGACATGCCTGGTGTGTTAGCAAGAGGACCTGAGTTCGGATCCCCGGAACCCACAGGCATGATGGCATGAGTCTGCAACCTTAGCCTTGGTGGTCCAGACAGGCAGAGATCCCTGGAGCCAGTCTAGGCCAACTGATGAACTTCAGTTTCTATAAGAAACTGTCTAAAAATATGAGGTAGAGAGTGACTTGAGAAGATGTCCCATTTCAACCTTTGGCCTTCTCACATATGGATGTGTGTTGCACACACATGCACAAACACATGTATACTTGCATAAAAACACACTAAATGACATTCATTAAACAGAGTTCAACTCTATGAGTGTGTAATTTTCCAATGGGTTTGAAGCACAACATGAAAGTTTCACAGAGACCGACTAATATCTGGAAAGCTTATAGAAATTGATGTTCACAGTTCCATCTTTTAGTCTAGCAGCGTTGGCTTAGACTCATATCTCACTTTTTACAAATATCTTGTGTGTGTGTGTGTGTGTGTGTGTGTGCACTGTGTATGCATGTGTGTGAGTGCTGTTGGTGTGTGGATGGATATGTAGGGGTCTGGAGACAGCTGTGGGTATCAGTCCTCACCTTCCATCTTGTTTTGAGGTGGGTTGTTTTGTTGTTTGTTATTGTCTACGCAGGCCAGCTGGTTGTTCAGCTCCTGAGAGTCTCCTGTCTTACACAGCAAGACATTTCAAGGACAGGAAAGCCAGTAGGTTTGGGAGATAGCCCAGATGGTTAGCGCTACCTGAGCAAGCACAGGAGCCTGAGTTCCATCCTCAGCACCCACTGAAAAGACAAATGTAGTGCAGAGTTCCAAAGAAACTGTTACCAAGGTGAACCGTGCCTGAGGAAAAACAATGTTGTTTGCTCTTTGCCCTTCACATACATATGCATGCACATACACATGTGTCATGGGGTAGGTCATCTTGGGGGAAAAGGTTAAGTTTGCTTTACGTATGAGGAAATGTGTATAAAAGTATTCGGTGGCTAGAGAGAAGCAGAGATTGCTCATTTCTACCAAGATATATTCGTCTTTGTCTGGGCACCCAAGTGAGTTTTTTCTTAGCTTCCATTAGACTGAAGAATGTTATGTGACTAATTATCTTCCATGGAGAATGACAGGAAATGATGTCTGTCACTTCCAGGATGTGTCTCTAAAAAATCAAACTGCTCCATACTCTTTCTCACTGAGCTTGTGAATGGCAATTATCATGGGCTCCTAGAGGACACCACGGTCACAGAATAGAAGCATCTTGAGTCCTTAAGTAATCACATGGAAGAAAGCATCTCTGCTGACTTGAACGCTGAACTAGAAACACAAGAGTATGAAGGGATACCCTCCCATGTGTCAACATTCCTGTCTATTTGTTATTGCAGCTTAGCATATTATACTCTAACTAACAGTGGCTTTTGGTTAATGTCACAAACCTTCCCACTGATTAATACTGCTTACTTTTCCTTGGTCTCCCCTTACACCTTATAAGGGTCATACATCCCAGTGTTATTTCAGATTTATTTTTCATTCTGCCACCCTCCTGGGGAGACATAAATGAAGTTGAAAGTGTGACTGGGTATGAGTACCATGACTTCATGGTGAAGCAGGACCAAGCTGAAGTGACCACACATGAACCACGTCCCCGTCTCTTTTCAAGTCTGGGTGCAGATAAAAAGTGGGTGGACTTCAGAGTGTGCTGTGTGAGGATACTCTGTGACCTTGGAGTTGGACCATATTGAATTAGTGGTGGGATCTAGCCTGACTGTGTTATCTTAGAAAAAGTGTTTGGTCTACGCTAAGAGGTATCATGGACGTGCACGTGAGAACATAGATCTGTAGGCGAGACGAGAGTCTGTCCCTTTGCAGAGAGATTTGGAGCTCCTCAATCTGGAGGTTGGGCTCAAGACTGACACACAAGCCAGGTTCTCTGATCTTTGTCTCCATCTTCCTGAAGGATTTTATGTTTGCTTCCCACCTTCACTATGCCTTTGTAGAAGAAGGCGAGCACACTCAGAAACAAAGACATCCAATGGCTGGACCCGCCAGCCGTTGCTATAGAACGCCCCAAGAAGGAGGAGAGGGGTTTTATCTGAAACTCAGCTTCAATGGGCAGTTCTATGATCAGACTTGTGGGGCATTTCCTGACCTGCACAGTTATGGGAGCCTGGTTCTGTAGAACTGGAAGCCTGCTGGCAGGAAGCCTGTCCCCCTGAGCCTGGCTTGGCTGCTGTCCTTGGAGGGTTGCTGGCAGAGGCTGGTATGTAGGGTCATCATGGATGACAGATGAAGGTCCCAACCCTGGAGCAGGTGTTTCTAATGTTACACTGGCCACAAATTCAAGCTTCTCTTTCATTTATGTATTTATTTTCATGCTTGCTCCTAAGTAAAATATTTCACAAGTTGCTGCCTCAGCAGCACAGTTTGGATTTCGGAGTGCAATTTCCATTCCAACTACCTCTGAGAGAGCTGGTTGCCTGTCTCAGTGTGGGCTGTGGGGAAGACATGCATAGGTGATTTCTGTTATTGAGCCTTAGGTAGGGTAGCCCAGAGTCCAGGAGAAAGTATTACATGTATATCACTTTCTTGACAGTGGGCGATTGGGAATGGAATTTTGGATATCTGACTGCTGGTCATTGCATTAGGGGGGACCAGATGATCAGTTTCTTCAACTCTTGCATTCTCGTCTTTTCTGTCGTAATTACCACGTATACTTTTATCTGAGGCTTAGAACCTGGTGGTTCATCTGTGCAGTGGCACAAGTGCCTGCAATGTGCCTTGATTACCCCTCCCCCATGACACAAAAATAAATAAATAAAAAGAAGAAAAAAAAATCTGGCAACCCTCGGATCTGTGCTCTCTCCCCTGGTCCTTTGGAAAGTCTGTAATGGCTTTCTACTGTCCTCACCTGGCTTGCCAGACCTCGATGGTCTGCCCAGAAGCCAGCAAACAGAAAGCAGCCATTTGTTTGTACCAGCCTTCCTAGCTGGGTTAAAAGGCTCCTGAAAGCAGGGACCATGTCCATCCGGGTTTATACCGCAGGAGCAGGGCCTAGCTTGATGCTGGAGAAGTTGGTACACTTCTTTTGAATGACCTACTGGTCTCACCTCTGCTGCTTGCTGTGAGTGAGGTTTGCTGTGAGTGGTTTCATTTGGTTCCTATCCTAGGTGGGGTTTTCTGGCAGTGGAGAACTGGCCAGAGGACCCGTGTACCTTAATAAGAAGAGTGTTCAAGGGGACCAGTAAGATTTTTTGGGGCGAAATCAAAGATGCACTTGATTTTTGCCCTGTTTGTTGGCATAGGGATTTGCTAAAACCACTGGAGTGACAGGAGCCTGTTTTGTTATCCACAGTGACCTCTTCCTTCTGTGAAGGAGCTAATGCTGATGAAGGGACTGTTGTCAGGTCCCCCTAGAGGGTTTTAGGAGGGGGTGGTCACTAACACTGGATAGAAGGGCTGTGCTGAAGTGAGGAGATAATATTCTTTCGTAAAATAAATTTTGGCTGTTTATGGAAAAGAAGTATTCAGATTCATTTCATAGTCTTGTGAAAGTTGCTTTAGGTTCGTTTTCTTTTCAAGAAACGAGCCCATTCTTTCTTTATCGTGCCTATAAATGTTTTTATAAAGAGTGAAAGGGGTATCCCTGAATAGACTTTCCTATAGGGCAGAACTATGTTACAAGTTTTTATATTTTATTTTCAAAGTGTCTGGATCAAACTTAGTGATAGACAAGTGCTCTGCCATGGAGCCCCATCTCCAGCCCTGTGTCAAGTCTCTGTAGGCCTAACACCTAGTGTTTATACACTTCATTATTTCTCTCACCTCTGGATTTGGTCTCATTTCCACACGATTCCAGCTGTTACGGCTGCCTCTGAGTCCGCCTTGGGCCAGCTGCCATTCAGTTTGGTGGAAAAAGTTAGAACCAGATTTCAGTTCTCTGTGAAAACAACTTCCTTTTCTATCTCATGCGGCTGACGGAGTGACTGGATTTTCCTCTTTTCCATGAATTGTGTTAACTTCCTGCACAGGAGGCCAGGCTTTGCCAACACTGGCTTAGGGTGGCTCCCCAAACAGAAGGACTTCTGATGAAAGAGCCCTAGGTAGGATGAGTGTTAGGAGAGAGGCCCTTCAGAGGGATGCATTTCAGTACAGAGTGCGGTGCAGATGGTGAAGTGGACGTCGGTAGAGACATGCTTCGACTGGAGACGGCTTATTTTACACACACAGGTTCCTCGTTTTAGGAACTACATAGACTGCCTAACAGCATACAATCCAACCAAACCCAGATGGAAGTTTTATTCTGATGCTACATGAAATGTTAACAGATATTTTATCAGTAAGGGGTTGGTCACAAAAAACTGAAGAACAGGAAGATATGTTCTTGTTGTATGCTCAACTCAACTGTCCAGAGGCTGTTAAGGAATTCTAAGAAATCCTTGGTGGGCTTAGGAGGCCGTGTCCATTGGTACTTTTAGAGCCTTATAACAAACACCATTTACTCTTTCTACCTTCATCCGGATGCTCCTGCTCTGCAGTCCTAACCCTCAGTGGGATGGGTTAGTTTAGAACACGCTCTGTTTATAAGAAGTACAATGATTCGAGTGGGTTACACCAAATGCAGTCTAGCTTTGAGTGTAATGCAGATGAAGGAAATCGGGAGACATTTCTACACTGTGGAGCGATACTATTCGATAGTTGTCACAACGTTCACTGAGGTCAAGACAATTATTACGTCTTATAGCTATGCAGTAGAAAAAATGATCGTATAGAATATAAAACAAAAACAAAAGAATACAAGATAGAATATACCTAGTAAATAGTTTCATATGTTCATTACTAAAGATATACATATTAGAGTGGCACTATATATTTGTCAAAGTTTTATTTTTTTCTGGTGATTGGAATCAAGTACAGGATCTGATACTAAGGGTTGGGCATGTGTGGCAAGGTTTCTACTACAAAACTATGCCTTTAGCACGATTCACCAAAGCTTTAATGAACTAGGGATGACTCCAGTGCTGGAGAGAACAAGATGGTGAATGCTTAGGATCAGTTCACTCAATAACTATCTAATGAATGTCTAATATGTTCCGAGCTCTGTTCTGAGAAGCTGAAGGTAGCAAATAAACACACAATGTCATGTAGTGTTAAAATACGGCCAAGAAAGGTATAGCAGAATAAGAGGTCAGACTCTGTCTCTGTTTCTGTCTCCCCCTGCCTCTGCCCCCTCTCATGTACGTGTGTGTGTGTGTGTGTGTGTGTGTGTGTGTGTGTGTGTGTGTGTGTGTATGTTTGCACATGTGCATGTGTGAGTGTTTTGTTTTGTTTTTTAGCACACAGGCACAGATGCATGGATTAAATTATGTGGCCAATTAATATTATGTCAGATCTGGGCAGGGAGTGTCAGGCCAGGGTAAGTGAGTGTCAAGTATTTAAGGAGTCTTCCATGAGAAATAGCAGGACGGTTACTGTGGTTACGGCAGAAATAGCAAGGACAGCATTAGAGGATGAAAGGAGAGAAAACAGACAAAATTATGGAGCACCTTGCACACTGTGGCAAAGGAGAAGTGTGTGTTTGGAAGGAAAGGATGGGGGGACCTGGGACTGTGGATGGTTCTGTGGCGGCTGCACGGAGACTCACAGGGGGGCAGGTTTAGAAGCAGGGGGTTGGGAGGCCACTCTGCTAGGTGAAGGATGGTGTTGGTGTGGCTAGGAGAAAAGGCAATAGGGTCATGACAAGTGGCATTGTGAATGCTGAGCTCCTATGTAACTGATGGTTTGAATGGAGAGGGCAGAGGGGGAATCAAAAGGAGCACAGGGTCATCAGTGACACTGGTGCTTGATCTTGCTTGGCAGAAGAAACCAGCAGTGATCTTAGATGGAGAAGAAGAGCAGATGGGACACTTGAAGAAGCATTGGCTTATTAGATACATGAATGCAGTTACATAGATAAGTGTTCTGAGGCTGTGAGGAGCAGATAGAAGTATGAAATTGGCAGTATATCAGTGGCGTCTCAAGCTGTGCCTTGGCTAGTGTTCCAAGGCTCACTAGAGAAGTGAACCAGGGACTGACCCCTGAACTGTTACCACTCAGTTTCTGGGAGTCAGGGGAGCCACAGAAGAGATGGACAATGTTATCAGGGTATGGGACAGTCTAGGTAGAAAGTGTTCCAGAAACGCAGCTAAGAAGGTGTCTTAAGGAGAGTCATGGACCATTGAAGTGTCTCTGGAGCAAGAAATGGCCTTCCTTTAAGGAGTCTCAGCACAGAGAGGGGTTGGGGTGGGAGTAAGGAAGCCCATAAACCATGATAGGGTAGTGCAAACTGTGCCTAGAGATGTAAACATATTTCTGGAGGTGACTGGACACAGATTAAGAACCCTCCTCAGAAAATTCACAAACACCATACAGAGTTAGGATACTGGTATACTCTGGGATTCTGGTAGCTTGGAATGACAAGTAAATTAGGAGCAATAAAACCTCAACTTCTTTTTTTATTTTTTTCTGCCTTTTCTTATGTATTTTACCTCTTAAATTAACATCTCATTTCTACTGTAGCCAGGGCTGTCAGTTCTCAGCACCACGGTGAGATTATTTTTATAAGGACAATAACACATTCTACCAGTGCTGCTGTATTTTCATTACAGAATACTCCCCCCACCCCAGCTGTAGCTCTTTTGGTAATGTTTTAACTTGATGTAATCACTGTGTGTAGTTGTATAGGCCCTTGATGTGATACGTGACCCCACATCTAAAATTGCAAGGCAGGCTCTAAGAACTTTACACATATGAAATTCATTTCACTTTTAAAAACAATTCCAGTGTCTTTACTTTCTCTGTTTTTACCTTCCTGAACTGAGGTACGGTGAAGTTAAGTAACTTCTTCAAGGCCACAGAGTAAAGGACAGAATGGACCATGTGGTATTGCTGTACTCAGTCCTACTATATTACACATTCTCTTTGGATGGCCATCCTTAGTGAGCCATCTTCAAGAGACAGGCTGCCTTGGATTTTAACCACGCTTTTCAAAAGGCCGGGCAGCTGTGTTTCCTGTTGTTATATTAGAGTGGGTCAGTAGGACCCAGAGAACTGGAAACTGGATCCAGATGTGGGGAGGGGGGTTATTTTAGAGTTGCTCTGCTCCCTGATGGCCGCCCACAGGCTGATGCTCAGCCAGTGCAAGTATGGGGAGGGTAGAGTCCTTGAGATGGAACTTGGCACTTCATGAGTCTCTAGTATGAGTGGTGGCTCATGTCTTCCCCCTTTAACCACATGGATGGCACATGAGATATGACATATGAAAGAAGTATATAGAATAAACCAAAGTCGCCATGTTCAGGAATGTCTGCTGTGCACGAAGAACTGCTCTGTGTTTCCGGGCTGTGACTTCTTGGAAGCTAAAATAATACAGTTCAGTTCCTGAAAACTTCTTTGAGAGGTTTTGGTGCTCAAACACCGGCCAGTGTGCGATACAGGAGACATGAAGTATCTCAGTGCCAGCAAAGGGCAGCTGGTTTGACCTCTAATTTTTTTCTTCCCATCATAGGCTAACTTTATTTCCAAAGATGGTTCTGTCTTTCTTCCCAACACCACTGCAGTTGGCTCACCCGAAGGATGGGCATCTGGAGACATCATTTCCCAGGCATTAAAAGCCTTTTCTTTTTAGTAGCTTTACAGTTCTGTCTCTGATCAGAAAGTGCCTGAAATAAAGTATGTGCCACGCTCTTGTCTAGCATGAAGAAGACACAGGAGAAATGACTTCTGCTATGATGTTTTCAGGACCAGAATTAGAGTCCCTTCCCCAAAGCCCAGAGTCCTACACTTTACAACATTTTTCCCCCTCAAGATGAACCTGTTTTTGTCTATGTTCCGTTCTCATTAAAAAACTGACTATGTTTTCAGGAAAGCTCAGGAGATTTGGTTTTCAGACTTGTTGGTTATTTCTACAAATGGCAAGAAGCTGGTAGGAAATGGATCCCCCTTCCCAGCCCTGAATCCCCTGTCAGCTGTATACCATGGCCACAAATATGTCTACTTAAAAGGAAGGGAAGATGTGTGTGTGTGTGTGTGTGTGTGTGTGTGTGTGTGTGTGTGTATGTGTGTGTGTGTGGTAGCACTCTAGAGAAGATGACAATCTTCTCTGTTAGAAACATAGGCTGTTTCCTATGGAGGAAGGATTTCAAGTGGCCAGAGAAGAGCTTCAGGCTAGCTTCCTGTGAGCCACTTCCTTTAGGCTGATCCTGATCCCAAGCCAAGGTGAAGAGAGAGGAATTTTCCTCACACCAGACCCCAGATCTCTGATAACTCACTGGCCATCAAAGTGTTCGAAATGCTATAAAGCTGAGGCCACAGTGAGCCCAAGGCTCTGTTGACATGAGAAGCTTATGTCACAGCTACATTGGGAAACAACAAGACATGATGCTCTCGCTGACACCTCCGAAAACTTTCAAACACTCGAATACTAAAATTCCCATGAAAGAATTAAGTTGTGTACAGTATCGGGGCGATCACGGTTTAAAATAGTTGACACTCAAAGTTGTCTTTTCAGGACAAGCTTGAAAAGGATTGAATTGCATTTGAATTTTTACTTTTAAAAACATAGCAGTCTTTTACTGAATTTCCCACTAAGTATGTAAAAGCTTGGGACACTTTTCTCCTTATCTACCAACCCAGATGAGTGAAAGTACAAAAATTAAGCCCCCAAGTAATCCAGAAAAAGAAGGTTTTGTTGGCTGGTTTTATTAGCTTTTCGGTCATGACTAGCATGGAGGAATAGGAAAAGTTTAGAGAGTACAACACTTTTCTTGTGTCTAGTGGTGATTTCTTTTAAGTGGAATATTTTGCAATTACACTACACTTCAAAACAATTGATCATCGTGAAAAGTTAAAGAGAAAGTTTAAGGAAAAATGTTGAGGAAAATTTCTGGCCTGGAGGTCCTGGAGGAGAGGAGAAGCATTGTAAATTGATGGACCAAGTTTCCACAGGACCCTAACACCATTCTTGCCTGAGTAACCTGGTACCTTGCTAGGCCCACATCAGTCTCTCACGTGGCTAAAGCCAGGTCCCTCTGAACTCGAGCTGTGCCTAAAGCCCCGCCGCTCATCTAGATGGAGTTGGTCCCCAAGCTTTCTCTACCTGCGTAGTGGTCAAACACGGTGGGCACGTATTCCTCTGGGAAGGCGTCGTTGGCGTAGCTCATCAGCAGGCAGGTTTTCCCCACCGCGCCGTCCCCGACCACCACGCACTTCAGGATCCTGTTCTCCTCGCGCCCAACCGCAGCCGCAGCTGCTGTCAGTCCCCTCTCTGCAGCTCATGTTGGCGGCTCCCGCAGCAGCTGCTGGGGCTTCTGCAGTGCATGGAGCGGTGGCACCGGGCCCCAGGCTGGAGCTCAGGCGGCCTGACGGTGGCTGGCCCGGCTCGCCCGGGCGCAGCCCAGACCACACCGGATCCGGGCCGCTCACCATGCTGGAGAAGAAAGTCACTCTCGGGAGGAGGGATGAAAAGGGTCTGTCCCTTTTCTCCCCAGTCCCAACGGAGAAGTAGAGTTGGAGTAGAGCTGGAGTTAAGGAGCTCTCATTTCCACAGACTTCCCGGGACTTCCTGGCAGTCTCAGCAGCCCGTGAGAGCTCACTCTTCCCCTCCCCATCCCCAGCCTGGCTGATGACATGGTGGGATTTTAGATAACTCCTGCCTGGTTTTCCACCACACAGCTAATATGGAGGCTTTTAAATGGTGTTCCCCCCCTCCGTCCCCGCCCCCCCGCGCTTCCTCCAGCTTGCGGAGTGTCAGGAAATCGTGGGTTTCCTGCCTGCATTCCATATTAGGATCAGTGGGCCGGGAAGGCGGCAACAATGGGGCTCTGTGCGTGTGTTTAGACTTCTGGGGAACCAGGCCAGGACACCGGAGAGGGAAAACACCAGGGGTCCTGTAGGCAGCGTAAGCTGTCAGACTTCCTGCTTTATCCCCTGCTAGCCAGGCTGTTGGCTTGCGGCTGGGAAGAAGCCAGAGAATAAAGGATGGGAACTCCGGGGAGTACTGTCTGCCGCGGAAACCGGGGAGAGGACCGAAATTGGGAGCCCGAGGGAGCTCAGGGAACCGCGTAGGGATGCAGGCTAACATATGACGTCATCCATCCCTTCCTGACTCGCCAGTTCAAAGCAAATTGAAAACCTACAGTTTTTTTTTTTTTTCTTTACTTAAACGAGAAACTCAAGTAACTCCTTTCTGCAACAAGGAAGGAAATCTTCCAGAGTCACGCGGTTTCTAAGGGGTCGGGGGGGGGGGGGACTTTGTGCAGGTGTGATCAACTTACAAGTCCGCGTTTGAGTACAATGCTCAAATACACATTTCAGTTCCCCAAAACATCCCCAATTTTTTTTTTAAAACACAGAAGAAATCAATCAGATGGGTATTCGAATTTTATCTTATGCATATTCACACTCGGGGAGCGCCGGGGGGGGGGGGGTGCGGGGAGGGAGGGAAGGAAGGAGGGAGGGAAAGGAGGGAGGGAGGGGAGAGAGAGAGAGAGAGAGAGAGAGAGAGAGAGAGAGAGATAGAGAGAAGAGAGAGAGAGAGGAGATGAGAGAGAGAGAGAGAGAGAGAAGAGAGAGGGGAGGGAGGGAGGGAGGGAGACAGTGCAGCCTTTTGGCCTTTATGCTTAGAGGCTTCCCTTGTTCTTTGAATCATCTCCCCAGGGTCAGCCTGGCTCTCCTCAAGACACAGGAGCAGCCTCAGAACAAACTCTATTTGATTAATGAACTTGTCTTGGAAATGTGGCCCTGCAAATGGTTTTGAAAAATGGAAAAAGAACTTTGCTTTTCCTACAAGATTTTGAAGATTGCAGATTATCTAAGGGCTTTGAGCATCATGGCTTGGTTGGGGAAAAGTCAGCTTCAGTCAGTGGCTGTCAGTAACCTGCATACCCACAAACTCATGTGCTATCAAGTAACAGGGTCCAGATTTCTTCTGTTTTGAAGAGTGGCAATTTCCAATGATGCTTGGTGTCCCAGCATTTCTTTTCTGGGAAGAATAACATTTCAGTTAGGTGTAGACATGAGTCAGGGACATCATGTTACCATAACAGAGCTCAGAATTTGAAATAACCCTTCCCTCTCCTTCCTTCCTTCCTTCCTTCCTTTCCTTCCTTCCTTCCTTCCTTCTTCCTCTTCGTCTTTTTCTTTTCTTCTTCTTCTTCTTCTTCTTCTTCTTCTTCTTCTTCTTCTTCTTCTCTTCTTCTTCTCTTCTTCCTCCTCCTCCTCCTCCTCCTCCATTTCCTCCCCCTTTTTCTCCTCCCTCTTTTTCTCCTCCTCCACTTCCTCCTCCCCCTTTTCCTCCTCCCCTCTTCCCCCTCTTCCTTGTATATCTTGTATATAGCATTGTTCTTTTTATTCAGGGTTGTTCCCGATTGAACTGTGTGCACACCATGACTGATGACTGTGGCAGGTGAGGAATGGACATGGAGAGGACAGCTCTGACTCTCCATTTTCTTTAGGAAGTGACTCTTTGCTCACGTTCACTGGCCAGAACAAGTTGCTTGCTCATATGGGCTCAACAGAAGGCTCATATCGTCCTACCCTGGGCTGGGAAGGAGGTACCACATGCTGATGAACAGCCTGAATGACAGACGGAAATTGATTATTTGGCTGTACTTGGAATGTGGATGGTTCATATGAAGCCACGTTGTGAAGCTTTTGGAGGCCCCCATGGCTGCCTGTAGTGGATGCAATTTTATTTTCAGTTAGTCTTTCTGGGGAGCCCAGGGTATGTAGAATAAAATTGTAATTTAGAAACTTCTGTTGTACTTCTGCAGAAAACGGCTTCGAGGATGAAGGAGGTAGTCAAATGAACCTGTGCAGTTTAGAAGGTGGATTGATTGGCAGTACAAATATCCCCTCTCCCCAAAATTCACCACCCCCCAAAACCTGCTGCCTGGAAGTAAACAGGATCACTGGGGGAGGGGGAATGTGACAATGGATGGTTGGCAGAGCTGTGAGCAGGGTCTTCCTTGACCTTCAGGCTGAGATTGGCAGAGTGTGTATCTGCACACTGGATAGTGAGCCTACAGAGGTTTAGGTGAGGTTGGTATTCCTGAGTGTAACCTAAATCTTGCACCACAAGACACAGACAGTTAGGTCCATTCTCACGGTCTCTCGGACTCCGTACAAAGACCTTTAAGACACTTCAGGAAGCTTGTTCAGTTCTTCTGTGGAGTGGCACTTCTGCCAGGCTGGAAGACATGTGACTTATAGCTCTGAAGAATGTTGGTTGTATTTCTCACCATGAAGTTGTTCTATCACCATTTATTAAAATTGTAATAATTATAGAAAGAAGTTTTAAGCATTCCATTAAAGAATAACAAAAGATAAAAATTTAATGTAGATGTATTGTTAAATGGATCACATATCTGTGAAAATACATAATTTTTAATATTAAAACTTTCAGACAAGACTGGCATGAAAGCTGGGCCAGGTTGGACACTCCTTTCAGTTCAGCACTCAAGAGGAGGATCTCTGTGAGTTCAAGTCTATGGCCTGACTGTGTTCAAGCCGGTTAGGGCTGTATACTCAGATCATGTTTTAAACATAATAAAACTCTAAAACCACAGCAATGATGATGATGATGATGATGATGACGATGACGACAACAAAAACATAAACCTAACATAAACCCAAATCTTAAAAATTGAGCATTGTTCTTACAGGTCCAGGGAATTACAGAGATACGTTTGGTAGGTCAGCTAGAATGACGAGAGTATCCTTCCATTCTAAACATCTGTCTGTGTGAGTTTGGAAGTGGTATGGAGACTGCTGTCTAACATGCTCTTAGGCAGATGGACTGGCTGGTTCTCTGTCAACCTGACACAAGCTGGAGTTATCACAGAAAGGAGCCTCAGTTGAGGAAATGCCTCCATGAGATCCAGCTGTAGGGCATTTTCTCAACTAGTGATCAAGGGCGAAGGGCCCAGCCCATTGTGGGTGGAGCCATCCCTGGGCTGGTAGACCTGGGTTCTATAAGAAAGCAGGCTGAGCAAGGCTAAGAAGCAAGCCAGTTAGTAACATCCCTCCATGGCCTCTGCATCAGCTCCTGTTTCCTGACCTGCTTGAGTTCCAGTCCTGACTTCCTCTGGAGATAAACAGTGATGTGGAAGAGTAAGCTGAATAAACCCTTTCCCCCTGACTTTCTTCTTGGTCGTGATGCTTGTGCAGAAATAGAAGCCCTGACTGAGACAACAGATGTCTGGACTTTTAGGTCTTGAGCCATGGAGATGATTGACTGGTGGTTCCATTAATTATTTGGTGTACCTCACCGCTAAGTTTATCCAAACTGAACAGCGCATGGTGAAATCTTGTTGGGTGATGTTTTTTGCTTTTTCCAAGAGACCTTAATTCTCTGGCTCACTCCTGTTCTCTGTGCTTTGGTTTTGCATGAATTGCATGAATTGTCAGCTCAAACTCTCTCTCTCTCTCTCTCTCTCTCTCTCTCTCTCTCTGTCTGTCTCTCTCTCTGTCTCTGTCTCTTTCTCCCTCCCCCCTCTCTTTCTCTCTCCCTCTCATACACACACATGCATTACACATGCACACACATACACACTACATACATACACACACACACACACATACACACACATTCATATCCTGCATAAATTCTGACTCACCTGACTAAATCCAGTTTTCCTGTGACTTTAATAGAAGAAAGAACCTTGACTTCTTTCTGTGTTGTCCCTCCAGATGTTGCACAGGGAAGTCGCGTAACTGGGTCAGACCTTCTTATTCTGGGTTAGTCTTTCTGTGGCAGAGTGTTTTGGTTCCAGGTTTAGAAATGTGCAGTGTGCTATGATTCTGGTGATTCAAGGGTACCTAGAAGTCACTAGCCACTTGCATTCCATAGAAGGTCCTCTCAGAGATTAACCAGTCTTTAGCAGTGATGGGTATTATGTAAATTGGAGATGACAGCACTCCGTAATTCTAAGGCTTCTGACCCAAACATCCTTAAGATTGGCTAGGATGCTAACAGTGAACAGAGTGTTCTAGCTTAGACTGGAACTGCCCCTTCCCAAGGGGGATGAGTCATCTCCATCTGGGATGCTCATGTGTCTGTGTTTCACATCTTTTGAGTTCCTGCACTCGGCTTCCAGTTGTCTCTGGTGTCATGAGCTATGTCATAGCATATCTTATCGGCCACAGTTTCTTGGATATGATTTTAAAAACTTTCATAAGTGGATTTTTTCTATCTTGAAGACTTTTCTTTTTTTTCCCTCTAATCTCATAATTTTGAGAGAACACCATAGGCTGGAGAGATGGCGCTATGGGAAAGGTCTTGTTGCATGTGGACCAGAGTTCAGATCTCCAGTATCCATGTAAAAGCAAGACAGGCATGGTGGCTCATCTGCAACCCCAGAGCCCAGTAGGCAAGATGAGGAGACTTTGAGTAGTCTGTCTAGTTAGACTAGTCAAAATAGCAAATACTGGGCTCAAAGTAGAGACCCTGCTTCAACGTATGAGATAGGGAGGGGTCAAGGTAGCCTGTTAATATTCGCCTCTGACCTGCACACTCATGCACATGTATGTGTGCCTACACATATGAATATGCATTTGCACATGCATTTGTGTACACATGAGCAAGACAAACTAACAAAGATAATATAAGTGGGAAAGTTAATGTATAATGTGAGGAACTGAAGGGTCACTAGCTGGAGAAATAGGCTGTGCTGTGTCCAGGCAATCATTTTAATTATTATGACTTAAACACACATTGATATGGTCTTTTACAGGCCCTCAACCTATGACACACCAACTGCAGGAGAAATGGAGTCTACTGAGTGGACTCAGGTGCCTGGGAAGACTGTCTCAAATTCATCTGCATCCAGATTTTACCAGCATCAGAAAATTTCCTGAGGGTGCTGAAGGTAAACTCTTACTGAGGGCAACTTCTCTTCAGGTTGTGTCTGATAAAAGGCTATGCATTTTTAAAACTGAGTTTATAATGGGAAAATAAGCAGCCCACTAAATGGCTTGGATCTCATACATTTCACTTACACTTGTCACAGCAATCTGTCTTTCACGGGGAAGATGGGTCTTCAAAACTACCCCCATCTATAAGCATCCACAGCAGATTCTGTCACAAAAATCTCAATGGAAGCTCACTTGCTGGTTTGAAGGTGGAGTCTTTGTAGTAATTGTGGCTCCTCTTTAAATAACTGAATATTTGTATCTAATCACTTTTAAATTTTTTATAATGTCCCCCAAATCTTTTTAAAACTCAGTCTCATTGAAGTTGAAAGGGACTTTTACAATTGTCAAATCCAACTCCTCAAACAATAAATCAATTTTAAAAATAGCTCTTAGGTCATGTCTTTTTCCTGAATACTATTGTTTATTGTAAAAAATAGCAACAGCCATGCCTTACTATATTTTAGGGTGTGAGTATTCACTTATGGAGTATGCAGGCATGTGTGAACATATGTATGTGCTCAAGACCACGAATAGAGAATAGAAGAGGATGTTGGCTGTCCTGCTCTGGTATCTCTGTCTTATTCCCTTGATGTAGGGTCTCTCACTGAGCCTGGGGTTAGCCTGGAATCCAGAAAGCCCCAGTGTTCCCCATAGCTCTGTAGGTCCAGGTACATGGCAACCAACACCTTACTTTATAACAGGCGCTGGCGATTTTCTACCAACATGCCTTCTTCCTTCGGGTTAAGTATTCAGTGGGGGCAGATTCTACCCTCCACTCCAGGCTTTGGCAAGTGAGAAACAAATTTGTGCTTGTGGCTGAAGTCCGCAGGTGCTCTTTCCCATGGCTGTCTCTTGTATGCTTGTTGGAGGCATTGTCACCAGGAGGGAAGAGCTTGCCTGATGCTGGCAAGGACAGTGATTTAAAGAGCTCATGTTTAAAGCTAGGTAGTCTCTTCTCCAAATCCAGGAGGTAAAAATGATCATTATCCTAACTTTTATGATTGGAAACATGTGATGAAGTCAGGTAACAAGGTTAGTGTAGATGGTGGGTCTAGGAGCCGTGGCTTGGGGATTCTCAATCTTGCAGCTGTCTTCGAAGCTTGTGATTTGTTATCCAGACACTGAAGAAACAGCTGGGCAGCATAGAAAAACTCACCACTGATCTCATCATCTCTAGCCTACTCTCAAGTTCCCTTCAGGAAGGGGCAACATAGTCCCTTTGATTTCAGTTGACTTGGGATGGACTTCCCTTACTTATACTTGAGAGTGTCCTCCCTCTCAAGGACAATACATGTGCAAAAATGGGAAGTCCTGTGTTTTTGCATGTTGAGGCCATTCATGCAGTGACAAACTTTCTGAGCAAGTCTGTGCTGGTTAAACTACTCTGTGATTGTAGAAGGGAAATCCAGGCACATGGAGTTAGGCATTGAAGCTAATTTTCTCCTTGAAGCCACTTTTCCGTAGTTATTGGGTTAAGGCCTAGACCTCAGCCATTGATACCATCACTGATATGGAATTCTGAAAGATTCTTGATAAATGTCACTTTCCCCCTCAAATAAAATCATTAATAATAGAACATTTTTGTGAGTACATTTTAAAAATCTAAGTAATAAAACTGGGTGCAAACTAGGTTAAGTTAGAAGACATTGTTTTTGGTTGTGAGCCTAGCCTTTGATGGCTGAGCCATCTCTCCAGCCCAAAAAATCCTCACAGGAGGAAATACAGAGACAAAGTGTAGAGCAGAGACTGAAGGAAAGACCATCCAGAGACTGCCCCAGCTGGAGGTCCAGCCCATATACAGCCATCAAACCCAGACAACATTGCTGATAGCAAGAAGTACACACTGTAAGGAGCCTGATATAGAACCCATGGCCCCAGCTGCACATGTACCAGAGGATGACCTTGTTAGGAATCAATGAGAGAAGCCTTTGGTCCTGCCAAGGTTCAGTGCCCCAGTGTAGGGGAATGTCAGGGCAGGGAGGTAGGAAAAGGTGGGTGGGTAAGGGAGCACTCTCATAGAAGCAGGGGGAGGAGGGATGGGATAGGGGGTTTATGAAGGGGAAACAGGGAAAGGTTTGAAATGTAAATTTGAAAAAAAGAGAAAAAACCCCCCAAAAAAATTAAAGAGAAGTAAAAAAAAGGAGAGAAGATATTGTTTTCTTCAATTCAGGAAGCTATAACAAAATATCCTAGATGTGGTAATTTTTAAGCAATGGAAATTCATTGCTCATAGTTCTAGAGGCTGGGTTGTTAAAGTTCAGGATGTTAGCAGGTTAAGTGCATGGTAAGGACCTATTATTTGTAGATGGAATCTCTGTGTGTCACCTCATGGCAGAGGAGACAAAGCATCTCTTTCATTCTCTTTGTAAAGACATTAATCCCATTCATCTACTTTTAATTTAATCACATCCCAAAGGATCCCCAGTTGTTAAAACCACAGCCATGGTGATGGAATCTCAACTCTCCCTGCTCTGCGTGTATCTTCTCCCTCTGTCTCTGTATCTCTGATAGTGTCTCCACTGTGCCAGTGATGGCCAATGGTCTATGACTTATAACTGCTGTGGACTGCACACACCAGCATGTGATCCTTGTCAAAGCTCTGTGAAAGAAGCACACACAGCCATAGTTTTATGAACATATGACTAACACAAAGAGTTTGTGCAGCTGAGTGCTGGTGAGCGCTGGTGAGCACTGGTGAGCACTGGTGAGCACTGGTGAGCACTGGTGTAGCAGAGCTCTGCCCTGCTGGCTCTGTCACTTGCACATTTCACTTGGCTGTGTGGATTTCTGCAGCAGACCCAGCTGTTCCTTAAGCCAAGGAACATGCATCTTCCTCATTTCCCCAATCTTTCACACACTCCTCACAGGATCGGAATGTAGGGGTGAAGTGTCATGGCTTGAATCCGAGCAGCTGGGTCTTTGGCTGCAGATGTTTGACTTGATGTTCAGTGTGGATCATGAGAGCTTGTGTTTTCTTTTTCCTAATAGGTAAATTGGGCACATAATAGAAGCATTTGTTTACTTTTATTTTGGATATAAAAATTTGTTTTTAGGTAAGTTGAGTGTCTGTGGTACCTTTAGTGAGAAGTGGGATAGGAGAGCTAAATACCATTTTGTCTACTCTCTTCCTTCTTCCAAAATACCTTCTGTACATCACCTTCTTCACACCACAAAAACATATGAGATACAGTTCCAGGGCCATCTTGATGAAGACTGTAGAATAGTTATATCTACTTACAAGGTTAACCTTTCTCCTCACACCTATTTATCACACCACTAGGATGCAATAACGCTTAAGCTTGAAGTTTGATCTGGAGATCTTTTAAGAAGTGTTTGAGTCCTCACTACATCATTTATGCCATTGGGAAAAGCTTTCTTGTAGTAAATGTGGCCTTTCAAAATCCCATTGAGGTCACAGGATTTGTGGAGCCTGATTAGCTAACCTTCCATGCTCTGGACATACTGAAATAGACTGACTCCATAAAATAAAGTGGCAGCTTGATTGGTCTGATAAACTCTTGGAGAAATATAGATTTTTCTGATGTCTTTCCTTAAGCCTTTCTTATTTCAAATAATTCCTTGACTTGACATTTAAACACGAGGCAGCTCCACTCAGTCACAATAGGAAACACAAATGGATATCAGAGGACCAGAAGGATGCTCTACAGTCAGTAGGTGAACCTTTACATATGACATGGTACATTCTGTTCAGCTGCTGTCTTCTTTCCCTTCAAGATTCATAGGTAGTATTGTCCTGGTTTTTGACATCTGGACCTGGCTGATAAATCCCTTACAACCTAGTAAAATTCTTCACCATTTCCTTGTAATCTTTATCAGCCAGAGAAAGTAGCTCTCTGTGATAAAGGAGGAAGGCAAAAGGAAGCAGAGCTCACTCACACAGACCTTAAGGAGCAACAGTGTATTGGATAGTGTTCTGTAAAGAAATAGAACTGAGAGAATGTATGTGTATGTGTGTGTATATATATATGTAATATATTAATAATTATATAATATTAATGTATAATTTTAGACATGATGTGCACTTAAAATATATAAGTTACAGTCTTGATGAAGACTGTAGAATCCTACTAGAATAGTTATATCCAATTATAAGGTTAACCTCTCTCCTCTGCACCTATTTATCACACATGTATTATATATTCCATTTATATAAACCCCCACCATAATATATATATGGCTGGCTCCCAAAAGAAAGTCCAGAAATCTAATAATTAGTCCACAAGGCTGGATGTTTCAGCTGGTCTTCAGTACATGTTAAAATCGGAAGAAGTAGGCTCAAATACCAGTGAAAGAAGGAATTTTCCAGTGAGAGTGAGGGCAAAAAGCTGGTCAAAAGCAAAAGCTCCCCTCCCCTGTGTCCTTTATGTAGGCTGACACCAGAAAGCATGGCTTGGATTTACTGTGGATTTTCCCACCTCAAAAAATCCACTGAAGAAAACTCCCTCACAGGTGTGGTGTGTCCAGCTGCTTGGGTATTAGTTAACTCCAGATGTGGTAAACTTGACAGCAGAGAATTGATATTACTGATGGTAAAACGATCTTTTCAACAATAGAGAGATACACATCATGGTTTTTCTTCATTCTTAAAAGAAAGCTCAGACCTAGTCACGTAGGTAGAAGGTTTAGCTATGAGGCAAAGATTCAGGTCTAAGTCTGAACCTTTAGATCTTATATACTTGCTTTTTCAGCACTGTGAACCCCATTATTGGTAAGCAATTGTTTAGAAGAGTTTAAACATATTGAATTGGCTTGATATCTTAGTTGCCCTTCTAGTATTGCAATAAGGACAGTCAAAGCAACTTATATATATAAAAAAAGTTTATCTGGGGCTTAAAATATCAAAAAGTTAAGAGTCTGTGACCAGGTATGGTGCTGGAACAGTAGCTGAGGGCTTACAGTTTGATCCACAAGTACAAGGTGGGGATGGGGGGAGGGAGGAAGGGGGGAAGGAGGAGAGAGAGAGAGAGAGAGAGAGAGAGAGAGAGAGAGAGAGAGAGAGAGAGAGAGAGAGAGAGAGAGAGAGAGAATTGTTTTCTGGGAATGATATGGGCTTTTGAAACCTCAGAGCTCCTAATCCTTCCTGAACAGTTTCACCAGCTGGGGACCAAGTATTCAAACAATGAACACGTGGGGAGGGGTCAATATCATTTATTCTCATTTAAACCACAGCAATTGAGAAAATGCCTAGGGAAGGTTTTCTGTGGATTTATTAATTTCAACAGTAGGTTTTCACTGAGCACCTACTGGTGCCATGAAAGAATGAATCAGATCACTGAACTTCTGAAGCTGAAATTACAGAGGGAATAAGGAGATAGATAACAGGTATAGCACATGTATGAAAACAGGTGTCAAGAGCTGCAGACAAACAAGAAAACCAAAAGCAAGATAGTGATAACTGACACAGAGAGAAGTGAGGCCTTTAACTCTGAAAACTTCAGTAAGGAAGTACATCATACCTTGGGAAGATGCTACAGGCTGTGGGTGTCTCTCAATGCACAGGTCCTCATATGAGGGTGTCCCTGGAAGATTTGAGCTTCATTGTAGCAAATGCTCTGTGCAAGAGAGAGTGTGGTAGAGAATGAAATGAAGTTGGTCAAGGGTTATTACTTGAGACCCAGAGAAAGGAGGAACTTCACTAAATTAGAGAAGCAAAGCAGAGTGAGGAGGGGCAGGAGGAACCCGAGAGAAAGAGGTGTCCTGTAGGCTAAGTGTTATATTTCAATAGTTCCTTACAAAACTCATGTGTTGGAAACTTAATCCCCCCAACCACATGTTAATGGTATTTGGAGACACGTCTTTGGAAGGTAGTCAAGGTTACATAATGTCATGAGGGTGTGAGCCATAATACTTTAATGCTTTCAGAATAAAAAGAGGAACTGGGACTAATATTTGCTTGGTCTTCATATGATGCTCTCCATCATGTTATGAAACAGCAAGAAGGCCTTCACCAGATGTGGAACAGATGTTCATGCTGGTCTTAAGAACCATTCAACAAATAACACCTCTTTTTGAGATTGGGTCTTGCTTTGCAGCCCTAGCTAGTCTGGAATTTATGGTGGCTCACCTGGCTTCTCTCTCTGTGTGTGTGTGACAAGTTTTGAATGCTTTCACTACAAACAGTTGATGCTTGAAGAGATAGCCACATTCACCCTGATTCAAACACAATGTACTTATATATCAAAATATTAGACAATGCCCTATATATATACACATATGCATATTCTTCTGTACTAATTTTAAAGACAGAACTGATGTTTAAGAATAGGGCTTGTTGGGCATTGGGTTTTGTAACATGGAGCACACGGGTGCTCTGACAAGAGTGGTTGTCATAGAATTGATGAAGCATAGCCAGAAGTTGACTGGAAAGGATTAGGGAGATATCAGAGAAAGAAGGGTGCTTTGTTTTAGGGAAAGAATAATTGCATGTTTTTAAAGTGGTTGGGATTGGTCTAGTAGAAAGGAAAAATAAAGATCTAGGAGATGTAGGAGCTGGAAAATTATTTTAGTGAGGAAGAGATGTAACACATCTTCACGATGAGCTGGCCGTGACTGCAGTTTGTCACTGGAATGAGTTTTCAAGTGCTTTGCTCAAGTGGTGAATCTTTGTTGTGTCAGAAGCTCAGGCATTCTACTCTAGTGTTGATGGCTGCTATGGCCTGGCTTTTAATGTGGAGACTAAAAAGAAAGAATCAGACTGACCTTCAATGGAAAGGGCTCCATGGCTAAGAATTTGATCCCCACCTCCACCCCAGAGCACATAATGATATTATTCTCTCGTTTCTTATTGAGGAATAGTTGAAAACCATCTCTAAATGCTGCTAGAGATCCAGAAAAAGGGCTGCCAGACTGGACTGGGAATTGATTCATGTTAACCTTGCAGCTTTGATGTATGGTATGTTCCTTAAGCGAGCATCTGAGAGAGGTTTGAGAGTGACATTCAGTGAAAGTTACTATCTTAGTCTGGGTTTCTATTGCTGTGAAGGAGCACCATGGCCCAAAAACAAAGTCGGGGAGAAAAGTGTTTATTTAGCTTACACTTCCATATTGCTGTTCATTATTGAAGAAAGTCAAGACAGGAACTAAAACAAGGCAGGAACCTGGAGGCAGGAGCTGATGCAGAGGCCATGGAGGGGTGCTGCTTACAGGATTTCTCCTCATGGCTTGCTCAGCCTACTTTCTTACAGGATGCAGGACCACCACCAGCCCAAGAATGGAACCACCCACAATGGGCTGTGCCCTCCCCTATCAATCACTACTTGAGAAATGCCTTACAGCTGAATCTCATGGAGCCATTTTTTCAACTGGGGCTCCTTCTTCTCTGATGATCTTAGCTTGTGCCAAGTTGACACACAAAGCCAGGCAGTATAATTATCCTAGAAATGTTGGGTCCCCTAGCCTATTATATGAGCCCTCTGACAGTTTCACCCCAGACTGTCACTGCTAATGATCTGTCTGTAGTTGTGATTTGAGAGTTTATAGATTATTAAAGATAAAATATAAGGAAAAGAAATCACATTTTTGTTTTGACATTGGACGTTGACTTGGAGCTGGAGGCCTTGGCAAATGTCCCATTTCTCATGCTTCTAATCTACTGCCACTTTTTATTTTCAAGCAGAAATTTTATTATTTGGGATAATCTTAGGTTCACCTTTCATTTTTAAAACAACTTATTTTATTTTATGTTCATTTGCCCGCATGTATGTCTGTGTGAAGATGCCAGATCCTCTGGAACTGGAGTTACAGACAGTTGTGAGCTGCCATGTGGGTGCTGGAAATTGAACCCAGGTCCCCTGGAAGAACAGCCAGTGCTGCTGAGCCATCTCTCTAGCTCCTCATTTTTCTTTTTAAGCCGAAAATGGCAGCACTGTGGTAACCAAATGCCTGTCATGTGATCTCCAGTTATCAGAAGTTGGACCAATAGACTAGGTCATACTGGGGGAATGCAGGCTTTGAAAAACATTGGGTTTTATTTGATTAATCGGAAACCACTGATAAATGTTTAACAGGGGAATTCCATGCTTCTACCAGATTTTTGTGGATTGACTTGTAGTTCAGTGGCCTGGTGGTAGGTTAGGGAGGCACAAATGTGGGGTTAAGGCTCCCAGTAAAAGGCTTGTCTTTTGGACAGATGCTATCTGGAATAAAACAGGGACAAAAACAGCAGTCACTTGTGACACAGTTGAAGACTCTCATAAGAAACCTGAAACGTGGGTGTCAGGACTGACCCCAGCTTCACAGATGAAGTCATCCAGGTCCGTGGAAGTAAAGTTAAAGATCACAGTGATATGAGGGTAGAGCTTGGATTTCAATGTGCTTGGAGTTCAGTGCATTAGTTAAGAATCGCTTTCTTGCCTCTTGGATTGAAATGGGATGTCAGCCGACTATAGTATTGTTTTCAGAGAGTCAGTGGGTTAGATTACTCATCGTGTGTGGGTGGGAGGAAGACTTGGGTCCTTCCTGCTGGAAGGAGCTAGTAATCATCGAAACAGAGAAAGTCCGATTTCGACAGGAATATCTAGGCTATAGCATAGTGAGGATAGGAGCAGATTCTGCTGGGTGTACGAATAGAGCCTCACAGTGGCTGTGACCTTGTGGATCTGCAGCTCAGGAGAGCAGTGTGGGCTAGGATACCCACGTGGGAAGTGGCAGCTTCTCTGAAGCTTTGGTTTAGGATGGTACCCAAGAGATACAGAGCTTGACAGCAGCCTAGGAAGACTGAGAGATAGTACCCAAGTGATGCAGGGCCTAACAGCAGCCCAGGAATAGTAAGGAATGGTACCCAAGCGATGCAGAACCTGACAGCAACCCAGGAGTAGCGAGGGATATTTAGAGTTATGATACTCAGAGGTTAGCTCTCTGGGCATGAGGTAGTTGATGGTGTCCCCTCAAAACAACCTAATTCTTCAGCTACTTCCACTTCATACCATGGAAGAAGAATATTCTGAAAAATACCCATTTCAAACACACATATGAACACTTATAGCTATCCATTTAATGGATTGTTATAGTTGTCTGCATAGTTACTGAGATGGCTGTCTCCCCCACTGTAGAATTCAGCAACCCTGTTAGCCAGGACAGTGGATATTAGGAATTAATAATATTTTTTCATGTATTTTAGAACTTAGTAATCTCATATTTTAGAAGAATTAAATTTAAGCACTCTGAATAGCTTATATTTAGCATAGGGTTGGTAAAGTAGCATAAACAATTTCCACGAAATCTCCACTTATATTCATCAACTAACATTTTGCCACATAGATGTTATCGACTCACCTCTTTTTATATCTACCTAAAAATATTTTTGTTGTTTTGAGACAGTCTTGACCTAAGCTGTCCTAGAAATGACCCTGTAACAAAGGGTAGCCTCAAGATCCTTCTGCCTTTGCCTCTTTGCTAGGGATGTAGATGTGCGCCAACATGGCCAGTTTCCTGAAACTTTTGAGAACAGTCAGAGTCGTCGTGTTGCCTGACTTTCTGTATACCTAGAACTCTCTAGACACGAACACATTTTCTTTTTTTTTTTTTCTGTAAATGTAACTTTATTAACACAGGTGTGTCTTACTAGACAAACTACCTCAAAAATAATTAAAATCCCAGTATCATTAACACCACTCAAAGACAGTTTGACAGGGCACAGTACGAAGTTGATTGTTTATGATGTTTGACTTGCATTCACTAGAGGTCCGAGAAAGACGAGGTCTATCCCTCGGTAATTACCTTGCATCGAGAGGAAAGCAGACATAATTATGTCGTGGATTCTGGAACAATGATTTTGAGAAAACTCAGCTTTGAGAAGAGCAAGGTATCTCACAAATCAGATCGCATGCCAGCAGATTACAGTGTGGGACTTAATGTAATCAAAACCAAAGCAAAGTGGCTGAAAAAGGCTTTGCTCTCCCTTCCCCCACACTACCACAATTTCTACTTTGGGCCTGAGTTATTAACCTTTTCTATTAGGAGGAAAATGTGCTCTGTGAACTCACAGATGGCTACGAGGCCACCTTTGCACTTGGAGATGTAGCCTACAGCCTTCTGGGTCCTGGGTCAGGTGTCCGCAGGCACCACGCCCAGACCCACTCTTGCCGAGATAGGCCACTTCTTTGGAGCACAGACCCATTTCCTTCCTCCACTCCTCCACAATGGCCAGCTTGTCTGACACACTGACTTCTGTTTTACCGTCCAGCTTTAGGGCGGAGAGCGTCTGCTTGGAGCAGGCCCTTTCTGAGATGAGCCGCACCTCAATACCACTTTTCTTTAATAAACTTATGCCAACAGCATCTTTTACATCATAACATATTATTTCATTGTGGTCTCCTGATACATAAATGTGACCATTGGTGAGACATCCATCAATATTACAAACCAAAAGCTTTATCTCCTTCAGCTTCTCTTTCCCACAGCAGCCAAATCTCAGAACTCTTTGCTCTGCGATGGTTCAGTCAATGTCCACATCTCTATCTGTCTACACTGTGTTCAGCATGCATTTCATAATATGCCATTTTCCACCCTGTCAGTAACCCATCCCTATCAAATGTCTTTTAGGAAAATAAAATAAGCCATTTCCATATAGCTCTCCATCCCAGTCTTGTTGACAAGGCTGTTCAGCTGGATTCGAGTTCGGAGGCTCAGTCGCTTCACGAACTCCCTTCTGAATTTCACTCCATCGAAACTGATGGCGCCTCACAACAGAGAAGGCAGAGTCACAGCCTTCCTCTCGGATAATTTCTGCAACTTTCTGGAGGGATCTAAACATGGACACTTAGCTTGGATACTCCCCACAGTGTCATTGTGATAATGCAGGAATTCTACGAGGTAGAGCTGTCTTTGGACATTTCAGAACGCCTTCGATGAACCTGTGCACCAAACTGTCTGGCCACGTTCTCAGTGTCACCATTTTCTGTTGAAACCCACACATTCTGGAAGACCCCTGCGTCCAGGGTGACGCGCAGCACCCAGCCAATGACTGGAACCCCCGGCAGACTTGATGTTCTTCGGTGGGATGCCTTTGCTGCTGCCTCAGGCCAGAACCAGCTGCCAGGTGTGGTGACTTTTCTAGGCCTCGCTTCCCTCCCCAGCTGCACTGCAGCTTTGGGGTAGCCCTGGGATGGCCGTCCCTACAGGGCCGGACCCCTGATGTGGTGGCCCCCTTCTGCACATCCATCTTCCTCCCATACCACCACCCCAACGTCTCCACATCCTGAAGCTCGGCCCTGCCGACATGAACACATTTTCTTACATAGCCATAGAACATTCAATAGATTTAGGAACTATTTTGTGTTTTGATAGGTGGGTGTACACGCATATGGGGCCAGAGGATGGATTTTTCCTTAGCTAATATACACCTTATTTTCTGAGACAGTCTCTAACTTACATCTGGAGCTCATTAGTTTGGCTAGGATGATTGGCCAACAAGCTTCCAGAATCACCAAACCCGGGGTTTCAGGTATGAGCCAGACTTCTTACATGGGAGCTGGGGCTCTGAACTCAGTTCTTTATGTCTGTGTGCGAAACTCTTTACTGATGGAGTCATCTGCCTGGCTTGTTATCTTATTTTTACAGTACCATTTAACCACAACACACATCTAGGTTTCTTACAGGTCATTACTATCTCCTTACTGTCTACACCAGGAATACATTTAGTCCCCCACTCATACACTCTTGAATAAGCAGCAAGCCACTGAAGAAACCAGTGGGAATATTTAAGAATTCCAAGTATCAAATGGAAATGAAAGCAAAATTTACCAGAATCCCTAGGATACAACTAAGGCCATTCTAAATGGGGGTTTGTAGCTCTGAGTGCATATATTAAAACAAAACAAAAATAAAACAAAAGCAACCAACCAACCAAACAAACAAACAAAAAAAAAAAAACAAAAAAGACAACCACCACAACAAAACCAACTCCCTTGTAAGCTTAGATTTTTCAAACCCTACTTTGAATAGGGGTTCTTAAATGCTTTCACCTCTCTTTTGTGATTTAATTGCAATATAACAGGAGGTCAGTGACATCACCTGACTACTGGTGATATGGATATTTAGTTGTTGGATACAGTAGTGGCTGCTGTATTTCCAAAACACAAAGTCAAAATATGTTCCTTTATAAATCTTGAAGTAACCCAGAAGAGTTAGGTCTTGATACAAATCTTTCCCCTAAAAGCAACAGTTGTAGCTCAAAACCTGGTTCTCTAGATTCCCAGGATGAGAACACAGTAGGAAGCCAGCAGCAAGCTGACAGTATCTGATGGCGTTCATGTGTTCAGTTTCTGATCGGCATTTGTTTAGGTTTGAAGGCTGGTGATGGGAGGGCATATGTTCCTGATGTGTTTCTGCTCGGTTCTGGTAGACAGGAGCTTTCTCTGGTCTCCCAGGAGCCCAATCTAGAAGGACATGTAGTTAGTTATATGTATTTCTCAAGTACTGTTGATGAGTTACAGTTGCCCTGTCTTCCTTTCAGAAGGTTCTCACCTCCTTATTATTCTGGAGTTGGGCACTGGGTCTGCCCCTAATTTTCTACGTCACCAACAATCTCAGCCGGCCTCTCACAACTTGCTTGCTGAAGAAGTACACAAGTAAGCTTACATTCATCTTGAATTAAATGGTTATTCTCTCTCAGGCATGTTATCTGTTTTCAGACAAATGTTGTAACAGCCACAAGAACATATAAAAAAAACCCCACCATATTCATGTAAGGATTTATGCATATTTTATCCGGTTTTATTTTATAAACTTCCAATGAGTCATCCAATGTGAATGTTGGCAGACTGTTATGGGTCTTTTTTTTTCTTTTTTTTTAAGATTCCAGTAACTCTGGGTTACATTTTGTCTTTTCCACATCTGTTCACAGCTTACAGCAAGTTTAGCAAATCTCTGCTGAAATCTCTACATGAGATTTCAGAGAGAGTTCATGTTAAATGAATTTTTTAAATAACAAATCTTTAAATGCATGTTTAAATAAAGCATGTGTCTTAGTTGATAAAGCACCTGTCTGGTAAATAAGGGATCTGGGCTTCATTCTCTCTCGTGGAGTTAGTTTTGCATTTCTAGGTACTTAATACACAAATTAGCATCCTTTCTTTAGAAATAATCACCCTGATTGATCCTTGAGGGAGTGGAATGGGAACCAAATAGAGAGAAGGTAAATTTTGATGTCCTTTATGGTACATCCAATCTGTTAAAAGCCAATTGTTCTATTTAATAGTAATCAATTAAAACACTGAACACGGATATTAAAACTGAAAGATTGCTTCCTTTGGTTGAGTGTTGAGATTGAATATTTCAAGCATCTGCACTGCTAAGAAGAGCAACCAGCTTCACCCAAGTAGTGGGCTAAATATTTGCAGCCCTCTTAGAATATGTTTTATTTAATAGCAAAATTAGGTAGTTTTTTTGGCCTTAAATCCACTGCATTTTAAAATTAATTATAAGATATTTTTCCATTTTAAAATTTAAAATTACATATATGTATGTATATGTATAATTTCTGTGTGTATATGTGTGCATTTGTGTGCATACATGAAGGTCACAGAACAGCTTGTGGGAGTCTGTTCTTTCCTTCTACCCAAGCTGATGATGATTTTATTCATGAAACATACATGGGTTAGAGCAAAAAAAAAAAAAAAATTCTCACTTTATGGATCTAAAGTTTGTGTGAAAAACTGCCTTTCAAACAACAGAACAAAACACATTATACTTACCATTGTCATGAATTTTTAACAGATTTACTTATTTGTGTGTGTGTGTGTGTGTGTGTGTGTGTGTGTGCCTGCATGCCTGTTTGTATATTATGGTACTCCCAGGGAGGCCAGAAGAAGGTGTCATAGTTAGGACTCTGTGTGGATGCTGGAAACTGAATTTAGGTCTTATTCAGGAAGAACTCTTAACCACCAATTCATTTCTTCAGCCCAAACTTTACATTTTTCAAAGTTCATATGTTTTAATCAGTGAACCCTTTTCTTAACTTTTTAGACCATTTAATAGTGTAAGCTATAGGAGACAATTCGAAAATCACAGATAAAGCCAAACAACACCACACAGCCCTGTGGTTGTTTTAGTGAGGTAACTCTGGATAGACATATCAAGAAACTCTATGGTGAATTTGTTAATCTGCCTGTTATCACTGGGTCACTTGGTATATACATAACATTGTTTAAAGGCTGAATAGAGAAAAATCACATAGATGTAAGAGAATTTGTAGATCTTTCCTTGAACATTTAGGAGAATTTCCACTCTTCATCCTGTTCACAATTGTTCCCATCTCTACTTTTCTAGGGTAGATGGGACTATGTTAACTTTTAACTTAAGGCTTTTCTTTGACCTTCTGCATGTCTGTAGCAACCCAATGAACAGTTCAATTCAGTGTAACTTTTTCCTTTACTAAACCCTATCTGGAAAAAAAAATAATAGCCTGTCTATTGTTCTACAGGCACATTCTGAAGCAGGAAATGTGTTGTTTTGATTTTTGGAAAATCAAATCCAAGACAAAGGCTTTGGGAGAAGGGATGGAGTGAGAGGGAAGGAGGGAGGGAAAGAAGAAGAGAGAAAGAAAAAGAGAGAGGGGGGGAAGAGGACACACACACACACACACACACACACACACACACACACACAGAATGGTCCAATAAAAACGTCATGACTCAGGAGCTGACCCAAGATGCTTCCTTCTTCCTGTTTGGCTAGTGTGTTACTGGAACCATGAAGCTTTGTCATGAGGGAAAGAATGAGAAGGACACAATGGTCACCCATGATGAGAACAGATTTTTTCTCTGGAACTGGGCAAAGGAGATAAGATGAGTACACTGTGTCAGGCAGGAATAGTCTCAACGGTCCCACATCCCAATCTCTGAGTCTGACTACGTACTACATAGGTCAACAAGAGATTTTATTAGCTTCTATTAACTTTACATAATAACAGACTTCATTATGACATTTTCACAGATGTATTTGATCACATTTGCATCCCCTTCTGTTATATTCTTCTAGAGACATTGAATAATATTTATTTTTTATACTTTCAATGTATGTGTTATAAATTAATTATAAATATAATTATATTTAAAATTTTTTATTTATTCTTATTGTATGTGTGTCTGTATTGTGTGTACAGGTAATCATGCACCACAGTGTTTGTGTGCGGGTCAGAAGAGAACTCTCTCATCATTGTCTGCCTCTGCCTTTCTCACAGGGTTTTTCTTGTATGTTTCCTACTCTAGGCTGACTGGCCCACAAGCTTCAGTGGGGTTTCAGCAGCCTCTGCCTTTCTTTCTCGGTGCCTTAGAAAAGCTGTGGTTACAGATTTTTTTTACGTTAGGCTCAAACTCACGTGATGTAGCCTGTCCGGCAAGCTACTGAGTCATCTCGTTGGTCCTCAAGGGAGATTTTTCTATAGACCTAATCAGGTAATGGATTTGGAGGCCTGGGTGAAGTGAATATTCATAGGGATCCTTGTAAGTCAAGGAGCTGATCTTGAGAAGCGATCATGAGGGCAGAGACTGGAGGGATAGATACGTTTGCTCGTAAATTACCCCAAATCTTGGGATGGGATAACTTCCGGAAGCTGGGAAAGCTCAGCAAATGCGTTTTTGCCTAGCGCCCCCTGAAGGAAGACAGCCCAGCTGACTCTTGGATTTTACCCAGTAGAATGAATATTTTCAGAATGGAACCAATGGTCATTTGTTTCAGCAGCATTAGGAAGCTAAGACAGCTGCCACATTAAACCAGAGTGGAACTTGTTCGGCTTAGATAATTCACAATGTGAGTTTGGTGTTTGAGCAGGAAAACAATGAAGGAAGGTGGTAAACCGTGAAGCTGAGGAGAGGGGCCAGGGCAGATACGATCCCCTTAGATGAGGCTCTGACTCCTGCTCCTTTCCCAGGGCTGTGGACACTGCTTTAAACAAATGTGAGGTTAAACATATGCTCCTGCAACCACTGAGCCACAGGCTTCCCTTTTAGGCTCCAGACTCTGTGAGTGTATTCTAATTATTACACTAGCTGAAGCAAACCCACAGTGGGCAGGATGCAGGTTAAGGTGAAAAAATTGGGAGGAGATTCTGATGAGGAAATAGAAATGAACAGAAAGTTGAATGGAAGGATACTTGGCATTTTGGCTGACTCCTTGGACATGTAGAACATGATATATTGCCTCATAATCATGTCTGGCCATTCCAAATGGCACCGTGGTATACATGGTACTCCCTTCATAGTTATGGTGAGCTGACTTCTGAAGAGCAATAGGGAGGCTGTGGAAATTAATGTCCTTGGTTCAAATCCATATAGGTACATATCAATGTGTTTTTAACACGTTCAACATGACATTTATCAGCTGGAGGCTAACGTTCATCAACAGAGCCCATTATCTGTTCATATGTCAGTCTAGCTGGCTATCTATCTGTCCATCCATCCATTCATCTACTTTGGGGGTCAACAACACAATGGTGGATCCAGACAACTGACTTTCCCCCTAATTATATTTCCCTCCTCTTCTTCCCTTTCCTATCCACCTCTCTGTTTTGTTTTGTGTTTGGAGCCAGAACTCTACAGTCTAGGTCTGGCTGGATTGGAACTCAGGACACAGACTAGGCTGGCCTCAAAGTTTCGGTGATCCAACTGCCTGTGCCTTCTGAGTGTAGGGATTATAGCACGTGCCTTACGCTCAGCTTGATGACTTTTGAGTCTGTGTGACGATACTAATGTGGCTTCTGAGAAGGTTGAACATAGGGTGACTGAGTGTCCTGCAAAAGGACATTGCTGAATGTTGCTTGTTATTGTTATTTATCCAATAAAATACGTTTGGGTTTAGTAGGAAGAGCCAGGGATCACATCTCTGCTAGTTAGCTGTGTAACTTCTCTTTAAGCAGAGAGTTTCTTACTTGTACATGTGAGCTACCTAAAGTCCCTGGGAGGGGCAGGATCTTATCAGTCTGGGATTGGAGGGTGAGGCTCTACTGTGTGTGTGTGTGTGTGTGTGTGTGTTTGTGTGTTTGTGTATGTGTGTGTGGTATGTGCATGTTTATGTGTACACGTATAGATGTGAATCCAAAGGTCAGTGTTCCCCCCTTAATTTTTGAGGCAGGGTCTCTCACTGATCCAGTTTGGCTTGACTGATTGGTTAGCAAGTCCCCAGGGTCCTCGTGTCTCCGCTCCACCTGCACTGGGAGTACAGACTGTGGATCTGCAGAGAGGAGATCAGACCCCTCTCCCCCCATGCGTGTGTTGCTTGTGCTGGAGCCTGCGTTCTCACCAGCATTTCTGCCTGTTTGTCCATGGTGTTAATAAATCTTATGGTTCAAGGAACAGTCTGTGCCTTCGTGTTCTTTATAGTATTTGAAACCTTTCCAGTTTCTATAATAGGCATGTATAATCTAGGAAATGTAAATATTATTTAAAAAGTTATCAGACCTCACTTTCTATGTATATATGTATGCATCTATCTATCTATCTATCTATCTATCTATCTATCTATCTATCTATCTATCTATGCTTTTTGAGACAGCGTTTCTCCGTGTAGCCCTGAATGTCCTGGAACTTGCTCTGTACACCAGGCTAACTTCAAACTCAGAGATCTGCCTGCCTCTGTCTTCTGAGTGCTAGGATTAAAGGCATGCACAATCACTGCCTGGCTCTGCTCTCCTTGTTAAAAAGGAGCTTTATATATTCTTTCCTTAATTTTTCACCCCCTGGCTCCACTGAGAGAAAAGGCCCTGCTCTCAGAAACATTTTCCCCCTCCGTCCCACCTGTTTATCATTACTGTCCCCCCACTGTCTGATGGGGGAGGGCAACTTCTCTAAACCATAGCACAGTGAACAACCAAGCCTGGTTGCCACATGGACACACCTCACTCCCTTTGACACATCCTGCTCTCACTAGACTCCTTCTCTGACCCCTCTGAGTTCCACATTGAGTGACAGGACAGGGTGGGAGGGGAAGGAGGAGGTCAGATGCTGCTCAGCTGTGCTTCTGCCAAGTGTGACTTGGGAGTGCAGCCCTGCAGCTGTGTGTGGATGGAGCCAAGCAGCCAGCCACATCCACAGCCATCGATTCTCCAAGGGGCCCAAAGTCATGGAGCCAGATGCCGGTTTCCAGAACAAAAGTGCTGTGTAAAACTTGGCCTCTTAGTGGTGCATCTTATCTTCCAGTTGTCACAGATAATAAAAACTCAGTGAGAGAAAACAGAGGGGGCAGGAACCTATATTGACTTTGAAATAGGATATAGCAATGTTTTTGCCAACTCTATTCTGGAGTTTCTCAGATTTCTTAGTTTGAATTTACATTGTAATGAACTTTGGGGAGGAAAAGAAGTCTGGTGTTGAGCAGCTAGGACAGGCTCTACCTGATTCTGCTTTTTATGTCCCACAGAGCTTAAAGAGGAAGCTTCGCTTTGCTTGAGAAAAAAGTGAAAATCCTTCCCCACAACTTACCACAGTGAAACTTCTTTTGTTGACCTTTCCAAGTGGTTTGTAAGTGGTGAACATCCAGGAATGTCCAGATGAGGAGAGCTTGATGTGTAATAAGTTCTCATGAACTGAAACATTTCTTCCTGGAGAGAACATCTTTCCACAAGACACAGGAAGTAAATGAAACTTACAAGGCTTAGGAAGCATTTGGAAGTTTTTAAGAGATACAAGGACCCTCACCAAGGTTACATAAAACTAGTAAGTAGTTACTAGAGAGGAGGAGCCCTTCCCATGAAACCCTGATATGCTGTCTGTCTGCAGGTTGTGAGGGGAGGCTAAGGAAAGCAGCTTCCATGAACTGCTAATCACACTGAGGTAGCTTTTAAGTTGCCTGGGAGAGATCCAGACAGCTTGCTCATTTGCTGAGTTAGACTTGGGTGGAATCATTTTTGTGGTATGTTCATTCCGTGGAAAGGTCTTAGAACACATTGGAGGTCATACCTGAGTCTGGTTTATGTGTATTTGGGTTATGCCTAATGGAGGTCTCTCTCTTACTTGGAAGGACATGCTACCTGGCTTAGCCTATGTTCTATGTAAGAGAGGTACTGACAGGGACTGGCTATAGCTGAAGGCAATCTTGGATCTGGATGGAGGGAGTTGGGGGGTATAGGCTGTAGCTACAAATGGGGCAGTGGGTGGGAGGGGGACTTCTAGGTTACAGCAGGGGAAGAGAGACTGCAAGGGACACAGCCTGGCTTGTGGGGTAGAAGGAGGGTCTGTGACCTAATACTGGCTACTTGTCGCCTCCTGTGCCTACAGAATAGTCTGTTCCTGCATGGGGTGGGGCACCTTTTCCTGGAAAGCAAAAGTGTTGCAGGGACTCTGCCTGACTCTATGTTAGATCTTGTGACCTAGAATCACTGTCTTCTCAGATGTTGGCCCAGTGACCCACATCTTAAGTCCCACATTTATTCTGACTATGAACAGCTGGTCGGACTGTCCCAGGCTCAGAGCACCAGGCCTGACCCCAGATTGTATCTCCATTTGGACCTAGGAGGCTTTATCCTGAGATCCCAGCCTTCCACATAGATTTAGTGACAGGTGTGTGTCATGTTTCCTTGGTCAGATTGAGATCTAACATACCTTACCTGTGTCTTGAGCTGGGACATGTCTCTGTCTGCCCCTGGGGATGCTGGGAATTCCAGTATATTTATTCCGTGAACTACTGGTGTTTTTTCTCTGAAGGTTCCTTTCCACTTGGCTCTCCTCAGCATCTTGCCTGTCCCTGTGTGCTGGGTTTCTGAAGCTGATGGTGTGACTGGACCACTTCCATTCTTTGTTCTCTTAAATCCTCTGGACACTCTACTCTGAACTTCTAGACGCCTGTTCACTGGGCAGGGCTGAGTCTACATTTGGTTAACTCTGGGTCATTTTGTCCTCTTGAAAGGAACACACACATTTCTCCTGGAAGGGCCTGCCTATGTGAACAACCTTCATGTCACAGCAGAAACTGCCTTAGAGGTGTCTCCCTAGGACATGAATTGTGTCTGAACCTTTGCTGAACCTCTGCCTGATTCATGAATCTCCTGCAGGGATGGAGACAGACACCAGTCAGCAGAGAGTATATATGGCCATTAATGGCTACCCTCCTGTCTACAGGAATTAGGGCCAGATGAAGCTTTAAGAGGCTTAAGGAAAGCAAAACCTCCCAGAGACCACTCAGTTCTCTCTCTTTACTCTGCCTGGTCATGGGCTAGAAGCTCAGACACGTTTAAGCTTTGCTATGGTTGGTTCTATCATTGGCTCTGAGAACATGCTGGACAAAACCTTGTTCTTTAGGATCTCTGCAGACAGAGTGGGATTTGTTTATTACTCAATATGAGCAGAAACGCTGTAATGGTACTGTTGAGTAGGTTATAAAGTTTTTTAAAAAAGATAAAATATGGCTAGTGATAGAAGTGAGTCTTGAACCATGCTGGATGAAAGGATATAGGTAATTGGCAGGTCTAGTTAGGGTTGACTGTAACTGAAATAAAGCTTTGAGAGTAATGCCCACATCCTGACCTTATGTAAACACCCCTCTCCAGTCTGAGACAGTCTGGGAGCCTCACTTCCTCTGTGCCGTTAGAACACAGAGGGGGTATGTCCAGAGAAAGAACTTAAACTGGGTGATTGACAGCCTGTTAGGGGAGAATGAAAGAGCTGCTGCTGATCTTTCTGAAGGACGAGGGTTTCTCTGTAGAGCTTAACCCTGGAGATGGTCATCCAGACTGATTGGAACTGATTGGCTCTGATGCCAGCCAGGGCTACGTTCTCTATAGCTCTGGTTCAGCCAGTTACTAATTGTACATGCTTGCACACTTATCCTAAGTGTCATTTCCTTTTTCTGTGTCTTGTTGTGACAATGCCACCTATTGTGTAGGCCATTGAGAGGAGTGCAGTGCATGGGGCCATGTGCGATCACATGGGAAGCCACTGCAAAACTCCCAACAGAAGAGAAGTATAGATAGTGTTACTACTTTATTAGAGGATTTCGCTGTTTTCTTCCATAACAACATGGTACTCTTTTAAAACCAGTACTTTCTCCAAAGATGTCAAAATACTTTAACTTTTGAATCTTCTGGTATGAGTAAGGATGAAATACTAATTCATGTCTCTATCTCATTTACTTACTAGTGAGAGACCAAACTTACTCCATCTTGGGACCAGCCTCTATATTAAAAGAAAAAGAGCCTGAGAATTTGACCCACAGTTGAACCCATGTTGCACCCAAGTTTCAGGAAGGGCCCCATAGCTTGTCCTTGGCCCACACCCCAGAGTTACCCCCGAGCTACTTCCTAGCAACAGTCAGTCAAAGATAATCTGATTGTTTCAGATGTACTTTCAGACCGTTTGTGATTGTTCATGGTTTTGCTTCAAAGCATCCCCTTGCTTGCTTGCTATTCCCTATAAAACCTTATCCTGATGAGGCTGCTCTACCGTCCTACCGCTTTGTCAGGGTTGGCAGGGGGCCTAAGCTCAAGCTTATAATAAAGATAAAGAGACCCTAATGTTGTTACATCGGAATCGGCTCCTTGGTGGTCTTTTGGGATTCACCAGTGTTTCCTGGTACAACAATAGCATGCAGTAAATGGTTGGCGTAGTCTATGCACTCACACAGAAGGTATTATGTGTCAGGATTGCATTATTCATAAGATCTTGGTACCCTGCAGGGTGGTCTGGAAGGGAACCAGGTTCAACGGTGTGTGGTATTTGTCCTGTTCATGTCTTTATGTAATTAAAGGTCTGACCTTTGGAGATGAAACATCTAAATTTTCAGCTCTCATTCTTAAAAGCTCTCCAGAAAAAAAAAAAGGCTCTCTGAGTCTCTTACTTAATAATCTCTAAACTATTCTACATCAAGAAGAGGGGAAAACCATTGTGCAAGTATTATGATTCAGAAAAGATGTAGTTTTGAACATGTGTTTGAACCTGTCACCAATGTTAGGAGATTAAATGAAGCCATGATGCTTCTCCAGACTTCAGTGCCCTATCCTTTGGCCAAAGGGCAGGCATTAGGTCATGCCTAACATCTGCACTCTAAATCCTTTATTTGCCACAAAGCTTTTGTGAAGGTCAAATCATAGCTAAGTAGACAATTTGATCTCCAGGTACCCACTGAGTTAATTAGGATGACTTAGAATAATCAAAACGAGTAGCTTCCCTTTGGACCTACTTGCATCCTCACAGGATTGAAACTATCAGAAAAACCACCCACTGGAGACAAATAGGGAAGCAACTAAAAACTGCACCACCCCAGCAAGGTTAGAAAGGAAGCTCTGGGGAAGGGCCAGTAGGGCTTCCCACTGAACAGCCCCATTCAATATTTCCATCTAGACTTGACTTCATTTATTCTCTCACTGGCCTCGCTGTTATCCCATTTCTAACCTCAGAGTTCTTGATTATACTTTCATTTATATATATATACACATATATATCAAAATGAAGAAGATATGAGGGAGTATTCTAAGGCAGTAAAGGTAATTTTGTTCCTAAAACACAATTACAACTGTTCTCAGTTTTTCTTTTTCTGCCAACGTGGATGAGTCAGAAAGTGGGAAGACATTTTTCCAATAAAGAATTCAATATATGGGTGTGCCTGAATATTTAGATGAGGAATGAGGAAATAGAAGTTTATCACTTTATTTAATGTAGTTATTAAAAGTAGGAGGCTCAGAAGTCCGAGGAAGAGATGGGACAGACAGAGAGTGTTGGAGAATGCTCTGGCTGAAAGCTGGAAGGAGACAAAGCTGAGGGCTTTAGTTTCCTTGAATGTAAGCAATTTCTGGCTGGAGGAACAGATTTCTCTTTATTATCCGTGTGAATAATGAAGTCTCAGGATATACCTGGAGTGTGTTGACTGTTGTTCTCAAACTTCACCCTTACAGTTTTATTCCTGTAGATTCTGAAGATTCTTTATTCTGAGGCCCCAAGTACCCACAGGTACTTATGAGTGATGTGACTAACTTGGTCCTTTACAGTTTTTGAGCTCAGGGTGGTATCTGAAGATGGTACAGTAAGTGGAAGAGGAGATGCAGGGGCATGATCTCTGTAGCCCAGATGGAGCCTGGGCAATATTTCCTGGGGCTGTTTGAGAGACTGAAGGCTCAGAGTATTTGTGTGTAATTGGTGTTTTCAGCCTGTTCCTCTTGTGTCAGAACTCCTCAGAGTCCAGCTGTCTCTGTGATCCTGTGATTTTGAGATCCTGGTTTAATGAAGCCAGGGAGCTCATGTCTTAGTTGTAGGGGTCACCAAGTGTCTTTCTCCATCTAGTGGCCATTTGGTCCCAACCTCAGAGCTAAAAAAAAAAAAAAAAAAAAAAAAAAAAAAAAAAAAAAAATGGCCATAAGAGGCTGTCAAGTCATACATTGAATGGGACGTTTGAACACGTTTTTGGAAAAGCCAGCAGTTGTCCCAATAACTAGACTGCCTTGCAGCATTTCCATCGTTTGATGGAGAAGGAAGATTTGGGAATGCTCGTAAATTAGGTAACACAGGTGAAGTGTGGATACTTCTTAACATATGCTCATGACATAAACCTCACATCTCAACACACCAAATAGAAGGAAAGAGTCAAAGTATTCATGATTATTAGCTTTACAGGATGCTCCGCCAGTCTCTGTGATGCTCTGGGTTCAGTAGAATCTCATATTGAATTCTATTAGTGCCTTGATTTTTATTTTTACATTGCTATGGTTATTTCTAGTTCCTGATAATTTAAAATTACATTTAAAAATTCCTGGAATCTACATCCCATTAATTTTACCTTTAAAATGTGTATAACAAACATTTTCAAGTTGTTTTTCTGTTGTTCTCAGTGGTGTCGACTCCCCTCTCCTCTGGTTTCCATGACACCACCCTCTCCTGTTGCCTTCTGCTTCCCTGGTGGGATTTTACTTTTCGGCTTTCCAGAACAATATCTCTCACAATTGCTTAAGCACTGTTGAAATCCAAGGTTCACTCTCTGTATGTGAGTGCATGCTGTATACGTGTGTAATAATTGTGCACATGCATGTGTGTGCACCGTGCTCATCCAAAGGCTGGAGGAAGATGCTGTGTGTCTTGCTCTATCATTTTCTGCCCTAGTTCTTGAAGACAGGGTCTCTCAGTGAACTGGGTTGGCAGCCAGCTATTGTGAACAATACTCCTGTCTACCCTCAAACCCCTGGTGATAAGGTTATAAACATGTTTAGCCAGGTCTGACTTTTTACATGGGTGTTAGGATTTGAACTCAGGTCCTCATGCTTGGGTAGCATGTGCTCTTACCAATGGAGCCATCTCCTTAGCTCTAAGGTCCATTATTAAATTTCTCTATTCATCTGTCTCAAGGATCACATGTCAACATATGAATATGAATGTAGAAAGACAATCTCTAGCTTGTACTTCTCTCTCCTGGGCTAGGAGTAGGACCTTGTGCCTAGTCCACCTCTTCATTCGGGTACTTTGTCTGGTTTGCATCTGTGGAGTCTTATATGTGCTATCACTGTCTCTATGAATTGATACACACATATGTGCATGTGTGTCATGGCATATATGTGGAAATCAGAGAGCACTATTCAGAGATTAGTTCTCTCTCTTTCTGTCATGTGAATTTCAGGTATTGAACTCAGGCCATTAGCCTTAGGTTGCAAATGTTTTGTATCTGCGGAGCCATCTTCCTGGCCCATATTATCTCTTCTTTGTCAAAAAGATTATTTTATTTTATTTTTATTCAGTGTGATGATGAGACTTTTCATCACAGTTTTGGTCTGATGTTCACTGGGGTTGAAAGATTTATAGTGTTGTGTACATCTAAAAATGAAACAAGTTAAACATGCTTTGGAAAACTTTAAAGAAATATTAACGACGCACAAGGGAAAAGACACGTGATTTCTAAGACCTGACCTTAGTCCACTGCTTTTAATCTTGTGTCTTCTTGTGACTCCATTTGCATTAGAAATAGAATGTGTTGGTAAAATGTGTACTCATGCTTGCTCTTAAGAGGTGTCTTTAAAGTAAAACAAAACAGAGGCTGAAGCGATAACCTGGTCAGTGGCGTACCGTGCAAATGTGAGGGCCTGAGCTTATATGTTCAGAGGAAGGAGGAGCTAAGAGCAATAGTCCACATCTGTAATCCCAGGATTCCTATGGAGATGGGAGATGGGGACAGGAGAGTCCCAGATGCTGAACTCCAGCCAGCCTGGTGTACACAGCGGGGAAGAAGAAGACTTTGTCTTAACCCACGTGTGGATGTGAACTGGGATTACATGTTGTTCTTTGTCTTTCACATGTACAGTATGTCATGCATGCATGCATTCTCACATACATGAATTTGTAATATACATACATGTAGATATACATATCATATGCATACACAGAACAAAAATAAAGACAGAAGAAGAAATAAAAAATAATGGTGTGTCACTAAGCTGTGAAGTGACAGGAAGGGTTTGACAACAGTTTGAAAGTAAGGATAGCTTTGGAAGGAGGAACCTCAAGCTGCTCTGGCCTCACCTCTTGGCAGCTTCCTGTTTTCCAGTGACCTTGCAGATCAGTTATCACTGTGCCAATGGGAAGCCAAACTAGACTGTGAAGGATGCCATAAACACTCTCTTAACTTGTGGTACCTAAGACGCCACCATCTGTGCTCCGGATAGCTTTTCTTTTCTAACTTTTTTCTTCTCCTCCTTTCATTCCCCTCTCCTTTTGAATGAAAGAGCCTTGTTCAATGTCCCCAGGATGGTCTCAGACTTAGCATTCTTCTGCCTCCCAGTGCTGGAATTATAGCCATAGCTGAATTTCTTTATTTTTATGTTTTAGAATCTGGGAAGTCCTAGATGAAGCTGCAGAGAGATTAGGCAGTGTACTTGGTGTAAAGATAATCTCTGGTATACTGTGTGGTGTGGAAGCAACATCTGCTAATAAAAAGCCAGCGGCTTATAGGAGAGGGCAGAATCCCAGGTGGGACTTAGAAAGTTGGATGTATGAAAATGAGGAGAGATAAATAGCTGTTGTGGTAAATATTAAAAAGAAGCACCAACCCTCACTATAGCTGGCATTGCTAGAGCCATATGGCACCAGAGGGGTATACTCATCTCAAAGGTGGTCACCCTCCTGGCTCTCTGGTCTCAGAGATCTGACTTTCTGGTTCCAGCAACTGCCTTCTTTGTTAGCTGCAAGCCATTGTCTCCCTCTTCTGGTGGAGGGCCAGCCTCGAACTCTGCTTATACTTCCAACTGTCCACCAAATTCAGAACTCTAGAAACTTGTAATTTAGCAATGATTTTATCTCAGATTATCTCAGTAGATTCACAGTCTACAAAACATTCACACAATAAACTCAGAGGCAATTGATATGATACAATCTGCCTACCTAGATAAGACAAACTGTCCTATAATAATTCATTTCTTATAAGATATTCATAACTACCTGTGGCTATGAAGAGACGGTTCATCTTTATTCTCCATCTTGCCTCTCCCTCTCTCTTTTCTTTCTCCTTTCCAAAACTCTGTTCCTGTCTATCCTCTTTTCTTGTCCAATCACAGGCCTCATTTTATCTTGTGCCTACCCTCCTTTAATTTCAACCACAATTTACCCTTTTTGTCTAATTAAAAAAGAACTTTTCTCTGAAATATAAGCTGAGTACAACTATTACCATTTTGTAATTTACAAAGTATACGCCTGACACCTAGTCCGATACTTTTGTCAATTAAATAGAAAATTTTGTTATCTATTCCAGCTTAAGAAAGGCTTAAAATCTATAGGTTATGTCTTGACTAGTTGAGACCAGAAAGCCAGGAGGGTGGCTGCCTTTGAGATGAGTATACCCCGCTGATGCCATATGGCTCTAACAATGTTGGCTATAGTGAGGATTGGTGGGTCTTTTTATTATTTACTGCAACAACTAGCTATGTGGCAGACATAGAATAGTATAAATGGGTTAATATAAGTTATGGACTAGTCACTGAACGACCTTAGCTTCTTCTTTTCTTCTTGTTTGTTTCTTGAGACAGAGTCTCACTATTTAGTGTCCCCTTGCCTTATCTCCCAGACACTGTTGTTAAGGCATATAACACTGCATCTGGCACTGGGTAGCCTTTAGACAATATAGGCTAATTTCTTTATTTTTCTGTTCTAGAAGCTGAAGCTGCAGACACATTAGGCAAGAAACCACTGAATCTTGCTGTATCCCTACATGCAAAGCACAGAAGCCAGCTCTCTCTGGCTTATGAGGGCACTGACTGTTCACTGCCTTCTGCCCTCAAGCATAAGCACCTTCCAAAGACTTTGTCTCCTCACGGCTTCCCATTAGGAAGTATTGCAGGAGTACACACATGTGAAGGAGGAGCTGTTCTGACTTGCATGACCTTAGAACCATACTGTGCTCCTTGAGAAATGGAGGGAATACATGGCTAAGTGCAAGGGTTTTGCAGATCTAAATTTATAATAAACATTCCAAGCATGATAAGCCACCCAAAGGCAGATGGCGAGGCACAGGACGTTCCCAGTACCATCTAGATAGGTCTGGATTGAATGTGGCTGGTGACCGCTCTTAGAATTCTTTTTTTTTTCTTACAACTTTATTTAAAAAAGAGAGATACATGTACAGATTCTTAAAAGCATTTTGACACAATACTATATGAATATATTTTTGTCAGTACTTAATTCTTTTAGAGGTTTGATAGCATGTATTGAAATCTTACTAGTTACCATAAGCACAAAGTACATGTAGAACAGAACATAACATACAAACAGTCAGAGTTTTCTTGGTGTGTATAGATTAAACATAAGGATTTTTGAATACCAAAAATTGCCACAAGGCTATATTCTTAGCTCTTGGATTATTAATGATTTAAGGTCAAGGTGTACCACACTCTGAGAGGGTGCTATACACTTATTATTATTATTTTTTTTTTTGAGCTTCATATGGCCTGTGAGTTGTTTCTGGGGTATTCAGAACTTCTGGGACTAGTATCCAATTATCAGCGACTCCATATTATGTCTGTTCTTTTGTGACTGGATTATATCACTTAGGATGATATTCTCTAGATGCATCCATTTTCCTAGGAATTTCATAAAGTCATTGTTTCAAATAGCTGAGTAGTAGTCCATTGTGTAAATATACCACAATTTTTGTATCCATTCATCTACTGAAGGACATCTGGGTTCTTTCCAGCTTCTGGCTATTATAAATAGGGCTGCTATGAACATTGTGGTGCATGTGTCCTTATTGTATGTTGGAGCATCTCTGGGATATATATGCCCAGAAGTGGAATGAGTGGGTTTCAGATAGGACTATGTTCAGTTTTCTGAGGAACTGCCAGACTGATTTCCAAAGTGGTTGTGCCAGCTTACAACCCCACCAACAGTGGAGAAGTGTTCCTCTTTCTCCACATCCTCCCTCAGATGACATGCTGTCATCTGAGTTTTTGATCTTAGCCATTCTGACTGGTGTGAGGTGGAATCTCAGGGTTGTTTTGATTTGCATTTCCCTTATGGCTAGGGATGTCAGGCATTTTCCTTAGATGCTTCTCAAACATTTTATATTCCTCAATTGAGAATTTGTTGTTTAGCTCTGTAACCCAGTTTTTTAATAGGATTGTTTGATTCTCTGGAGTCTAACTTCTTGAGTTCTTTTGTATATATTGGATATTAGACCTCTATCAGATGTAGGATTTGTAAAAATCATTTCTTAATCTGTTGGCTGCCATTTTGTTTTCTTGACGGTGTCCTTAGCCTTACAGAAACTTTGCAATCTCATTAAATCCCATTTCTCAATCTGATCTTTAAGCACAAGCCATTGGTGTTCTGTTCAGGAAAATTTCCCCTGTGCCCATGTGTTCTAAGGTTTTCCCTACTTTCTCTTCAAATAGTTTCAGTGTACCTGGTTTAATGTGGAGATCTTTGATCCATGTGCACTTGAGCTTTGTACAAGGAGATAAGAAAGGGTCTATTTTCATTCTTCTGAATGTTTAGTACCAGTTGAGCCAACACCATTTGTTGAAGAGGCTGTCCTTTTTCCATTGAATGTTTTCAGCTCCTTAGTTAAAAATCAAGTGACCATATGTGTGAGGGTTCATTTCTGGATCTTCTATTCTGTTTCATTGATCAACTTTCCTATCTCTGTACCAGCACCATGCGGTTTTTAACACACTTGCCTTGTAAAATAGCTTGAAAGCAGACATGGTGATTCCCTCAGATGTTTTCTTGTTGTTGAGGATGGATTTTGATATTCCAGATGAATTTTCAAATAGCTCTTTCCAACTATGAAGAATTGAGTTGGAATTTTGATGGGGATTGCATTGGATCTGTAGATTGCTTTTGGTAAGATGGCCATTTTTACAATGTTGAACAGTCCTATCCATGAGCATGGGAGACCTTTCCATCTTCTGAGATTTTCCTCAATTTCCTTCTTCAGAGATTTGAAGTTCTTGTCATACATGTCCTTCACTTGCTTAGTTAGAGTCAAACCAGGGTATTTCATATTGTTTGTGACAATTGTGAAGGGTATCTTTTCCCTAATTTATTTCTTAGCATGTTTGTCCTTTGAGTAGAGGAAGGCTACTGATTTGTTTGAGTTAATTTTATATTCAGCCACCTTGCTGAAGTTGTTTATCAGCTGTAGAAGTTCTCTGGTGGAATTTTTGGGGTCACTTAAGTACAGTACCATGTCATATGCAAACAGTGATGTTTTCACTTCTTCCTTTTTGATTTGTATCCCTTTGATTTCCTTTTGCTGTCTAATTGCTCTGGCCAGGACTTCCAGTACTATGGTGAATAGGTAGGGGGAGAGTGGGCAGCCTTGTCTTGTCCCTGATTTTAATAGTATTGTTTCAAGTTTCTCCCTGTTAAATTTGATGTTGGCTATTGTTTTGCTGTATATTGCTTTTATTATCTTTAGGTATGGGCCTTGGATTCCTGTCCTTTCCAGGACTTTTAACATGAAGAGATATTGAATTTTGTCAAATGCTTTCTCAGCATCTAGTGAGATGACCATGTGATTTTGTTCTTTGAGTTTGTTTATATGGTGGATTATGTTGATGGATTTCCATATATTAAACCATCTCTGTATCCCAGGGATGAAGCCTATTTGATCATGGTGAATGATCATTTTGATGTGTTCTTGGATTCTGTTTGCAAGAGTTCTGTTGAGTATTTTTGCATCAAGGTTCATAAGGGAGATTATTCTGAAGTTCTCTTTCTTTGTAGGGTCTATGTGTGATTTAGGAATGAGGGTTATTTTGGCTTCTAAAATGAGTTGAGTAGTGTTCCATCTGACTCTATTTTGTGTAATGGTTTGGAGAGTATTGGTATTAGGTCATCAATAAATGTCTGATAGAATTCTGCATGGAACCCATCTGGTCCTGGGCTTTTTTTTTTTTTTTTTTTTTTTTTTTTTCTTTTTTTTTGGGAGGCTTTTGATGATTGCTTCTATTTCTTTAGGTGTTATGGGTTATTTAGATTGTATACCTGGTCTGGTTGAACTTTGGTATCTTGTATCTGTCTAGGAATTTATCTATTTTCCTGAAGATTTTCCAGCTTTATTGAGTATAGGCTTTTATAGTAGGATCTGATGATTTCTTGAATTTCCTCAGTTTCAGTTGTTATGACTCCACTTTCCTTTCTGATTTTTGTTAATTTGGATACTCTCTCTTTGCCCTCTAGTTAGTCTGGCTAAGGGTTTAATAAATCTTGTTAATTTTCTCAAAGAATCAGCTCTTAGTTTTGTTGATTCATTGAATGCTTCTTTTTGTTTCTATTTGGTTAATTTCTGCTCAGAGTTTGATTATTTTCTTCTTTTTGTTCTAGAGCTTTCAACTGTGCTGTCAAGTTGCTAGTATATGCTCTCTCCAGTTTCTTTTTGGAGGCACTCACAGCTATGAGTTTTCCTATTAGTACTGCTTTCATTGCATCCCATAGGTTTTGATATGTTGTGCTTTTATTTTCATTAAATTCTAGAAAATCTTTAATATCTTTCTTTATTTCTTCTTCGACCATGCTATTGTTGAGTAGAGCATTGTTCAGCTTCCATGTGTATATGGGCTTTTTGTTGTTTTTGTTGTTATTAAATACCAGCCTCATTCCATGTTGATCTGATAGGATGCATGGGAGTATTTCAATCTTCTTTTATCTATTGAGGCTTGTTTTGTGACCAACTATATGGCTAATTTTGGAGAAGGATATCATGAGGTGCTGAGAAGAAGGCGTATTATTTTGTTTTAGGGTGAAATGTTCTGTGGATGTCTACTAATTCCAGTTGGTTCATAACCTCTGCTGGTTTCACTGCATCCTTCTTTAGTTTCTGCTTCCATGACCTGTTCATTCATTAGAGTGGGATGTTGAAGTCTCCCACTACTATTGTGTCATGCAATGCATGTTTTGAGCTTTAGTAGGGTTTCTTTTATGAATATGGGTGCTCTTGTATTTGGAGCATATATGTTAAGGATTGAGAATTCATCCTGATAATTTTCCCCTGTAATGAGTAAAAAGTGTCCTTTCTTATCTTTATTGATAACTTTTGGTTGAAAATCTACTTTATACGATATTAGAATGGCTACCCCAGCTTGTATCTTGGAATTGTTTGCTTGGAAGGTTTTTCCCCAGCCTTTTACTCTGAGATAGTGTCTGTCTTTGTCTCTGGGATGAGTTTCTTGTATGCAGCAAAATGCTGGATTCTGTTTATGTGTCCAGTATGATAGTCTCTGTCTCTTTATTGGGGAATTGAATCCATTTATGTTAACAGATATTAAGGAATAGTGGTTGCTCTTTCCTGCTATTTTTGCTTTTAGAGGTAGAATTATGTCTGTGTGTCTTTCTTCTTTTGGTTTTCTTGCTTAGTTATTTTCTTGATTTTTTTACAATGTAGTTTCCCTCCTTGTATTGGGTTTTTCATCTATTATTCTTTGTAGGGCTGGATTTGTGTTTAGATATTGTGTAAATTTAGTTTTGTCCTGGAATATCTTGGTCTCTCCACCTATGGTGATTGAGAGTCTTGCTGGGTATAGTAGCCTGGGCTGACATTTGTGTTTTTTTAGGGTCTGTATGATGTCTGTCCAGGATTTCCTAGCTTTCATAATCTCTGTTGAGAAGTTGGGTGTAATTCTGATTGGTCTGCTTTTATGTTTCATGACCTTTTCCCCTTACTGTTCTTAGTATTCTTTCTTTGTTTTGAACACTTGGCATTTTGACTATTATGTGTCAGGAAAAATTTCTTTTCTGGTTCAATCTATTTGGAGTTCTGAAGGCTTCTTTTATGCTCATGGTCATCTCATTCTTAAGGGTAGGGAAGTTTTCTTCTACAATTTTGTTGAAGATATTTACTGTGCTTCTTAGTTGATATTCTTTGCCCTCTTTTATTCCTATTATCCTTAGGTTTGGTTTTCCCATTGTGTCCTGGATCTCCTGAACATTTTGGTTTAGGAGCTTTTTCATTTTTGCATCTTCTCTGACTGTTTTGTCTATGTTTTCAATGTTGTCTTCGGCCCTTGAGATTCTCTCCTCCATCTCTTATAGTCTGTTGGAGATGCTTGCATCTGTGACTCCTGATTTCTGTTTTAGGTTTTCCATATCTAGGGTTGTCTCTTTGTGTGTGTGTGTGTGTGCTCACATGTGTTCATGCGTTTAATGGTTTCTATTCCTTCATCTCTTTGGTTGTGTTTTCCTGTAGTTCTTTGAGTTCTTTGAGTGATTTTAATATTTCTTCTTTAAAAGCTTCTATTTGTTTATGGTTTTCTTCCCATACTTGTTTAAGGGAGTTATTCACACTCTTCTTGAAGATCTCTATCTTCATCTTGAGGTATGATTTCAGGTCTGAGTCTTCTTTTTCTGGAGTGTTTGGCAATCCACTGCTTACTGTGGTGGGAGAGCTGGGTTCTGATATTTCCAGGTTGTGTTGATTTCCATTGCTTCAGTTCTTTTATTTTCCTCTTGCCATCTTGTTATCTGTGATCATATGTGGTCTTGTTGTCAGTGACTGGCACCTGTCTCTCCTGTGATCTGAGCACTTGTGGGCTCTGGATGAAGATTGCTTCTGAGTGTTCAGCTTTTAGTGGGCAAGCAGTGAGTTCTGGTAGCAGTGACTCAGCTCTGTGGGAGCTCTTGTGAGGCTGTTCTGGTAGCTCAGACCTGTGCCCACAGGTCCTGAGTACTAATGGCAGGGACTTATCTCTTTCTCTAGGCCAAAATGGGCTTTTTTTTTCAGATAGTACAGTACTTTCTGCTCTCTGAGAACTCCCAGAGTGCTCTCCCTGGGCCTATGTGCCAGGCTCCCCTCTGGTCCAGGTGTGTGAGGGCATGTAGAGCTGAACTTCAAGCACTGCCTTTTTCGGGAAGACCCCGCTTCCCACTGACAAGGCCTTACTGTGGGCCTGTGTGTTTAGTCTGTGAGCCCGGGCTTTCCGGGCGAACCCTGAGTCCCTCTGCCAAAGGTCCAGCTCTACTGTGCACACCAGGGGCAAGTTTTCTGCGAGCTCTGCCTAGCCCTCTCTGTGCTTTGGTTCCTCACAGTGCAATATCACCAGGCCGGTGTCCCTGGATCTCTGCTGTTTCAGGTGGCAAAGGGCCTGAGCATTTGGTCTGCACACACCTGCTTTCCGGGACTTCTCTTTGAATTCTATCTCCAAATTTCCTTTGGCGACATTCCCAGGGGCAATCATGGATGCTACCTCTAATATAATTGGAAAATTATTCTAATTATACTGCCTACCATGGCTAAATCACCACAGTGAAAGGCACAAATGTACATTGCACTTGTACTAGAAAGAATTTCTAATGCAGGGTGCCATTTTTATAGTAGGTCTTGACCCACAGGCTAAATGGGTTCTGCTGCTCATTTTTGAACAATTGGTGAAATAAAGTGGTGTTTTATTCAACTGTTTTTATTTTTACATTTTAAAAAAAATGGGAGATTACTTCACAGCCTGTGGCTGTGGTCTTCAATGTCTGTGTTCTCACAGAATTAGTTCTCACAGTGACAGTTTTAATAGGCAGTGCCTTTGTGAAGTGGTTAGACCATGAGTGTGGAGCCCTCACAAATAGGATTAGTGTCTTTATGAAAGAAGCCCAGGAAGCCTCTTTGTCCTGCAAGGCCACATGTGTTTTGAGTACAAGGAATTGACACTCCCTAGACATCAAGTCATCCTCTGCCTTCATCTTAGGCTTTCAGCCTTCTAGACTATGAGCAGTGCATTTTTGTTACTTGTAAACTAGTCAGTTGAAAGTATTTGGTTGCTGACTAGACTAAGATAGGAGTAAAGAATGGATGGTATTTAAACTTGAGTGCACAAATAAAGGTTTGCTGGGACACAGCCTTGCCCATCCATTTATGGTTTTTTAATGAAGGCTGCAGTGGAATACTCTGAGAGACCAGGATCCCATATAGCTCTCAAGAATTAAAATATTTACTCTGCTACGAAGGCAGGCAAGCAGGGAAGTAGTTTAGTCATCTGGGATTTGTCTTAGTTAGGTTTAACTGCTGTGAATAGACACCATGACCAAGGCAGGGTCTAGGTAGGCATGACATAGGAGGAACTGAGAGTTCTACATCTTTATCTGAAAAATGTTAGGAAAAGACTGGCTTCAAGGCACATAGGACAAAGGTCTTAAAGCCCACACTCACAATGACACACTTCCTCCATAAGGCCACACCTACTCCAACAAGGCCACACCTCTTACTAGTGCCACTCCTTGGGTCAAGCATATTCAAACCACCACAGGACTGAACATGGTTTTGATTATATACCTACTCATTTCTAATAATGCATTTGGTGTCCTAGAAACTGTTTTCATGCTCTCCCCGAATATCTCTTTTGGAAGAATATGCTTAGCAACCTTAACCTCCTGCCTTCTCTGAAATATAACATTTTCTCTGCTTCTAGTGATGATAAAACTTGGACCATTTCTACTCAATAAATGGTACTGGACAGTTTCTACTCAAGCGTAGTCTCAGTGTATTCAGTATGAAGAATGAATGAAAGGTTTTGGTTGCATGAATAATGAGGCAAAATTATGTCTTCAATTGAACTTTTAGGGGAAAATTCCGTATTTAATATATTATGCATATGCATGACTAGGTGTCAGTAAGGTTAAAATGAGCTGCATAATGAGGCAGGACGTGCACAGTTTGCAAAGAGCTACATAAATGAAGACTGTCAATCAAAATAGAGGCTTACTCAAACTTTGGCACTTAACAACAAATGTCTCCTTCTCTTGACCTCCATACAGAAAGCCTTAAACAATATGCAGGCTCTAGCAAGTCTTCCTTCACTTCGCTGCTCTCTTTTAGAGTATTTTCTTCTGACTCTATTTGATTTCCAGTGAAGTTTCCCCACTACTCAGCAAAGCTGTGTGAGCCTTTCTTTTCAGTTCATTCACTAAGAGACCAAGAAGTTGGAAACAATGGCTCCTTGGCCAACCCATAATAGGACTTTATGGAGAAACTTGGTTGACCTCCCCTGACCCCCATTCCATGCTTTTTGATAGCTGAAAGTGAGATTTGAATTATTGATGTATAACTTTGTTTTATTAAAAGTCATTAAGATGTGAATGCAAATATATATTTATAATATATATTATAATATATAAAAATTATATATATATATATACACACACTAGCATGCATGCATGTTTTGTTTATGTATGTTATAGTTTCTCCTTCTTGTTCAAGACAATGTCATTGTTGTCTATGGGAGTCAGTTCCAACAACAGAGAGACTGAAATGAGAGAGATAGCCTTCTACTCAGAGGTGGAACCATTCCTTAGAAAGAGATTTGTTTCCTGGGAATCAGGTGAACAGTGACATTACACTTCATGGTTTAGAAATCATGTTCACATACCAACCACATTTAGTTTTGAATTTAAAAATCACTACCAACCACATTTACTTTTGATATTTAACCTTATGAGATCATATTATTATCATTTATAATGTATCTACATATAAGGAAAGTGAAGCTTTTAAGATTAATTAACATCATTAAATCTTCAAGTTAGAGTCAGAGAGCAGACACAAAAAGAGCATTTTCTTTTCTTTTGCTGGTGTGGGAAAAATTGTAGTTAAAAGGATACATTTATGACTTTACATCTATATAGAAAACAAATATTTTCTTATTGCTATCAGAAGACATTGGAATTCCTTTTCAAAGAGAGTTGCTAGATTTTTTATTTTATTTCGTGGTATCTTACTTTGATTCTTTGCCTGTGGTTCTGACTGCTGGGAGCAGTGGGAGGAGCCAGGGCCTGGCGGAGTCACTTGTCTATTTATAGTGCTCTTCCGGGGAGCTTCCTCTTCTTCGCCAATATTTGTTTCATGCCAGTTAACTGTTCAGTCCTAAAGTACAGTTCTCAGATAATGACATATGTGAATGATGACTAAAATTATTTTCACTTACACACAGAAAGATGTTCACTTGATTATAGGAAATTTCCCATCCTTTCTGACTATAAAAAAGATTTCAAATGACTGGAGTACATTAAAATAAAATTTTTAAAATAAGGTCCCAAGACATAAACATCAAGGAGGTCTTGACAGTGTTCTATTTGGATTTATACTTTAAATCTACCAAATTACTTGTTTTTCAAATATTTAGATATGTTAATACAATGCAGCTTCAGTCATTGCTGATGGGGGTGAAAAGAAAGAGTAGGTACATCTTTCATGACTTTATCATCTGTGCAGATCAGCAGATGGGCAGATTAATGGCAGTGGCAGTGTAAAGTAGATAGAGAGCTTCACTGTTGAAATCTATAGAAGGCTGTCTTACTCACCCTTGCATTGCTGTGAAGAAACACCATAACCAAGGCAACTTATTTGGAAAAGAAAACATTTAAATGGGAGTATTGTTTACAGTTTCAGAGAATTAGCCCATAATCATTATGGTAGGGAGTGGGGTGGCAGGCATAAAGGCGTGGTGCTGGAATGCTAAGAACTTTATATTCTGATCTATAACCAGGGGTGGACACACACACACACACACACACACACACACACACACACACACACACAGGGGCAAGCATGTGCCTTTGAAATCTCAATGTCTGTTTCTAGGCACTTGTTCTAACAAATCTACAACTCCTCCAACAAGGTCACACCTCCTAATTGGTCTCAAATAGTTTACCAACTGGGAAGCAAGCATTCAAAAGTTTGAGCCTATGGGGGTCATTTTCATTCAAACTACCACAAGTGTTATGGTTACCAATTATGGATAGAAGAAGAGAAGATTATTATTCGAGGTTAGTTGGAGATAGATGGGTGGAAAATACAGAATATAGAAGATGCAAGTCTGGGTGATGGAGTGAGTAGGTGGTAAAGGGAGGTTAAGATGAGAAGAATCGAGTGTGATTGGAACACATTGAATACCAAACACCCTAATACCCCCTCCCAAAATCAAATACCAGAAAACAGATGATTAAAATCGGGAGTGCAGGAAATCCTGAGTGTGTAAGATCCTGAGTGAATATGTGTCCATGTCAAAGGCCCTAGCCACAACCGATGAGGCTCATGGGGAAGGCAAAGTGTTCTCCTTCTCCTCTCCTTCATGTGTAGATAGTGGTGTGTGCAGAAAGTGTTCACTATCTCTCTCTCTTGCCCTGAGTGTTTATAGTCTAATGACTTTGTCCCTCCGAGAATGCTCATCTGAGATTAGGTAAGCCTGTCTCCTTGATTCACCTGTATATGCACAATAGTCTCTTTATTATTTTGTATTTAATAACTCTGCTACCCCATTCAGCTGTATGCAATAATCCTCCCTCTTTGTTCAACTCTTTAATAACTATACTGAGATTCTGAGGTGCTGAGATTTCTCTATTTGAGAGCCCAGGTCACTGAAACCTAGCAATTTTGTGAGTCCATGTGTCATCATTGTTGTCTTCTCCTCTTCCTCTTCCTTCTCCTCCTCTCTTTCTCTTCCTTCTCCTCCCCTCTTCCTCCTTTTTCTTCATAAAATGATCCCTGATCAATAGTATGGGATACCAAAATAGATCTTAAGAGAAATGACAAATGTGGCCAAGAGAAGAGCTTAGAAGAGTCTCCTAAACAGAAGAATCTCTAAGCAGAGGCTGAAAACAGAAAGTCATAGAGAAGGCAGAGGTGGTTAGGGCTCTGATGTGGACGAGTGTAAACACTGCTAACTCTGGATAATACTCACCAAGAAGACCAAGATATGAATGAAATCTCATGATGTACAATCTGACCAATTATGTTTAGTGAAGTGAGACTTGACCGCAAGTGGGAATATAAAATAACAGAGAGAGAGGTTCCAGAAAGAGTTAACTAGAAAAGAATATGGAGCCTGTAAAGCCAGAGTACCATGTGGTTTCAGTTTCCAGTGGGGATTCAAAAGGTGCGGGAAAGAGGAAAATTAAAAGAAAAGAAAGAGAGGTTAGAATGCCAGGTAGATGTGGTTGGACAGGTTTAGGTACTAGCAATGGAAAGAAACAGAACCAAGGTGAATTGTGTAAGTACATATGGTTACAGAAATGTCTAGAAAAGGGTGCCTAGTAAATACCTTAGCTAGTGCACACAGTGCTTATATTTCAGGCATTTTACACTTACCTACCCAACCTAAACAATAATCCTGTGAAGTAGACACTACTTTCCCTTGCCCTCCATATTCTATATGATATAAGGGAAGTGCAACAGAGTGTTATCTAGAGGAAGAAGTTCAGTCTGGGGAAAAGTTATCTATCTAAATACCTATGATCCATCCATGCATCCACACATCCATGCATGCATGCATCCATCTGTCCAACCATCCGTCCATCTACCCACCCATCCACTCACCCACCCACCTACAAATACACTCCCCAACATATACACCCACCTATTTTCCCAACTCACCCAGCCATCTCTGCCCTCCATGACACTTTGCCATCAGGTGGGATAGTCTTGAAATTTAGTGCCTTCTAAGTCTCTGAATCAGTAAGCTTTTCCTTGCTGCACAGACAGAAATGAAGAGACTTGTAGCCTTGACTGCTTTTAGGTGTCTTCCTCCAAAAGTGCCACACTCTTAGGGCAGAGGTAATGCCTAGAAGTCATAGGCAATGGCAGGCAATGGCAGGATCCACACCCTGAGCTCTACCTTCCTTTGCACCTGCAGAATTGCTTCACTTCACTTACCATTTGGCTCCTTCACTATTCAACTCTCCTTTATCAGTTTATTTTACACAGATGGATTACTGTATAAGTAACTTAGAAGCTCTGTGGGATCCATGGTGTGGCTGTGGCATGCTGCCACTGGATGCCCTTTGCAGGGATCCCCTGGGAATGCTGGCACTTTCAGGACTCTCAGAACGAATGCCAGGAGGCACTGCTGCATTTCTAGAAATATTTAAAGACATGGGAAAAGTCCACCGGGAGGGAGAGGTCTTGTTTTCCTGATTATTTGGTTCATTTTCAGACCCTCTCAGATCCTATTTTTTCTCTTGCTTAAAACAGTGTATACCCAGCTTCTGTTCTCTCATAGAACAATGGAAGAGGCAAAGCATGTACGATGAAATTCTCTCTTTTCTCAAATACCATTCCTGTCTAAATCTTCTGTTTTTTGTGTACTTAACATGAAGACATTGGCACACAGGAATCTTTCTCCCATGGGCAGAGCCAATTTTGTGTTTTCCTAAAAAATGTTTCAGTTCTACATTTAAAAAAAATGTTGACAAAGAAAAATGAGATTCTATCTATAACGATCTGGGGGAGGGGCTCACCAAACCCCACTCTTAGCTGAGGACTTGTTGGCAGTTCATGGCTGCTGGGGAGAAAGAGTGAGTTTTATTTAGGGGTACGGACTCTTGTAGGTAGGCACAGGACAATGAGTAGCCCCACACACGTGTACCTGCAGGCAGTACTAATTGGACTCAGTGAGTTAAAAGGGGGATGTAAAGTATGGAGGGGTTCATGGTGGATGGAGGAGGTCATGGTGGGTGGAGGGGGTGATGGTGGGTGGAGGGGGTCTTGGTGGATGGAGGAGGTCATGGTGGGTGGAGGGGGTCATGGTGGGTGGAGGGGGTCATGGTGGGTGGAGGAGGTCATGGTGGATGGAGGAGGTCATGGTGGGTGGAGGGGGTCATGTAGATAGAGGGGGTCATGGTGGGGAGGATCTAGGAGCTGGAGGGGCAATAGACATGATCAAAATAATTGTATACATGTTCAATTCTCAAATAATAAAACATGTTTTAAGAATCAAATCATTTGGTGGCTGTTAAAGTGCTTAACTACAAAACACTATTAGATACTTGTCAAATATGTTTGAGAAGAATGTACTTAGGTAAACTAAAAGTCAGGAATTATTTTCTCTGTCTATCCATCCATCCATCCATCCATCCATCCATCCATCCATCCATCCATTCATCCATCCATCCATCCATCTATTCATCCATCCATCCATCCATCCATCCATCCATCCATCCATCCATCCATCCATCCATCCATCCATCCATCTATTCATCCATCCATCCATCCATCCATCCATCCATCCATCCATCCATCCATCCATCTATTCATCCATCCATCCATCCATCCATCCATCCATCCATCCATCCATCCATCCATCCATCCATCTACCCACTCATCTATTCTGTTTTGCATTTCTGTATTATCAGGGTTTAGTGCTATGTTTGTATATGGTAGTTCTCTCTCTCTCTCTCTCTCTCTCTCTCTCTCTCTCTCTCTCTCTCTCTCTCTCTGCTTTTTCCATTCTATATGTATGCATGTACACATGTGTACACATGTGTATGGAGGCTAGAGATTGACAGTAATTGTCTTCCTCAATGTCTATGGCTTTTTGAGGCAGGGTCTCCCACTAGACCTGGAGCTTAGAGTCAGCTCGATTGTCTGTGCAGTGAGGTCCAGGGATCCTCTTGCTTGTGCCTTCCCAGGGTTGGGATTATAGACACTTGATGCTGTATCTGGCCATTTACTTGGCTGTTTGTTCAATCTTAGGTCTTCATGCTTCACTTTACTGGCAGCTTTCTCCACTGTTATAGTAGCTTTATTATTGTATTGTGTTCATTTTTATGATAGTATTTTGTTTTATATTCATTTATGCCTTTGTCTTTTTAGGGATTCCTTTCTATAATTTTCTTTCTTTTAGTTTATCTAATGAGTCCTAATTTTTTTTCTCTTGAGCCACATCCTTACTATTTTTTCTTTTTTCTTTTTTAAGATTATGTAAGTGTTTTAAGGACATTTATTTTCCATGAGGTTTACTTTAGGTTTCTTCCAAAGGATATGATATGTACCGCTTTCTAGGAAAGCAGTGAAAACATTATATACATTTTTCACTTGAATGAAAAGATTGAGACTTTAAAAATTAATTTTTAGGTCGAACAGTCTTTTTAATATTTTTATTTGTAGTCTGACCACAGTGGCACTTGAAAGTAAGATCAGGTTTCTCAAAAAATTGGACATAGTACTACCTGAGGACCCAGATATACCACTCCTGGGCACATACCCAAAAGAAGCTCCCAGATGTTCTTAAATAGAGGAATGGATACAGAAAATGTGGTACATATACACAATGGAGTACTACTCAGCTATTAAAAACAATGAGTCCATGAAATTCCTAAGCAAATGCATGGAACTTGAAGCTATCATCCTGAGTGAGGTAACCCAGTCACAAAAGAACACTCATGATATGTACTCACTTATAAGTGGATACTAACCCAAAAAGCTTGAATACCCAAGAAACAATTCACACAGCTTATGAAGCTCAAAAAGAAAGAATACTGGAAGGTGGATGCCTCAGTTTTTCTTAGAAAGGAGAACAAAATGCTCAAGGAAGGAAATAAAGGGACAAATAGAGGATTAGGAATTGGTGAAAAGATCATCCAGAGATTGCCTCACCAGGGGATTCACCCCGTGTGTAGCCACTAAACCCAAGCACTATTGCTGATGCCAAGTAGTTCTTACTGGCAGGAACATGATATGGATGCCTTTTCTGAGGCTCTGCCAGAGCCATACTGATACAGAGGAGGATGCTTGCAGCTAACCATCAGACTGAACATGAGGACCTCAGTGAAGGAGCTAGAGAAAAGAATGAAAGAACTGAAAGGGTCTGTAACTCTGTGGGAAGAACAAAATGATCAACTAACAAAACCCACCACAGCTCCCAGGGATTAAAACACCAACCAATGAGTTTTCACTGAGAAACCAATGGCTCCAGGTACATATGCAGCAGAGGATAGCATTCTCTGGCATAAATGGGAGGTGAAGCCTTTGGTCCAGCAAAGGCAAGTTTTCCCGGTGTAGGGGAATGCCAATGTCCTGAGGTGGGAGAGGGTGGTTGGGAGAAGGAGCACCTTCATGGAGGCAATGAGAGGGGGAGTGGGGGAGGGGATAACATCTAAAATGTAAATGCAGAGAATATCCAACTTTTTTTCTTACCACTTTATTTTAAAAAAAAGAGGGATATATATATACAGATTTTAAAAGGCATTTTGGCATAACATTATATGAATATTTTTGTCAGTACTTAATTCTTTTAGAGGCTTGATAGCATGCATTGAAATCCCACTAGTTACCATAAGCATAAAGTACATGTAGGACAGAATGTAACATGGAAACAGATTTCTTGTTGAGTATAGATTAAGCATAATAATCTGTGAATACCAAAAATTGCCACAAGGCTATTATCTTAGCTCTTGAATTATTAATGATTTGAGGTCCAGGTGTACCACACTCTGAGAGGGTGCTATACATTTATTTTTTTCCTAAGAAGGACTGAAGCTTTCATTCTTTCTTTCTTTCTTTCTTTTTTTTTTTTTTTTTTTGGCCTTTGTTTTTCTTGAGCTTCATATAGCCTGTGAGTTGTTTCTGGGGTGTTCAGAGCTTTCTGGGGTTAGTATCCAATTATCAGTGACTGCATATTATGTTTGTTCTTTTGTGACTGGGTTACCTCACTCAGGATGATATTCTCTAGATGCATCCATTTTCTTAGGAATTTCATAAAGTCATTGTTTCTGATAGCTGAGTAGTACTCCATTGTGCAAATATATCACAATTTTTGTATCCATTCATCTACTGAAGGACATCTGGCTTCTTTACAGCTTCTGGCTATTATAAATAGGGCTGCTATGAACATTGTGGTGCATGTGTCTTTGTTGTATGTTCTTGTGTCTCTGGGGTATATGCCCAGAAGTGGAGTAACTGGGTCTTCAGGTAGGACTATGTCCAATTTTCTGAGGAACCGCCAGACTGATTTCAGGAGTGCTTGTACCAGTTTACAACCCCACCAACAGTGGAGGAGTGTTCCTCTTTCTCAGCATTCTCACCAGCATCTGCTGTCATCTGAGTTTTGGATCTTGGCCAATCTGACTGGTGTGTGGTGGAATATCAGGGTTGTTTTGATTTGCATTTCCCTGATGACTAAGGTTGTTGAGCACTTCCTTAGATGCTTCTCAGTGGCTGGGCAAAGAATTTCCTGCCCTAATCTTATCAACCAGCTCTCTCCCTCCTAGGCCCTGTTCCCTGCAGAGTTTATAAGCTCTAGGGCCCCATGACCTACGTGTCTGCAGCTTCCTAATTGATCCAATTCTTTCTCCTTTTCCTGTGTCTCTTCTCTTCCTGGGACCTGGAAGTCTCACCTTTTTCCTTTTGCTTTGCAATTGGCTTCTGCCTTTTTTTCTTTTAGTGATACAATCAAGAACCAATTAGGAAAACAATACCCCCCCACATATATATCATTCTGTAATTTTTCTTTCATGACAGTTTATGACTCTTTCTTTTAGAATATAAATACTAAAAAATGTTATATGCTCCGGATGCATGTAGTTGGTATCTGTCCTGGCTAGCTCTACTTTTAACTTATACAATCTCATAGCATGTCTACATCAGTCATGGTTATCCCAGGACAGTGGTGGAATGAGACAAAATGAGACGTCATGTGTGAGCAAAGCTGAAAATACAAACATGGAACCAATCAGACTTCTACACATCCCTGCTCACTGTGCTTGATTACTGACCACAACCTGAGCTCTTCTTGATTCTCCTGTCTCCCAAGCAAACATCCACCGGACACCCAGTCATCCCACCTCTAACATTACTTGGTCCGGAACAAAGCCATACTTCTGACACTACTGCTGTTCTGCCTTAGGAACCTAGTCATACCACAAGCCCTGTCTAACTCATCTCTTGTGCTCCATGTGGCAAAGTCTCCCTTGTCATAACAGTATCTGTTAATAAGTCCAACTTGGTGGGTAAGTACCAAGATGCTTATGCTTATCTTTATTTTGGCCTGTCCCCTCAGTGAAGGTGCTGACCTTTATCTCCTTTGATACTTGACCAGTCTCTTTTGATATCTGACCACAATTGCATCCTGTTTCAATCTCAAGCCCTACTTAAAAATGCATATATTTATTTTTAAAGCAGTAAAACAGCCTAGTGTTAACCATACCTCTAATTGGTATAGGATTAGTTGACAAGAGTCTTCTCTGAAGAGATAAATGTGTGTGCCTGCATAGACAGAAGGTGTGTGTTTGATCATAGCTCTGTCATTTTATGGTCTGCCCTCTGTGCTCATATGTAAACTACTTCACCACACAGACCTGTCTTCTTTCCAATTGCAGCTCCTTTCCTCTGAGCTACAGGAAGTTTCAATTTTCCACTCAGGAATCATCTTGGTTCTCTCATTCCTCTCTGGCTTAAAACAATTTGAGCTCTTTTCCCCACCCCTCTACTCTCCATTAAGTTTTAATCAACCCACCGATGGTTTTAGTTGGCTGAGCTTTGGCCTCCATGGACTTTCCAAAGGAACATTGTAGTGAATAGTGTTTCTCAAACTCTTCCATTTTTATAACTATCGTCAGTTTCTACTGTTTATAAGTTCTGTATTTCACTATTTCCCTGCTTGCTAAGCTTAGAAAATCCATGCTTTGGGGTCATTCACGTGAGGCAGTAAAATAATTTGAGCGACCACGATGCTCGTGTGGATGTCCTCAGTGGAGATCTGCACTGGATTTTGGTTTACTTTGCTTTGTTTTCTCTCAGTTTTTACGCTGCATACAATGTCTTCTCTACAATCAATTTAGCGTGGGTTCCCCTCCAAATTCTGTGATTTAATGAGTGTTAAAGTAAGCACTGTGTTTCTAAGTCAGGAAGACTTCGGTATGCTTGAGAAATGCTCTTTTTAGAAACGTATCATAAGACTGTTGCTCACAAGTAAACTGTTAATGAGTCAATGATATGTATTAAAGAAAGTATTCTTACTCAGAAATAGCCTAAACCAAAAAGGCTTGCTATTGCTGAATTGATGAAAATTTGACTGGAAGCTTATGTTCATCTCCTTTGTATTCAAAGCAACATTATAGAGAACAGAACTGCCCCAACTACCAATATTTGACCGTGATTTGGCTTTCAAAAATTCATGTGTTGGAAGGCTGGTGTGATCATTCAATTTGATTATCAACTTGATGAGGTCTAGAAGCTGGGTGTGGTGGTTTGAATAGGTATTGTCCCATTAGACTCCTGTACTTGAACGCTTGGCCCATAGGGAGTGTCACTATTAGGAGGTGTGGCCTTGTTGAAGGAAATGTATCACTGTGAGGGTAGGCTTTGATGCTCAAGCTATACCCAGCATGGCACACAGTCGCCCTTTGCTACCTTTGGCTCAAGATGTAGAACCCTCAGTTCCTTCTCTAGTACTATGTCTGCTGGCACAAGCTAGTAATGAAATGTTGCTTTGCTCCATTAATAGTACATAGAACCCTGCCTAGTTGCTACAGTTTGAATTTTGTTCCAATTGTCTGAATTTTGCCCTTTTTTTTTATGTTATTTTTAACATGTTTATGTTTATTTTTTTAGCTATGTAATTTTTTATTGGATATATTTTTCATTTCGAATGTTATCCCCTTTCCTAGCTCTTATCAAATATATATAATTCCCTGCTAGAGTTTGCTCAGGGTTTTCTCCCTCCCAAAATAAGGCGACCCTAACACATTGGAATAATTAAGCTCCTCTTGCGTTTGTATTGCTCTGTGAGTCTCATTCAGGGGGTCCCGGAAGAAGTCCAAGTTGAACATCCCAACTTCCAGTATCAACATAATATTGTCCCACCTCCACCCCAATACCTGTACTGTCAGCAGGATGGAAACATGGCTCCAGGATGTCACTGGCAGGAGTTCCCTTCATCTTTTGAGGACCCTGACTCAGACAAAACATAATCCTTGATTTTGATGTTAAAAAAAAGTTTCAGGATGTGACAGTATGAAACAAAGTTGGAGTTTATTAAAAACAGGAAGTTGTTCAGTCAGTGAAAGTGTAAGGCACCATGGAGAGCAGGGACACAACTTCTTAGTCACAGTGTCTTAGTGTTAGCCATTTGTGCCTCTTGATGGCTCTCAAATTACTTTTGAAGTTCATTTTTCTTCTTTTTCAATAAAGGAGACTACAGAGGGGTTTTGGAGGTACCTTTATGATACTTCCATCTTGCCAGATGACACCAGGAGCTAAGAGGATGGCACATGCTTTTAAATTTTAGTTAATTAATCAATTAATTTCTCTTTATCTATAAATGGAGTTTCTGGTTTGAATTCTGGAAGATTTCAAGTTTTCACCAGAGAAAGAAGAAAGTTTTCATTTAAGAAAATACTTAAGTTTTAGCTGCTGAGTGTCTTCAGGTTTTGGATGAGGGACTCTGCCTCTTTTCATGTCCATAATTTCCCTGTGGGGGTTGTCACCAGAGCTGAGCTGGTGTCACTGTCTTGCCTTTAGTCATCAAGAACTGTGATTTATCTAATTATTTTTTATTATAAATTACCTCGCCTGTGGCATTTTGTTATAGTAATAGAATGAGTAAGTGCAGTTGCAATCCTCTGTGGCCTTTAGACTTTAAGATGAGTTGAACTGGATGCAAATTCCTTGGTAAGTATTCTTTTAACCATAAGTAGGCACTTATAAAAATATGAAATGATTACATCTCCTTTTTTGGTAATTTTTAATAAATATTGGGATCAATAAATCTGAACCTATCTGTTTTTTTTTTTTCTCTATAAGTAACTTTACTCTTTTTTACTTGTTCACCTAAGGGATTGTTTTCTTCTTCTTACTTTTTATTTTTTGCCTGTTAAATAACTTTACTAGGCCATATTCATGCCAAGGTCACAATACTAATCATTCTAGGTCAGTTGTACCTGTGTTCAATGTATTCAGTGGGGCTGTCCAATCTATATGTCACCCTGCCTGCCTCTTCCTCCTCTTTGTTTCAAGAAACTTTTATTTTAAAATAGTTTTCAATACTTTCTATTTTTCATCAGAAAACAAACACAAATAGAACCAATTATATGTGTGTATATGTCTTTGTCCTGACATTTTCTTCACAACGGATCTAGCCTATTTCCCATCCTTACTTCTGTTTTGTTTTTTATTTGTTGTGTCCCCTGTAATTTGATTTTCATGCCCGAAGCTGTGTTTGCAGCCTGCCTCCTTTTTGAGTCTTGTGTGTTCCTCTTCACAGTGGTCTGCCTTACCCACTCTTGGTTGCCCTTGTTCAGCAGTCCCTTTTCGAGTTTGGTGCTTTTCCTTTGTGGCTTCATGGGCTGTCTCAGTGCCAAATACCCTAAATGATAATATTAGGTAGCACTTTCCATTAGGTCTGGGACAATACTTTTCTGGAATTTTAAATTAACAGTGCAAATGTAAGATGCATTCTGTGTTATTTATGTTATAACGAGATAGATTTATTCAGCTATAGAGAGTAGGCTCATGAAGGAGGTTGGTCTCAGTGGATGGCTGAGGCAGGTGCAAGCCTGGGCTTCTGCCCTTTTAAGATTCCCTTTATATTTGTTTCTTTTTATTAAAATATTCTTTTTATTCTTTGGAGAATATAATTATATCATTTCTCTCATTCCTTTTCTTCCTCCCAACTCTCCCTTACACTTCTCCCACCTCTGGGGCAGCCACAGGCAACAGACCTCTGTCCGTCAGAATTTTTGAGTGTTTCTGTTGATTACCCCTGGGCTGCTCCATCTTTGCAGCAATTGTTAGCAGTTAAAGTTTTCTGGTTTTTGTCTCTTACATTACTGAAAAATGAAATCGGACCCCCACCTCCCATACACACCCTGCTGCCATTTATAGTGCCAAGAGACAGAATTAAACTGATGTTGTATTTTTGCAGGAATGAGAATGCTTCCAGGTGGCTTCAACATAATACAGTAGGTGTCAGTCTTAACAGAATGTTTCTGTCCCCCAGACATGCAGATGCCCATGGTCTAGTGGACTTTCTTCAAGAAACACAGATTATGCCTCTAATATCAGAGACATGGGGAACCAATGTACTTGTTTCTCTTGTCGAAGCTAATCTGTAAATTGGTGAATATGGAATTGATTTGTAAAATCAAGATGCAGTTGGCATATAATACAATTCCTTCTTAGGGTACTCAGGTGCTCCCCTTTTACCAATTTACAATGTAGTCTTGTCATCAAAGTATGTTGTCATCCCTCCCAGGAGGAACCTGTCCCATCAGCACCTCCTCCGCGCTCACCTATGTTGAGTTTATATCCACACCCCTACTTTTGGTCAGGATGATTCATCTAGTCTGGGTCTTCAGAGTTCTACAGTGTTCATTCTTTCACAGATGGCTTTTTTAAGTTAGCAGAGTAGCTCTCACATTTCATTTTTTAAACTGCTTGTTTATGGCCGAGTACATAGCATTGTGTGAGCCAGCTACATTTTATATATCCATCTGTCAGTTGATGGGCCATTGGATTGTTTCTTCTTCTTAGCTATTTATGAATACTGCTGGTGTGAACACTCTAGTACAAATTGCTGTGTGGATATATGCTAACAGTGACCCTGGTTATACAACCATGAAACACACCCAGTGGAAATGCTGGGTCACAATGTTATTCTGTGTTTTACCTTTCAAGTAACTACCGAAGTCCTTTTAGGAGTGGACACATTTTTACATGTCTTCCAGCAATAGATGACTCCACCCACTTCCTGTGTTCTCAGTCATTTTTTATTGCCTATCAATCTTTCCACCCTTCCTTCCTTCTTTCCCCCTCTTCCTCCTATTTCTATTATGGTCATCCTAATGAGATCAGAAACTTCTCAACTGCAGGAGTAAGAGAGTGGCCTGGGATGAATCAGGAGTTAGTGCATGAGACCTTTTTCCTATAAGGAGTAACCATCTGCCTCAGGAAATTTCATATGCTTCTAGCTTGGCTGGGAACATGTTCAACAATGGCCGACCCTAATAATGATAACCTCAGTCTCCATTCAGCTCCCAGCACAAGAGTCACAAAAGCCCACTGGGCAGGGCAATGTGATGATTTTCCTCCCTTAGAGCACCTTCTATTCTCAGAGGTTTCTTCAATAAATCTGTGTGCTCTGCTCACTTATCCCTATTTACTTCTTCTTTCTGGGTATGAGACAAGGAGCTCTGAAGCCACTGGCTTAGGGAGTCTTTAGTGCCTAGTACCTCAAATTAAGCTCATCAGGAGCTAGGGAAGACTCGACCGCCCCACGTGATTAAGAGGTGCAGTCATACCTCAGGGTAATGACACTTTCTCTTCTGTGATTGGCCATTTGTATATCTTATTTTAGGAAATGTTCATGCAGATCCTTTGTCCGTGGCTTAGTGAGACTACAGATTTTACATGCAGACCATTCAGCATACTTAATTTGAAAATATCTGATTCCGAATTATCTTTTTGCCTTTTGATAATAACTTTTCATGTCTAAATACTTTTAAGTTTTGATGCAGGCCAGTGTATCTATTTTATTCTTTGTTGTGCTTCTGGTATTATATCTTCAGTCGCAAGGCTATAAACTCCCGTAATCTGTTTTGAGAATTTCATAGGCTCAATGCTCACATTTTGGCCTTTGGTCCACTTGAATTAATTTCTGTACATGACACAAATCCTTGCTTTCTCCATGCATATCCATTTGTTCCAGTGGGACTTGTGGACAGTATTATTCTTTATCCTGTTGTAAACCAGCTGACGTGCCCAGCATGGTGGCTCACACCTTTTTTTGTTTTTTTGTTTTTGTTTTTATTTTTTATTTATTTATTTTTTTCGAATACACTTTTAAGGTTGTAATTAAGTATTTGTGGGTACATATACATACATATATGTATATATGTAACAATAATATAGGAAAAGAGGCTATTAATTTGAGGGGATAGGAGAGAGACTAGGAGGGGTTGTAGGGAGGAAAGAGGGATGTGATACAGTTCTATTTTAATTAAAATATATGTTTTTTGTTGAACTTCACACAGTCTGTGGGTTGTTTCTGGGGTGTTCAGAGCTTTCTGGGGTTAGTATCCCATTATCATTGACTGCATATTATGTCTGTTCTTTTGTGACTGGGTTATCTCACTCAGGATGATATTCTCTAGATGCATCCATTTTCTTAAGAATTTCGTTAAGTCATTGTTTCTGGTGGCTGAGTAGTATTCCATTGTGTAAATGTACCACAATTTTTGAATCCATTCATCTACTGAAGGACATCTGGCTTCTTTCCAGCTTCTGGCTATTATAAATAGGGCTGCTATGAACATTGTGATGCATATATCTTTGTTGTATGTTGGAGCATCTCTGGGGTAAATGCCCAGAAGTGGAATAGCTGGGTCTTCAGGTAGTACTATGTCCAATTTTCTGAGGAACTGCCAGACTGATTTCCAGAGTGGTTGTATCAGTTTACAACCCCACCAACAGTGGAGAAGTGCTCCTCTTTCTCTGCAACCTCGCCAGCATCTGTTGTTATCTGAGTTTTGGATCTTGGCCAATCTGACTGATGTGAGGTGGGATGGCTCACACCTTTCATCCTGGCATATGGGAGGCAGAGGCAGGTGGATCTCTGCTAATTTCTGGTCAGCCCGCTCTACATTGTGCCCTCCAGGACAGCTAGAGCTACATAATGAGACCCTTTCTCAAAAGAAGAACACCCTCTTTCAAAATAAAAAAAGAAAAGAGAAAAAGATCAGCTAACTATAGTGCATGGCTTCACTCTTGTGCTTGGTTCTCTCCCTCTGGTCTATGTCTGTCTTGGTGCTGGTACTATTCTGTCTTAGCTATTGCTGTGTTCAGTATATGAAGTACAGTCTTATGCATCTGGGTTCTCCCAGTTCATCAGTGACATTGTACAATAGCAGTCATAGATAATTTTATTGTTCAGTAATATGGTGGCCTCCCAGATCCTATAAGTACACTCCCTGTTGTTCTGCATAATGAGGAAATCCATGAACAGAACAAAGTAGGCACTAAAGCATGTAAACATATTTTGAGGTACCCCAAACACTCTAGGCTTGATAACACAAATGCTTCAATATCACCATATATGCTTGCATCAAGTATCTGGTCCAGATGTTTTGAATATCTCTGCCAACATCTCTTTGATCTGTCACCCCAGGCAATAATTAAACAAGACATAATCAAAATTATTTTACCAAGAATCTGCCTCTCTCAGACACTCCTATCATCATTTAGAATGTTCCCCAAGCTCGAAGCCTTTATCCTCATTTTTAGCCATCCAGATACTCAGAATGTAGCCAGACATATTCAGCCCTCTTCATTCACAGGCTCTCAGAGTTTACTGTGTTAGTTGAGTTTGGAATAGCTCAGACTTTTTTGTTTACCAGATTGTGGTGTTACCATCCCAGTTCTGGGTCCGACATTGTCGGTAAAGTTGTTCACAGAAGACTTTGCCATTCATGTGCTTTGTGCCTACCCCAGATGTGATAGTTTGTTGGTTTACAGCTGTCCTCCAAAAGTGTGTGCTGGTTCAACTCCAGCTTTAAATTAAATTGCCTTAACAGTTTCTTATGAAAAGCCTTTCTTTTAAGGTTATCTTTCTCAGGTATTATTGGTACTCCACTTAAAATGAATCCCTTCTGTAAACAATTTGAAGACCAAGAGCTTCACAGATGCCATAAACATCTTTAATGCATTATCAGTCATACATGTAGCACTAGAGAGCAGATCTTGCCAGTGTTTTCCTATGATCCTTACCTTCATTCAGAGGCTTGTAGGAGTAAAGTTATATGTGCAAGTGTGTGTGGGTATGTGCATACATGGGTGTGTACATGTGCATGTAAAATTCTATGTACAAGAACTCATAATTCCAAGGGATTTGAAAACAGTGTCACAGTGTTTTGTAGAGTCAGTGCTTAGTGCTGTGCCCTGGCTGGGTGGCAGTGGTGGGCATTTTGCCATGCAGAGCAGCCCTCGTTTGTGAGTCATTAATCTTTGCCTTCAGCCTTCTTGTGAGCAGATTAATTGCAACAGAAAAAATGTGGACATTTTATAATGAGACTCAATTTATTCTGGAAATTGAAGACTGTGTATGAGTGTTTTTCTTTTCATATTTCCTGACAAGACTGATTTCAAATTGAGATAAAAATAAATGTTAGGAAGATCTAGAAGTTGGTCCTTGGAGCTACATTTCTGTTAAACATTGGGACCTAGTCCTTATTATTTCTACACCAAAGGTTCATCTTTTGTCAGAGATTAATGTTTCTCCTGTTTCATGCAAAAGATTAAAGAGGATGGATAAATATGGGACATTTGCTTTTCATTAATCAAAGTTTTAATTCATCTGCTGGATAGACATCAAAAGACAAATTGCTGTGTCAGAATTAGAATTATATAATGCAACTAAAATGAAGTGGACTGTTTTATTTTAAATATGTAAAAGTATTTGCCTCTCTCTCTCTCTCTCTCTCTCTCTCTCTCTCTCTCTCTCTCTCTCTCTCGTGTGTGTGTGTGTGTGTGTGTGTGTGTGTGTGTAAGTATGAGTATTTGCAGGCCAAGGCTCTACAATGGGTGTAATTTCTTGGGTGCTATTTGCTATTTTCTTTCTTGAGGCGTTGTGGTGGTTTGAATAGGTTTGTCCCCCATTGACTCATGTGTATGAACGCTTGGCCCATAGAGATTAGGAGGTGTGGCCTTGTTGGAGGACATGTGTCATTGTGGGGGTAGGGGTGGCCTTTGAGGTCTCCTATGCTTAAGCTACACCCAGTGTGGCACACAGTCTCCTGCTTTCTGCAGATCAAGATGTAGACCTTTCAACTCCTTCTCTAGCACCACACCTGCCTGGACGCTGCCATGTTTCTTGCCGAGATGATAATGGACTAAACCTCTGGAACTGTAAGCCAGCCCCAATGAAATGTTTTCCATTATAGGAGCTGCCATGGTCATGGTGTCTCTTCATAGCAATAAAACCCTGACTGAGACAGACCTGGTATCTTGGAGTTTTCTGGTGGCAGGACTGAAGGCTTGTAAGCTCCAGGTAAACTTCTGCCTCTGCTTTCCCTGTGCTAAGATTACAAATGTTTACCACTACAGCTTAAGAAAAAAGATTTGTTCATTTTGTGTGTCTGTGATTGTCTGCATGTATGTATGTATGTATGTATGTATGTATGCATGTATGCATGTATGTATGTATGCATGTACATCACCAGCATGCCTGGTGCCTGCAGAGTCCTCCTGTATGCCAGGCAAGTGCTCTACTGACTAAGCTGTCACCCCTGCCCTCCTATGTCTTAGTCTTTACATTTGTGCTAGATAAGGAGCTGTTTGATGGTTTCTGAACATTCCCTCAAAGGAATCATTGATCCTTTCTGTGTAAAACACTCTTCTTCTTTTTATGACAATAAATAAAAATAAATAAATCAAAAAGAGAGAGAGGGAGAGAGGAAGGAAGAAAGGAAAGAGAGAGCTTGCAAACTGAACAATACAATGCCAGCGAGCACCATGCAGTTTGTGAGGAAGGAAGGAATTTCTTTAAGGATACTAACCATTTTTTTCTGCCAACATAGTTTCAATGTTTCACTGACTTTAATACATATACTAAGAGCTGCAACTTTCCATCACTTCGCCTTTGTTTAGAGGATCTAAGTCACCCAGCAGTCAGCAAACTCCCGCAGTAAGAACTCTTGTTCCATTTAGTTCCAGTTCTTCCCCTGGGAAATCCCGACTGAGCTGTTCTCACTTCAGCAGATGGAGTCTGGCTCGCCAGGTGTGAGAAAGGTAGCTGGAGGGGAGCTGGCAGACACCGTGCATGAGAATGAGGCTCCATGACCTTACCCCCAGTTGTCATCAGGACCTTCAAAATACTAAATAAAATCATCCCCTCTTTCCTCGATCACAGGACGCCCTAAGAAAAATTCTTCCACCGAAACCTTTCTCTGCGTCTTGCAGCAGGAGTGTGGAAAGAGAGTCCGGGAGTGAGGGATGTGAGCATCTTGGAGTGACACAGAGAACTCTTGCTGGTTGAATTGCTGCTCCAGTACCTGCTAGTGTGGCCTTTTGCAGTCCCACTGTGCGAGCTATGCTTGGCCTGTGGCTCACGTGTAGATCATCATCAGTGTCGTTTACAACACAGCTAACACATTGTGACAATGTTCTCTTCTCCTAGACACACTATCATGCCTGGTGTCCACAGAGGTCAGAAAAGAGCATCCAATCTACTGGAGCTGGAATCATGGACAGCTGTGAGCCGCCATGCTGCCGCTGGTGAGGATTAAGACCAAAAGAACACCCAGTGCTTTTAACCGCTGAGCGGTCTCTCCACCCTCAACCCTGACCCCTGCTTCAGGTTCTTGATTTCTGTTTTAGCTGAGATGCATCTTTGGCTTTGGTCTTTTAACAGTCCCTCTTGGACAGCCCTCTGTGCATGTTCTCCATTGGACCATGTTTTGCAGTATCGACAGTCCATTGTGTATTATAACCATTCTGTGTTGAAGGGTTATACGGCGCCCCTGACCTTTTACTGTCACAACCAATACCTGCATGAATATTCCATATGTATCCCTGCAAACATGTGAGGTTTATTTTACTTCTGTTAAGTGTGTAGAGGTTGAAATGTTTTGTCAGTGCAGTTAGTCATCTAACATTTGTCTAGATGCAGTCAAAACATTTTTGCTTCAGGATTTAATGTCCTCATGAAGTCTAAAGTGGTAGGATAGAGCGGAACATCCCAAGTGTGTGAATGTCTGAAGTCTGCAGACACTAAATTAATTGGTGTTTCCGGCACTTGGTTCTAGGTTTTACTCAGTGTGATTTTGACCCAAATACCCCGCAAGACCAGGCTCCTAGTGATCATCTGTTAGGATTCATCAGACTCAAAACCTGCTCTGGACCACAGTGAAGTAACAAAGAATAAGTCCGCAAAGGTAACACAAAGTGGACCTGGCAACCAGTCCCAGGGGAGTCACACAGTTGCTCTTAATTCTTTTAGTAACACGGTATCATGGTGCATGGGAGGCAGAGCCCACCAGGTGTGCTTCCCTGAGTCTTAGTGTCCAGGGTTTTTAACACTTTTTATGATTCAGATCAGCCTCACAGGTGTGCCGCATCTGCAGGCCAGACTCAGACTGGTCCTAGTGTCCACAGAGACCTGACTCAATGGGCATAACCCAGGCCTGGGAAGCAGAAGTTCTTTACCAGGCTCACTGCCAGAGTAACTTATCAGGTGAGGCTGATGCAGACTAGCCCAAGGCCTCAGGATATAAAAGTACTTAGCAGGCAGGATATCCCAGGGATTCAGAAGTTTTCTCCTGGGAGTGGCTCAAGGGAGGAGTTCCCCTGAGAGCAGGCCGTCTTTCTCTGGAATGTGCTGGGCCTGTTCAGCTAGGCTAGAGTAAACCATTTAATATATGCACTATTGGTGCTTTATTGGAGTGATTCTGTGATCATAAGTTAGGTTTTGATCCACTTGTAGAGAAGTCGATATTAAGACTGGAAGAGAGTCGAATATGTTTCCATTTTAGGATTGAGTCATTGTATTAGGACTTTCACTGATGGGATAAAGTACTTCAAGTAAATAACTAAAGGGAGGAAAAATTCATTTTGGCTCCTGGTTTCAGAGGGATCCGTCTATAGTCCTTGATGCCACTGATTCCGAGCCTGTGGTGAGGCAGTCATCCCAGAGAAGGGAGTGGTGAAGACCACGGAGTAGGGCTCTGGCGATGGCTTTAAAGTCCAAGGGTCTCAAGGGTTCTAGCTCTCTAATTGTTCTGTGATGCTGATGATAACTTCTAAAAAGTCCTAAAAACTTCCTTGCTCTTTCTGAAGGTAAAAGGCTGCTGGTTTAGGCGATGGACACCTGCAGCCTAACAGCAGAGGATTAAGTAAAGTGGCCTTTGTTCTGCAGGAACCTTTGGGCTCTATCTCATCTGTTTTGTCCAGATGCCTCTTGATGCCTCTTGCTTGTTTGGCTAAGGGAAGGTTAGAACAATAAACTTCTATTGAACCAAGAGAAGAAAACAGCACTTGTAGAAGAAAAAACTTTTATGTAGGCAAATATGCATAAACTCACGTAAGTTCATGTACAGATTCACGAATTTGCATTTATACATTTCCACTCAGACCAGTTGGGCCCAGCTTGCATGCATTCTCATAATTACATTCTCTTTCTCTCTCTCTCTCTCTCTCTCTCTCTCTCTCTCTCTCTTGCACACGCGCGCACACACACACACACACACACACACACACACACACACCTATACTTACATATGCATATGGTGCAAAAGACCAAGCACGGGTGCAGAAAGAACTCACTAATTCTGAATGAAAATTGAGCTCCAATCTTTTTTGTATAGAGAAAGTAAAAGCTTCTACCGTTTTAGTGATAAATGAATTAAATCCAAGTTTCAAAAAAAAAAAAAAAAAAAAAAAAAAAAAAGCTTTGTTCCCTTTAATAAGACTAAGCCTTGTTATTAAGAAATGAGCGGTTGTGTCCCATGGTAAGGAGAAGCCTGCCTGCTCCTTCTGCTCCCTGCAGCTCCTCCTTTCCTCTTTCCCTCTGCATTCTGCACACTGCTCTCTTAGTATTTTATGTTCCCCATAGTCTCTAAGTTGTCCTACTCTGCAAACTCTTTCTAGTCTTGCTCTCTGTTTTATCTAAAACCTTCTTTTTCAACTCAGTTCCATGTAACATGATCACATGTTACAAAGTTCATCACAAGTTCACACAAAAAATCAAAGCATAAGTTGAAATAGAAGTTCACAACAGAGAATGTTTACATGCGTATCCATTAGAATTATCTGGCTAAACATCTATCACCTGTCTCAGCTCCACAGGTTCACTGAGGGTTTAAAACCATAACTAAGTTATTAGTCAAGTTTTGCATAAACCCAGTCAATATTTTATTCTCTGTCCTAGCACCTATAATAAATCGTTAGTTCCCTTTTTATGACCTTTGGTTAATTGTTTTAAAACCTCTTAGAATGTACTCTGAGTAGGAGAAAGTCTGGTTACTATCTAAGAGCAATTAACTGGTAACACTTGGGAGACTGGTAGAGTTTTCACTGCAGTTTTGACTATCATAAATGACCTAATGGCAGTCCCACTAAAAAAGAGCTTAATAATCAGTTATAATTTTAGAAATTCTTATAGGATAATTATCAAGACTTATGGAGTCATTTGTTTGTCTATATAGCATTACTACAAGACAGTACATTTTTGTAGATTTGCAGAGATCTGCTCCAAAGGGATGTGCTATTACTTGAAGATTGTTATATATGTTTAATGATAACAGAAAAAGCATTTTATTAGCAGGAATGTTTCCTAAAATGAATACCTTATAGCCTTTCTGAATAAAGGCAAGCCAGTCACAGATTATATAATAATCCGAGGCGGCCATCTCAGGATGGTCACCTGCTGGTTATTAGCTTGTCCCGTTATGGCTCCTGACAGAACAGCATGGTGACAGGGAGTATGTGGCCGAGGCTACTCATGTCATGGCAAAAAGGAAAGGACCAGTGGCTGGGGACTATCTTTAAGGTCACTCTGTCCTTCACCCCAGTCACCCATTTCCTCTTATGAGATCCCCAACCCCACAAAATAAAACTTTAGTTGGGAATCAAGTGTTTAACATATGGGTCTGTGGGGAATTCAGTGGTTCAGACATAGCTTGTATTGCTATGCTGTATTGTAAGAAGGGACCACAGAGAACACAGTGGGGAGAGCAACTCCCCAGGGATGAGCTGCTTAATATGAATTTTTGTCTAAACTAATTCTGATTTGAGATTAAAGAGATTTCCCAGTCTGGTCGAGGCCATAATTTATATATGGTACTAATGCAAGTCTCTCTGTGAATGGGCAGACAACGAGGAAGATGTATGGGGAACTGGTCCTTTGTCTGATGAGGAAGAAGTGATATTAAGAGACGTTCAAGGTGTATCACCCATCAATGTCAATAAAAATAACGAAGTGATTTGTTTTCTACATATGGGTGTCAGGATGTCAGGATGGGGATAAGACCAGAAATTTGTAGTTTCAATAGTCAGGAGCTTGACTCCTTAAAGTTCTGGCAATTGTATCTAGTTCTAAGGAGAAAGGGAATAAGATCCAGGGGCAGGAACATGAACTCTTCAATAGAATGAGAGAGCAGCTAGAGACTTCAGAAATTGAAAATTCTACCTTTTCAGAAAAAAAACAAACAAACAAAAAAAACCCCAAAAAAACAAGTATTTGCCCATGCAATTTTGGGCCAAAACTTGGAAAGTTAGCTAAAGAGTCTAGCATGAGCTTCAACCACAGGGAATTTGGGACTCAGGGAAGAAAACCAGTCACAGATCAGCTGATGATTTTCATCAAATGGGAGCCAAAGGGAAGGTGAGACGTCATAGACATAGGACAGGCCTGGTAGGTGAGTTAACAGCAGTGCTTCCTGGCTGAAGTTAGGTCTATTTTCCTACTGGTTCTGGCCCCATAAATTGTGGTGTTCCAAGTGATAATCCCCCAGCACCTCTTTCATTCCCTTTCCTTCTTCCCTTATGTCTTGGGATGAAATATTATTTATGCTCCCCCTGCCTTCCTATTTAGTTGTTTCCTGGAGACAGCATCTCCTGCGGATGCAGAAAGAGATGCTGGGGTTTGGTATGGCTCAAGAAATGTGGGAAGTGGTATGTCCAGGAGGATTATTATTACCTCAGGGCAGGGGCTTGCTCACTTTTCCCTAGTGTAACACTTGTGATTGGAGATTATATTATATTGTGGTTGTTGTTATGACACTACCTGCATTTCCTTCTCTTTTTTTGGGATCAGATACCATTTTCCTTTAAAAGAACCACACTCTTTCTATTCTCCAGGGCCAGTATCGAAGTGGGGAAAATAGAGCAGTGGTTGAAAAAAAAATCACTTCCCCCAAAGTGCTGTCTTTTTTTTTTTTTTACAAGGTTAGATGCAGAGGAGAAGTGGCAAAAGGTATTGCTTTGCATAATTTTGCAGTTTCTGCTGATGGAGCCCCAGAATGAGTTTAATGTAGCATTCTGTCCTCCTTTTTTGGAAGGGTCCCTTAGCATCAGAGAGGAGGCAAGAGGCTCTGGCAAGGTCAGAGCATTGACTGTGCCCCTGGTTGCATTCAAAGATGGGATGCAAGCCAGTATGAGCTTGGAGGCCCACGATAAAAGACAGCCAAAGGGTAGGGAGAGATTAATCTTAACAACATTGTTCAAAACCTTGGACTAAGTTCTGTCTGAATTATGTTCTTCATTTTAATTGCATTTCTGTCATCCAACTAAGTTGTTTAGTTGGGGAAAAAAGCCTTGGCTGGTAGGGTGGTGGGGAATGAATTATTTTTTCATTCTTTTTTTTTTTTTTTTTTTTTGATAACTTTATTTTCTATGTTTCTGCCATTGGAGAATGTGTGGGCTTCCAGATATTTCTCATTTCTACTTTAACTCTCTTAGTCAAAATTCCTTATAAAATTTTATCTTGCAAAAATACTCATCCCCAGTGGGGGTTTTGTGGTTTGTTTGTTTTGTTGGTGTTGTTCTTTGGAGTGCGTAATAGGGGACCGAGTACCTTCTTAAAAGATTGGCAGCCAGCCATGCTATAGGCTGGGCCAGTGGTGCTTATCATGTTCCCATCTTCTGAATCTTTCCTGTCAACTCATCAGCTGTCCGCCTCCTCTACAAGGAGTACAGGTATTGAAAGTCTCATCGACAAAGTATTAACTCTTTCTTTCTTTTTAATTGAACAACTTTATTTTTAAAAACAGAGATAAATGTACAGTTTATAAAAGCATTTTTGCATAAAAGTATATAAATACATTTTTGTCAGTACTTGGTTTTTTTTTTTAAAGGTTTGATAGTATACATTAAAATCTTACTAGTTACAATGAGCATAAAGTACATGTAAAACAAGATGTAACCTGGAAATAGTCAAAGTTTTCTTGGTGTGTAAAGATTAAGCATAATGATTTTCCATTTTTTTTTTTTTTTAGCCTTTGTTTTTCTTGAACTTCATAGTCTGAAGTTGTTTCTGGGGTGTTCAGAGCTTTCAGGGGCTAGTATTCAATTATCAGTGACTGCATATTATGTCTGTTCTTTTGTGACTGGGTTACCTCACTCAGAATGATATTCTCTAGATGCATCCTTTTCTTAAGAATTTCAAAAAGTCATGGTTTGTGATAGCTGAGTAGAACTCCAAAATGTAAATATACCACAATTTTTGAATCCATTCATCTACTGAAGGACATCTGGATTCTTTCCAGCCTCTGGCTGTTATAAATAGGGCTGCTATGAACATTGTGGTGCATGTGTTTTTGTTGTATGTTGGAGCATCTCTGGGGTATATGCCCAGAAGTGGAATAACTGGGTCTTCAGGTAGTACTCTGTCTAAATTTCTGAGGAACCACCAGACAGATTTGCAGAGTGGTTGTAACAATTTACAACCCCACCAACAGTGGAGAAGTGTTCCTCTTTCTCAGCATCCTTGCCAGCATCTGCTGTCATATGAATTTTTGATCTTGGCTAATCTGACTGGTGTGAGGTAGAATCACAGGGTTGTTTTGATTTGCATTTCCCTGATGGCTAAGGATGTCGAGCACTTCCTTAGATGCTTCTCAGCCATTCAGTATTACTCAACTGAGAACTTTTTTTAGCTCTATACCCCATTTTTTAACAGGATACTTTGATTCTCTGGTATCTAATTTCTTGAGTTCTTTGTATACCTTAGATAATAGGCCTCTATCTGATGTGGGGTTGATAAAGATCTTTTCCCACTCTGTTGGTTGCTGTTTTGTTTTCTTGACAGTGTCTTTAGCCTTACAGAAACTTTTCAATCTCATTAAGTCCCATTTGTCAATATTTGACCTTCGAGCAGGAACCATTATTGTTCTGTTCAGGAAAATTTATCCTGTGCCTATGTGTTCTAAGGTTTTCCCTAATTTTTCTTCTAATAGTTTGAATGTACCTGGTTTAATGTGGAGATCTTTGATCCACTTGCACTTGAGCTTTGTACAAGGGTCTATTTTTATTCTTCTGCATGCTGAGTACCAGGTGGACTAACACCATTTGTTGAAGAGGCTGTCCTTTTTCTTTCCTTTTTTTTTTTAATTCAATAGTTTCTTTTTTTTTAAAAACTTTATTTTAAAAAACAAAGATAAAAAAATTTAACCATTTTTTGCATAAATGTATACAGATACAATTGTGTCAATGCTTGGCTTTTTTCTTTTTCTTTTTCTTTTTTTTTTTTTTTACAATGAGCAAAAAGTACATATAAAACAGGGTGTAACCAGGAATTTGTCAATGTGTTCTTGGTGTGTAAGGATTGAGCATGACTTTTTTTTTTGTTTCTTTTCTTTTCTTTTCTTTTCTTTTCTTTTCTTTTCTTTTCTTTTCTTTATTTTCTTGAACTTCACACAGTCTGTGAGTTGTTTCTGGGGCAGTCCGAGCCTCTGGGGTTAGCATCCCACTATCAGTGACTGCATATTATGTCTGTTCTTTTGTGACTGGGTTATCTCACTCAGGATGATATTCTCTATATGCAGCCATTTTCTTAAGAATTTCGTTAAGTCATTGTTTCTGGTGGCTGAGTAGTATTCATTGTGTAAACGTACCACAATTTTTGTATCCATTCATCTTCTGAAGGACATCTGGGTTCTTTCCAGCTTCTGGCTATTATAAAGAGAGCTGCTATGAACATTGTGGTACATGTATCTTTGTTGTATATTGAAGTGTCTCTGGGTTATATGCCCAGAAGTAGAATAGCTGGGTCTTCAGGTAGTACTATGTCCAATTTTCTGAGGTATCGCCAGACTGATTTCCAGAGTGGTTGTATTAGTTTGCAACCCCACCAACAGTGGAGAAGTGTTCCTCTTTCTCTGCAACCTCGCCAGCATCTGCTGTCATCTGAGTTTTGGATCTTGGCCAATCTGACTGGTGTGAGGTGGAATCTCAGTGTTGTTTTGATTTGCATTTCCCTGATGGCTAAGGATGTTGAGCACTTCCTCAGATGTTTCTCAGCCATTCGATATTCCTCAATTGAGAACGTTTTGTTTAGCTCTGTACCCCACTTTTTAATAGGGTTATTTGATTCTCTGGTGTCTAGTTTTTTGAGTTCTTTGTATACCTTGGATATTAGGCCTCTATCTGATGTGGAGTTGGTGAAGATCTTTTCTCATTCTGTTGGCTGCTGTTTTGTTTTCTTGACAATGTCCTTAGCCTTACAGAAACTTTGCAATCTCATTAAGTCCCGTTTGTTAATCTTTGACCTTAGAGCTAGAGCCATTGGTGTTTAGTTCAGAAAATTTTCTCCTGTGCCTATGTGTTCTAAGGTTTTCGCTACTTTCTCATCTAATAATTCCAGTGTATCTGGTGGCTGTCCTTTATCCATTGAATGTTTACAGCTCTTTTGTCAAAAATCAAGTGACCATGTATGTGAGGGGTCATTTCTAAATCTTGTACTCTATTCCACTTATCCACATGCCTATCTCTGCACCAGTACCATGCAGTTTTCAGCACAATTGTCTTGTAATATAGCTTGAGGTCAGAGATGGTGATTGCTGTAGATGTTTTCTTGTTGTTGAGGATGGATTTTGCTATTCTATGTCTTTTGTTATTCTAGATGAAATTGCACATGGCTCTTTCCAAGTCTATGAAGAATTGGGTTGGAATTTTGATGGGGATTGTATTGAATCTATAGATTGCTTTTGGTAAGATGGCCATTTTTACAATGCTGATCCTTCTAATCTATGAGCATGGGAGATATTTCCATTTTTTGAGATCTTCCTTGATTTTCTTCTTCAGATATTTGAAGTTCTTGTCATACAGGTCCTTCACTTGCTTAGTTAGAGCCACACCAAGTTATTTCATATTGTCTGTGACTATTGTGAAGGGTATCTTTTCCCTAATTTCTTTCTCCACATGTTTGTCCTTTGAGTAGAGGAAGGCTACTGATTTGTTTGAGTTAATTTTATATCCAGCCACATTGCTGAACTTGTTTATCAGCTGTAGAAGTTCTCTGGTGGAATTTTTGGAGTCACTTAGGTATACTATCATGTCATCTACAAACAGTGATGTTCTCACTTCTTCCTTTCCAATTTGTATCCCTTTTATTTCTTTTTGCTGTCTAATTGCTCTGGCCAGGACTTCCAGTACTATGTTGAATAGGCAGGGGGAGAGTGGGTAGTCTTGTCTTGTCCCTGATTTTAATGGGATTGTTCAAGTTTCTCCCCGTTAAGTTTGATATTGGCTATTGGTTTGCTGTATATTGCTTTTATTATGTTTAGGTATGGGCCTTGGATTCCTGTTTTTTCCAAGACTTTTAACATGAAGGGGTGTTGAATTTTGTCAAATGCTTTTTCAGCATCTAGTGAGATTACCATGTGGTTTTTTCTTTGAGTTTGTTTATATGGTGGATTACGTTGATAGATTTCTGTATATTAAACCATCCCTGCATCCCAGAGATGAAGCCTACTTGATCATTGTGAATGATCGTTTTGATGTGTTCTTGGATTCGGTTTGCAAGGATTTTGTTGAGTATTTTTGCATCAATGTTCATAAGTGAGATTGGTCTGAAGTTCTCTTTCCTTGTAGGGTCTTTGTGTGATTTAGGAACGAGGGTTATTGTGGCCTTGATAAATGAGTTAGGTAGTGTTCCATCTGACTCTATTTTGTGGAATAGTTTGGAGAGTATTGGTATTATGCCATCAATAAATGTCTGATAAAATTCTGCACTGAACCCATCTGGACCCAGTTTTTTTTTTTTTTTTTTTTTTTTTTTTTTTTTTTTTTTTTTTGGTTGGGAGACTTTTTATGACTGCTTCTATTTCTTTAGGTGTTATGGGATTATTTAAATGGTTTACCTGGTCCTGGCTTAACTTTAGTATCTGGTATCTGTCTAGGTATTCATCCATCTCCTCCAGATTTTTTAGCTTTTTTGAGTATAGGGTTTTGTAGTAGGATCTGATGATTTCTTGAACCTCCTTAGTTTCAGTTGTTATGTCTCCACTTTCCTTTCTGATTTTGTTAATTTGGATATTCTCTCTCTGCCCTCTAGTTAGTCTGTCAAAAAGTTTATCAATCTTGTTAATTTTCTCAAAGAACCAGTTCTTAGTTTTGGTGATTCTTTGAGTGGTTCTTTTTGTTTTTATTTGGTAAATTTCTGCTCTAAGTTTCATTATTTCTTGCATTCTACTCCTTTTGGGTATATCTGCTTCCTTTTGTTCTCGAGCTTTCAACTGTGCTGTCAAGTTGCTAGTGTATGCTCTCTCCAGTTTCTTTTTGGAAGCACTCAGAGCTATGAGTTTTCCTTTCAATGCTGCTTTCATTGCCGCCCATAGGTTTGGGTATGTTATATTTTCATTTTCATTAAATTCTAGAAAATCCTTTATTTCTTTCTTTATTTCTTCTTTGACCCTGCTATCATTTAATAGTGCATTGTTTAGTTTCCATGTGTATGTGGGCTTTTTGTTGTCTTTGTTGTTATTAAAGACCAGCCTTAGACCATGGTGATCTGATAGGATGCATGGGAGTATTTCAGTCTTCTTATATCTATTGAGGCTTATTTTGTGACTGATTATATAGTCAGTTTTAGGGAAGGTACCATGAGGTGCTGAGAAGAAGATGTATTCTTTTGTTTTAGGATGAAATGTTCTGTAGATGTCTATTAATTCCAATTGATTCCTAACCTCTGCTAGTTTCACTGTGTCCTTGTTCAGTGTCTGTTTCCATGATCTGTCCATTGATGAGAGTGGGGTGTTGAGGTCTTCCACTATTATTGTGTGTGGTGCAATGTATTTTTTGTGCTTTAGTAGGGTTTCTTTTATGAATATGGGTGCTCTTGTATTTGGAGCATATATATTAAGGATTGAGAGTTCCTCATGACAAATTTTCCCTGTAATGAGGAAAAAGTGTTCTTCCTTATCTTTTTTGATAACATTTGGTTGAAAATCTACTTTATTCGATATTAGAATGGCTACTCCAGCTTGTTTCTTGGGGCCGTTTGCTTGGAAGGTTTTGTCCCAACCATTTACTCTGAGATAGTGTCTGTCTTTGTCTCTGAGATGAGTTTCCTGTATGTAGCAAAATGCTGGATTCTGTTTTTTATTCATTCTGATAACCTATGTCTTTTTATTGGGGAATTGAGTTCATTTCTGTTAACAAACATTAAGGAATAGTGGTTGCTGTTTCCTGCTATTTTTGCTTTTAGAGGTAGAATTATGCCTGTGTGTCTTTTTCTTTTGGTTTTGCTGCTTAGGTATTTTCTTGTTTTTATTATGATATAGTTTCCCTTCTTGTATTTGGTTTTCCACCTATAATTCATTGTAGTGCTTGGTTTGTGGTCAGATATTGTACAAATTTAGTTTTGTCCTGGAATATTTTGGTCTCTCCATCTATATTGATTGAGAGTTTTGCTGGATATAGCAGCTTGGGCTGACACTTGTGTTCTCTTAGGGTCTTAATGATGTCTGTCCAGGATTTTCTAGCTTTCACAGTATCTGTTGAGAAGTCGGGTGTGATTCTGATTGGTCTGCCTTTATATGTTACATGACCTTTTTTCCCTTACTGCTTTTAAGGTATTCTTTATTTGCTTTGGGCACTTGGCAATTTGACTATTAATTTTCAGGAAGAATTTCTTTTCTTGTCCACTCTATTTGGAGTTCTGTAGGCTTCTTTTATGCTTGTGGTCATCTCATTCTTAATGGTAGGGAAGTTTTCTTCTACGATTTTGTTGAAGCTATTTACTGTGCCTCTTAGTTGATATTCTTTACCCTCTTCTATTCCTATTATCCTTAGGTTTGGTCTTCTCATTGTGTCTTAGGTCTCCTGATCATCTTGGGTTAGGAGCTTTTTGGCTTTTGCATCTTCTCTGACTGTTTTGTCTATGTTTTCAATGTTGTCTTTGGCCCCTGAGATTCTTTCTTCCATCTCTTGTAGTCCTTTGGAGATGCTTGCATCTGTGACTCCTGATTTCTTTTTTAGGTTTTCTCCTTCCAGGGTTGTCTTTTTTAGTGTTTTCTTTATTGTTTCCATTTCCATTTTAAATTCCTTCTTCAATTCCTTCATCTCTATGTTTCTGTTTTTCTATAGTTCTTTGATTTCTTTAAGTGTTTTTCGTGTTTCCTCATTCAAAGCTTCTATTTCTTTATGGGTTTCCTCCAGTTCTTATTTAAAAATTTCCATCATCATCTTGAGGTATGATTTCAGGTCTGAGTCTTCTTTTTCTGGAGTGTTTGGTTGACATTCCACTGTTTGCTGTGATGGGAGAGCTGGGTTCTGATGTTGCCAGGTTGTCTAGGTTTCCATTGAGTTAGTTCTTTCGATTTCCTCTTGCCATCCTGTTGTCTGTGATTATACGTGGTCTTGTTGTCAGTGATTGGTTCCTGTCTCTCCCGTGTACCTGGCTTGTGTTCCTGTATCTCCGCTGTTGTAGGTGGCAAATGGCTTGAGTGTTTGGTCCGCATGCAGGGTCCTTCTAGGTGGACCTGAGTCTGTAAGGCAGAGTTTCTGCTCCCCTGAACCAACCGGAGGCCCACACCTACCATGTGCTTGGCCTAGTCCTCTCTGTGCCCCAGCTACTGGCAGTGCAGTCTTGCTAGGCCTGTGTCCCTGGATCCCTGCTCTTCCCAGTGGCAAATGGCCTGAGTGTTTGGTCGGCACGCAAGGGCCCTCCGGGTGGGATCCGAGCCCCTATGGCAGAGTTCCTGCTCCCCTGAACCAATTGGGGGGCTGTGCTTTCTGCGTGCCAGGCCCAGCCCTCTCTGCACCCAGGCCACTCACAGTACACTCTCACCAGGCCTGTGTCCCTGGATCTCTGCTGTTCCTGGTGGCAAATGGCCTGAGTGTTTGGGCCACACGCAGGGACCTTCCAATTGGATCCAAGTCTCTCTGGTAGAGTTCCTGCTCCCCTGGACCAACTGCAGGGCCACATCCACCGCCTGCTAGACCTAGCTCTTTCTCCACTGTTCCTGGTGGCAAATGGCCTGACTACTTAACACTTTCTCAATAGATCTAACAGTTTCTATTTGTCCTGTATGTTTTTGACTGTTAATGTTCTCTGTGATGTTTTTGGTAGGCCCTGCACCTCCTTTCTACAGTTCCCTGTTTTCTAATATCTCTGAAGCTCATCCACACAGTTTTATTGAACGTTATAAGTAGATTATGTGCTTCTCTTGACAATGATAATATTTTATATCTTTAGAACATTGCTGGACTAATGGTTTGCTAACCCTATGAAAAATTTTTACATTTACTTATTATGCATATGTGTGCGAACACATAAGCCATGGTGCATAGAGGTCACACAACAACGTGTGGGTGTTGGTTCTCTAATTCCCTCATGTGAGTCCCCAACATTGAGCTTAGGTTATCAGGTTTAGTGGCAAGCACCTTTACTCACTGAACAATCTTGGCAGCCTCAGTTTTCAGTAATTGTTAAACCATCTGATAAACATCATAAACTATGTTAATTTACAATGAAATAAATTAGAGTCATAAGCACTAAAATGTTGTTTTGGCCAATGATAGACCATACATGGCAGCAATCCCATGGATTAGTGCATTTAGTGACACTGTAGTCATCTTATGTGGTATAAGGACATTGCTATGCATTTCTCAGAGTGTATCTCTAGCCTCTTCAAAATCTTGCTGGGATTGAAGCAAAATAATGAAGCTTCATCCTGTACCAAAACCAATCTTAAGTGCATCAGAGACTTTAATGTAGGACAAAAGACACCAAAACTGTTAAGGAAAAAAAGGTTAGAAAAACACATCAAGATATAGATATACACACAAGGATTTTCTGAGAATGACTCCAAAGCTTAGAAAATAATACCAAGAATCAACAAATAGGAACATGTGAACTTAAAAAGCTTTTGCACAGTGAAGGAACAGTGAAGAGTCGGCCTTCAGAATGGCAGAGAAATCCTCACTAGCAATACTTCTGACAAAAACCAGACTAAGCAGAAATTCAAAAAGTGCGGTTAGTAAAGGGTTAATAAAATAAATGGATAGCTGTTGGAAAATGAAGTCTACAAACCATAAAGCTGGTGAGTGTAAGATTTATGGATCCTTAGCAATTAGACAGATGCAGCCTGAAGCTACATTCAGACTCTGTCTCACCCCAATCAGAATGGCTACCGTCAGCAAAACCAACAACACCGGACTGTAGGGAAGCAGTGCAGAGAGAGGAGTATTCGCACACTGCTGGTGGGAGTGTAAATCAGTGCAGGGGCTATGGAAGTCAGCATGGCAGTTTTTCACAAAAACAAACAAACAAACAAACAAACAAAAAAACCCCAAACAAGCAAAAAAAAACCCCCAAAACTACTAATAATTATTATATGACTCGGTCGCTTGTCTATCTAAAAAACGTTGAGTCAACATACCACAGAGATTCCTGCATATTCATGTTTATCACTTTATAGTAGCTAGTTTACGGAGTTGACCTGTTAACCCTGTTAACAGAGGAAGGGTTATAGATAATGCAGAATGTATACACAGTGGAGTTTTCTTCAGCCATAATGAAGAATGAAATGATGCCATTTGCTGCAAATGGGACAGATTATACTATCAAATAAAGTCAGATACAGAAGACAGACAGCAACATGCTCCTCTCAATGAACTGTGCTAGAATTCATAATTACATAAACTGTCTACTCATGTCTATATTATCTATTTATCTATTATATACCTACTATCTATTTAATCAGGCATCTATTTATATAACCAGTCTAGTATCTATTTATCTATTAATTTATGTATTATATATCTACTATCTATTTTCTATCTAACCTATCATTTACATATATTATTTATCTACTATGTATCTATGATCTATCTATCTATCTATCTATCTATCTATCATCTATCTTTATTATCCATCTACTATCTATTATCTATCATCTACTTCTATCTAATCTATAATCTATTTTTCTATACAATCTATCATCTATCTATCTATTTATCTGTCATCTATCATCTATAATCTACCATCAATCCAGCTATCTATATCTATTCTTCTTAATCATTATTATCATCATCATCATTATCATTATCATCATCATCATCATCATCATCATCATCATCAATCTCTCTTTTATTTGTCATGAAAGCAAAAAAGAAGAAAGGGAAGGAAAGAGACCATAGGTAGAAAACAGAAGTGAGGCCTCCATATTGATTTCCAGCGTGGCCAGACCAGTTTACATGCCACCATCAGTACATAAGAGAGAGAATGGGAGGGATGACAGTGATCAAAACACATGATATATGTGTACAAAATTATGAGAATCTAGCACTACATAATCCAACAAAAAATAAACAAAAATTAAGATATAAAAAGAATGCATCTTCATCGGTGAAGGTTTGAATGAGAAAAGCCTCTCATTGGCTCATGAGCATCCCTTGGTTTCTCATTGGTGGTACTGTTTGGGAAGGTTTAGGTGGTGCAGCCTTGCTGAGGAAAGTGCTCTGTGGCAGGCCTTGAGGTTTCTCTGCTTTCTCTGAATGGTGCTTGTGGTTGAAAATATGACTTCGTAGCTTCTTCCTCTCATGGCCCTGTCAGCCTGCTTCCAGATCTCCCTGTTAGAACGGACTCTTATTTGGAACAGCAAGTGCAAATAATAATTTTTATAATGTTACAGTGGTTATAGTGGGTTTTTTTTTGTCAGCCCCCCAAAAAATGGTTAAAACAAATAAATGAATAAAATAACAAAGAATTCCTTTAGCAGGTTCTAGTACAAGATTGGGTGGCCTTATTGATTTGAGTCCCAGACAGCAATGGTGTCAAATTTCTCACATTATGGTTCAGAAAACAGAGTGACTGAGAGGCTCAGGTTCCACAATCTTTTTGGAGGTATTTTGTTTGTTTGTTTGTTTTGTTTTTTGTTTTTTGTTTTTTTGGTCTCCAGTAACCAAAGAACTTCCCATGAGACTCTGCTTTCCAAAGATTCAGTCACTTTCTAGTAGTCCCATTGGGACTAAGACTGGGGACCAAGTCTTTAGGCCATAGGCTTTGTCTATCTAGACCAGAGCAATAAAGATATTAATGATAATGATGGTGGTGGTAGTAGTGATGGTGGTGTTGATGATGATGATGGTGATGATGGTGTTGAACATTTTGGGCAAGCATTTTTGGCTTTCTAACTGTTCCTTCTTTGTCCGTTCTTTTTATTACATCTTATAACCTCCCAATATTTGTTGTTGGTGATACTCTGATTTTGATTTATTTCTTGACCACTTAAGAAAAATGAACTTCTTTTCAGCTTCAAGGCCCTGGTTATTCTTAGTTTAGTTATGGTGAACCCCTCCCCTTTGATGGTGATTCGCTAGATTTGGGTAGTAAACATTACTCACTTTTGACCTGTAAGAATCAGGATGATTCTACTTAGACATTTCTAGGTAAAGCTTCTCACTGATAATTGATAAAAAGATAATTTGTAAGGCAGTGTGCCTGTTATTGACTCTGTTGTCATCTGTCTGTCAGGTCTGAAATGGTCCAGGAACCTAGTGATTGATTGCAGGAGAGGTATGGAAGACCAAGAATGGCAGAGTAGAGAGAAGGAAAGATCCCAGAGGCTAGAAGATGTTAAATAAGTGACCCAGAGATGCCCTCTACTTGAGCATCTAGTATTATGATACAGTGAAATTCTTTATTGTTTAGCTTCTGCCTGCTGTATTCTCCATTACTTCCAGCTAACAGGATCTTAACCAATTTAACTCTTCTTCTATCACAAAAGTTACAATCCTAAAAAGCCATTCATTCCTTGGCACAGTCAATAAATATTAATGGATCTGGTAAATGACAAGCATTTCGAGGTGCAGAGGATACAGTAGGAAGAAGGAAAGAAAAGGCTCTGGCAGAATAGAGTGTGCTAGAGATGGAAACTGTGGACGGTGCACAGTGAGTGCTGGGGAGCATTCAGGTAAGAGATAGCTAGGAATGAAATTATGCATGGAACTGTAAATCACATTGAATATTTTAAATTGTATCCTATAAAAGTTAAGACACATTGAAGAATTTAAAATGAAATAGACATGGTCAAATTTACATTTTAAAAAGACGCTCAGGCTTCTTCATAGAAAAATCACTGCAGAAAGTTTAGCACAGAGGAAGAAAAGACAGTTTCATAAAAGTCCAGTGGGAGATAAAGTTGATTTTTAAAAATTTGGTAGTCACAGAAATAGAGGTGATTGTGTGACTTTGTTTATGGTTTAGCAGTAGAATTATTAGGTATGGTGGTCAATTAGGCCCATGTAGTGAGGGGAGGAATAGCCATGGAAGATAGCTACAACTGTCTGAGATAAAGGCCAGAGAGAAGTTCAAACGTTCAGCCAACACTTTGTTTCTGACCATCACAAATATGAAATTTCAGGATATATGATTATGGGATTTTAAGGCAGTGGTGGTACATGCGGAAGGCAGAGGCAGACAGCTCTCTCTGAGTTTAAAGCTAGCCTGGTCTACAGAGTGAGTTCCAGGACAGCAAGGGCTACACAATGGCACCCTGTGTCCAAAACAAAACAAAACAGGAAGTGGGGAGATAGCTCAGCAGTTAAGAGCACTGACTGCTCTTCCAGAGGACCTGGGTTCAATTTTCAGTATCCAGATGACAGCCCAAAACTGTAACTCTAGTCAGGGGTCTAACACCTTCACACAGACATACACAATGCACATAAAATAAAAATAAACAAGAAATTATTAAACAAAACAAAACAAAACCCCCAAAAACATAAAATAGAGCAAAATAAATGGGGAGTTGTGTCTGAGCATCCAGCCTAATGTCAGGGTTCTAGAGATGTAGACTAACTTCAAAGCTACTGCCTTTGGTAGAGCCTTCAAAAAGACTCCCACTTTTACTTCTTTTACCTTCCTTCATTAGCACAACTGTAGACCAGGCCATTATATTTTACATAAACCAGTGTCATGAGCTTCTAACATTTTCTGGTGGAGATGCCAGTTAGACAGTTGGGTATGGGAACTAGGGACCAGAAGAAAGTCTAGGATTACAGATATAAATTTATATTAGAGTGGCCCAATGAGCATCCAGGCAGGTGGTTTTAGAAAGACAGAGCATGTGAAATGCTCAGAAGACTGAAATGGCACTGTTTGGAAGATTAGAAAAACCAGCTAAATAATAACTGTATGGTACTGGCATAAAAATAGACACATTATTCACTGGAGTAGAGTTAAAGACTCAGACATAAAGAGGACAGTTGTGGACATGGTAAAGAAGCTAGAAATAACCACTGGGAAAGACGTCTTCAACAAATGTTGCTAGTCAAACTGGATGACTGCATGTATAAGAATGCAAATATATCTGTCTTTATGACTCTGCACACAACTCAACTCCTGATGAATCAAAGACTTCAATATAAGGCCAGATATACTAGGTCTTATAGAGGAGGATGTGGCAAATAGACTTGAAACTCGTTGACATAGGAAAAGAACAATAGTATAGGCACTAAGATCAACAATGGATAGATGGGACCTGAATTAATTAATAATTAAAACAATTAATAATGAACTGAAAAGTTTCTGTTGCATTAAGTATTAAAAAAAATGATAATAGGTTTATCTCTTTACCAGCCTTGTGGTCTCACTTCTCAGACCCGACCCTGATACGGAGCTCCATGCACCTCTGGTGCCTGGTCTGATCCGCCAACACAGCTCAACTTGTCTGTGCAACTCCCTTCCCTTGGTGGTTTACTACCGCCTGTTCTCTGCCTCTGTTCCGGGGTGTTTCTGTACCCCCAAATACCACATGAACACTACTCTACAGCCCGATATCTTTTCATACAGGTTTATATATTCAACTCTCAATCCACCAACTCTCTACACAACAAGATTGCATCAAATAGACAAAGATACAAACTGCCCTTCTACATGAGATATTAGACCTGTAAAATCCTTAGTGTTCATAGCTTTTTAACACCATCAATATTACCTGGGTCTAGCTGATCCTTGGGAAGCTCCATGTTGCCACAACCTTCCCCCTCTGTCCTCTGACCCCCTCAGACCTCTGAGCCCTCTCTACCTCCCTTGCCCCACCTAGTCATTCGCTTTCCTTTATTTTACTAATAAAATGGGAAGTTGGAGTCATATGACTAGGCAGTCCTTCTTGGGGAAGTGGAATTAACATTAAAATACAAACAGCTTCAGGACAATCTACAAGTTTCTGTACAGCAAAGAACACCATTATTTGAACAAAGTGACAGGCTACAGAATGGGAAAATATTTTTTACTAACTATACATTTGATAGAGTTTTAATATCCAAAATATATAAATAACAAAAAAATGAGATATAAAGAAAAACTAATAGCCCAATTAGAAATGGGGTGCAGATCTAAATAAAGAATTATCAAAAGAGAAAACTCAAATGTCTGAGAAGCACTTAAAGAAATGTTCAACATTCTTAGTCACCAGGGAAATGCAAATCAAAACTACTTTGAGATTTCATCTTATACCAATCAGAATTGCTAAGATCAATAAAACAAGTGACAGCTCATCCTGGTGAGGATGTGGAGTAAGGGGAACACTCATCTGTTGTTTCTGGGCTTGTGAAATTGTACAGTCAGTATGGAAGTCAATGTGATTGTTTATCAGAAAACTGGGAATAGGTCAACCTTAAGATCTAGCTATATGACTCTTGGGCATATACTCAAAGACTTATATATCCTAATACAGAGATACTTGATCAACCATGATTACCACTGCTCTTTTAATAGTAGGCAGAAATTGGAAACAAACTAGATGTGCCTTAACAAAAGAATTGATAAAGAAACTGTGGTATATTCACACAATTGAATATCACTCAGCCATTAAAAAATGAAATTGTGCAATTTGAAGGTAAATGAATGGAATTAGGCAAAAATAATCATCTTGAGTGTGGTAATCCAGACCTCAAAAGACAAATGTGGTCTGTATTCACTTTTATGGCATTTATTTTATTATCATTTGTTAAATCTTTAATAAGTAGGCTACAATCCATATAACCAAAAGGTTAGGTATAGAGTAAGGGGCAGTAGAAGAGTTAGATTTCTCTAAGAAGGGGAAATAGAATAGATAGTATGGATGAATGAGGAGAGGGGACTGCAACAGGAGGGCTAAATGGGAAGAGTGAGGAAAGAGGGGGCAAGAGGGGTAATGTGATGAGGGGCAGCTAAAACTAGGGGCCATTTAAGGGATTATATGGAAATTCCTATTAGCTTTCTAAAATACATACATATACAAAGGTGCTGCGAATATAGTCACCAAGTGATGGGGGTTAACCCCAACTGGACATCTTACATCTCTATATAAGCCTTCAGTTCTGGGAATGAGTTACATTTAATTGAGCTGTTGGCCAAAGGGTCTCCATGGGAATTTGCAAACAACGTAGGCTGTTGTCAAGGGAACTGGCTGCTTTCTCCACACTGATAGTAAAGCCCTATTGCTGAGGACAACAGCCACAGAACTCATTGACCATAGAGAAGTCAAGCTGGTTCCTACCTAGAGCCTTCACCCCTACTGAGTACTACTGTTCATGATACTGGAAGGTAGGACAGATGTTAACAGGAGCAGGGAAAACACCAACTCAGCTCCAAACCCTTCTATCTACAATGGTATCCTGCCTGCAAGATGTGCTAGTTCACTGATGGCGCAAAGTTTGTGAGAGTAACCAAGCAAAGATTAAATCTGGGGGTCACTCCATGAGAAGGAACCTATCCACAAAGTTATTCAGGGAAAAGCTAAATACTGCTATTCTAAAGGAGGAGTCATACCAAACTGAACCCCCCAAAAACTAAAATTCCCACGCCCCAAACAAATAACCCCCTGAAATCAACAACAAGAAAGTAGAGATAAAATGACTCCCAGATATTTTGTTATGCTCATAGATGAGGGGCTTGCTCAGCCATCTTCAGAGAAGCCTCCTCCTGCCGTAGATGAAAACAAATACAGAGACCCACTGCTGGACAATGCAGAGAGAGAGAGAGAGAGAGAGAGAGAGAGAGAGAGAGAGAGAGAGAGAGAGAGAGAGAGAGAGAGAGAGACAGAGAGAGAGAAAGAGAGAGAAAGAGAGACAGACAGACAGACAGACAGACAGACACTGAAGCACTCAGGTATAAATGAGATGTCTCCATCAGTTTCCTCTCCTCAGAGTTCAGGGAACCCTGCAGAACAGGACACAGAAAGATGGTAAGAGCCAGAGGGGATAGATAGAGAACAACAAGGAAACAAGTCCTTCGAAACACATCTGGACAGACACAAACATGAACTCACAGGGACTGTGGTAGTATGCACAGAGCCTGCACGGTTCTGGACTAGAGAGAATCCCAGGACTGAGAGGGGAGTGGACACAAGACAACATCCCTAACCCAGATGCTGTCTCCAGTTGATGACCACTTGCAAATGAAAAATTGGTTTCCTCAGTAGAGTCCTGCAGATCCAAAGGGGCAAGATCTTCATGGCAGGGCAACAACAGGGCAACTCAGAGGGGTCCCAGTGAGGGTCCTGTATAGACAGTGCAGCAGAAGCTAGAGGCTGCAAACCGGACCAGTGACTCACTGGACCAAACATTTTCAAGTAAAAGTATTTGGGCAAAAGGGTACACTGTGTGACCTACCACGCCCTACTGCAACCTCCAAGATAATATGTGTTTTCAATTTAATTTTACTTATCTTTATCTTTTGCTTTCTTTGGGGGAAAGCTTGCAAGGGCCGAGGTAGATATGTAGGAATGGGGAGATGCATGGGATTGGGGTACATACTGCAAAATTCATAAAGAAATCAACAGAAAGTTTAAAAAGAAGAACTAATTTGAATATAATTGTTTACTGAAATAAACATTCAAATTAGATATGAAATCTTTCAAGTCTTCAGAAACAACGTGCTATATTGTGATTTAACCCACGTGGCAGACATAGATGTGTGTTGTGCATGTGGTTGGTGGTAGATGGTGAAGGTTCACACTTAGAAGTTAGGCTGGTTCAACTCATTGTCACTCTTACGTGCTACACAAAGTCCTTAAGTGTATGGGGTAACTAGATTTGCTTGGACTCATGTTACTGTAGGATAATCTGCCTTCCCTGGGAGAGTTCTCTCTGCATGTTAAGAGATTCATGGTGGAAGAATGCTTTAATGATAGTGCTAGGTTCAGCTCCGACCAATGCTTACAGAGGAGCATTAGATTCTAAGATACACCTTAGGCTTATGCATTTCACATGAGCTGCCATCCTTCAATCTCTTTCAGGTCCTGGCCCCAGATTATATTTTGAGCAGTCTAAACAGAGAGGGGAGACTGCATGTCTGGCAGCAGACATCACAGCAAGGATATTGCTAGCACTATGTTTTAAACACACCGGTGTTATTTTTGAATAGTTGTAACCCAGGGTCATCTTGCCCACCTGAAAGAACTGTGCTTTTCCTGGTAAGATTGCAGGAAACTGACTTAATTGTAGACCAGGGCTTAATGGCAGTTGTGACCCGGCTCTGCCCGCTAGAGCGATCCCTTTGATTGGGTGTTCTTTGAAATGGGAATGGACCTAATGCTGTAAGTCTGGTTGTTTCCTGTTGTTATGGGAATGGAGCCCAATTAGAGGTGAATCAACATTAGCAGAAACTTTCTTAGCAATTCTAAACCTCAATTATGGCTCAGAACTTTCTTTCTCCCAGCTTCTAATAAGTCTTGTTGGTACACTACCTCCCAGTTCGACCAGAGGCAGACCCACCTCTAA